>NC_090281.1:21216919-21953169 GCF_037392515.1 Haliotis asinina | reverse complement strand
AGAAATAGGCGTACACATTGTGCCCATGTGGGGAATCGATAGCATACCAGACGTGGACTTCATACATTGTACCCATGTGGGGACTCGAACGCGAATCTTAGGCATGACGTGCGGACGCATTAACTACTGGGCTTCCCCCAGCCTCTGTTGTAAGTTACAGAGACCACGATGGGGTTACAAGTTACAATGACCAGAATCTTAGCTCTGCTGGGGAGTTAATGTCGAGTTCCTCTGAACTCGATAAAATTGGAAGTGTCGAACTATATGTATGTGGTGAGTGGACAATCGTGTGTGTATCGCTTCTGGAAACAAGTCTGCACAGATTTACAGAACAGGTTATAGTTTAGATTTAACTCCAGTGGACATGCACATATAGAATGATATACATTAGAAAGATTCATATTCTTAATAAAACAAATACCTTGCTGAAATAATTCATGTTCTTCACCCCCAAAACCCAAACCCCATCCCATGTGCTAATGTACAATCTGTTCGCCTAATGGAGAATCCGTCGACAACAAATCCCTAAAGGGTGATTACCTCTGCTCCTTATTCACGATTTTGTAATTAATTCGGAACATAGACATCAATCTGTCATATATTATGCATTGTGCTAGATTTCTCCGAGATTTGCCCGTACTGCTTAGACGTACGTAGAGGTGTGGGTCAGTGTTGGAAGGAGTAGCAAGATGTATGACGTTGTGTCAGCCCCGTTATTCCTGGCCGAGCTTGCTTAGCTGTATCGATTACAATAACAAACCTAGATACTATTCAATATCTTCACAAAGTCCGTATTTACACGTACACTGGCAAAAGACTAACCCGTAATACAATCTTTCGGAGACGTCCGGCAGACTAATTTTCGGATGAGTACCTCCACATCAAACCGGAAGTGACTCGGAGTTGTGGCTCTCCGTCTGATGAAATATGTATCTTGTCAGAAGAAATGGGATTTTAGCCAGTTATGATACACGAGAATAAGCACGACTGAACAGATGAGTGGGAAGGAAATGAACAATACTCCACGTTATAAAACATCGTTATGAAACTTGATGATGCTATTGTTTTGAAAGTAGCGCCATCTTTAGTGATTCAGTCAGTGGATATCTCTTTACTCCCACGAATAATTCCCACATGTACTGTCATGTAAAAATAACAGGACTTATTTATTCAGTTTAGTTCTCCCTTTGGACTATTATCAGTATAATACTGTCAGCAGCGCTGCGGGTGCTCGAATCGAAGAAAAAGGAATCAGCCACCATAAATGTGACGGACAACATTGCACTGTGCGGCGCCAGGCGGTTGCATCTCCACGTGGCGAGGGTAGCTACCGGCTTTGTCGCATACAAATCAAAACTACACGCACGCACTACCTGCAATGCTAAAGCCCTAAATGAAGCAAGTCTAGATTTCCCCAGGTACAGTCTCTCCCAACTCTCCGTGGCTCCTCTTCAGTTTAAAAGGGTTTATTTGTTACTATTCAGGGACTAAGTGTTTGTCTGTGCTTGAGGAAGCCCGAGTTGGTGTAATAACCCGCTATGGGCTTGTATGTAGGTGCTGCAATCAGAGAAACATACACTCTTATTGCAATCCACAACAATGACCTTACACGTTTTGTGAGGTTGATTGACACATGGCATGTTGATTTCTGCTGACTGATCAATGTAAGATGTCTGTATCAAGGCTGATCTACCAGCACCCCTGTCGACAGCCTACACTTAACGATATCAGAAGCCCATGCGTGCTGTGAGTTGAGTATATAGGTAGGCCACGCGTCCTGTCAGTTGTGTGTATCAGTAGGCCACGCGTCCTGTCAGTTGTGTGTATCAGTAGGCCATGCCTCCTGTCAGTTGTGTGTATCAGTAGGCCATGCCTCCTGTCAATTGTGTGTATCAGTAGGCCATGCCTCCTGTCAATTGTGTGTATCAGTAGGGCATGCCTCCTGTCAATTGTGTATATCAGTAGGACATGAGTGCTGCAAGTTGTGTATATCAGTAGGCAATGAGTGTTGTAAATTGTGTATATCAGTAGGCCACACGTCCTGCCAGTTGTCTGTATCAGTAGGCCACACGTCCCGCCAGTTGTCTATATCAGAAGGCCACACGCCCTGTCAGTTGTGTATATCAGTAGGCAATGAGTTTTGTAAATTATGTATATCAGTAGGCCACACGTCCTGTCAGTTGTCTGTATCAGTAGGCCACACGTCCCGCCAGTTGTCTATATCAGAAGGCCACACGCCCTGTCAGTTGTGTATATCACGCTGTCGAAACCTACTCCCCACTTCATGCATATTTCATACCAGCTGCGCCCGATCATGACACTTGTGTCATACTTCACGTCCTCTGCAATCATCAGCAAATAGTTGTCACTTGCAGGGAAGTTAGCCAAGACGCCCTTCAGTCCCCGGGGACGCCGTGGACAGGCTAGAAAATGCATGGATTAGCACGGGGACAAGGTGACGGCACTTTGTTATGGTGGCACGTCAACTGCCCAGACAAGGAAGTAATAGACTCACGCCAAACATCTGTCGACATGACTGCGATCCTGCACAAAAATATACCTTTCAGACCGAGGTCATTGATTGCTTCACTAGGATTGAACACAATGAAGTTGATTTCAGAGGATCTCCCTCTCAGCACAAATGGTATTTTCAGCCAGCCCTTTTTTAGCGTATCCTGCTGGAAAATGGATATACCACTAAGGGCATTACATACTTTCTGACTGACATTAAACACCTGTAGTTAGCAACATGATACTGGTGTTGAAAACAGCCGGGTTTTGAAATTATGATTCAAACTGCCCCATGTTTCGTAATGGCTTTCGAGTTGTACAGTTGCTTCAGTTCTATATTCTCATAAACCACCTTGATGGTACAAGAGCATATATTGGAAACATAAATACTAATTCAAATTCAGGGCAGATAACAACATCTTAACATTTTTTCTGTTGTCTATATTTTGGTACATTTACTATGTCGCGAGATGTTTTTGAAGATATCTTTTCCGAGAAGTCTCAATAATGGTAAGGAAATACGTTTTGGTAAGGAGCAGATATACATAAAAAATTATTGAGTGTATTTATTAGGTTAAGGGATGTGGAGCTGAACCCTTATAGTGATCTACAACGCTATGACAGCTGTGATTGATCAATAACGTCTCCACATCAGAGCCAGGTGTAAGATAGAAAACTTATATACAGTTCATGGCTAGCCAGCTCGTGCTGATTTTGCGTATTTCAGTCAGGCACTTCTCCATATTTCTATAACTGTTTTAAACATGAACATGACGATAACAGTGTTATGGTTTTAACCCTAACTGACTTTAAAAATACCCCTAGCTAAATGTTGTGTAGGGTATGTTCTTATTAAATGTTTCTATCTTAAAATTTCTGTCAACCATACCGCCAGTATCAGCTACTGATGTACCACCCAGAGTGTTTAGTTACAACAAAATTGCATTATATATATAAACATGCAATATAATGAATTATGTATAATATCTTTTAATTTTCACTGAAGATTTGTCGAACACCGTCATTCATTCATTGCAGCTACCTATCATATTGCAGGGAGAAGTTGAAGTACCTCTGTGTTTACCTGTATACCACCAACCGACCTACTTGTGGTCGTGGCGCCATCTGGTGCTGGCCAGATGTTTGAAGGTTAGTATTTGTAGTCGCCAGATGCGAGAGTTCAAAGATACTGGGGCACATACTGCACGTGCTGTGCGTTGTGACGTCAGGCACACTGCCAATCACCGTGCAATTACAAGTCAAGTCGACAGCGGCCTAAACCTCTAAACACAATGTGACTTTCACAGGGATGCCACAGGGATGTTTCTTTCCGTCTCGGGGTATCACGTGGCCACTGAACAAGTGAAACTACACACCAGTATTTGACTGGGGCTACGATTGGAAAAACATAATGAGAGGTTATTCGATTGTAATGTATCTGTTATGGGTAAAGCAAAATATTACGTACAATAGTCAGTGAGTATGTCACTACGGGTGACGTGTACATAACGTGCAAACGTAGACTGACTCTTTCTCAGTATTCTCTGAGAAGGGCTGTGTTTGGGAGGGGGAGTGTTTCCGGTCTCCCCCGAAAACATCTTCCCCATGAACTATATCGACTTCACGATCTGTGCACACCCCACATCCTTATCCAAAATCGTGGGTCCGTGGGTCTTAACATATAGTACGAAGAAGGCTGTAGTCGGCGTCATGAGCGTTTATGAATTCAGTTTTCTGTTGATTGGCTATTTCCTGTCATCACCATAGTGACAAACTTTTTACAACTGATTTATATGTAAAACTGATGATAATGATGATGATGATGAAGAAGAAGAAGAAGATGATGATAAAGATGACGACGACGACGATGATGATAACGATGATGATCGTAGTGATGATGATGATGATGATGATGATGCTGCTGCTGATGATGATAATGATGATGATGATGGGTGGGACCTGGACCTGTCCACTGAATTTGAAAATAACTTCCAGATCTGGACAAGACAATCCAGGGATCAACAGCATAAGGATTGACTGAGGTACATGTGATGTGTCAACTACGTCACCGAATTTGTCTGTCCGATCCTGTTTGTTGGCTCTTACGACAAGTAACGGTTACAATTCTCAACCGTGATCTTCACGGGGATGATGGTGATGGTGATGGTGATAGTGATGGTGATGGTGGTGGTGGTGGTGGTGATGATGATGATGATGATGATGATGATGAATTCCTATAGTGAGTAGCTGGTACGCTGTAGACTGACTGCCCACCACTCTTCAATCACTAACGTTCCGACAGCGTTCGTGCTGTCAGTGGTTAGTGCCCAGTATCGTGCCCTATCGGTCAAGTACTCCCGTAACAAGTCCTCACACCCGGGAATACGAAGGGTGCCAACTATCAATCTTGCATGAAATCGACAAGAACAATAACAGGCAGCTCGCTTCAAAGAACCACACATATAAAACATTATTCTGCCAAATAGCCCAGAGAATGTGATAATACGAGCTTATAAAAACAACAACCAACACTGACAAGTGTATTCAAAGAGTCGTATAATGTGTTGATGATCAAGTGTCGTGTTTACATACATGCCGTGATGACGGATCGCACCTAGCTATTTACCCAGGATCGTGTCGGGCATCGTGTGTGTTTAGTGTGGCGACGCCGTGAATTGTCAGGGGACTCTCTCCAACAATGATGTGTGGAGCAAATATCTCATTCACGCTCCACCACTTGTAAACCAACACCTAGGAGTATTCTGATGTTTGTATTAGTTTCCTAATAGACCCACTACAAACAGTCGGACAACACGCACTGAGAAAATACGAGTGTGGTACAGTACTGCATGTTGTATGGGACTGTAGACCCGGGTGCAGTACTGGATTGGACTGTGGACCAGGTACAGTACTGCATGCTGTATGGGACGGTAGGTTGGGTACATTGCTGCATTTGACTGTACACCCGGTACAGCATTGCATGCTGTATGGGGCTGTAGGCCGGGTACATTACTGCATTTGACTGTAGACCGGGTACAGTACTGCATGCTGTATGGGACTGTTGGCCGGGTACAGTACTGCATGTCGTATGGAGTTGTTGACTGGGTACTATATACTGCATGCTGTATGGGGCTGTAGACCGGGTACAGTACTGCATTTGACTGTAGACCGGGTACAGTAGTGCATTTGACTGTAGACTGGGTACAGTACTGTACGCTGTATGGGACTGTTGACCGGATACAGTACTGCATGCCGTACGGAGTTGTTGACTGGGTACAATACTGCATGCTGTATGGGACTGTTGACCGGGTACAGCACTGCATGCTGTATGGGACTGTAGGCCGGGTACAGTACTGCATGCTGTATGGAACTGTAGACCGGGTGAACACACAACATCCTGTACCAGTATATCACTTTGATTATACAAATGAAAATAATGTCTCTCTTGTGTCTATTTGGAATGAATATTCCATGTGAACATGTTTAAAAACGTGTTTAGCTACCTGTATAAACAGCTGAATAAAAGCAAAATGGACGTAGACCTAATTCCGAGATGCATCAATTTGAAAAAATGATGCCCAAGTAATTTATTTCCCATATACGTAGCTGAAGTCTGTCGGAGATATTTTCGGACAGCCAGTATTTCCTGTCACTCCGGTATCAAAGGAAACTACGCCACGAAAATTGCAGGCATTCTACCTATCTACTCGCGTAAAAGAAGGAATCAGTTTAAATTAAGGAGTTATATTAGGCAAGATAGAAGCAAGGTTCGGGGATAGACCTGTACGTACAAGCTTCTCACTGTTAATTAAACCCGGTCTCGAGATGCGAGGCTAGAGGTCCGTGTTCATCAGTGTCTGGGGTTGCTGAACAGACACTCTGAGGCTCATCGCCGGAGATGGAACAGACACACACACTTAGCTGATTCCTCACTGGGTCAACCCAGGGGTGCCAAAACAAGCTCAAGAATATTCTGATATGCGCTAGTGTGCCCTGGCAGTTACGTATAGATTGGAAGAGAACGTACACGATAACAAGAGCCCAGCTGTACAAAGACATCATAACGTTAAAGCGAACCATATTACATCCATATTATAACAGGCTCACGATCGCCGTACCGCTAAACCATAGTAGTGAGTGAATTTAGTGATATACAGGGTGATATACAGGGTGATATACAGATATGACACAGAACACAAGATGATATACAAATATTAAATCCACCACAAGGTGATACATCCCTATATTGGATAAAATAGTCACGGATATGTGTAAATTTTGAAATTATGAATAAAGATGTATTTATTCATTGACACACTGCTAAAATCCCAATAAGATAAAAATAACAATGTCCCTAACTTACTTTATCCAGTATATTAGATACAGTGCCATGTGACAAAAAGATATGAAACAGAATACAAGGTAATGTATGTGACAGGCAGAGCACAGGGTGATATACAAATATAAGAACGAGCACAACTTACACGTACATCACATGGTGGAGACAAAGAAGATGTCTTAAATGCATTGGAGCCAAGAGCTAGCCGTGCTAGGTATTCATTACATGTGCTGTGGGATCTGTCAACTGCAAATGTGGGTCTCCGAAGGATTATATTTCAAAGAATCAATAGAAAAATAAATTCAGTTGCTAAACGACTTGAGGTCTGTGGAGTATTGGTTTAATTGGATGATTTTTACTTTATTATCGTCGCAACTAAACAGAATGACTCTGACGTGGGTATGAGAGCTCTGGTCTTGTAACGTGGCGTCTCAAATGATGTATCACGTGGCCAATAAGGCGAGAATACAAGGTGGCAGAGACTCTTCTTTAAATCAAATTTAAGCTGAAGAATGCGATTACACTGTAAAAACTCAGCTGCTTGAGATAATTCATGTATTATGCCCAAGGAAGTAGCTGGTACAAGTCTGGAAGAAGAGATAGATAAAACCGCATCGATAATGGATGATATGACATCATAAAAACAGAAACGAAAAAATAACATTGACGTTATTCCAAACAGAGGTGACCGAAATTCATTATATGACATCACGGATCTGCTCTGATTTCTTCTGCGGCAGATTCCACAGACCAATCGCAGCCTTTGAAGTAATATTGAAGTGCAAAAAGGACCATGTGTAATGCGTATGAATCGAACAGTTAAAAAAAGGCCCGGTCAGGCGGAATGTAGAGCGCAAGATGGAGAGGAGTGTGTCTGGTGTGTTTCAAGCTTTCGCAAACCCGCGAAAACATCAATGGTCGAGTACACATTTGGCTCATTTCATGGAAAACATCACAAAACACGGACGGATTATATTGAGATGGTGCCTCGAGAACCTACCCTGGTCGACCTTCCGGTGCAACGTCACTGACGACCGCTAATGCGACTAGCTCACGACAGACGGCTTAATGAAGAATCGTCATCCTTGATTAACCTTCGTCAATGAATACGCTCATTTGTAGGGCAAAAGTAGGTTGTCACACAGAACTAGGTCGTCTTGCGGAAGAATATTTCAATGTACAGACGCCATGACGATAATGACAATTCATGCCCTGTGCAAACAAACGTTAAAACCTGAAGAGATAAATATACGAATGTTCGTAAAGTAGTCCTCATTAACAGAATTTATCACCAAACATAGCAAATATTTCATGATCCTATCTCTTTATCTCCATGAAAGAACTAAACCAACCATCGTGAAATTATTCGTCATCGTCATGGACATTTACCCTTGTCCGGTATCTGGCTGAGGCTAAGGTAAAACTTGAAGCATGCATCAAAATCGGAGGCAAGCAGAAACTGCTCTGTGTTTCGCTTTCTGTCAAATGTAATACTAGTTACTGGACCTGCTGATTCTTCCAACAAACAGCATATGTACACATGCAGAGAAGACCAATCGGCCATATTTGTCTTCTTTTTCTGAACCAGAACTTCAGTCACCGAATCGCTAACTGGTCACTTTGTCACCTGATCACTTCAAGTAATCACTTCACTACTCCAAGTAATCACTTCATCACCTCATCACTTTGAGTAATCATTTCATCACTGAAAATGGTCATCACTTCAAGTAATCACTTCATCACCCCATCACTTCAAGTAATCACTTCATCAATGAAAATGGTCATCACTTCAAGCAATCACTTCAGTAATTACTCCAAGTGGACATCACCTTATCGCTGGTTTCCTGGTCTTATCTTGACTTGGTCATTGCCAGTGCTAATTACTTTCTGGACACTGTAATAAATATACGGACGAGGTCAAATATATGTCTCTGGACCTACGTTCTGAATCAAAGGTAATTTCACTAAAATGTCTGGGACTGACCAGGTTAAGATGTGGAACTAGTGTGTAAGTGAAATCTATTGACGAGATGAACCGGGATCTACTGTCTACTGATCTTCTAATGAGTTATTGGACGTCTGTAAGAAGTCCATATGCGTCGATACATAAAATAACTGAATATAATAGTGTGCAGCAGCGTGCTTCAAGGATGAAATGTAAGGTTAGAAAATCAGTAGTTGATTTTAACTGGTTGATTTAAAAATCTGGCAGGGAAGTCCGTGTTTAGTTCAGTGCTCTGCTGTGTCCAGATTTCGATCAGACACTACAGTGGAAATGTTTCATCATATTTGGTTACATTAAGGCGTACGAGTACCGACTGAATAATCAATCCACCAGGACAGAGCCCTCTAGGTAGCTGCAGAGTTCGACAATTTCTTTTCACCACACCCACGCGGTTACCTATTATGAATATTGAATATAGTTCCCATTCGAGTATTGATCACGAGACGCGACATGATATATACCACCACAGAGAGCCAAGTCGTTAGTGGACGCCTGTTTAAACTAGTTAGTGTAAGTCCATAGTATAGGTGCTTGTAGTCTCGCAAATCTCCATTGCTCCGTGGCTGGTTTATGTTCACAGCGTTAACCTGTCCGTAAACAAGACCGAGAAGATGGGACAAACCAGACTCAGTAACGTTTGTTGGTTGGTTCTTCTGTGTACCACTTGTTACAACAGGAAAGTCATTCCCCATCCCGACCATCACAGGAATTAGAGATCATAAACAGCGTTTATAATCACATTCACAAGGTTCTCATATACTTTCGTCAGTCACCATTAAACTCTCATTTCTGAAAAAAAGGGTTTTTGAGAATTTTTTAGATGTCCATATCTCTGTGCAATAATTATTTTTACATATTTACTGAACGCAATACGTAAAGTAATATGGACTGTTCTGCAAAGTACTGTTTTAACAGTTCTTCAAAGCCAGTCATACCCCCATACCCCATACGCGGCCTTTTTTTACCTGCTTAGAACAACATTTCCTTCCCTTAATGCTACCTTAACCGCCATCCGTTTCCAATCCCTGTCTTCAATCACGACTCCTTCGCAGAATTACGAGGCCCCTCTTCATAGTTTCTGCCCCTCCCCTATACCGTCCTACCCCCATCCATGTCTGCTTTGCCGTAGTCACACTCTCACCAATCGATCCCCTGAACGCCGTCATCCCCACCCCCTTCGACCGCCCACCCACCAAGAACCACCGCCAGCCACACGTGGCGTTAGAGTTGTTATGGCTGCAGCTTGGTTGGCATTCGGAATTTGCATTCTACTAATGGCGTGTTCCGAGGTTGCTCCGAATGAGGCTAATCCGGCAGTGGTCGAGGTCAACCGACAGCTACATCTAACACTAAATAACTTACAAGGATAGCTATGAATAACCCCGTACTTGACGTCTTCCTACACAGTCAATAAGTTCCAGGAAAATCTGGCAGGCAAACATTGCCGAGTCTTCCACAACTAGAGTGATTACGTCAGTAGGTATAACTGACAGTGCAGCTTCTTGCCAACGCACCTATAAACGCACGTCAAAGGCTGTAATACATGTGTTGTGTGCTTGTTAAACAGGCGATGAAGAGCTGCTTACGAAGTACCGTGAATCTTTTAATCAGAGACCATATACCAGAGACCATATATATCGGTAGACCATATATATCGGTACCGATAGACCATACATATTGGTCTCAATTTCAACGAAGCCTTTCGGTCAGAGCATTTCCTCAAGACCCGCACCGAACACATCACCAAACGAATAGAATGACTATACTATAAATACAATGGTTGTCCAGATAACTTGACACTTCATCTGAACAAACTGATCCTTCACATGCATTCATTAAACCCACACATAACGCGAGTATTCTGTACTACCAAATACTCTACCAACATAAATTTTGCTAATATGATTCCTATTGCCAGCAGCACTAAACCTGACTTTATTATGTAATCACTTAACGGTACCACAACTTGCCTACTTCAGACAAAATACCATTGGTTGCTTCCAGATGTAATCATGTCATGAAAATTATATCATTTGATCAGTTGACGTTTAAAGGCATCGTTCACTTCTCAACAATATAGGCGTGCATCAGCTGTGTCTGTGATTCAGCTTGGCAGCTGATTGATGTTTGCACACGATGCTTCAGAGCGTGGACCATCAACTGAAAGGAATGTTTGTTTTATCTTTGCAGAAGACCTCAGTGTTCATAAACATGGAATAGAATTTTGTCTTGGTTATCTTGATACACAGGAAACACTGTATTACATTTTTTCGGCAGTAAGTTCCAAAAATGTGACGACAGAGATAAAGCTGCCAGACATCCTGTTCACATGCTATCAATTCTTCTGGCAGTCCGTCGTGACCTAAACAGTGACCTTTAAACTCGCTGTATTGTCTACACACGTGCGGCGATTGTAGTTGCCCACAGTTGCTGCGGCAGCGCGGACAATGGCGGCTCACAACGCCCTACTGCTGCGAGTGTCGCCATCACGCTAACAAGTGTCACCAACTCCGGTCTAGCGGCCAAGGCTGTCCATCACAAAGCAGGAGGCTATGGTGTCTTATAAACCCACTACGTGCTGTCTATCTTGGCGAGGCAGGAGACACTGAAGCTGCACAGGTTTGGATAGAACCGCTACAAACCCGACAAGACAAGGTACTTCCTCTAGTCTGTCGATCATCGATAATAAAAAGCCCACCCCGCGGACATAAAAATGTGAGTGCATTTCTAAAAAGACACTCTTTGGCTTATTAGACTGAGCGATAAAATCATTGCGCCAATGCCGAACTTGATAGGATGTTGCAGATGACCACCACTGTCATAGTAATCTTCTTTTGCAATAGTTGAACGACGTGCGCTATTGCCATGGTTACCAGTGCGTACACGGGGATGTTTCCATGTGAACAGGCGGTAGCACCACACGGAGTAATTGTTATGTGCTGGTGTTCAGACAAGACCTGGTGCCATCGCTGCCAGGAACTATCTGCTGCTTCTCACCGCTGGGGCAACAGTAACTGGAGACAGGGCGTGGATGAGGGTGGATGAGGGTGGAATGGGTATCTTTCATGAACAGGTATTACAGTGGGGTGGGAGACAGGATGGTGTAGTTATAAGGACAGCATGTGGGTGGTCTTGACACGATAAGCGGTATAGTCTGTCTCACAGTCCCCGAACCACATTATTTTCCCTACTGCCTTACCCTCTCTGCAATGCTAAAGACCTAAATAAAGCAAGTCTAGATTTCCTTAGGTCTCCCCGGGGCTCCTTTTCACTTTTATTGGATGTATTTGTTACTGTCAAAATTATATATATAGAGAGAGAGACTCAGCGTTAGTCTATAAGTAGTTTTGAGGACATTGGTACAGGTTACGTGTGGTTCAAGTCTCGTATCTAAATGAACAAACGGTGACCTCTATAGTCCTAGAGCAGCAATTTTTTGATAGGCTTGAACATGCGTCAGTGCAGGTGTATAGTTCATCAACTTGCAGATGCTACTATACTAAGATCTAACGCACATCGATTTAAAAAATGCCACTATACCAAGGTTTAACGCACATCAACATATAAACGCAACTATACAAAGAAATAACGCACATCAACACATAAATGCCACTATACGAAGATCTAATGCACATTAATTTCCAAATGCCATCATACAAAGACCTAACGCACATCAACATATGAATGCCACTATACTAAGATATAGCTCACGTCAACTTATTAACGTCACTTTACTGAGATCTAACGCACATCAACGTATAAACGCCACTGTACTAAGATATAACGCACATCAACTTAAAAACGCCACTACATGGAGATACGCGTCCATATCACATCTATATCTACATTGCTTTCCTTTGAGGCACCATGTACACGTAGGGGGAGTTGGATAGCCAAGTGGTTAAGAGTCGCTCGTTAAGCTGAATACCCTGGTTCAATTCCTCAAATGGGTGCAATGAGTGAAGCACATTTCTGGCGTTCCTCGATGAAATGTTGCTGAAATATTGCTGGAATAATGCTAAAAGCGGCGTAAAACTAAACTCACTCGTGTACACACATTCAACGTATATATGCTATCATACAAGTACAGGCTGTTAATTCACGTGTACAAACATTCAGAGTCTATCAAGTACCAGTGAACATGTAACTGCGTTTCACTGTACATTACATTATATCAGAAACCAGTAAATGCAGTCAATCAATCATGCATATTCAAATGCATTTACGTTGAATAAAGCATCTGCCAACTCAGACCTGTTTTCAATTACTTTCGACACAATGTTCTTGCTGGACGGTAGCTCGAAATTAAATGTTCTTTTTCTTAAACTCAAGAACAACAATTGCAGATTCAAAACCAATTCCATTACAACTAAGCCAGTCATGAATTGCAAATCGAATCTTACTTCTAAGAATAAATATCAGAATTTCTCATTTCCAAATACAGGACTATATTTCTCTGAAAGCCAGAATTACCATACCAATGTTCTTCTTCTGACAAGATTCAAATCAAGACATAATTATGTACAACCAAAACCTCTGCTTTCAGTCCACAACTTGTCATAATCTCCTGCCGAATACAGAGATGAATCTGGAGGCTGTTGTGATGGAAATGATTTGCTTTTATGTGATTTGAAATAACGCCAAACAAGTACAGTGGAAGCTTCTAAACCGACACTCAATGGTACTGCAGAAACAATCCGGTTTTTAGACAATCTGACGATAAGTTTACAAGCCACGGATGGCACTAGGATTTTCTACCGGTATTGGCAGATTGTCGGATTGTACAGATGCCGGTTATGACAGCTTCCGGTGCATTGAAAAGAGGACAGAAACTCAAACCGTGTAAATGTTCAATGGGCATCGGGTCAGCCACTGTTTGCAAGACCATTTCTCCCTGTAACGCAGTGGACAGTCAAACCACACGCCCATGATTCTTCTGTGTATCAACCACAAATAATATGTATCCACGGAGAGAAGCATGGAATCAACACACGGTGTATCAACTAAAGATGAAGAAGCAATAAAGTCTGTCAACCAATAATAACGTCTATCAACCAAGAGTATCGTGGATCAACTAATATTAACGTATATCAAACTGTATAAAGCAACAATAACGCCTATCAACCAATAATAACATGCATCAGCTGACAACAACGTCAATCAACAAATAATATCGTGTATCAGCTAGCAGTAACGTATATAAAAACCAGGTAAACTGTATACACCAACAAAAGCGCCTGTCAACCAATAGCGTACATCAGACACGAGTAGAGTGTATCAACGAACAATAACGTCAGCCAGTCTATTCATGACATGATGTATCAACTAAAAGTAACGTCCATCAGACAAATGTAAAGAGCATCAACCAAAAGTAACGTCTATTAACCAATAATAACGAGTATCATCCAGCAATAACGTATCAGCCGTCAGTAAAGTGTATGAATCAATAATAACGTGTAATCAACCAACGATATAGTGTTTCAACGAACAATAACGTCTATCAACCAAACATGACGTGGGTCAAGCAACGTTAACGTGTATCAACCTTCATTAACGCGGTTCACGCAACAATAACGCGTATCAGCCAAAGGTAACAAAAGTTGACCAACAGTTACATGTATCATCCAAGAGTTATGTGGATTAAACAATAATGATGTGCATCACAAAGCAATAACGTGCATCAATGAACAGCGTATTACACAGGCGTCCGCTGTGGTATCCCACAGTGACGATTAGCAGCAGATCGTAATGTGTATCTACAGCTTGTCTACATTCTGACTGCTATGTTATCTAATCAGACTAGCGAAGTTGGTATAAGCTGTGCAATTCTTGTGCAATATTCAAATGTCCCTGAGCAAAATACATTTTCTGTCAGCTTAATGAAAATGGCTTCCTGCAGAAACACAAGAAGCCAGATTGGTTGCTTGAGTGAAAGAACAAACTTTGTCTACTGTGTCCCGTATTTATAAAGGGTGATTTAAGTGCTTGTCCTTCCGCTCGACATAACAAGCGTGTCTGTTCCATCAATATTGATATAATTTCCCTAATTAACTTATATCTGGATATTTTTCCCGTAAAAGGTCAACTCAAGTATGCATATATGCACAGACTATAGCTGGTCTCACAGCAACGGTATGCTATTTTGAGAAATGACGTATACCATCAGCGTATAAAAATTACGTGTGCCGAGTTTTTACAAGAGCTAAATATATAATCAAAAGGGTTTTAAAATACTTCCTTTTACTCACACTGAAGGTACATATATGACTTCACGATATAGCTGAAATATTGCCGATGTGACATTAAATATCATCTCACTCACTGAGCGTTTGAAGCCTCTTTTTTCAAGAGTGATCAACGCAATGATCAACTTATGCATGAATGGCCACTGTGTGGGCAAGGGCGCTAACGAAATATTCCCCTGACCTAAAAAAAACTGACGATGGCATCTAAACACGGCGCTACTACCTCTCCACTTCCCATACATGATCAATGGGGATAACTTTCAAAAATACATGGTAGCTAGTTTTAACTCTTTTTGTGATACTCTAGTTATTTTACAATGCGTCAAGTAATTTAAGTAATTGTATTTACTGTATCCACAACATTTTTCGTCACTATATGGCGGCAAAATTGCCGATATGACGTTAGCTTTTAACCCACTCAGTGGTGATAAAGATAAACTGTGTCAATACTGTTGTGATCACCTTGAATTCATAAAGACAAGCATAGAAAAATTAGAAAGACAAGACAAGTCAAGAACAAGTGTAAAAACTCCAGAAAGACAAGACGATAAATCAAAAAGACAAGATATGTCAAAAGCAAGTGTAGGAACTTCCGAAAGACAAGAAGATAAATCAGAAAGATAAGCACATGAAAATGAGAAAGACGAGGCAAGTCAAAAACCAGGGTAAGAAAGACAAGGCCAGAAAATTTGAAAAGACAAGATCAGGAAATACAGAAAACAAAAGGAACTTGTGAAGACAAAATCAGAAACACAGCAGTAAAAACATCAGAAAGATTAGAATAGAAAAATCAGACAGACAAGGCAAGCCAATTCAGAAAGACAAGAATATGAACTTCAAGAAGACAAGAAAGGAACATTCAAAGAGATAAGATGAAGACATTCAGAAAGACATGAGCAAAAAGGGCATGACCAGAAATTCAGAAAGACGAGATATTAACTTTGGGAGACAAGGGCATTGCAATCTATAAATGCTGGCGTGCTAGTCAACACTTGATAACTTGATATCATTTCATACGGTGAAAAACTATTTTCGTTCTAGATTATTACAACTTGTTTGTTCAAAGAGAATTGCGCATATGTGCCAGTATGTTTCCCAGTGGACATAGTCAATGTAGAGCTTATCCATGTCATTGATTTTCTTCTATGTAAAGCGTGATCGCCGACACACTCTGATTTAATTCCTTCCAACAATACACTTCAGTCAACAGTCTCATGGAACAATGGGAAAACAGCCGTCATATTGATGGAGGCCATGGTGGAAACGGCGATGGAAAACAAACACGGTCGTACTGATCACAAGTAGTAGTCTGAAGACTGATGTAGAAAGGCGCGCTTGAGTGTGACTGTAGATCGGGAGAGAGAGAGAGAGAGAGAGAGAGACAGAGAGAAAGAGAGAGAAAGAGAGATAGTGAGAGAGATAGTGAGAGAGAGAGAGAAGGGCAAGCAGGGAAAGAAAAAAATTCATCGTATGGAGTTTCGGGGTAGAGACAGACGCACATATCTCTGCGTGTATGATGATGATGATGATGATGATGATGGTGATGATAAAGATGGTGATGATGTTAAGCGTAACAAATACGTTCATAAAAAGTTGATAGTTGCTGCTAACAGTTATTTCATGAACTAAACATACATTATTTAGAATCGTTACTTGAAAAAGATCCCAGTGAAATTATAGTTCGGTATGAATCTAAGGTGAATGTCAATATTTCTATTGCTAGGCATCGTCAGAGCATTGCCGAGGGACTAAGGTTATAATGCACACAAATCTAAGGCCCCTCTGATATGTGTAAGCAGTTTTAAAATTCCGTTTTGTGTAGTAATTGATACGTTACCATGGATATAGCACAATCCTATTTGATCTAATCTATCAGTGTATTGATGTCCAAGTGAAGAACCAGTGCACAGACAGGTAGTATTTTTCATATTTAGCAATTTCCCTTAAACCGTGTGGACTGTATAAACAGAACCACTAGCACGTACATTGACAAAACATGCAATAACATCTTCGTAAAACACATAGTTTCACAACTACCATTTAACAAACTGAAAACACATCAAGTCTTGTTTTTATTCTATTCTGCACATTTTTATGACTGTTCAGTTAGTCATATACTGTTGGTTGTGGCAACAAGACAATATTGAATTTTCATATTTCATTTCGTAAGCGTATTCGCTGGATAACGAGCGAATCTTTACTTTACGTTATTCTTCTCTCGTGCACAAAATTGCCACAAACGAGTTGTTTTCGACTACGGAGCGTTTCATGACATTTTTGTCATGCCGAGAACAAACAGCGCTGAGATTTCATAATAATAAATATCTTTTTGGAAGTGTGGAATTGATGTCAAGGTTTATGCGATATTCCTAACTTTCCGTTATAGCAATGCATTCCGCTATAGTTTGCAGAAAGGGGGAAATCACTCATCTATGACAGATATATGATTAAGCACGGAACGACTGGTTGCCGCTGCCTCGGTAACGCCTGTTTGCAGTCGCACTTGAAAAACAATATCAGTGCATCTATGAAATAGCAGTGAAATGATGTATGTGTCATTACTGGCCAAGGCTGTGAGTGTATGTATGACACCACTAGCTAGTATAGTCACACTAGTAGGTTTTGCACAGCCGATAGGCCAAATGCCAATACATCATCGGTTGAAGAACACACTATGTTCCAGAGAGCAGCTGGTCCCGCTGCTTTCACGCATCCTCGGCACCCTAGGGTGCGGTGCGGTGCGGTACGGTGCAGTGCGGTGCGGTGTTTCAACTTTCATTCCAAGAGTTCATGATTAGTGACACTGATAGGTATTTTTTTCGAAACAAAGACATCAGAAATGTTGAGGGCTGTTAGTGGCATTAAAATTAGCCAGATCAGGTAATTGAAAAATTGAATATTTTGCATAGAGGGTCTTTGCGAAAAATGAGATGAATACTGGGGAAAAGGGTTTATTTAGTGGTTATTTCGATGCTTAGATACTATGATTCAGAGAGGGTGCAGAGTTATCACTATGTTCCGGTGCACAGTTACATTACATTACCCTACAGCTTAGAGACAACAAACTGATGCTCTGTATACGATTTGAATGCTGACTGGTCATCAATGCGACCGTCCCTTTGTATCAAAAACATGATAAGGCATTTCAATATTGTATACCAGGGGCCATACGACTCGCTTGACGAAGGCATTCGCTTCTATATCGAAAGGTCACCTTTCACAGAAAAGAAGTTGTATATCCATAAAGTCATACACCTACATTCTTCAAGAGGTCAAAAGTCCTTCGGGAATTAAAAACCTCAACAATGCTTGACAACTGCAATTCGTACAAATCCAACGCAAGTCAACCGTGGTGAACCCTCCTCACAGAGTACGACCCCCAGTAGGAACATATTCATTAGGCTCTCTCGCGTGGGATTCCGATAAGTGATATACTAGCTGGCACTCCTTCAGTTGAGAAGGCGCCTGTAAATTTGGAATATGTGACCTGTAGATATAGCATAGATCACATCCTTTGCAAACTGCTCAGCTATACATGCTGTGTTTATGAACACCATTGTTTCCTGCAAACACCCGTTGTCCACTAATGACCCATCGTGTGAAATAAACCAGCCATCAGTTACCCACACCACACATGGCATTTCATCATCATTTATGGAAGGCGCTGCAGGTATTATTAGACAATTATACCTTTGATCGCATTTCCTAATGACACCCCGGAGAGATGGACGCATTTGTTTCAAAAGTAAATCGAAGAAGCCAGCTTGTGACGGCGCATTGCACGCAACTGTACCAGGAAGTAGAAACAAATGATCCAATCCAGTCATCAGAACGCAGTGGAGTGCACAAAGGCGTGACGTATTACGCAAGACGCGCAACGTTATCACAGCGAGTGAAAAAATATAACATTATTACATCCTCATGTCAATGTCATAATGGTTATGCATCACTTTCACATCGAGACTAATAGGAATAGATACCTGCCACATAACGGCAATATCGCTGCAATTTCTGGACGAGTGGGCCATGTCAAAACGCTTGCTGCTGTCTATCGATCAGTATACGAGTTTTCAATATCTCTGAAGGAAATCATGCTTGGCCAATTCACATGTTATAGACGAAATGGATTTAGCGAAAAAGAGTCCCTGAGCATCCACGTTGCTAGGGAAGCCTTGTCGCGCTTTATCCTGGATTCATTCACACAGGCTTGTTTGAACTCCTTTTTGTAAGTGCTCTGACAACCTTGATGTGAACGTGCTGAGTTATACAGCCATAGATTATGTTTCCAAAAGCCATCTTTTTCCTTAAATGTAAAGACCGTCGACCTATAATTTATTTTATATTTGTCCAGAAAGTTGGTGAGTGTGTTATTGCCTTCTGTCCTTGAGTGGCTGACGGGTAAGGTTCGAAGAAAGCATAATACTTCACTGACGCTTGTACAATCCTGTACTTTGTAGTGATGTGAAATATTTAACAGGCACTATAGGGTAAATGCACGTGTGCTTACTTCAACTTAAGTGCTGCATGCTAATGTGTATTATGTGAAGTTGTGCATGTCATTATTAGTCGTTCACTAGTCATGAGGGAACATAGGTTGATGTACCCTCGATGTTCTTTTAACCAAACATCAAGGGCACATCAACCCATGGTCCCCCTGGGGTCAGTGAACAACGTATTTATCTTACCGAACACCTCCATGTTAATTTTGAACAATTATAAGCACGGGTATCGGATCGTACACTACAACGAACCTGTGTGAATATAATGATTCGAATCTTGCATCTTGCTTTTTTCCTGCATGTATTGTCTTAGTAAAATGTATTAGTGTAATTCCCTTTCTTGAAATTCACAGGGATTGCATTTGAACGTTTTGTCGACATTTAAGTATTGTGATGCGAGGCAAATCTTTTTGCAGCCATCGCTATATTTTGCGGACAACACAAGAAAAACAAATGTACAGATTTCTTCCTTCCTTCGATTTGCATTCGTAAAATATCGGTAATATCCGTGCATCATGCGTGATTCAATGTTATTCGAGATACAGAAGTACCGAATGAGTTGCTATTGGCAGCGGGGTATATTGCAATCTACCTGGCTTGTAAGTGGGGTACAATGAAAATAATAGAAAAGCGCTTAGCCAATCAGAAAACGACATTTATGTGTATGGTAGGATAATGTTCGTTGTATAACGTGTTGTACTCGTTAATATGACAAGGGATTACATGTACATGTATGTCGTATGAAGTGCTACATATTTATGCATGGCATGTGAAGTTTATGTATGTTGCGTGAAGTACTACATGTTTATGCACGTCATATGTGGACCTGTGCATGTTTATGT
This sequence comes from Haliotis asinina, assembly GCF_037392515.1. Classification (NCBI taxonomy): domain Eukaryota; kingdom Metazoa; phylum Mollusca; class Gastropoda; order Lepetellida; family Haliotidae; genus Haliotis; species Haliotis asinina. Next base: position 21,932,728 of record NC_090281.1, on the reverse strand, counting down.
ATGCTATCTGAAGTTGTGCATGTTAATGTGAAGTGCTACATATTTATGCATGACAAATGTCAAACTTTATGTATGTTTATGTATATCGTGTGGAATGGTGCGTGTTTATGTGAGTCCTCTAAAGTGCTTCATGTTTATGTATGCCAGGCATAGTTCTGGAGGAGTATGCAGTTTGAATTGACGTAATATGTCCCAATAACAACTAGTCAGTGAACACTGTAAGTTCAATACAAGTTGGCTCATGTCAAATGCTACACAATTACGTACATGACTTGGCGTGCTTAATGTGCGTATTGCTTCACGCTGATGATGGCCATGTCGTGTTTACGTAAGTCACACGTACTCATGACCCTGCAAGTAACGTAAAGTAATTAAATCCAGCACAGATCAGAAATGTCATGTGAGAATAACATGCACAATAACACTGAATACGCAAGAATACGACACAACTGTGGGCAAACGAAACGAAGTTCGTTTGCTAACCCTTTGATTCTTGTGTAAAATATGACACACGCAATTCGAAACTTACTCATTACAGCTACTTGGAATTTATCAGGTTCAAAATGTATTTCGAAGACCACATGGTGACTCAAAGAAACAAAACTAGTGTGACTCTGGAACGTGATGTTACGTGGAAGGTGGTAAACTCGATGCGTACAGCCGACGGAGGTCGTGCTGGACCAAATGCGTCTACTGTCTACTCTCATTCGGCTGTCTGACCTCGCACTATAATCATTGTGGCTGCTGATGTTGGTTTCTGTTTCTAACTTAAAAACGGCTTGATTAAATCCCTGAGCATCTCGTTTCTACCTGTGTTGCCATAGCAGCGAGAGATGTCGGCTTAAGAAATGACGGTTAAGTTAGCGTCCGTATTGTCTTACGTATAAGCCGAGAGAGGGCTCGACGGCCATTCAGAGTTCAGGTGGAGCGATCACATCCTCTATAATGCCATTGCATGTGTGCTATCCGAACTCTTGGAGTTTCCATGACAACGCTTGTTTCTTCATGACTCGTGTATTTTTAAATAATAGAACTTGTGCTATCATGAATCCAAATGTTTAAATTACAGAATGTCGTCACGACCATGGGTGTTGAGTGTCCTGTACCCTCATGACTCGCAATGTCTTCGTGTGTTGTTCCATTACAGAACGTGTGCCTTCATGACTCACCGCTGTTATCATGACTCACGGTTGTTATCACGACTCACGGTTGTTATTGTTATCATGACTCACGGTTGTTATCATGACTCACGGTTGCTATCGCGACTCACGATTGTTATTGTCATGACTCACGGTTGTTATCACGACTCACGGTTGTTATCACGACTCACCGCTGTTATCATGACTCACGGTTGTTATCACGACTCACGGTTGTTATTGTTATCATGACTCACGGTTGTTATTGTTATCATGACTCACGGTTGTTATCACGACTCACGGTTGTTATCATGACTCACCGCTGTTATCATGACTCACGGTTGTTATCACGACTCACGGTTGTTATTGTTATCATGACTCACGGTTGTTATTGTTATCATGACTCACGGTTGCTATCATGACTCACGATTGTTAATGTCATGACTCACGGTTGTTATCACGACTCACGGTTGTTATCACGACTCACGGTTGTTTCCCTACAGAACGTGTTCAGTATGCATCTTCTCGAAATCCCTTATGTACATCCGGTCCCTAAGATGTAACATAGTTTTGATTTAAACGTGTAAACATGGCAAAAAAAACCCCCGTTAATTTTGAAACTGAGTGTGGCTAACGGTGTGTGGCATGGAGAACGTGAGACATTCTCTGTAACGACTGCGCCCACACTACCTCCTCCACAATCGGATGAGCATTAGACATCGTCTGTGACGACCCCGCTCCCTCATACTTGGAGAGAGTGACACATTGTGACGGTTCCCTCAACATTTGTTGAAAGTGAGATGTGGCGATCTCGTTCCCCTGATTAGTTTCAAAATCCCCTAATTTCAGAACCACGTACTTTGTTCACACTATTACTCTACTATAAATGTTTGATTTAATATTGAAGACACGGTTTACCATTATGCCCCACAGCGTCGTGTGTCACACATCACTTCGTTTCATCGGCCAGAATATTTAATATCGATCTTCATGATTCAACACTATGACAAATGCTGGGAAGGACACGCTCCCATTCGTGGTTTAAAGGGTGCATTTTAAAAGAAAACACCAAAGGACATTAGCAAAACCAGATACCTTGAAAACCCAATACAATGCATTAAGTATCGTTCATTTAAGTCTTCCGTCGTCCTATGAAGTCCGCGAAGACAATATATAAAGTCAAGCGTCATCAAATACACCAAGAAGACAATTATACGACCCCTGGGGATTATAGCGCCACCTCTCGGGAAGTTTGATCGTGAGGTGAAATGATATTATTTCTTCTACGGATGAGTGGAATGCCTTTATTGATTTCCACAGCCTGCCATACATAATATGATATGGAGTAATCTTAGCAATGCAAGTAGCGGCATTACTACCTCAACTGGGCTACGTCTACAACATGAGTCTGTCGACGCTCGATAACTTGATCCCTTAAGAAGTAGAGCTGCTGATAGGCTCGCCTTTTGGTGTGGGAATGCCCTATCAGCATTGAAAGGGTGAACGGCTGCGTTGGTCTGTTAAACGATTCGTGTTGCCCGCTTGAGTTGGCAACAAACACAATTACAACGACCAGAGAGTAGCGCTTTGATTGTGAACAAAGATCTGAATGGGATATGGTTTATTTTGAGAACACTGGTTCATTTATGAAGTAACATTGATTTTCATCTGCGGATGATGTTAAAGATTCACTTACGGGACATGCTACAGAAGATGTTCATGTGGATGAAGGTTCTTCGGTGATGACATCCAGGTGACCCTACTGTAAACTAGCCCCGTAACTTGCCCTTTACATTTCTAGCCGTAACTAATTTGTGATATTAATCTCTACTACAAAATGTGATAACACACTTTTCAACAAATTTGGGTACAATAGTTATTACTGAAACTATTTTTACTAAGTGATTTCGATATACAGAGCGAGTAAACGTCATCGATACAAATCTACTTGAACCTCCGACTCGGAGAGGGTCATTAGCTAGCACCACATGGATGACGTATTTGTGAAGAGTCATCTAGGGGATAGGCTTCTTGAGTCAACAATTGCAGACCCTTCAGACGCCGTCCGAACACTATCAACGATTGCTGTTGTTTAATCGCACTTAGCAGAAACCATGCGTTAAATATGACTGTGTTTGCCATAGGGACATTAGCCCAAATGATGGCTCATTGAGGGAAGCAGATGGGATCAATACAAGAGTGTGGCCGAAAGCTAATAATCAACATATGCGGCACCTGGCTAGGTGGAGATTGACTCAGGGAGTAATGTTCCAGGTGCCATTGCTACGTGACCACGGTCAATCCGCTGTGGATGCTTGTGATTGATCTGTACTGGTATTTCATGCAAGCAGTTTGGGTTGTATTCGTTCGTGCAGACACATGTGTTACTGGCGATGGATGAAAGAATAGTACAAGAAGCTGGGAATGATCGGATCACACAAGCGGTGACACGTTTGTCTGACAAGTCGACTACAACCAGCTTCTACAATGTGCAGTACAGTGTCAGTCATGGTCGATCAGTAGCAAATTTACTGTCGATGATAAATATACTGAACAGCAAAAGATACGCTAGTTTCGATACAAAATGAAATCCCATTAAAGTAACCATTTATGTTTATGTAATCTATTTAAAGCAAAACAAAAAAGCAAAACAAAAACAAAAAACCCAGAAAACAAACAAACAAACAAAAAACAAACAAAAAAAACCCAAACAAATATAAAAAAAACAAACTACAAAGACCAGAACAAAACGCCCCCCCCCCCCCCCCCACACACACACACATGAAGGATGAAAGTAAATAAACACTGAAAAAAGCCCGAGTTGCGTTTCTTTGCTGTTCAGTATATTTCTAGAGACATACATTATACGGGTGTTATACCATGGCGCAGTTCCTCCTCAACCTTTTTAAAGCAAACTTGATGCGAAGCAGTTTCTAACAAAGGTAATGCTGTCACTTCTATAGCTGGAGCTTTTCCCCATCAAGGAACACACCCGAGATATGGCTGTTTGTTAACGTACACATTCACAAAGAAAAAAACCAGATATTTTGATGAGCCGTACAGTGGGAAAGTTAAGACTGTTTCCATAAAATATACATTGTTATTCCATTGTGCTTGACTGGAAGATCTCAGGGAACGGGTGTATTGACAGGGGGTGAGTGGACGATTGAGCATAGTGGTTGTCAAGGCTATGGATAAAATATTCATGGATTTGAGAATAATCAAGCTATAGCTATGGTATACCAGAAAAAAAACAGCTTTGAATTGATGTCAAAATGTGTCTGACGTGAACACTGACGTGCAATGTTGACACTATGAGCTAACCTAGGACACTGATGGGGGATGATGTTACGACTGAGTATGTTCCTAGCTGTGTAGTGGTTTCATACAAGTTGGTTGTTTTACGCCGCACTCAGCAATATTCCAGTTATGTGGCGGCGGCGGTCTGTAAATAATCGGGCATGAACCGACAATCCAGTGATCAACTTCGTGAGCATCGATTTATGGATCAGTGGTCAGTTTTGATGACACGACTAATCTCCATGTCCTAGGACCGATGGTCATGATGCTAATCATGGGATTGTCTGACCCAGATTCGATAAAAGAGCTGCAGTTTAGCTGTCTTAAAAGCGATTATGTAGTTAAACGATATACCAGAAAACGACAGACTGGGTATGACAAACTTGTATTTTTTTGCAATTGGGATATTATGACTTGTGTTAACCTAGTTTGACCACCCGATCGCGTTAGCCGCCTCTTACGGCAAGCCTGAGTTAAAGAAGATCAATTCTATCACGGATCTTCACGAATCTTAATAGAAGTAACACGATGATGCCCGTCGCTGTGGCAAATATGTCGGGAAAGATGAAAGTACCAAAATATGATTCAGTATTCCTATTTATGAAAAAAAAATCAAAGCTGAGTTTTAGCTTAGATTGAAGTTTCACAACAGAACTGGTATCTTAGCATATTTGAGAGATCAAGTGATATCTGTTGATATGGAGTGGTATGAGAGACCAATTGCAAGTGGTATGTTTTGACATACTGTGGTATGAGAGATCGAGTAAAATGTGTTGATATGCAGTGGTATGCGAGATCAAATGATATATGTTGACATACAGAGGTATGAGAGATCAAATGATATGTGTTGTCATACAGTAATGTGAGAGATCATGTGGTATGTGTTGACATACAGTAATGTGAGAGATCAAGTGATATGTGTTACGATACAGTGCTATGAGAGATCACGTGCTATGTGTTGATATACAGAGGTATGAGAGATCCACTGCAATGACATGACATTCTCAGATGAAATGATGGCTTAAGTGCACCACTAAACGCAATAGCGGTCCCACAGTTTGACGGATATTGTTGTTTACGGAAGCCAAGCTTCCGGTGTTTTGTCCATTGGAAGAACATTTCAGTAACATAACAAATTCTGTCATATCGCATTATCAAAATTAAACCAGACCTCGTTAGAATGAAATTGTTTAGAGCAACATGTAGTAAATACACAGTAAGTAATAAGTTGCGACAGGATATATATGTATAAGATATATATGTGGGATATATATGTATAAATTATCATTTCGCCCGCCCACCTGCATCCTAGTGCGGTGTAGACTACCCCCTTCATCTCTATGCATCGTTTCAATATGTGACGACTTCCACGGAGCGCGTTAAGAACCCTTTACCCTTTCCAACACTACTGTGAAGTTTTCAATAATGAATGGCTTTGTTGGAGACTCTGCGCCTAATTCAGTGTTAGCTGGTGTTTTCCTGTCAAATCGTTAAGCACCTTACGGCTTGGCGCATCGCTTGTGTGCTCCTGGCGTGGGCTATTTAAGATATACTTAATTAGCTTTTACTTGTCTCAATGGGAGTCATTCTCATTAAGAGTGTTAGCAAAGAGGATGCAGCAATAACGTTCATATAAAATACATGTCAATCACAGCGCGTTGTAAACCAAGGCAGAATGTTAAGAACAACTGACCAGTACAGGCAGTCAGGAAGTGACCACGAACTAATCTCGTGTTAGTGCGGCATGCATGTTATGGTCCGCCCGCACTAATTTCCGTTAATACCCAATAAAGCGACCTATTCATTATTAATTACTATGTAGCGGCAGAAATGGACACTGCAGTAATTGCATCCATAGCTCTCTCTTATGTGGTCGCCATCTTTATTTCATCATTCGGTCGTTGATAGCCTTGCCCCTAAGCCTTAGAATGAAACGACACCATTTGGGGGGTTATAACTCTCGATTAGGGCGTTGCGTTTAAAGCTTGAGGCCCCTTGTGAGATGTGTGCGTTTTCTCCGAGGATAGCTACGCAAGAGGGAGTTGTACAGATTGAATAGGGCATAAATACAACAGCAGTTTGAGGAAATAAATTGTGGCCTTTCGGGTACATTGTTGATCGGATAAGTGGATATAACGAGTTCTCTGACAACTATCTCACGCACACATCCCTTCTATGTATATATAAACGTCACTAAAGGTGAGTTATCGCTTTACAAATAGGCATTCATTACCATTAAAAGACGGAACTGGTTCAACGTGGTGACACGACGTGCGGATATGTTCCTAATGAAAGGACGCTGCTTTCAAGAGGGTCAAGTCTTGCAAGAGCAAAACAATATCCTTCAAATCGAAATCTAATGCAGAGAAATAGTACTATAATGGGGAGGATGATATACTTTTACTTACAGCCTTTTTCTTGCAGTTCAAGTGTATTATCATAAGACTGGTTTTCTTGGACATCATCACCACAATGCATAATCGGTCACAGGTCGTGACATTTGTTCCTAACGTTGAGAGAAGTCTGTTGGCTGTGCCCTTGTGCCCCTGGGGAACAGTTACCGGTTGGCAGTGACCAATGTCCAGCAACCATCTACATTTACTCATGTATATTTCGTATAATATGGTTACTGTTTTAGAGACCAGGGACATTGAGGCCATATTGATGTCCGGCAACGGGCAGTAAGTGACAGGTCAATGGATGGCCGGCACGAACTTCTAACCCGCAGGGATTTTCGCTTTAAATATTTATGCCATAATGTCAGACGAACCACAGTTAGGACTGAGGGAGGTGTCAGTTTAATGATCCTCACCAGCTGGAACAGCTTCTGGTAAGGACTACAGGAAACCTGAGTCCGTCATTTTGCACTGGATTAACCCATGCTGAAAACTCCCCACTTGGGGAAGGTTATGAGGAGGGTTCTGGTAAACACTTTCGAAGAAAGTTCTGGGAGAACTAAACAAAGAAACAGGTACCTGAAAGACACAGATGTCTAAAGATCATACAATCAGAGCTCAAAGAAAGAGAGACAATATTTAGAGTGTTGCGTAACAGATATTAATTCTCCCAGCGGACCTCCAAATTAGCGTTCTTGACACAAACACATTATGAAGATTGCTGTACTGGTACATACACTTCCCCCATGCTTCAGTTTCATCTCGATATTGGTACTTGTTTGGATTAGCTCCGTTAATGGAGGAGAGCTTGCCACGAGACGACTTGGCAATGAGAAAACGACAGATAAAACATCCAGACAAAAACTATTCTCAGATAATAATCTCACAATAAACATGTTTCTGGACGATTACGCGAACAGCTGTGGGATGTACTGCTTTTCACCGCGTCATGTTCAATGTATAGGGGTCTGTGTAAGCCGTGTTTGTTGAGACATAATAAAGGTGTAAAGAGTACCTTGGGTCTCGTCAGTAAATCGGCACGCCCACGGGATAGGTATTCGAGCACTGATCTGTACGTAATGGCTGTCTGAACTAACAGTGGCCATGGAAAATGAATCACACAGATAGATGAAGGAACAGCACAAGATCTAGACTTGAGTAATCTTATTAGATGGAAATAACTTCACAGGGGGTCATGATGTCATCGGCAGGCAGCCAAGGGCTTCGGTAACGATGCCGTTAGAAATATGAGCGTACATGGCGTTGCAGTGTAATAAGACAAAGTGTTACATACAAGCAATACACGGAACGACATTTCTATAGAGTGAATGTTGGCTAGTCTGAAAGATCGAGTGTGTCAGTATCACTCTAAGTATAGGAAGTATCTCCGATTTTCATGCTGCCCAAGCGATAAATTGGCCCCTTATTGCTTTGACTGTCTACGTGTTAACGAAACAAACGAACTAACACCCGCACATTGAGTGTTTAGTTGTGGCTGCGACGCACGATTATTGCAATGTTTTATGCATTAGAGGCTTTAGACCACCGTCTTTTAACCTGCGAGACAGGGAACCATTTCTATTGCTGAATACAGAATTAACTGCACGCTAGGTGGCGCTTTGCGCATGAGGCTAGGCAGAAGCGGGAGTCATAGAGCGGGGTTAAGTACGCTGCTCTGGGCGATACACTTCTTCCAGTTTATAATCAATTCTATCATTTTAATTTTGTATCCATTAAACCCGTGTTGAAGTGTTTTCTAATAGATCAATACAACGCATTATTGCAGTGAAATGTGACAGGGCAGCGTTGACGATATTAACAAAGAAACATAAGTAAGGACGGTCGGATCTTTCTTTAAAGGCCGAATTTAAAATGGACTGCACTCTCAAGGAGCCTGGAGCCTGGAGCCTGGAGCCTGGAGCCTGGAGCCTGGAGCCTGGAGGATGGAGCTAATTCAATTGGGTAATTTTCGGCGATAATTCTTATCAGGCAAGTCACAATTTGATGAATCTACTGCTGGCAGTTCAGGCTGAGTAATAGGATTCGAATCAACCTCACCGGATCCTCCAAAACCAGTTCCTGTCGTGAGATGCGACAAGTCGTCACAGCAAGCGTGTCGATTAACTATTGATAGATCTATTTGATGTAGCATGTCACAGTGGTAGGCAGCGTACTTATATCTCTCGTTAAAACAGGTTAATTGTCTCCTTGACAAAAACTGACAAGATGTGATTAAAAGCAAACTAATTAAACACGAGGATACTGACGGAAGTGTTATGTCTTTAAATATTTTGGATATTATCACTAACTTCAGTGCATTATTTAAGCATCGCGTTCTTATACTCTATTCCACTAAGCCTGACGTCTCACGGCAGTTTCCGTATGAACAAGTCCGAAAAAAGCCCACTTGATCAATCAAAGACCTTTTATACCATAGCAGACTACGAAGGGGACTGGTTTTTCATCCGGTACCATAAGTTTATTCTAATCTCTTAAATTTTCATGTTTTTTTTGTTGTACAAATATCCCCGGTCCCGCTGCAGTTACAAAAGTCTTTGTGCACAACACGGCGTTGACAACCTGAAAGACAAAGGAGCATTGTTTGTGTTGTGAAACAAACCAGCAGTCCACGTTGTGATAGCTCATTTAACTTTTAGCTGTCGCTGATTGCACGTTACTATTGAAATCGACACGCTGCAGCGAAGCAGCGAATACCGACGGGGGCGATATATTGGCTGAAGCTGCTTACACTTGTGTTGATTCATGCTGACATCAAAGAGATACATTTCACAAATGGTCTTGATGATGGCTCACCTCCGTTGAGTTCATGCTTGACATGACCAGCTGACGCACAGAGACGAAGTGCTTGTGCATAAAACTGGCAATGCCGAGTAGGTTATGAGACATGTTTCTATATCATTAGCAATTGCTTGTTGATTCAGAAGATAAAGTCGGTTTTGACGAATGTATGAGAGGATGTGTGTGATGTTATCCCACCTATCACTATATTCCTTGCATACAGGCGGGCATTCTAGCGATGGGCTCACGCACTGGGCGCAAATACGGATTCGAACATAAAGGAAGCATGACGAGAGGGTTGTTACCCTACTCATCCCTGTGTTCCTGGGCCTAGATTTCTGAGGCTTTATACACCCACTTGTCACACCCGCAAAGCTCGCCATAACGATTCAACAAATATATTTCGATCCTAAATACGCTCCTTCATCATGTAACTAGTTCCAAACATACAGTGTGTGAGCTTACGTTTTGACTTTAGCACATACTCCAACAATATCACACTGGAGACATCAGAATTGGGCTTCACATATTGCACCCATGTGGGGAATCAAACCCATCCATCTGTCAACTTACTAACATGCTTTGATCCGAAACATATTTAAATATTATTACTGGCGATGCCAAGGTTTATGTGTTTGCATTTTACACGTTTGGGGATAAAACGGCAAACCTTGTTACGTGCTAACCATTCGAACACATTTCTCATATATGCATTTTGGGGATAAAACGGCAAACCCTGTGACATGATAATCATTCGAGCACATTTCTAATAAATGACTTTTGTGCTAAACCGTGCTAAATTTTTATACGTAAGATAGATTGTATACATGACACATCATCAACTTCATTGCTTGAATAAACCATTCAAGTTTATTTGTCGCCATTCTCGTGCTTCGATAGTTTCGGTGAGTGAATATGAGATTCCAGACATCCACTTCCGTTTATGAATAAATCCTTGCCAACATCGATGCCATTATGAAGTCCGATTTGCTGCATTACTCTTGTTTCTGACGAGTTGTTGAACCGGTGGTTTCAAGGAGCATTTTCGCCTTGTAGAAATCATCACAGACCGACACGCAGCTGTGGAACGTCACAATGGCTGTCGATCGATACAATGGCCTCAGTTGATGACCTATCCCATGACGGTTGGGTCACACGCTGGCTTGAGTTGATGACTGTCCCCATGACGGTTGAGCCACATGCTACCTTGAGTTGATGACTGTCCCCATGACGGTTGAGCCACATGCTACCTTGAGTTGATGACTGTCCCCATGACGGTTGAGCCACATGCTAGCTTGAGTTGATGACTGTCCCCATGACGGTTGAGCCACATGCTAGCTTGAGTTGATGACTGTCCCCATGACGGTTGAGCCACACGCTGGCCTGAGTTGATGACTGTCCCCATGACGGTTGAACCACACGCTGGCTTGAGTTGATGACTGTCCCCATGACGGTTGAGCCATATGCTAGCTTGAGTTGATGACTGTTCCAATGACGGTTGAACCACAAGCTGGTCTCAGTTGATGAACGTCCCAACGACGTTGAGCCATGCAATGGCCCCAGTTGATAAACGTCGCAATGACCGTCCTGATGATGGCTGAGCCACACACTGGTCTCAGCTGATGACCTTCCCAATAATGGTCGAACCACATGCTGGCCGCAGTTGATGACTGTCCCCATGACGGTTGAGCCACACACTGGCCTCAGTTGACAACTGTCCCAATGACGATCAAGCGTTACACAGTTCAGGGGTGATGAACGTCACGGAGACAGTCGTAGTATTGTTGGTCTGTATTCTTTACCATGGTCTCTTACCAAGTTCCAACCTTTCAATTTTCTCTCAAAACCTGGAGAAAAGTCGTGCAAATTGAGGCGAGAAGCCAGTAATAAAAGCCTCGATGAGCGCTAAGCCACGATATTGATTGTTAAGGCAGATGCCGGTGATTTGACAAAGGAGCGGACTATCAGGGGATATTGATTTATCTGCCGGATCCCCGAACGCGCTGTATCAGACAGGTCCAGAACTGCCCTGCGCAGCGTATCAGACAGGTCCAACACTGACCTGCCCAGATTTAAGAACTACAGTGCATTGTGTATCGAACATGTCCGTACTACCGTGAATAATGTCTCTCACTCTGGTCCAGAACTTCACTGTATATGTGATATATCTTACAGGTCCAGAATTGCCCTGTGAAATATCTCTCAGGGGTCCAGAATTTTCATGTGATTGCTGTCTCACAGGTCCAGAATTGCCCTGTGAAATTTTTCTCATAGGTCCTGAACTGTCCCGTGATAGCTGTCTCATGAGAGATCGAGACTTGCCCTCTCAAAAGGTGTCTCATAAGTCCAGAATTGCCCTGTAAAAGGTGTCTCGTAAGTCAAGACTTGCCCTGCAAAAGGTGTCTCATAGGTACAGAATTGCCCCGTGAAACATGCCCCACATGCCCCATATGTGCAGTAACATGTGTAAGATCACTGACCTATGCACATGTACATACGTACGACTTGCCGACGGTGGGAGGTGTTGACTGACACTTACCGATACCATTGACAATCAAGGGTCTTGCCCGAAAGGAAGCTTATTGTAAGATGGGACACACTAAATATTTACTGAATGCATTCCGCAGACAAAGTAGATAGTATTTCGGTTTACTTTTGACAAATATTGAAACAATAAGGTCTCTTGAATAGATAAAATTTTGAAGAAATGGTTTGTTCTATTATATATGCTATAGGCCCAGAACTGATCTGGGCATTGTTTCAGAACAGCGCGGTATTCTGGAGTGTACAACATAGATACCTTTGTATTCTGTCTTCTAAGGGAAGATAATATTCTATTCTGTAATGTTCCCAGTAAAAGCGTTGTACTCTGCCATGTCGACATTTTTGTATTGTGATACATCAGAAAGATAGTACATCATTCAGTCATGTATCAGACGTCAGTATTGTATTGACTGATGTATGAAACAGACAATATTGTATTCTTTTCTTGAACAGACAGATACTATTGTATTCTGTGAATGTTGTATTTACGCAGAGTATTGTGTTCTGTGTCAAACGCCATTGTATTCTCCGTTGAGAATTGTGATACGTCATACATCAAGCAGAAGATATTCCGTGTGCATCAGACAGACATATTGTATGAGACAGATCTTGTACCTTCCACATTGTATTTTGCTTTGTATCAGTCAAATACAGATACTCTGACGGTTGAATATCCCGAGTCGAACGCCGCACTTGGACGCTGTCAGAACACATCAATCACATCTTCGTCCTGTCTGAAGTAATGTCATGCATTACATCATATCGGTTAAAAACCTCTGGCGAGCAACTGCAGTTAATCTTTTTCATGTTCTTTACGTTTGTATATCTGTCTCGGTGACATGGCTAATAAACGATTCCGATGAAGATGAAAACCAACTCGCCATCGCGCCTCGTGTAACAAATATTGGATGATCGGCCACTTGAGGGTTATATCACTAACTTCACACAGAAATCCATATCTGATACCAATGCCGGGGGCCTATGTTGATTTCTTCAGGAAATGGTAGACATTTAAATTTGTCATTGTGTCAGGAGATAAGGTGCTGACCCATCCCTCAGTTCATCTTATTGACAGAAACCCACATTGTGTAGATTTCTCGCTACTGTCGATCCCATCCGGATGGGGATTGCAACAGTCTTCTAAATGATGTTTTTCTCGACAGCTATTATCTCTCCTTCAGACGAGGTCATATGCCGCTTTTGTACATAACATGCTAATTTCACAGACGAAGTGAGATCCCGCAACCATAACAGCACAAGGTTGGCACTGGCCGCATGTCCTTTCAAGTCTTCCCTTGTGTGGAGATCATCCATGGCAATTTCATGTGCCCATGATTGAGTGTTCACATACCTTGTATATATACAGAAGATGTTCTTAACACAACATGAACCTGTCAACGGATACATGGTGTTAGTAGGTACTGTCAAGCCAGTTTTCTCGGATAATTTGTGAAGATCTGAAATTACTTCCAAAACACTGAAAAAGACACGTGGGGGAAACCAGGCCGTTACATCCGAGGATTTAACCATTTCCTGGCGTCCTCCGCTGTTAAAGAGCGGGAATATTGCTGAAAGTGGCCAAGACTTTAAGATACGTACTCAGTCAAAGAGCAAAATACAGATTTGAGAAAACATCAACGACATTCCCTTATACATAAGACTATTTTATCAGGTTTAAGAACCATAACCAATTTCACCACTAGAATTACTGAAAGTATTCATGTTTTTTATTTGGAAACACTTCCTTGGACATGGGGCTACCTATATACACAGTTTCATCATAATCAAAATTTACCACACGTATCAGTAAATAAAAATGAGTGAACACACACTTTGAACTTTCCCAGAAACCAGACACATTCAGTGGGCGGGACAACTGTTTTTCGGAGTCGAACCCATATCACGTATATACCTAGCGGCCACATTGACACCTGTCTCCAGAACCCAACCAGGAAAGGTTGTGTACCGTTTTATCGCTGTTTCTGCGTTCCTGAAGACCGACAAATCGTTCTCACAAATCAATGGTTCCCGCCCACTAAGAATGTAGGTACCACTCAAGGTCTACCTCCAGAACATCCTGAGACACATTGTAGTAGGAGGAAAAAGGCTTGAAACATATAGGCAGGCGAGTAGGTTGTTGCTTTTCAGTAGTGGAGATCGATGAAATTGAGGTGATGAAGAAAATAAGCCAAATTATGGTTCCGATATATATTTGTAAGTTGAGAGATCGACATGAGAGTGACATTTAAGGCAAGACGTACATCAAAGCTATGCGAGATAATAATGATTATTCTTACCCTAATAAGAGAATCACACATGTCTCGTTTCTAAAACATGTAAAATACAACGTCCTGTTTTTTTACAGACTGACAAATCACGCCATTAAGAGTCTTAGAAACATCATGGCGTGAACCCGGGAAGGCACGCCGCGCAAATGTACCCAGAAAAACTAATTCTCTAATAGATTTACAAGCGTCTTGTGAGATCGTGGCCTGATTAGATTTCAATTTCTCCTCGTCTCAGTAAAATCAATACTGCAAATTGTTCGCGATGGAATTTAGTTTGAAAACCATTTTCTCGTTTTCTCTCGGCGTTTCCACCAGTGATAAACAGTCGTTGTTTATTTAACGCTGTGACGGTCGGCGATATTAAAATATCTGAAGTTACCTTGACTGGAATATTTCTAGAGTAGTTTACCTGTGCATGATGCGAGTAACAGGGATGTTGATTGCGGTTATCGATGTGTCAGAATGACAATAATTGGTTCATGCATACGTTACTTTCGCTGTCGGGACTCACATAGAGCAAGGACCATAGAGCATATCTTTGACATTGGTGTAATGTGTCGTGTGTTATGTGTAATGATATGTTTTGTAAGAAAGACAGCTTGCCGTGGGTTATGCATCCTATTTTTAAGTTTCCATGGTAATCCTATGAGTGTGTATATATATATGCAACTGACAAATGGTACGCGACGCATTACTTGGTACTTGCATCCTGACATTATTACATTGCACATTGACATGACTATGAGGCGATGACGTGTTTGTCAGTGGGTTCTGAGTGAAACTGACCTTGAAACACTAAAGTGGCAAACAGACAGCATTCAAATTCCTTAACTTGGAATAGAAGGCCGTGTGCCACTGGAGGGATTTCATCACTTGACATGCATGCATTTACTGATTGTTTCCGGAGTTTGCTAACACTGTTATTTCGGTACTGGGTTTCTTGGGGCTTTTTGCTCACCCACACTGATTCTATTACGGAATGTCACAAAGGCTTTTTATTTAAAACAGAATTGATTTAAAGTTTTCTCAGAGTACCAAGAAGAACATACTTGTTTCTTTCCACTAGTGCAGAATTGCCTTCACAAAGACGGACACACAACACAGGTTGTTGTACACGTGGAGGAAACAAGGCCGTACAACCAGTTTCCTAGTAATCACGAAACAATAACCAGTTATCCACCATTGCAAGCGTCCCATGAACTAAAAAGTGAAACATGAATAATCGTAATCTTAATCGTAACCGAATAACTGCAAAAACAATTGGCCCTGTTTTTCAATATTGTTTTACAATATGTTTGTTTTTAGGGTATAGGTAAGAAAGCAATGTTTCCCAGATGCCAGGAACAGATTAGTGTTATTTGATAGGCGAGATGACACACGTGATTATCTGAAATGGAACACTGTTGTAATGTACAACGATGGAAACCTGTAGCTCAACAAGCAAACAAACAAGCAAACAATAAAACCAACCAAAAAACCAAAAAATAAAAAAAGAAGAAACATAAACAAACACAATAACAATCTAAGCAATGCATGCATTCACAGTTAGAAAGACTTTCTGTCCGTTTCTAAACGTGGACAGAATGCGTGTTGTGGGTGTTGTTGCTCTCTAGAATAACATCTTTGTAAGTGTCAGTTTCACATGCTTGAAGAGAAGATATATTTCGTACACGATGGTGGTCACACGTGACAACTACAGATCTCACACAGCCTGATCCAGTGCTGACACGTCACTTGTACAGATCTTACACAGACTGATCTCGTGACAACACGTCAACGACAGTGGTACAGACCTCATACAGATTGACCTGGTGATGGCACGTCACTTGTACAGACTTCATACAGATTGACCTGGTGATGACACGTCACTGGTACAGATCTAACAAAGATTGACTTGGTGATCACACGTCACTGGTACAGATCTCATACAGATTGACCTGTGATGACACGTCACTGGTACAGATCTCATACAGATTGACCTGTGATGACACGTCACTGGTACAGACCTCATACAGATTGACCTGGTGATGACACGTCACTGGTAGCGACCTCATACAGATTCACCTGGTGATGGTACGTCACTGGTACAGATCTAACAAAGATTGACCTGGTGATCAGACTGGTCACTGGAACAGACATCATACATACTGATCGGGTGTTGAAACGTCACTGGCACAGATCTCACACAGACTCAACATAGGCCCAAGACTGACGACTGGGTGACACTGTCGTCCGGCTAATGAGAAATTAATCTTCTTTCGCAGATAATCACAGATGTCGGACTAAGATATTGAATCTGGTCTTCACAGAACAAATTGAATCGTTTCGCCTCGAGCTGAACCAGTCAACTGGGGACTCTACTCTTAGGGTGTATACCGTCTGGCAGCGACAACGAGAAAAGAACATTATGGATACTGGTAATTATATGAAGAGGGGCCGTCTACAGGGTCTGTGTTCATCATGGCCAGCAGAGGAAACATATGGAGGCTACCCGGAACGTTCGGAGGAGAGACGGTACATGTATTTGTTACTAAGAGAGGAGGGAAGGAGAGACTACGGTACTATTAACGGAGAGATGAAGTTTCTATAATGTCATTCCGTTTTACGTCCATACATATTCATGCCTCGCAGACGCCAATGCAGCAAGTTCCTTCATCGTCCTGAAGTAGGTACTCTTTAAAGAATAAACGGTTCTGTTCAATATATAAGCCAATAACACACGCATAGAAAGCACAAAGGAAATTCCTTTAATATGACGGTGAATAATATGCCCATTCAACAAACTAACACTATGTTGGAATGATCTATTGATATGTTCCTGCGATGTTTATGAATATGGGTCAAGTGAAATAGATCAACGGGCAGTGAGTGTGACAGTCATTGACAGGTTCCATCCAAGACGGCAATTGGCTACTTTAAAAACATCTTCATCACTTCTGTCAGAAACTGTGCACATGTTATAATGATCTGCAGTCTGCTGTTTTACCGCGGGCAATAAATGCTACATGGGTTACAGAAAGCAGCATGGCATGTGCGAATGTATTCGCCGCGTACCTTAGGGAAACCATTGTTGATGATCGGGTCAAGAACGCTTTTGTGCTTCAAGAACAGAAAATAAAAAAACACCAAAAAAGTTTCCATCCATTCTTTTCTGTGGCTTAATTATTGGACACACGCAAACAGTTGTTCATCCATTCATGAGGACAATCTAACTGTTTCGTTTCCTAATCAACACTTATTCCTGCCACATTTGCATGCTTATCGGTCTTGTGTCAACATCCCTTCATGTACGTCGACTCGCGAACGCCGCTCTGGGACGTCCCTGAACACCATCGAGGCAAAGACGCTGCAGAGGCACGACTGTTAGCTTTGTTCGAGAAGTGGAGAGCCCCCTGAGTGTCGCCCCAAAATATCCATCAATAACAGATCAAAGTACACACATTATGTCAATTTTATGTTGGCATTTGTGCAAATATTCTCCAGTGTGTCTACTTGAGGACCTTTGTCCTGCTCCCCTTGATATGGCAATAGAATGTTGCTGGAAGGAGATGCAGCAATTGACGCTCTGGAAGGAATTTGTGAACACTACTGGAAACACGACTGATGCTCACTGTCCAATCGTTGATGGCCATTTAAATAGTGTCCAGAGTAACTAAAGGTTAGACAGTCACGCTTCCTTAGTCCACTTCCTTGAAGCTTTAAAATTACCCTTGGATTACGTGAGATTGTAATGTAGAATCCACGTGAGATTGAAACTGTGTCATGTAGAATCAACGTTACATTGTAACTGTGTTGTGTAGAATGAACATGATGGCGTGGCTGTGTCATATAGAATCCACGTGACAGTGGAGGTGTGTCATGTAAATGAAAATGATAGTGTAGCTGTGTCATGTAGAATGAACATGACAGTGTGGCTGTGTCATGTAGAATCCACGTGACAGTGTAGCTGTGTCATGTAGAATGAACATGATAGTGTAGCTGTGTCATGTAGAATGAACACGATAGTGTAGCTGTGTCATGTAGAATCCACGTGACAGTGTAGCTGTGTCATGTAGAATGGACACGATAGTGTAGCTGTGTCATGTAGAATCCACGTGACAGTGTAGCTGTGTCATGTAGAATGAACATGATAGTGTAGCTGTGTCATGTAGAAGGAACATGATAGTGTAGGGGCGCCATGTAGAGTCCATGTCACGGTGTAGGTGTGTCATTTAGAATCCACGTGACAGTGTAGCTGTGTCATGTAGAAACCACGTGACAGTGTAGCTGTGTCATGTAGAATCCATGTAACGGTGTAGGTGTGTCATGTAGAATCCACGTGAGAGTATAGTAAAGACGTGGTTGTGAGTATGTAGGATGGTGTGGACGTTAAAATGTAAATGTTCGAGGAAATGAAGGGTAATGATGGACAAACAGCGATATTTCTAAAAATGTTAATCCCAACCAACAATACGCATTAATCATTCCACCGTAGCCTCAGGATGATTGCTTACGAAAACCTTAATAAAGGAAATTCCAAACAGTTTTTTGATATCGATTACTTGAGATGGAACAATAACAGTTAATGATTTCTTCTCGAAACGTGCGAAATTCACAATATTTTACGTTTGCAAAAAGCATCATAAGGAATGGAAAATCGATTTTAATTTGGGGCGGCGGATTTTCACCAACATAATATTATCAACAACTGTTGATTAATAATTAAGCGACAAATGTTATTTCTAAGACTCTGAGGGGAACATGAACACTACCCGATGCGAGGTGACCGGAAATCCACACTGAGGATTGACAGAGAAAAGGCTTTCTCCTTAAAAAGCAAACATGAAATACGATTTGTAATTATTAGCATGCGTTTCATTTATCTGACTTGTTTTGTGACATATGTTTGTCTAAAATGCTCATTTTCAAATGCGCCCTTGTTATAGGCTGCAGAATGAATTTCTGGGTTTAGAGTGTTTCGACCTAAGCTAGTGTCTCATTGATGGGAGTGTTGATGAGGGTGTGGTGTGGGCTCGACTCCAACTGGTATCTAATTCAGTCTAGATGTGGATCTGAAGTAAGTCCGACCCCAACTGATATCTCAGTGGGAGTGCTGATGTAGGTGTGGAGTGGGTCCGACCCCACCTGCTAATATCATTCATACACCCTCATGTGATCACCCCGATAAGAATCATAATTAGAAGGAGAGAACCTACTGTCTACACATAGTTGCACTCAACAATCCTACTCACACTGACTAATAAAAGCTTGTGATGTTCTGCGTGATGACGCAGGGTTCTAGCGTCGGTTGATACGGGTACAGGTTTATGGAAATCAATTAAACAGCCGGATCGATGAAATGTCCTTATCTTGAATAACTTGAATAAAGGACTCATGTCTAAGACCGAGAAAAAGTCACGTTCTGTACATTGATCTTTGAGGACCACAACTGCCCTAGTCCTCATGCAATTCGATGGACTGGCGTTGATCTGACCACTCAAGGATACCCTGGCTTCGTTACAATACCACGTATTACTGACGTTCTATTTCGTGGTTAGTGTTAGTGTTTTTACTGAGGAAAAGAAATAAGGAATCACATGAAAAGGCAAATGTTCCTTTATTTTTTCCACAGGTTTCTTCACATGTCAAGCTTTTGTATTACATACCTTGGAGAAAATAAACGGTACCCTTGCGCTTTCGTGCGAGTCCTTATTTTTTCCCCTCAGTATACTTTTAAAAAAGAAATAGAAAAGTCTGATGCATATTATCTTACGTCACTGGTATGTCGGAGTACATATAAATGTTGTTTGTGTGCTGCAATGTGTTTATTTGCTTAAGATTAAATGAGACGTCGTGTTTAGGATTAAATGTAACTGTCCTAGATTGAGGGCGACTGGTCAGTGTAATGTGTTGCAGATCAGGTAGCAGTTGGAATGGTATTTAATACTGTAGATGTGTTAGTGGGATAGTATTTCTTAGTGTTAATGTCGGTGTGTTGGTGTGATAAGTAGGTGCCGCTGTGTGTGTTTGTTAGTGTACGTGTGTATGTTTGCGTGTTGTGTGAATTCGGTGCTACTGTAAATGTGTTTGTGTGTGTTAGTGTGTGTGTACGTTAGTTTAGTGTTTATGTATGATATCATATGTGTGTGTTAGTGTATGCATGTGTTTGTTTTGAGTACGTGTGTGTGTGAATATATATCAACGTATCAATATATATATATGTGTGTGTGTGTGTGTGCGTGCGTGCGTGCGTGCGTGCGTGTGTTAGTGTGTGTGGGTTGATCCAGTGCTACTGTATGTGCATGTTACTCTGGTAGTGTTACTATATATGTGTGTGTTCGTGTTAGTCTATTGTGTGTGAGTGTGTTAGTTTGGTGCCACTGTATGTTTGTGTTTGTGTGTTAATACATGGATACGTGTGTTAGTGTGAGTGTTAGTATATATGTGTGTTAGTATTCGTGTGTTAGCATATATGTGTGTTAGTATATCTGTATGTGTTAGTGTGTGTTAGTATATATGTGTGTGTGTGTCAGTGTGCGTGTCTTAGTATATATGTGTGAGTTAGTATTAGTGTTAGCATTCATGCGTGTTATTGTGTTAGCATGTATGTGTTAGTGTGAGTGTGTGTATATTTATGAGTTAGTGTGAGTGTTAGTAGACATATGTGTTTGTTACTGTGTGTGTTAGTATAGGTGCGTGTCTCAGCATATATGTGTGTGTTAGCATATAGTATATATGCGTGTTCGTGTGAGTGTTAGTATGAATGTGTGTTAGTGTGAGTGTCAGTAGAAAAATGTGTGTGTTTGTGTGTTAGTATAGATGCGTGTCTTAGTATATGCCTGTGTTAGTGTGTGTATTATTATGTATTTATACATGTGTGTCAGCATTTATGTGTGCTAGTGGGAGTGTTAGTATGTATGTGTGTGTTAATATATTTATGTGTGTTAGTGTGAGTGTTAGTAGATATATGTGTGTGTTAGTATAGATGTGTGTGTTAGTAAATATGTGTGTGTTGGTACACGTGGGGTGTTAGTTTATGTCTGAGTGTATAGGTACATATGTGTTTATGTGTATGTGTGTGTTAGTGTGTGTGTTAGTATATATATGCGTGTGTTGGCATATGTGTGTGTTAGCGTATGTGTGGCGTTAGTGTAGGTCTGAGTGTTTTAGTATATGTGTGCACGTGGTGTTAGTATATGTCTGAGTGTTTTACTATATGTATGTTTGTTGGTATATGTGTGGTGTTAGTATATGTCTAAGTGTGTTAGTATATGCATGTGTGTTGGTATATGTGTGGTGTTAGTATATGTCTGTGTATGTTAGCATATATGCCTGTGTTAGTGTTAGTGTGTGTTAGTGTTAGTGTTAGTGTTAGTGTGTGTTAGTGTTAGTATGTGTGTTTGTGTTAGTATGTGTGTTAGTGTGTGTGTTAGTGTGTGTCCACGAGTAGGGCTACAGCGGTTGTGTAACACGGAATTCCACACGGTATGGCTCCTTACAGATACATCCTACAGTGACATGGAGGCACTCACATTAGTTTCCGGTCCGAGAATGTACTGGCTGCTGTGAAGCCCACACAACCAGCATCATCTGCTCCTCGTCATAAGAGCTCCTGCTACCCACTCAGTGTTGTGTGTCAACAGAACATGCTATGTTGCTACAGTAGACCATATATCCATGCATGCTCTAGCATTGACCTATTGTTAAAATGCATTATACTCTACAAAGAACTAAATATTTGACTACTGACGTCAGGCATAAAATAATCAATGTTGCCCGACATACAATCTTTTATTAAAGTTCACGTTCGAATGTATTTATATTGCAGGCACGATCTACTGGTTCGTCAACGGATCTGACAGTCTGACTACTGGGCTGATCGTGGACAGACAATAACATGGTTATTGTTACTCACCCAAAAATAAAACATTACGGCGAGTGACAGGTCAAAATATTGGGCTATGACTGTCATGTAATGTTGCATATTTCGTAATAAAATAACACTCTGTGACAGAGATAGGAGAGAAACATTGTCTTCTGTCTGAGACTAATAAATGTCTACTTTTAACTCTACGCTACCATCAGGAGACAGACCTGAGGTGGTGTGTCTTACTGGCATGTCTACACTGCCCTCAGAAGGAGGGGTTGAGGTGGTGTGTCTTACTGACATATCTACACTGCCCTCAGAAGGAGGGGTTGAGGTGGTGTGTCTTACTGGCATGTCTGTACTGCCCTCAGAAGGAGGAGTTGAGGTGGTGTGTCTTACTAGCATGTCTACACTGCCCTCAGAAAGAGGAGTTGAGGTGGTGTGCCTTACTGGCATGTCTACACTGCCCTCAGAAGGAGGGGCTGAGGTTTTTTGTCTTACTGATATATTTACACCGCCCTCAGAAGGAGGGGTTGAGGTGGTGTGTCTTACTGGCATGTCCACACTGCCCTCAGAAGGAGGGGTTGAGGTGGTGTGTCTTACTGGCATGTCTACACTGCCCTCAGAAGGAGGGGTTGAGGTGGTGTGCCTTACTGGCATGTCTACACTGCCCTCAGAAGGAGGGGCTGAGGTTTTCTGTCTTACTGATATATTTACACCGCCCTCAGAAGGAGGGGTTGAGGTGGTGTGTCTTACTGGCATGTCCACACTATCCTCAGAAGGCAGGGGTTGAGGTGGCGTGTCTTACCGGCATGTCTTACTTCACATTTTGGAGGCAGTATTTACACTGTGCATGATATATCTAGGAGGCAACGTCAATCGTGCAAGATACATGTATCACCGAGGCAGTAACTACACTGCGAATGATATAGCTGAAATGCAGTATTGACGCTAAGAATTATATACCAGAGGAAACATTGAACATTGTGAATGATATATTACTAAGTTATCTTCAGAGCGAACTGAAGACAGAGGCAATATTTTCGCTGTGAAAAATATATCTTCGTGGAGGTGTCATCATTGTGATAGACAGACAGTGCCCACATTGTGAAAGATATATCTGAGAGACAATGGGAATGATATACTAGTATCTGAGAGACAATATCTACAATGTGAATGATATATCTGAGAGACGGTATCTATAATGGGAATGGTGTATCTGACAGACAGTGTCGACATTGGAATGGAGTGCTTTCATTGGGAAGGATATGTCCTAGAGAAAGTATATCTACATTGGGAATGATATATCTGAGAGACACAACCGACATTGGAAATGATGTATCAGAGAGACAGTACCTACATTAAAAATGATATATTTGACAGATAGCGCCTACAGTGCGAATGGTATCTCATAGAGGGAATATTATATTTAATAACAACAATAATTAATGATAATAATTAGTCCATTTATATTGCGGTAAATCCTGACTGACAGCATGCTCATCGCTCAGATGAGATAGAATTTAGGAATCTACATTGTCAACTACATACTAGAAAGACAGTATTTACATAGTGAATCATACTTCAATACATATTTACTTTATTGTAAGTAAGTTAATTTGGTATCATACCGTAAACAATCTGATGCATATGGTGCGGAGAGGATAAATTGAGAAACCTATTTCTGGCTGGATAAAGTTCATAAGCTCAATCTTGAAACGTCACTGTGTCCTTGACCTTCCCTGGTATTCTTACATCGCATGCCTGACATGTAAATGATAGGACTTGGGATCTAATGTCAGCATTGTGAGCAGTTGTCCACTAGCAGCGAGAGGGAATGACCATAATAGCACCAGTTATAGATAATTAGAGAAATAGATTAGTGCAATTAATTACCATCCACAGCCACGCGTGACGTGATGCCGCCATGATGAGGAAAGACGGTACAGCCCACATATTATAGATTAGAGAAGGAATGTCCTCACTTCTAAACTTATTGATGGATGGAAAACTTGGTTAAACGAAATGTTAGCGCTTCGGTTTCTGCTGACTTCAGGAAAGGTCACTAGATATGTTGGAGCGATTCACCGTCAATCTTAGTTTGAGATTTCTTTAGAGACTTTGAAACTGACATGGAAAGTTAACATGAGTGACAGTTGTAATCTAGTTGGCGGGAACCAAATTGGATTGTCACAAGGCTCAACTAGGAAACTTGATATTACGTGATATCAGTGATACGATTACAACACTGAATTCGACTGATCAACAAATAAACACATCTTTATCAAATAACATCATTAATGTACAACATCACATAAATAAAAGAAAAATAAATGCATTATCACTCATATACGACTGCTAAAAACACAGATAAAAACATATGATTTTAACGCGGTCAGTAGTCCTTGTCATCCGCTGTAGCTAAAATCTTGACACGAAAAGATGAATAACGAGTATATGAAACAGTGACATATGAATAACGAGTATATGAAACAGTGACATATGAATAACGAGTATATGAAACAGTAACATATGAATAACGAGTATATGAAACAGTGTCAAACAAGAAAAAATTACTTCCCGATATAAGTACTTTTAATTCACCTTGAGCTTTATGTAATGGAAATCCATTTGCTGTATTGTAAAACTAGTTGTTCGAAATGTGGCGTGCCTTTTATCGAATAGTGACGCGTTAGTACATTATGTGGATCCAACAGTGCTGGAAAGAGCCCGACAAAATATGCGGCAATGACTTTAGATAGGTTGCACATCCCGACATGTTGTCTCATGCAGAGGCGATGGGACTCCGTAGATTACACACTTGCACTTCAGTAACAGTGGAAACATTATGCATTGACTCTGTTGCACGGCTGGCATTTGCAGATCGTCAGGTGTATTTCTTCCCAAAGCAAACACTCAACACGTGTAGGCGCTTCGACACCTGCTCTATTGTGGAGGGGTGGGAGAGGTGTTTTTAAATCGCAACCAAATCATACATTGTATCTGCAGAAGAAGCACGCCTTGATGGTAGTGAAGATTTACGGAACCTGATCTTAGCTTACTGTTCGAATGAGGGGGTGGGGGAGGGACCGAGAGATGGGGGATGCTTGTGTTGTGAAAGTGTAATGCATTTCATCCCACACTTATAATGGCGAACCGGTTAATTTCCTCCTAGCCTGGTAATGTAAAACGTCGTTCAGTGTTAAGCTATTACTGAACTCGACATGACAGGCACACGTATAGATTATTCTCCTAGTTTGCCTATTTCACTCTTAATTGATACCTGTCAAACGGGGGTAGTTGACGCGGAGACACTGCACGAAATATGTGAAATACTAGGTGGGATTTAGTCCCGAATCAATAAGGAAACAGCTGGCCCCCCTGCAATGTCTAACATGTTGTTTCAACATATGGGGAGCGACGGGTAAGATCAGAACATTTCAATCGCCTGTTTGTAGGACATAAAATGCACATGTCTCCTTTATATAGAGAGAAAGAATTTCCGGTGAAAATGAACAAAGACAGTTATTGGTGATAATCGAAACAAATCTTCCTTGCAACTCACGCAAGATGTGTTCTACATGACATTTATAAGGTATGTTAATTATCAAGGCGCGGCGACTGCAATCGACACGTAATGGACTGCCTTGCACAAATTGTGAAGATCACCGAGCAATGAAATTGAGTGCACATTGAATGAAATAAACACGCAAAGTCTTTATTTACGTAAGAATAGTTTATGAAGCGAAGCAAGAGCCTGACGTCACTCCTCTCCCTGGAGAAGATATTGCTCTTGTCACATTCACCAGGTGTAGCAATTACTGAAATCTACATGCCTACCTGCCCGTCACATTTGTGAAAGACACCTTGTGTGAAGGAACTTAGGAATGAAATGCATGTAATTAATCTGCAGTGTCGCGCATCGCCAAGAAAGGTCTCCCACATCATACTTAACATAAATAAATTATCTTGAATTGTCTATCGATACCTATCTACCTGTCTCAATCTCACCTTCGTCATACTCCTCAAAACACGGGGGGTCCTCCTCCCCTTCGTCCGAGGCGTCGTACATTGGGCTGGTACTGTGTATCCCCTCAACAAAGTAAATATCCACTACAGTACATCATGTAACTGTCTCCTATGCGTTCTACAAACATGTCACAATACAATCCCTCGGCTGTCTGGCAAAGCGACTATGTCCAAGTCCCATAGGGTAGTCGTCACTTGACTGAAGAAAGAACTGCACACTCACCAATCACACCATCATTGCCTAATGGCAACCGTAGAGCAGCTGGTGAGTACAAACAGCAATATTTGGAAGTTTTCTAAAAAAAATTAGCCAAAGTCAATTTTATCTATGTTGTGGCTACTCCCTGGCACCGTCCTGATGTGACCCAATGTTCGAAGCGACGTGCCGATGAGAGACAAGCAATTTGATTGGTTGACAAGAACGGAGAAAGTAGTACCGCATCTTCGGCTCCAGGTACATTATCGATCGAGGATTTCTTCGTATGTCAACGGTTAATTTCTGAGGACGAGGACGGGGGACAATTCGTGAGCTCACGTGCTGTCACCGCAGGACGCGGTAACGATCGCCGCAACATTGCTGGAGTCTGCAAATACCGGTAGTCACATCTCTGAGAGCAACTGCCACACAAGGCCCTTTAAGAGATTATGGACGTGCACTCTACCGAATAAGCTCTATTACCGTTGCTAATGGTTTTATGTGGAAGCGCCAATCACGAAGCTGTGATGTTTATAGTCAGCTGATCAAGATGGCCTGCACATGTCGCCAGCGCGGGTATCAGTGTTCCGGTGGACGCAGGTTGTAGCGGCAAATATAGATACACAAGGTCCTCCAGCTGTTGTAATCAACACCTCCGATGCTGATTTTGAATATTAGAAGTATTCCATAAGCTGTGTTAATTAAGCTAGTCTGTTGGTCAATATATCGCTACACTGCACATAAACGATTGCGGTTTGTGACAAACACGCGAGAATTACTTCCCGATATAAGTATTTTTAATTCTGTAGATGTCACCTTGAGCTATATGTAATGGAAATAAATTTGCTGTATTGTAAAACTAGTTGTTCAAAATGTGGCATGCACATAGTGTCTTCACACAAAGTATAAACTGTTTAACATATAGTGAAGGCAGTGTAAAACTAGGTAGTTGTTCAACGTGTGACAAGCTCATGGTGTCTTCACACAGCGAATAAACTATTGTAGACATGGTGAAGGCAGTGTAAACCTAGGTAGTTGTTAAACGTGTGACAACCTCATGATGTCTTCACACAGCGAATAAACTATTGTAGACATGGTGAAAGCAGTGTAAAACTAGAGGCTCAAAATGTGACAAGCTCATGGTGTCTTCACACAGTGTATAAACTGTTTTACATATAGTGAAGGCAGTGTAAAACTAGCTGATCAACATGTGACAAGCTCATGGTGTCTTCACACAGTGTATAAACTGTTTTACATATGGTGAAGGCAGTGTAAAACTAGCTGTTCAACATGTGTCATGGACATAGTTTCTTCACGCAGCGTTTCAACTGTTTTACACGTTGCAAAGGCTAATATTGTAGTGATCACAAAATAACATTGTCATACCCAAGTAAGATCCGGGTAATAATTGATCTTCATCAGCCCATGTTTGGTTTTAGAGGCGACTAGCGGGGTAAATGTGATGGTGAGACTAGATGACGTAGTTCATAGGCATATCATCATATCACAAATGCAGGCCGCCTTGACATAGCTGGAATAATGCTGCGAGGGGCGTTAAACGATGAATGAACTAACCAAGGCAGTTAAAATCCCACGAGATAGGATATTATATCTGTAGATGCAGTCTTTTAAAATCCAGGAAACATATAGTTGATTGGGTTGGTCTCGTCCAGATTCGAACGCGATACAGCTAAAACAGAACGGACGGAGGAAACAGTTAACGCCCACGTAGCAGGCAGATATGGGCGGTGAGAACAAGGATTGCATTCCACATGACACTCTACCCGTCTTCATTGCGCTTACATTGTATGTCAGAAGCATAATCACTGACCCAAGTCATATTCTCTGAAAGGCCTCAATCAAGGACAATATACATCACTGAGAATTATTGATAAAACGTGTTTCTCATCAAATTTGATATTGATTGACCTATATAACTGTAACAACATGTCTGTACAACACTCGACACCACATGGGTTACCGTGGACAATGTCCATGAAAGCATGATCATCAGATATCACACTGTATCTGTACGAGTTATTTAGGATCATCAGATATCACACTGTACCTGTACGGACTACTTAGGAACATCATATATCACACTGTACCTGTACGGGCTACTTAGGAACATCAGATATCACACTGTATCTGTACGGGTTCCTTAGAGTCATCAGGTATCACAATGTATCTGTACGGGTTCCTTAGAGTCATCAGGTATCACACTGTATCTGTACGGGCTACTTAGAGTCATCAGGTATCACAATGTATCTGTACGGGTTCCTTAGAGTCATCAGATATCACACTGTATCTGTGAGGGTTACATAGGAACATCAGATATCACACTGTTCCTGTACGGGTTCCTTAGGAACATCAAATATCACACTGCACCTGTACGGGTTCCTTAGAGTCAACAGACATCACACTGTATCTGTACGAGTTATTTAGGATCACCAAATATCACACTGTACCTGTACGGGCTACTTAGGAACATCATATATCACACTGTACCTGTACGGGTTCCTTAGAGTCATCAGGTATCACACTGTATCTGTACGGGTTCCTTAGGAACATCAGATATCACACTGTGCCTATACGGGTTCCTTAGGAACATCAGATATCACACTGTGCCTATACGGGTTCCTTAGAGTCATCAGATATCACACTGTACCTGTACGGGTTCCTTAGAGTCATCATATATCACACTGTATCTGTACGAGTTATTTAGGATCACCAGATATCACACTGTACCTGTACGAATTATTTAGGATCATAAAATGTCACAGTGTACATGTAAGTATTATTAATGCTCATTAGGTACCACGCTGTTCCTGTACAAGCTAGGATCATCAAATACCACACTATACCTGTACGAGCTGGGACCATCAGATGTCACACTGGATGGAGATTTTGACAAAGGTGTATTGGGACTTGAGTTTTAGACGCAGGTAAAATGCTAAGGTCACGTTCGTCTTTTTTTACATTGAAAACATTGACAGTGTCTAATATTCTGACAAATCTGCAAAGATGCATTTACAAACGTCTAATTCATTCAAATGTGTCATGCATAAAGCTAGAAATATAAGATACCAACACATTGAAAGAATATTCATTTGTTGTTGAGTTCAGTGTATCCTGTATTCTGATTGGCTGAACTAGTCGAGTGTTGTTAAATTTCCAATTCAATGTTAACTGTTCAGCCACACCTACCAAAGTGAACAACTTCCCTACTACGGCCGCGGGTTGTCAGAAAACCCCATCAACAGTCGACGGAACCCCCTTCCCATGTCAATCATGCACAATACATTTTAGCAATGTTCATACAACATATTCCAGTTCGCTCAAGCCGCCTCATGATACCGTGTGCCCAGAAATAACTTAAACGGTATGCATGTATTGAAGGCATTCTCGCTTGCCTAGTAACACAAATAAAGTAGTATATTCCTACGTCATATAATTCTCTATTCCTGTCGTTTCAGTTGTGATAATTCGTCGTCGGGAAATCCATGCTTGAATCTGGCAGTTACTGACTGTCTCATTTCAAAAAGCCGCCTTCCTCCAGACACCCTCGCCTCTTATCATGATTGGCAGGTCCCACGAACTTTGGTTTTATTTGACTCTTCGCTGATTGGCTACTGACTTTGTGGGTGTGTCAAGACACAGCTCACGCCATAGCTTGTATTCCTTTGCCTCCAATGTTTATTATTATCGTAATCTGACGTCGACGTTGGTTTATATAAAAATATGAAACCATTGAATATATCATTTCTATTTCATTGTCCAGTCTAATTATCATGATTGACTGTGTAACCGAGGTACGAAGAATAGCTATCGGAGAAGGTTCTTAAAAGTGTTTTCGCGTTGTTTTTTCGATTCATCAGTCAGTGAACCGAAAATAAAACATAGTCAATCCCTCAATGAATAAAACCTGCATTTCAGGATGTAGATAAAAATGGTCGCTATGACCAATCAGGATCTGCATTAAACCGATGTATAAACAATCTTGTCTGGGTGGGACAAGCCAGTGATTGAAACAGAAGCATGGACAATGCTCACGTCATCAGGGCCCACTTTCACAAAGAGATCTTAGCGTTACGACTATCTTAAGCCTGTATTGTAGAATGGGAGTTACAATCATTGTAGAGCTAGGATCGCTTTGTGCAAGTGGGCCCTGGACAGCACGACACCCTAGCAGTAACCAGGGAAACAGGTGTCACAAAAAGAAGAAATGCAAGAAATGGCTCCTTTTGACGATAACCTGAACCACAGCGTATGTTTGTTTCTGAGCAATAACATGTCTGAACCATACACGTGTCTGAACCACAGCGTATGTTTGTTTCTGAGCAATAACATGTCTGAACCATACACGTGTCTGAACCACAGCATATGTTTGTTTCTGAGCAATACCATGTCTGAACCATACACGTGTCTGAACCACAAATGCTGTGTCTGAAAGTATGTTTGTTTCTGAGCAATAACATGTCTGATCCATACACGTGTCTGAACCACAAATGCTGTGTCTGAAAGTATGTTTGATAACCATGACATAGTTACCTGAACATTGCTTCTGCTCATTACCTTCATTTAACAGTCACAAACTATATCTAAACGAACGACGTACATAGCTGAAGCAGAACGTATGCATGCTTGACGTGAAGCATAGCGTGTGTATATCTGCATGGCGTATGTACCTGAAACGCAGTATGTACATATCAGCATGACGTGTGTACCTGAAACGCAGTATGTATATATCAGCATGACGTATATACCCGAAACGCAGTATGTATATATCAGCATGACGTATATACCCGAAACGCAGTATGTATGTATCAGCATGACGTATATACCTCAAACACAGTATGTATATATCAGCATGACGTATATACCTGAAACGCTGTATGTATCTATAAGCATGACGTGTGTACCTTAATGGATGTGTGTATATAACAGTATGACGCGCGTTCCTGAAACGCAGTATGTATATATCAGTATGACGTATGTACCTTAATCGTAGCGTGTAAATACCAGTACGACGTGCACATAGCAGCATGACGTTAGTGTATATATATATACACAAAACAAACACACACATACACTAACACACACACATATTATATATATATATATATCGTATTGTGTTTATCGTATATATATAAAATATGTGTGTGTGTTAGTGTATGTGTGTGTTTGTTTTGTGTACGTGCGTGTGTGTGTGTGTGTCTGTCTGTGTGTCTGTGTGTGTTCTCAAGATGATCCAATTAACAGTGTGAAACCGGTCAGACTTGAAGAAATAATTATATCTGCGCTAATGATCTTCAGACTTTTGTCTGCATACACATATATGTAGCAACATGACGTATGCATCTGAACAACAACGTAACAACTCAGCCACGGCGTTGACGTTCACCGCGGGACGACAGGCCCTGTTACTGACGCTCGAGTCGATATTTTCCCCGCAAGACTGCGTTGTTTAATATGGCGTCGTACTCGGGGGACACGATACTCCATAAACGCGTCTACATAGATATCATCCAGTTTGTACTAAATAGCATCTCTCACTGTCCCAGAGCAAACACTTAGCAAGTTGAGCAAAGCCTGGTATTAATGCAAGAGAAACCTGCCCTTGGCTCTCTGAGTATGACAAATATTGGTCTTTGTGGCCTAGCCGAAATCCCAGCATGTTTGCATGGGTGTTAGCTTGGCTGTGGGAATCGCGGTTAATATCAATTTCTATCAGATCAGCTGATCGACCTGTCAATCACGCTGTGCAATATGACTAAGAATACGAACAGAGAGAAACGGAGATTGGATCCTATTTGCTTTTTGAACATTTTTCTTCAACTTTTACCATGGAAATTGACTTAGTGAGAGAGCTCAAGATCAGATTTCATGTTAATTTCGGTTGTCAGTTTCAAATAGGTAGCGTGATTGTGTCAGCGCGAGATGTTGTATGAAATAGAGTGCAGATGAAAGGGAAGAAGCGGCTTAAGGGATTGATATAGGGTGTTGATATTGACTACTGGGACGAGAATAAGGCCGCCCTCGAGGGGGATATGGAGATGGTTTGGTGGGGGTGGGGGTGGGGGTGGGGATATTAAAGGGATAAATAAATGGATGAACCAAGAAACTTGAAGTGATTGTAGGATTTATCTGAATCGAATATCGATATAAGATAATGGAAAACGTTAATATGACAATCGGAACATTTAAGAACTCGAATAGATAATATGCCTCTGAGATGACAGCCTGGGACAAGATATGATTAAAAGGCATGCAGGTGAGAACACTGTTGCTATGTTAGTTTGATTGAGTTAATTGAGCAGTGTAAATGCGGGGTGTGTGGGTGGGGTGGGGGGCATGCTCTCCGTGTGTTGGAGATGTGTTAGTACAGAGACGTCACTGCAAAGAAATAGTTACATTTGTGGAAGATGGATGAAGATCGTCAGACTGCAGAGGTGTCGGTGTAGAAAGAGCGTCAGATTAAAGAGGTGTTGGTGTAGAAAGAGCGTCAGATTACAGAGGTGTCGTATAGAAAGAGCTCAGATTACAGAGGTGTCGGTGTAGAAAGAACGCCACATTTCAGGCGTAGAATTGAAGGTGTAGAAAGAGTTCAGATTACAGAGGTGTCGGTGTATAAAGAGCTCAGATTACAGAAGTGTCCGTGTAACTTGAGCGTCAGATGGCAAAGGCCTCAGGATGGAAAGAGCGTCAGATTACAGAGATGTTGTTGTAGAAAGAGCGTCAGATTACAGAGATGTTGTTATAGAAAGAGCGTCAGATTACAGAGGTGTTGGTGTGGAAAGAAAGTCAGATTACGGGGAGTAGAAAGAGACAACACAATGGTCGGTGTAGGTCGGTGCACAAAGAGTGTCAGATGTATAGACGGGTCGGTGAAAAGCCAGGAAGAAGAGCAAACAATTAACCGTTATCATACAGGTCACAACACAATCGTCAGTAACGTAATTACACACAATGACAGTCTAAGCTTCGATACTTGAATATATTAGTAAATATTATTTTTGGCGTTATTGAATATTTATATAAAAATGTTGTTGTTGTTGTTGTTGATGATGATGATGATGATGATGATGATGATTCACGTAGTCTGTAGATCACTATGCCATGAGGCCGTAGTATCCACTGGACATCAAACAAGAGACTCCGTGTAATTTTTCACATGAAATAACATATCTGACTGTTCGTGAAGGAAGAGAACACTGCCGTTCGGGGACAATCATCTGTCAGTTCTCGTTGACACGTTTACAAGAAGTTGCAGTTTTGTCGGGAGTTACACCAAGCCACTTGGTGTGAGAACCAGTGAGAACATCTGCATCGACTGACTTCCAATCTAAATAAAAACAGTTCGAGGCTGCTGCTGGTTGAAAGGTCCGGTGAAAAAAGTCAACATAACCTTAAGAGTATTTCTGGCTCCTGGCTGACATTCCTCGAACACACACCGGCACCTTACCAGCAAACCTTGGTCCTAATTAAGCGCTTTTGTAAAATAAGTTTTCAAATTGCTCATCAAAGACCTGATCTCAACAAAAGACAGAATGTTTTACGTGACTAGTTCAATCAAGAGGGGTAACCTGCGTCTTATTATCATTTAGGCGTGAAGACAAGACGTCGAAAGATGATTACGGAAACCAGCTATGTTTGACTTGTACCATTTTCTTGCTCACAACAGCAGAGCTTGCTGACTGGGTCGTGGTTCATGGTAAACACTTCTAGGTCTGCAGTGATGCTGTGCTTTTTGGATATTAACGACAGATTAGTACCCATGTGGGGAATCAAACCCAGATCTTCGGCATGACGAGCGAACGCCTTAACCACCAGGCAACCCCACCGCCCCTCTTTATGAAAAAAATGGTACAAGTCCCTTTCACTGAACTTCAGCTATTTTTCCTCAGGGTCAGGAGTTCCAATCTTTGAATCCATAGCGTTTTCCTTGCGCGTGGTACATCTCATTGCTTGAGCAGAATGGGAATATGGCTGTCATTATCACATCACAGCTTCATGCGTATATGGTCGAGCAAATATCCGCTGTGCAGTTAGCTTATGTTTATCTTTTCATGAAGCTGTTTGATTGCTAATAAATAACTGGCTAACACAAGCAAAATGCTGAAATGTTTCCTATGACCTTGACAAGAAGTGCAAAGTACCCACTAGCACATGGGGTCAGTAGACAACCAGAAGACAGGCTGGCACCAAAGTTAAATGAAATCCATGTCGGATTTCCTGGGACACCTCTACAACAATCAGCAAATCGACAAATGCTTCCTCTGACTTTGCAATGAAAATCAGTGTTCCTGTTATCGACTGCGACATGCAGACAGCCATAAGAAGTATCTCAAACAAAAGTGAACAGAATCAAAGGTGAGGTTCTGAAATAACTCGCCAACAACAGGACGCAAGGACGGAGGGAGCCGAATTCTGTCTCAGTGAGCGGAGGGTAGGGAGTTAAAATGGGAGTGGAAATTTAAAGCATTGGTTGACGATGAGAATGATTTAAGGAAGTGAGACACGCAACGTGTGATGGAACGTCAGATATTTTGTTAATGTGTAATTTGATTAATCTTCAGATATTTGCAGGCTGGTCTGCTTACCTCAGGCACACCTGTTACATGAATTACGGTCATTGATAAACAAAAGGTTTTATTGTTGGCACACGTGCATCAGACAACTAAAATGAATAATCATGTAAAACGTAATGCTGGTAACTGGACAGAGACTGGCAACGCAGTGTAATGTGCATGTAATGTGCATGGTATCGCCATCGGCA
This sequence comes from Haliotis asinina, assembly GCF_037392515.1. Classification (NCBI taxonomy): domain Eukaryota; kingdom Metazoa; phylum Mollusca; class Gastropoda; order Lepetellida; family Haliotidae; genus Haliotis; species Haliotis asinina. The sequence continues at coordinate 21,897,415 of NC_090281.1, read as the reverse complement.
TTAACTGTATTCTGTATTCGCAGAATACAAGATGTACAATGTAAATAAGGATGGACGCATATAACGACCGGACATGTGGATAGTCGTACGTGGTATAATATGTTACAGTCAGACTGTGTAATCAGTCATTTCATGAAATGACTTAAACTTTCAGCCAGTTCATGAAATGACTGAAATTCGGCTTTGGGAGTTACACTATCTGATTGAAATGGTTCGTTGGTGATACTGCTTGTCGTAACTAGTTTTGAGTTTTTTGTTATTGCCACGAAAACATCGTAATTAGCTTAATCTTACAATGAGTTCACATGGGGTATACTCTGAAGCAACATACCTATCACATATCCTTATCTGCTGTCCTTGAGTTGGCTTCAAGTGGTAGAAATAGGTAGTTATGAAAACATCTCCTGAAACACCTCCTGAATCACACAAAATGTATCGAACACTGCCACCAACACACATCTGCAGCCAACTTTCAGTATGGATCTCAGTATTGAGCAACGGTTTCTAACTGAACTGCAAGAGAGATACGCCAAGTGCCTCAAGTACATGATTCCCAGAGGAGAGTACTTCACTTTGGTAGAAGAGGTCAGGCATGCTGGTAAATCAACAAGTGAAAAGAGTCTTCATGAGTACTACCTTCTGTCCAAGTACGAGGTCCTGCTGTGTGGTGACGTTGATAAGAAAGCGCCAGACCCTAGCTGATACACCTGTGTACGTCGTTAGCAATGAAAATACCCTCGATGTCATAATTACATGATTCACTGACAAAACATACTATAATAATGCCGAAATATACTTTACATTGTCATTGTTTATTATTGAAATTTGTTTTCAGGTGTTGCCATTCGTTATGGTAATTCCGAAACCTTGCTTTGCTATGGTGTCTGATTTTATGAACCTCACGGTAGTCAATTTCAATTTGAAATACGGATAGAAGAGGTTGAACTTTGCTCGATATATGTATTTCTTCTGTCATATAACGTATTGCTGAGACGTCTTCAGCGTGTTGGTCCTGATTACTGGCTTCAAAATAAACAGATACACCCCAGGAGTTGTAACACTGTATGTGTCTCCATTCCCCGTACGCCAGAAGACAGAACGGTTCATTCAACTAAAGGACCTTTCGATTGACGGAATATTTGCTCATAGGGACTATAAAGGGTTTAGGGGATCGATACTTTCAGATTGTGTGGTTAAACGAATACATTTGCTGCAAAATGAGCGGAAAACGCAAGTTGAAATTAGACACAAAAAGAAAAATCCTCGGGAGTATTTTCCGTTTGAATATTGTTGTTAAAGGGAGTTGCAGCTCAAACTCTATGGATTTATACAAGGTCGGCTTTTTGTTGTACGTTGTGAACGCGCTGTGGCGGCAGAGGTTAGATCGGTAATCTTCGGAATTATTATATCTGTCCTGAGAAGCCTTCCAATAATTAAATTAAAGCTACTTTGAGGATCAGCTGAATGAGTTTCTGATTAGTATTCTGAAATACGGAAGCAATTATTTTCAAGAGGTCAGGTGTTCGATGTTGCAGCCGGACTATTTCGGGTAAGTTGTCACAAAACATTCTGACAATAAATATATTTGATGATTAATTACGTGTGTGTACATCATGTGTGCTTCTAACTTGTTGCGTTACTCAGCGCAGTTTGGTATTTATCATCATAACGAAAAGGACAAATATGTCCACTTATTGTCGATCATAAATATCGACAAGTACAAAAACCCTCTCACAACCCACCCATCCCCCACCCTAGACGAACCAAAAAGCAAAAAAAAAAAAAAAAAAAAAAAAAAAACCTCCAAAAAACCAAAAACAACAGCTACTGTGAACGTCTGTCATGCATCCTAATATCAGGAATAACAGATGTTTACAAACATGAAGATAAATATCCTACTGCTGACACATACATTGATCGACAGTCATTCTAGAGGTAAAACTGGATAGACAATCAACCATCCACATGTTAACAAATGCGCACACCCTCAACCATCCACATGTTAACTACACACACCGTCAGTTATCCACATGTTAACAACAGCGCACACTGTCAACAACCCACATGTTAACAACTGCATACATCGCCAGTCATCCACATCTTAACAACTGCATACGTCAACAACCCACATGTTAACAACTGCATACATCGCCAGTCATCCACATCTTAACAACTGCATACGTCAACAACCTACATGTTAACAACCGCATACATTTAATCATCCACATGATAACAACTGCATGCATCGACACTCATCCACACGTCAGGAACTGCATACGATAACAACATACATGTTAACAAATGCGTGCATCGCCAGTCATCCACACGTTAACAACTGCATACGTCAACAACCTACATGTTAACAACTGCATACGATAACAACCTACATGTTAACAAATGCGTGCATCGCCAGTCATCCACACGTTAACAACTGCATACGTCAACAACCTACATGTTAACAACTGCATACGTCAACAACCTACATGTTAACAACTGCATACGTCAACAACCTACATGTTAACAACTGCATACGTCAACAACCTACATGTTAACAACTGCATACGTCAACAACCTACATGTTAACAACTGCATACGTCAACAACCTACATGTTAACAACTGCATACGTCAACAACCTACATGTTAACAACCGCATACATTTAACCATCCACATGATAACAACTGCATGCATCGACACTCATCCACACGTCAGGAACTGCATACGATAACAACCTACATAACAACATAATTTCAGAAAGGGAAGCATGATTATTTATTTCTGTGAGGGTGACTCCCTCCTTGCTTCGGGGGCGTCTTCTGGTGTTTGGATTCGAGTTTGTTAAGGTGCTGAGATGATGACATGAAGAGGGCCACGCCACGAGGTCAGGTATTGATGTGTTGTTACCCTGCAGGGGAATCACAGTAACCAAATTATTGACATCGACACTCATCCACACGTCAGGAACTGCATACGATAACAACCTACATGTTAACAAATGCGTGCATCGCCAGTCATCCACACGTTAACAACTGCATACGTCAACAACCTACATGTTAACAACTGCATACGTCAACAACCTACATGTTAACAACTGCATACGTCAACAAGCTACATGTTAACAACTGCATACGTCAACAACCTACATGTTAACAACTGCATACGTCAACAACCTACATGTTAACAACTGCATACGTCAGCAACCTACATGTTAACAACTGCATACGTCAACAACCTACATGTTAACAACTGCATACGTCAACAACCTACATGTTAACAACTGCATACGATAACAACCTACATGTTAACAACTGCATACGTCAACAACCTACATGTTAACAACTGCATACGTCAACAACCTACATGTTAACAACTGCATACGTCAACAACCTACATGTTAACAACTGCATACGTCAACAACCTACATGTTAACAACTGCATACGTCAACAACCTACATGTTAACAACTACGTACACCGTCAACCGTTAACATGTGGAACATACCAAAACCTGGAAAGACCATCAACCACACTAACGTTAACAACTGCACAGAACGTCAACCATTCTATGTGAAAACGTGGAGAGACCGTCAACTTTCCTAACGGTAACAACCACAAAAATCGTCAACTATCCTAATATCAACAACGACGAAAACCGTCAATCGATCAAATGTTAACCACTGAAGGATCGATTATAAACAGTTACAATCTATAACATTCATGAACACCTTGAAGATTCAAGTCAAACATATTCATGTGAATCCGTAGTCGACAATAAAAGCCATGCAAAGACCTTCTACACAAGATAATAAAACCATTAAAACCAAAAATATTGCCCTGCAACGGGAAAAAACACTCCATCATTTTTAAACATAATTTCAGAAAGGGAAGCATGATTATTTATTTCTGTGAGGGTGACTCCCTCCTTGCTTCGGGGGCGTTTTCTGGTGTTTGGATTCGAGTTTGTTAAGGTGCTGAGATGATGACATGAAGAGGGCCACGCCACGAGGTCAGGTATTGATGTGTTGTTACCCTGCAGGGGAATCACAGTAACCAAATTATTGACATCGACAATGGTGGTAGATTGCCAGCTAACTATGTTACATGTGACAGATGTAATCCATCAAACAGACAAAATAAGTATCCAGAGGTCTGCACACGCTGTAATATATCGGCCTTGGTCAGGTCAACCATGAGAGAAAAAGCATCCGTCTTGACGGCCAAGATGATGATGGTCTCACGGCCAGAGGTCAGCACACGAACCCCCAGAGAGACAGGTCCCATCGTTACGTTAGTCACGTAGGACTAGATGGCTACGTGTATACCGAGTTCAATGGCACGTTAGGACAAGATATCCCCGTGCATACCGAGTTCAATGGCACGTTATGACAAGATATCCCCGTGTATACCGAGTTCAATGGCACGTTATGACAAGATATCCCCGTGTATACCGAGTTCGGTAGGCTAGATGTCCAGACATGTATAACGTTAAGTAGTAACACACATAGACACAAGTTCAGAATAGATCTCAACAAATGTATACTGCTCAATAGACACACATTAAAGCGGGCTGTCAACACATGTATATTGTTCAATAGAAACACGTTAAGCCTGGATGTCAACACATGTATATTGCTCAATAGACACACGTCCAGAATAGATCTCAACACATGTACATGTATATTGCTAAATAGACACACATTAAGGCTGGATGTCAATACATGTATACTGCTTAATAGACACACGTTAAGGCTGGATGTCAATACATGTATACTGCTCAATAGACACACGTTAAGGCTGCATGTCAACACATGTATACTGCTTAATAGACACACGTTAAGGCTGGATGTCAACACTTGTATACTGCTCAATAGACACACGTTCAGAATAGATCTCAACAAATGTATACAGCTCAATAGACACATGTTCAGAATAGATCTCAACAAATGTATACTGCTTAATAGACACACGTTAAGGCTGGATGTCAATACATGTATACTGCTCAATAGACACACGTTAAGGCTGGATGTCAATACATGTATACTGCTCAATAGACACACGTTAAGGCTGGATGTCAACACATGTATACTGCTCAATAGACACACGTTAAGGCTGGATGTCAATACATGTATACTGTTCAATAGACACACGTTAAGGCTGGATGTCAATACATGTATACTGCTTAATAGACACACGTTAAGGCTGGATGTCAACACATGTATACTGCTTAATAGACACACGTTAAGGCTGGATGTCAATACATGTATACTGCTCAATAGACACACGTTAAGGCTGGATGTCAACACATGTATACTGCTCAATAGACACACGTTAAGGCTGGATGTCAATACATGTATACTGCTCAATAGACACACGTTAAGGCTGGATGTCAACACATGTATACTGCTTAATAGACACACGTTAAGGCTGGATGTCAACACATGTATACTGCTTAATAGACACACGTTAAGGCTGGATGTCAACACGTGTATACTGCTCAATAGACACACGTTCAGAATAGATCTCAACAAATGTATACAGCTCAATAGACACACGTTAAGGCTGGATGTCAACACATGTATACTGCTTAATAGACACACGTTAAGGCTGGATGTCAACACATGTATACTGCTCAATAGACACACGTTAAGGTTCAGTAGCGAGGCCTTGCAGGCGATTTGCAAACATACATGAACAACCAACAAATGTGATAATTGATAAAAATGGCAACCCTATCGTTGTACCTTCAAGTAAACATCTCCTGATCGGTGTTGTCCGAATATAACATTAATTGCATTAATACTGACTCACTCTCTCAATATGACGACCATGAGTGTAACGGCATCGATATTTCTATACCAGAACAGTACTTCCCTACACGGTACACAACTCATTAACTGTAGTCAACAGAGCAGCTGTGGTCGTACAGAGGGGGTAGAGGTTCACTCAGTGTACCCTCAGTCCGCGCTGTTCACAGCTACGTATCAACAACGTCAATAACAGCAAGAGACAAGCTGCAAGCACAAAGCTTTAGCGCGCGAGCAGTACACAACAGCCGTGGTCCTTCATTATGCCAACCAATCCCCAATCCTGTCGGCTTTTGTGGCAAGCTGGTTCAGTGTCTTTTCGGGGTGAAGGCATGGTGTACTGAGGTGTGAGCATGTCCTTATCTTCAGAAAGTGATGGCATGGTGTACTGAGGTGTGAGTATTTCCTTATCTTCACAAAGTGATGGCATGGTGCACTGGAGGCGTGAGTGTGTCCTTATCTTTACGGGGTGAAGGCACGGTGTACTGGAAGTGTGAGTGTCTCTATCTTTACGGTGTGAAGGCATGGTGTACTTTGGGAGTGAATGTGACTTTATCCTTGCAGGTAGAAGGCATGGTGTGCTGGAGGTGTGAGTACTAGTATGTCTTTATCTTACGGGGTGAAGGCATGGTGTTTTGGTGGTGTGAATACATCTTTATCTTAACGGGAAGAAAGCACGTGTACAGGTATTTCCTCTGTTGGTGTGAATGTGTATTTGCTTTACTAGGTGAAAGCATGATATTCCTCTCATCTGCGGTGCTGTGGAAAATGGTATAGGCATCAGTCGTACGTCCATTTATTCTGCAATGTCCTGTCATGCCCCCTTAACGACTAAGCTAAAAGGCCCCTCTGTTATTCTGGTTTCCTTTGTCAAAGACTGTGTAGTACATTATTCATTCAGTGGTGGTCGTGCAGTCGCTAGCATCTGTTGCGGTGGGAGTGCGTGGAGGTATTACTTTCGCATGTCTAACACCATTAATAGGTCACTAACATCCCAGGTGTGTGCCGTCCACAGTTTCAGTCACCAATGTCAACGTGGTAACGGTAGTTGAAACTTGTTGACAACAAGAACTACCTATGAAAGTCTTGGTCTTGAACTTTAGAACTGCCCACGAAATTCGATTTCATTCAGGCATTCACTTATTTACATCCACCTAGCAATAACAGTCACTCATGACCTCTTAACTGGGCTGATTATATACATATATACCCCGGTATCACGCACTATCCGCCCAACAACTGAGTACCATCCACTCATCATGCTTCGACCTGTCGACTAACTGCCAAACAAGGGTGTCTCATAAAAAATCCGTCCACCTACCGAGTTACAATCCAACACGCGTGTCTCATCAGAAATCCTTACACTTATCATCTTAAGCCCAACACGCGTGTCTCATCCGTCCACCTGTCGACTTGCAGTCGAACAAATGTCTCATCAGACGACTGTCCACCTGTCGACTTGCAGCTCAACACGCGTGTGTCATCAGACGACTGTCCACCTGTCGACTTGCAGCCCAACAATTGTCTCATCAGACGACTGTCCATTCGTCGACTTGCAGCCCAACAATTGTCTCATCAGACGACTGTCCATCTGTCGACTTGCAGCCCAACAATTGTCTCATCAGACGACTGTCCACCTGTCGACTTGCAGCCCAACACGCGTGTCTTATAAGAAAGCATCAGTCCACTTGTCGACTTCTCAAGGTTTCAATCGTTGGATTGTTTACTCGATTACTTTCAGAGCGCCGTCGTATATTTGGAATATTGTGGCGTTAAACAACACCGAATTCATCACTTGCCACCTATTCTTTCCTCCATATGAGTATTGTTCACCCACATGTCTTCTATCCAGTACATTTAAAACAAACCCCAAAGAACTCAAAACACTAATGAACCTGAATGAAATTTGTTCACGTTTTCTTCATGCATTTGTTAATATCAATAATACAAGAAACGGTTCAGAGCAATATTTGTAGTGCATACAAAATCATTTCGAGCTATGTCCCATTAATGAAAAATGATACGGTTTGCCTTTTCATTGCAGTCAAAACAAGCAAATCATGTTTGACCTGAACAATGCTAACATACGGTTTTGATGATATTATCATGATGAATAGAAGGAGAGTCAGTTTACTCATTCCAGAAGCAGTAATTGAAATGGCATTACACACGTTGTGACAGCCACGACCGATGTGAAAGATGACACGGGAATGCAATGGAGTGAAATAGACAACGAGAAATGTACAATGACTGTGATTCCCACTCTCGGGGGAAGACCCAGGGCTTTGCAAACCCACCGGCGATCACGAATTAATTATGCATGGAGAAGATAAATTAAATTGTGCTGAATTTACTTTTCTCGCTGCAGGTTCCCCGTTACCATGGCAACGTAATTTGTATCACCTGTTTCCCTGCACGCGACACATGATTTAGTGTGACGCGTGTCCTAGCCTCAGCGTTGTGTGAAATATACATGGATCCATGCATTATTCACACCACGTACTGTGATTTATAAGGCTTTGATTCCGGGATATGAATGTGCAATAGACAACTGTGCGCAATCAGTATCAGCCAATAACTTCCTGTTATCAGATTCACGAGCATGTGAACCAGTCAAATAAACTGTGTAATATCTGCCATATCTGACGTATGTTGGATTGTGGCCTGATAACCTGGCTCCATGATGAAGGAGTGCAATATCTGGTACCGAGGTTGCCGACTCCCACGGACAGAGTCAGACTTCGCCATTTCGTGGAGAAAACAGGACTCGTGAATGTTATGTGGCTCACGAGAAGCATACCAAGTGACGTGTTTGAATATTTCCACAACTAGTCCAAATCTGTATGAATTCACTGTCGCGAGAATTCTCTCCATGACGGTGTACAGTGAAGTAGTGGATGTCATCTGGGTAAATAATTGGTCACAAATAAAACAACTGTTTAAATTACACCCAAAGATTTATGTACTGACTCACCGTTTAGGGTTCTAAAGTCGAACTGCGGGAGTGAGTGAGTGAGTGAATGTCGTTCGTTTAGCTGTCTAAACACTGTTAACGTTTAGTCGTGTAGCATGATTGGACAGAGGTGGTTGGTGGTTGGGGTGGGTGGGTTGCGGGAGTGTACGGTCCCGAAGTAGGTAACATTCTTCCTCGAGGGTTCTTCCAAACAAATGTACAAACCGCATTCAGGTAGAAACGTTAAACCCTATTTGTTGATGGCCGAGAAGCGACAAAAAATGGTTATTTGAGTGAGTTTAGTTTTACGCCGCTCTCAGCAATATTCCCGTTATGTAATGGAGGTCTGAAAATAATCGAGCCTGGGCCAGACAATCTGGTGATCAATAACATGAGCTCGATCATGGAGGAGATCAATCCTAACCGGGATCTTCACGGGTTGGTTCTTTGAACTCGTTATATTTGATACAGGTTTCATATTTTGGAACTTGACTTGTTCTAGTCAATAAATTTTGCAAATTCCTTTGCCGAATCCAATAAGTATGTACTGCCTGGTGCAGAATATATATCAATGACACGCTTATGAAAAACGCTATACAACGAATTTCAGATGATTGACCAGTCCACGTTACCTGTAGAAGTTGAAAATTGATATAATGTATAATGTTACATTACCTTTGGCCCAGAAACCACACATTGGTGTAGGTTTAGCGACCAGTAACGCCAGCTATGAAAAGTCAAATTCCGTTCCAGAAGCTGATCGCTCGTCAAACGCATCACTCGCTTGTTCGACGATTAGGAAAAAGTGAACAGGCGAGAAAAAACTCCGTCCTTAGTTCTCGTTTAATTGAAAATGACTTTTGAAAGACAGGCAACAATAAACAGCACTTCCCCCAGGCGCTCCGAGACCAGCGCGTGGCAATTTGACTTATAAGGGATTTCTAGCTTTGCGCGATCCCCGAGCGAGTTCAAGATTTTTATTCTTTCTTTGGATTGGCCAATTAACGAAGCCATTCCACCTTGATAAAACCTCATGTCCTTTCATAGATCAAACAGTATGTAAGCACCACATCGTTTGATTGAATCTTCTTTGTGGAGAACTTACGTCAGAGCAGTATGTCGACAACGTGTAAACAGATCATTAGTGCTCGTAAGACAACCAGAAAGTTCCACTCGAAGTTTTTCTTTTGCATATTGAAATAATAACTCGTTCGATTTCTTTAGGTTTGCGGTCAGGAACGCTGGCGTTCAGGCGAGGTCACAGCAAACTCCCAACAGCAGCGTTTGACTGTGGCATATAGCGTATGTAAGTATGTAAGCATCCTCTAACTGTGTGATAATGCGTATGTACGACAACTAACCAAAAGCATCATCTAACTGTGGGATAATGCGTATGTACGACAACTAACCAACAGCATCATCTAACTGTGGGATAATGCGTATGTACGACAACTAACCAACAGCATCATCTAACTGTGGGATAATGCGTATGTACGACAACTAACCAAAAGCATCATCTAACTGTGGGATAATGCGTATGTACGACAACTAACCAATAGCATCATCTAACTGTGGGATAATGCGTATGTACGACAACTAACCAACAGCATCATCTAACTGTGGGATAATGCGTATGTACGACAACTAACCAACAGCATCATCTAACTGTGGGATAATGCGTATGTACGACAACTAACCAATAGCAGCATCTTGTAACTGCGGGACGTGGCCTGATGTGTGAGAAAGGAAGGAAGGTTAATGAATAGCTAACCTTCTCGGTGCTTGTGCACGTTTTTCTCGAACACCTGGGGTACCTGGGATATGGCGTATGTACGGCAAATAAATAACAACATAGACTGACTGTAGGATATGACGTACGTACGGCGACTAAACAACAGCACAGAGTCACTGTAGGATATGGCATATGTACGGTGACTAAACAACAGCATAGACTGGCTATTTAGTGGGACATAAGGTGTCTGACGTGTGAACTTTGCGGTGCAACTGCTATGTGGTATTCAACAGATGTGTCCTTCAATACTCATATCTGCAAACAAGCGTGCATTTGTGCATATGTCTATTTGATTCACCATTGCATCTATAAACATGCATGTGTCTATCTGCTTCACCATTACATCTATAAACATATTTGTGTCTCTCTGCTTCACCATCTGTAAACATGTATGTGTCTATTTGATCCACAATCACATCCATATATATGGATATGACTATCTGTTTCACCATTACATCTGTACACATGAGTCCATCTGCTCCATCATTACATCTGTACATCTGTGTCTATCTGCTTCACCATTACAACTGTACATCTGTGTCTATCTGGTTGACCATCACATCTGAACACCTGTGTCTATCTGGTTGACCATCACATCTGTATACCTGTGTCTATCTGGTTGACCATCACATCTGTATACCTGTGTCTATCTGGTTGACCATCACATCTGTATACCTGTGTCTATCTGGCTGACCATCACATCTGTATACCTGTGTCTATCTGGCTGACCATCACATCTGTATACCTGTGTCTATCTGGTTGACCATCACATCTGTATACCTGTGTCTATCTGGTTGACCATCACATCTGTATACCTGTGTCTATCTGGTTGACCATCACATCTGTATACCTGTGTCTATCTGGTTGACCATCACATCTGTATACCTGTGTCTATCTGGTTGACCATCACATCTGTATACCTGTGTCTATCTGGCTGACCATCACATCTGTATACCTGTGTCTACCATCGTGGTGTCTGTGTAGTAAGTCACTGTCACGTAAATCATATCAATCGGCTTCTAAGAATCAGCCCGTAGTACATCGGGTTATTTTCATGGTGTCAGGTTAGTCTCTTGCCACAACTCAAACTATCAGATCATGGATCATGGAGAAAAATCGTTATTATCCAACTAGGCAGGCTGAATGAGGTTTCATGTATCTGGGCGCAGTTCTCGGGTTATGCACCGCATATCACGGCTCGCATCACCCCGTGTAATATAAAATCATCAGGTATATACGGGACATTATTCCAGAAGCAATATTCACAGGTGCTGAGTGTAGGGAGTCTTTGTCCTCCATGAGAGGGACTGTCCGGTCTCTGCGCTGTAAACAACTGAATAAGTTATATGGCCCTATACAAAGACAAGAAATGAGTCGTTCAGAAGTTCACCGACTGTCTTGAGGGGTAATGTCTAGGGCTCCCATTGTCGGTTGATAGCCGTTGTCATTAGGGGAACATAAATTACATACATTAAATCTAAACATAGCTAATACGACCTATGGTAATGAAGACTTTTATGGAATGTCGATCGTGTAAGTGCAGGAGGTTCTTTGATGTGAAGATAAATGCTTTGAATTCACAGACTGTCATAAAATGGCAACATATTGCTGGGTATGATCTCGCGAGAATACTGCGAGACCAGGAGTGCAAATTGATTATCTCCCTTGAATCTCTCATAGGGTGGTGGTATTGATTATTTTCACTTGTACACTGCAAGTAGATTAATATTTTACCTAATGCTGCCTGATTTGTAAAGATCGTTGTTGCTATAGACAAAAATGTTATTTCGCATGGCATATTTTCAATTAAGCTCTGAACTGAAGACGACAATGCTGCTAGCAGTTATCGGTTAATTTCCATTTCTGAGACACTTGGCTCCACGCTGGCCATGAAGTTGACGGGATTCAGGTAGGTAGGTAGGGATTGAGTGAGTACCATGAACAAAACATGTCTGGTTACAAACGGGTCATGTTCCACTGGTCATGTTTGGGTAGTGTGCATGGGAGAGAGAGAGAGAGAGAGAGAGAGAGAGAGAGAGAGAGAGAGAGAGAGAGAGAGAGAGAGAGAGAGAGAGAGAGAGAGAGAGAGAGAGAGAGAGAGAGAGAGAGAGAGAGAGAGAGAGAGAGAGTGTGCTGGCAGGTGACATTGGGACAACTATGGGAGATAATGTTATTCCTTTCTCAAAGCACACACACACACTCACACACAAAGACAAGGCGATAGACAGAGAGACGGGAGGGAGAGAAAGCGACAGAGAGACGGGGAGAGACAGCGAGAGAAAGAAAGAAGGGAGAAAGCATGACAGAGAAAGAAAGAAAGTGACAGAGACACATGGAGAGGGAGGGAGAGGACAGAGAGACGTTTGCAGACAGGATAAAAGACACGAAACCCATTTAAGATTAAATGCCAAACGGCCTATCTATTTGATGAGATTTCTATAAAAAGTGGCGCCCCTACTCTAAAATTTAAAAGCAAGTTCATATAACGTTTATGTTTACATCAGTCGGTGTAAATATCAAACAGATCTGTTCAAATTAGTTTAATGATAAAAATAATTCCATTTCCTGTAACACACATTTCTTCATGGTTTTGGAATGAAAGAGGCACATGAGATTCATCAATTAATGCAGAAGCGCGGTTGTGTTGTGTGCCCTAAAACCCATAGACTCCTTGTGACGTGATGACACGATATCTGTCCAAAAACAAAGACCGCCACGTACCAAACGTTTCGAGATCCTCTTCATCTTCAATACTTACAAAAAATATAAGAACAAATTATAAGACAACTGCAGCTTAAAGCCGCATTTTGTCCCTCGCGTATAGCTGAAACGCTTGGTTTCATTATCGTGCCTCAATGTACAGAACACACCAGCACGCTGACCCTTCACCTTTAACACACCGGTGCTAACAGTTCCCAGGCACTGTTCAATGCTCAACCAACAAACCTCCTCAACATACAAAAAATCATTACAAAATCTCCATTCAAAAGAAACAGTAACGCCAGCTTGAGCAACCACATAATAAAGTCTACGGATTTTTTCGCCAGTAGATTTGTTTACCCAGCGGTCCATGAGGCAAGTCGATTTGGTCCGCTGAAGTGGTCTTCGAACATCGACCTTGTGCAATGTACAACAATGTACATCACCCATATGACAGGCGCTTATAAAACTAGCGTGCAATGTACAACGGGGGGTACCTAGCAAGAGCCAATCAATGAAATATGCTTCCAAATGACGCTAACGACGATGCACACACACATGCCGGCAACGTTCCTGGCAGTGGGAGGCTTGAATGTTTGGGTCACCGTAGTCTCATTGCTGCCCATTAAGCGAGAGATGAAGCCCCTGCAACTGTAGCCTGAGATGCACCGCATCAATAACTGATTGATCCTCTCCTCTTTGGAGATTATACTGACGAGATTGCAATAATCTTCCATAAACACAAAGTGGATCAGAAATCTTATAATTGAGCTTCGGCCAGCGTTCTCCAAGAAATGGCCTTTCGGGCTTGCCGTGAAACACATTATTGTGGCGTGAGACTTGAAGTTTGTTCACTTATCGTGTATTAAACTGGAGAAGATCTGACTTTACTGACTTTCTAATGAATGTGCTTCGGTATTTCTGTTTACACGCGCTGACGAGTAAAAGGATATCGACAAGGCTAATCACATTAATACAAGAAGTAGGCAATAAAATGCAGCCATTGCGTTGCTGACGGGTAGCTTCTGTTTGAGTGGGGCGATAGGGTAGCCCTGTAGTTACAGCGTTAGCTCGTCATGCCAAAGACCCAGGTTCGATTCCTATATAGATACAATGTGTGAAGCTCATTACTGGTGTCCAGGGCTTGATATTGCTGGAATATTGCTAAAAGCGCCGCAAAATCGTACTCCCTCACTTCCATATGAGTGAACGTGTTTCAGATATGCATACATACAGTGCAAGCTGTCAAACCCGGCATCTGTCTAATCCGGCAATTTGTGTGTGTGTGTGTGTGTGTGTGTTTGTGTGTGTGTGTGTGTGTGTGTGTGTGTGTGTTGGCGAGTGCTTGGTAATCCAACGCGCTGGGAAATGGGTGAGGGTACAAGTGAGAGGAGGGCTGGGTTTTGGTAAAGAATGGTTTGGGGATGAAGGATTGTGAAAGCATAGAGAGTTGGATAGAGAACTAGGTTGCTGAGGCAGTGTCTTTGTGATCTCCATCTTCCTTAAAAGATATATTGTCACGTGAATTATGATTATTCCATAGATGGAAGGAAAGCAGAGCAGTGCCTCCATCCTTCTCCCGGAACGTCATTACCAACCTATGGTAAGCACAGCTTAAGCAAAAAGAAGACTTCAAAATGTGACTTTTTAAAAATTTTGTGTGACAAGTTTCAGGAACGATAGTGTTTTCCCCAATGCAGTCTGCGCTTTGAGATTAGATGAGAAGGATGTAGCGGTGTTCTGCGTGACGGCCGTTGAGAGGAGGAGGAGAGTATTACACAGTCCTCCATCTTATGGTGGCTTCAAACAGACACATGGCGTCATGAGGTTGTGTTCTGGGAACACCCTCATGGAACTATGTTGACCTGGTATCCAATGTCAAAGACTATCCCCGACCAGGGCCGGTGTTGGAAACCATAAAGCCCTTCACGATTCCGTAGTTGTTCGGGTGACAGAGCCAAATCCATAAACACAATATCGTATAACATTTCTTAATGAAAACATGGAGAAGACATTTATCATGTAACCTTGATGATGCTTTTCTTGCCTCAGAATAATGAACGTACCATGACATAATATTCTAGGAATAACGATGCTACCTGTAACTGGCCACAGATTAGCAAGAACTGCTATTTCTTATCCACGCATGGCCTGTTGTGATGGGTTGTATTCCAGTTTGTTTTGGAAGCTTTTCGAATCAGAATGTTCACTACTTTTTTAACTGTTGAAATGTGTGTGAAGTGTAAAAACCCATGGCTCTCACACCTGTCGTGACAACAGATCGTTTTGGTGACATGGACTGTGTTCAAATCTAACTCAGATTTCAATAAAGCAGAAAGATACAAGAAACACAATAGAATTGATAGAAAAAGACATTCCCCATGCAAAACAATTTATTTGTGAGTCTAAAAAATATTTAGTATGGTCAAACAAACGCGTCAGTGAAAGTGAAATATTTTCTAGCCTTTTCGTTGGAGAGTACACAAGTACACATATCATGTTGACTTTAGTCTTAAGCACAGTTACTACATAAAATACTTCCTGCAAATAAACTGTTCATTGCATTAATCAGGATGCCTGATTGCAGCTTACCGCTCGCCCCCAGTAGCAGATTGCTTGGAGTATTGATTAGTCATTCGACAAGCAGTGTTACTGTTCCAAACAATATCATTTCCCTAACAACTGTTTCAAAGTCAAAGTGACGTCTGAGGTCCTGAAACGTTAATCGATGACGACAGGTCATGTGGAAAGTAATATCGAAGCCATGCAATGCAGACAAGACAAGCAATGTCCATCATGTCTTCAGCTAGCCTGAACGTGGACTTTCTACGACACTCACCATCACTGACCAGTGTCCAGTTCATAACTAGCCAAGTTAATCAGTGGTCATGTTCACACCAGCGATAAGTGTTGAAAGGAAGCGCCAGTCCTACTTCCCATCCTAGTACGCTGCTCGCGGCACTATATTGACGGTCAGTCGATAGGTAAATAGGATTGTGTTTACTAAGGTGTGTGCCTAGTTCATTTGAGCTGATAAGTTCATGTGATTGCCATCATAGAATTTAAACATCTCCGGGCTGATAGTTTCGCTGCGACGGGAAATAACGACGGCTTAGTCCGTCAGGCGGCGCTCGCGAAGAAGGCAAACGAATACTAACTGTCAATTTGTTCTCGGGGTGAAGGAGGTCAAACATGGAGAACATAGCACCACATTCAATTCCAGGGACGGTCCGAAAAAACAACAGAATTTCAATTTGAAGGCTTAAATGACAGATTTACAGACACCATCAGAACCGGGACATGGAACTGGAGAACAATCTTTGGAGACGTTGACAACTTTCACAAGCAAATTTCCGGTGAAGTCGTTTCTTATGAAAAAGATGGGCATTGAATGTAAATCGCTTGATCGGATTGCGATGAACCTGGATTTGTTATTAAAGGATGATTGGTCCGAAACTTCAATCTTGTTGCTTCATGTAACACAAACGTGGGTCTGTAATCTCAATGTGTTATCAGCAGTGGAGGGGTTCTATTCCCCACGTGGGGACAATGTGTGAAGCCCATTTCTGGTGTCACGCGCTGGACTATTGGATATTGCTGGACTATTGCTAAAACTGCTATGCTCACTCACTCACTCAGTGAAGAAGTGGGGGTTACAATTTCTCTTGAAAAATATCCAGTATAAATTTTGCAGCATCAAAGTTGACACAGAACTGAACCTACATTACAAGGTCAAGGGTTCCGTTACAGATGTCGCCCTCCAACAGGGGCTGTTCCATATATCCTAGTATTATAATAAAGGAGGCCAGCCTGGAGGAATAAAACTTATCATTTAGGAATCGTAGCAGGTGGCCATAGATTTTCCAGTAGATGAAGGACTTTCGGATATTCTAGTTGTTAAAGAGTTCGCTCGTCAAGCTGAACACCTGGACCTCCTTTCACGAAGCACTAAGGTGATCGTAAGTCACTAAGGTAACCTTAGTGCAATGTTACAGAATGGGACTTAAGGTTAACCATAGTAAAGGTTGCTTCTTGAACGGTTCGATTCTCTCATATGAGTACATTGCGTGAAGCCCATTTCTAGTGTCCCCCGCCGTGGTACTGGAATATTACTGAAATATTGTTAAAAGCGGCGTAAAATCATACTCACTCACTCCAGCAGCTGAAGTAGAGTTACAGACGAGCAAATGAATAGTAGGAGAGAGAATAGTACAATTTACAATACTATTAGTGACAGTAGTATAGGAATAAACCTTATAGGTAAAGACAGAGTAGTAATATTATGGGAGCAGCAGCAGTTACAACATAGGTAATGACAGCAGTGTAAAGAATCGTACCAGTATAGATAGCGGTCGTGAGTAGTAGCGAGAAGGGTGTCTGGAGCAATAGCATTAATTTGTTGTTATTGATCTTCAAATAATTTGTATCAGGTATATTCAATGAACTGGATATCAATTCATGTTCAGACGATTATCGTTTTGATAGATATGTCAACAAATGTATTTGCAAATTTAAGGTAAACCGACACTAACTGGAGCTTTTCAATGTAGAAAGCAAGAAAACAACGTGTAGTTGACCATAGGTGATCTCCCTATCTATCTGTTACTTGTTCGTAGGGTGAGAAGAGAATTCCAGTCTTTCCCTAACAAGCTTTGTGACTGCGACTGTCGTATCTGGCACTAAACTACGATAACGGGCTTGACTGAGATTAACAGGCCGATAGACAATTAAGCAACCCGCAATAACTGTAGGCCAGAAGACAAATTCCGCAGACATAATAGACGTGACAGAGATGGGAATTGTCTATAATACACAGTAGTGGTGTGCATGGAAGATAGGTCACCAGAACCGTAACACAAGACCATTATCGTGGTCATACATGTCATACGTTTGGCGACAACAACAGAAGCAGTGTAGAAGCTGGGTCCATGTCTGTGTTATACAGCCACATATACTACACGTCATACGGTTCGTGACAAGCAGTGTAGAAGCTGGGTCCATGTCTGTGTTATACAGCCACATAAACTACACGTCATACGGTTCGTGACAAGCAGTGTAGAAGCTGGGTCCATGTCTGTGTTATACAGCCACATAAACTACACGTCATACGGTTCGTGACAAGCAGTATAGAAGCTAGGTCCATGTCTGTGTTATACAGCCACATAAGCTACACGTCATACGGTTCGTGACAAGCAGTGTAGAAGCTAGGTCCATGTCTGTGTTATACAGCCACATAAACTACACCTCATACGGTTCGTGACAAGCAGTGTAGAAGCTAGGTCCATGTCTGTGTTATACAGCCACATAAACTACACGTCATACGGTTCGTGACAAGCAGTGTAGAAGCTGGGTCCATGTCTGTGTTATGCAGTCACATAAACTACACGTCATACGGTTCGTGACAAGCAGTGTAGAAGCTGAGTCCATGTCTGTGTTATGCAGCCACATAAACTACACGTCATACGGTTCGTGACAAGCAGTGTAGAAGCTAGGTCCATGTCTGTGTTATACAGCCACATCAACTACATGTCATACGGTGCGTGACAGCAAAAGAAGCAGGATAGAAGCTGGACCCCTTACACCAGCATTACAGAACTTGGATCCATGAATGAGCCAGATTGCCAAACAAACCAAACGTAATGCGGTTCGCAACAACACGAACAACAGCGAGCTTTTAGCGCCTTTATCTCCCACATGGGTTTACCGATTGTAACGTCGTTCAAGACAAGTCCATTCATGAATAAACAAACCTAAAGTCAAAGTGGAAAATGCTGTATTACACATGTACATATAATGGAAACTCAACGGTACTCGGGGAAAAAAAGAAAGTAATGAATGATTTATGATTGTCAATAGTTTATCTGGAGATCTCTAGCTGCTCCTGTAGGTCAGTGGTTTATATAGCTTAATCTACCTCTCCTATTCCCAGGGTAACAGCAATACTGGCACGGTTTATCTGCTTTGTCAATTATTTATGTGCTCAGACGAAGCTTTAAATAAAAGTCTGAATAGAAAACACCCTGGTGGTGTTGTCGAGGAGGAAAGGTCAAATAAATACAGTCCATTCGCAGACGGAATCGTCCGAGTGCTTTCTAGTGTGATGTAGCTTGGATGCGGTTAGTTATGCGCCTGAGTGAGTTTGTTGTTTCCCATCTGATGTGTTACCTGTCCACAGGGACAGTTCCGACTCTGCCCTTTCCCCCAGAAACCCAAGCTCGCTCGTCAATCAAGTGCGCCAGTAGAACTTGGGTCTTGATTGCCATAACCCTCACGGCTAATGGATCAGAAAAGGCATGTGTTGTAACACCGAGAATGACACCAGCGGTTTATCTCTCGCTGATCTGCTTTTGTTCGGGATGCCCGAGCTGTCCTATACCAAGAAGGTCTTATAGGCGAAATGATTAATTACTTATATCCCGAAACGGCGGTGACAATTGTGCGATTTATTCAATTCCACCATTTGAGGTATTATTACACTCAAGGGTTCCTGCACCATGCATGCTTGTCGAAGCAATCATAGTCATGTCAATGGGTGTCATCTGCAAACTCGCGGCTAGCCCGATGCCGGGGACTGAGTGCATTGTCAAACAGATCTACATGTCTGGTCTCCAGAGCGCGTCCACTAAGAAGACCATACTGTACAGATTACTGCTTTTCAAACTTTGGATATCAACTACGAGCTGTAATGAAGCATAGCGACATGACAGAGTGTATTTGAAGGAAAACTGGTTATATGTAAACATGAGTAGATATATGCCGAGTTTTACTTAAATCAGCTGCCAGCTTGATACGGATTTGAAATTTCTAAGACCCTTTTCCTTTGCAAGAAAACCATTGCGGTATTAAACCTGAGTAGTAACCATGGATCAGCAGTAGAGGCATGGGCGGATCCAGGAAGTTTGAAAGGTGGAATGGGGGTGTTTGAACCCCCTGAAACAGCAACAACAATAACACTAGCCTCTCCCCTCCCTCCTCCTCCTCCCCCCATTCACACCTCCCCCACCCCCAACTCCTTGGATCCACCCTTGAAACGCGTAAAGGTACAATACACCCGCGAGGTAACAGTAAACCCGAAAACGAAAGGCCACGCGCAGAGAGAGAGAGAGAGAGAGAGAGAGAGAGAGAGAGAAGAGAGAGAGAGAGAGAGAGAGAGAGAGAGAGAGAGAGAGAGAACGCACAAGCACAAGGAGAGTCACAAACACACGCAATCACTCACACACGCAAGTCACTTACACATGTTTGTTGGTGAAAAGGTTGGGCAAGCCTCAATATTATACAGGTACAAAGCTTTGCAACCTATGGCTCTTACACAAATAGATTGGCTTTTGCTACGCGCCTGGCCATGTACAACACCACCATTTCGTCTCACTATTTATTATTACATTGTTAACAAGAGTTGCTGCCCTTTAGTCGAGCTGTCAGTGATGCGTGTGGCCAGTGTCGATTACTATCCCATAATATCCTACATGCAGCAAGGAAAAGTCTTATAGGTGCACACGGCAGGAGACCCGTGTCAGGTGTAAGACAGCAAGGACAGAGGGCGACGAAACTAGTCGATAAATATCTTCATACGTTAACTAAACTTACACTTTAGATGTAATATGTTCCGATAATTTTGTGTGGAAGTGCCAGCATACAGGTTTATGGGAATGCCCTGCAATTTCAGGAGGAAACGTCCTCTTTGATATGTAGAAAAAATACTACTGATTTGCGAAAGGGTCATCCATTCCAAGAATACTTTGCGATGCTGTCGTCTGATACCTTTGAAAATGACAAGATGACTTTCTGTGAACAAGACGGGAAAAGGCTTAATCGCATTGATTACAATGAGAAATGAATCCAATTTGATATCGGTTGCCATACAATTTATTGAACCAAATAAATAATGAAACTAATGAGTCTAACTCCAATAACACGACACGTATATAACTGACATGACATATCTTATATTCCAGCGAAAAGGTCAGAAGCAGAGTGTTCTGCTGTGGAGAATGTGGACTTTAATTTACACTCGGTGCCATGCGGAGAATGAGCTGCCTTATAAAGGTAATAAGGCGAGATAGCGAACATGTGTCTCAAGTAGGACATAGTGGACTAAACCTGTGAAAAATGTAAACTGTTTCAAATTGTACAAGATATACAATTTCATTCTGAATTTAAGAGGTGCGTGTGAGTTCGTTGTCCACATCTTATAATGCTGCTACTTTTATATTAAGGAGCACCAGTCAGTTTAATACTGCTACTTTGCTGTTCTGATATTCAGCAGTTCCATTCAATTGGCTGTCTACACCTTTTGACATGTTACTTTGATACTTTGATATTCAGGAGCACCAGTCAGTTGGTTGTCCACATCTTTTAATACTGCTACTTTGCTGTTCTGATATTCAGCAGTACCATTCAATTGGTTGTCTACACCTTATGACATGTTACTGTGATATTTAAATATTCAGGAGCACCGGTCAGTTGGCTGTCTACATCTTTTAAAACTGCTACTTTGCTGTTCTGATATTCAGCAGTTCCATTCAATTGGCTGTCTACACCTTTTGACATGTTACTTTGATACTTTGATATTCAGGAGCACCAGTCAGTTGGTTGTCTACATCTTTTAATATTGCTGCTATGCTGTTCTGATATTCAGCAGTGCCATTCAGTTGGTTGTCTACACCTTATGACATGTTACTGTGATATTTAAATATTCAGGAGCACCGGTCAGTTGGTTGTCTACATCTTTTAAAACTGCTACTTTGCTGTTCTGATATTCAGCAGTTCCATTCAATTGGCTGTCTACACCTTTTGACATGTTACTTTGATACTTTGATATTCAGGAGCACCAGTCAGTTGGTTGTCTACATCTTTTAATATTGCTGCTATGCTGTTCTGATATTCAGCAGTACCATTCAGTTGGTTGTCTACACCTTATGACATGTTACTGTGATATTTAAATATTCAGGAGCACCGGTCAGTTGGTTGTCTACATCTTTTAAAACTGCTACTTTGCTGTTCTGATATTCAGCAGTTCCATTCAATTGGTTCTCTACACCTTTTGACATGTTACTTTGATACTTTGATATTCAGGAGCACCAGTCAGTTGGTTGTCTACATCTTATAATATTGCTGCTATGCTGTTCTGATATTCAGCAGTACCATCCAATTGGTTGTCTACACCTTTTGACATGTTACTTTGATACTTTGATATTCAGGAGCACCAGTCAGTTGGTTGTCTACATCTTTTAATACTGCTATTTTGCTGTTGGAATATTCAACATTACTACTCAGCACTAACTATGTTGGTTGTCTACACCCTATGATATGGTACTTTGATATTTTATTATTCAGCAGCACCATTCAGTTGGCTGTCTTCATAAGACAGCAAAAAAGAAAAGACAAAGTACAAACACAAAGAAAAGACATAGTATAAACACAAAGAAAAGACAAAGTATAAACACCACTAGCAGGTGGTATCAGAATCTGCAGCAATAGTAGTAACTAATAGAAACACTGGTAATGGTAGCAGTGTTAGTATTAATAGTACTGCAGTCATCGTTTTAATGTCGTAGATGGTGAGATAACAGCAGTTGTAGTGGCGGTGCGGTTGTAAATGGGTATCAGTCGTCTGTCTTTCGTACTGCACTTTCAGAAAGGGGATTATTCTAATGACACGTGGATAATTAGAAATACTGGAATCAGTGCACATAATAGTTTGCGATAATTGGTCAATTATGGCGTCCGTGACTCTCCGCACGGAGGAGAATGAATCTGGTTTAATGCAGCAGCGGCAGCACGCCTAAAGGTGGTTAGTGGTGATAAACAACTAATGATGATTGTCATCCACTCGCCGGCGTACTCTATCGATCATTACAACCCACAGCAGCAAACCCACGTCTTTACTAAACACTACACATAGCCTGATGACTGCAGATTAAAAACACAAGTGGACTATCGGACATCCCCCGAGATGGTCATTTGCTAGGAAACTGATTCTGTCGAGAATTGGACAATGGAAACACGGATGGCTTCGGAAGGACAGAAGGGTGTCGTCTGGCTTGAACGAAAACGAAAGCTAGTAATATATGCATTGGAAACGTTCGTTCGCGTTTCTGTGCACGAAGAAAGAATATCAATTTCTTTTTGGACAGATTCCCATCTGGGACTAATTCACCTCCTGTTTCTGGCATGTCTGAAACGAAAGTGTCATGTTTGACAAACACGCCTTCTGTGCCTCTTGGGTGTTCAGAACTTGTAGTTGTCAAAGTGACCCAATCAGATCCAACATTCCAATATGCATCTGACAGAGCAAGGGTAGAGAATCCCACTGACCAACATGCAGTTGACAGAGCCAGAGTAGAGAATCCCACTGACCAACATGCTTTTGACAGAGCAAAGGTAGAGGATCCCACTGACCAACATGCAGTTGACAGAGCAAGGGTAGAGAATCCCACTGACCAACATGCAGTTGACAGAGCAAGGGTAGAGAATCCCACTGACCAACATGCAGTTGACAGAGCAAGGGTAGAGAATCCCACTGACCAACATGCAGTTGACAGAGCAAGGGTAGAGGATCCAACAGATCCAATATGTAGCAGTACTAGCAGTGCACAAATCTAACTTGCACACGAGATATTTTTTAACTTCCAGTCGGTACAATAATTGCAGAGGGTTTTCAAAAAGTTGAAATGAAACCACCTTCACATTCAACTGTAAGCAAAAGAACGCGACATTGTAATTACATTGTAATGTGGCTTGGTACAGCATCGGGTATAGGAGCACTTTGCCGAAACGTTTACAGTGATTCAAAGTATATCGTCACACTACATATAACAGTAAAAAGTAAGGGATTTTATATTTTTAAGATTGATACAATACAAATGGTGAAGCCAAGCAGGAAACAGATGATGAAAATAAATTAAGGGAAAATGTGACAATGTATTCCATTCCTTTGGACATGTTTCATCTTTTATTTGTGGTATGCTCGCAAAATGGAATATTCCCCAGTTTTTAAAATGGTATATGAACCCTTTCGTTTGTATTCCGTTACGGAAAACTGGTGAAATCAGCACATATGGACAACGCCGCTCTGAAGAATTATTTTATAAACGTAATTGGAAAAAGGACGAGGCTATCCACTTTGTTTACTATCTATTTTTTGTGCTTCTACTTACTCCATCCACTCGCAAGAGAACAACACCCACTTTATAGTCCTCATTGCTTTAACTAGTATTTTTTCGTTGGATTAACACTTGGAATTGACTTCCTCGTTGTCAGACACAGTGTTTCTGTGCTATTTCCTCCTCATTTCCGATACTTGTTTCAACCAGCGGGAGGTTTTATGATTGTTCATAAAATGCTTAGGAATAAAGCCTATTCCGAATTAACTGCAGCCCGACCTAGCCGTTCGATTGATAACATTTTTTAAAGTCAGCAAGTGTACCCTTGTGCTATACAGCCATGGAAATCTATTTCTCCGGGATTGCGGGTGATATTGGATTTGGCTCTTGTGTATCATTTAAAAAAGCACTAAAATATTTTCAGTTCTCAACAAGCTATTGGTCCAAATCCATTGGATACCTTCAACATTCTTTGGGGAAGAGTGTATCGCGAGCGTTTATGTCGCGCATCGGAGGTATCTTTGAGCATTGATGTCCTCACTGATCAGGAAGACCTGTTAATGTCAGAAGCAGGGATGATTAACGCTGTCCACTTGCTATCTCTCTTATCAACACGAGCCAAGGACCTAAAATGGCACGATATCTCCGTTGAAGACATATTCTGAAAGGAAAATGACTGGGTACATTGTCACGTTGCCATGGTAACACGCCTGAAGCCAGGCACTAATTGTGACAGCCATTTTGAAGCATGGCTTGTGGGTTGAACTGAATGATGGCGCTGTATGCCACGTACAAGATCTCGCCATAGGGTCAGGGGAGCTTGACAGCAATTAGCAGTATAACTTCCTAAAGCCGTGTCATTACGGTCCACAGGTAACAGTCCTTCGTGGGATGCAAGAGATCCGGCTTTTTGTCACACTTCTGGCTAGGCGACATAAGTGACGTCATTTACTTGTTCCAAGACTTGGCAAGATCATATATAGATTACGTCATTTACCGGTGATGTGTCAGTCAGGTTTTACAAGATTATACTTGACGCCATTTAATGGTGCTGAGTCGGTCAGGCTTCGCGAGATCCTAGATTACGTCATTTACCTGTTCTAAGCCAGCCAGTCTTGACGAGATCATAGATAATATCACTTACTGGAGATACCAGTTATGAAATCTCTGCGTTTAGTTCGCCCCTGTGTTTAATATACTTACATGTTTAGTGCACATTTGCGTTTAATAGCCTCTATGTTTAGTACGCTACTATGTTCCTCTGTGTTTAGTACGCCTGTATGTTTAGTATACCTATGTGTATATTACGCCCCTGTGTTTAGTACGGCTCTATGTTTAGTATGCATGCATGTTTAGTACGGCTCTATGTTTAGCACGGCTCTATGTTTAGTATGCCTGCATTTTTAGTACGCCTCTGTGTATATTACGCTCGAAGTTTAGTACGGCCCTGTGTTTAGTACGGCTCTGTGCTCAATGCGGCTCTGTTTAGTATGCATGCATGTTTTGAACGCGTCTATGTTCAGTGCGCCAGATCAGTGAACAGGCGAGGACATATGTGTGACACTCTTATGTATGTCTGACGAGACGAGCTCGAGATGTAAGTTAGCTTACCGAGGCTTCCACTTTGACGAGTTATTGTCACAGTATAAATACAAATGTCCTGATTACAGGAGTAAACTCTATAAAATGAGTGTCATCAGAACAACAGTGACAAAATGTCCATGTGAAAGACGTGAAAACTATCTATACAAACTGGAATTATGGTTAAGACAAACGGAATATTAATGTATATTTTTGTTAAGTGGAGAGATACACTCATTATAAACGTAACGGAAACGCATCAGTGCCACGGTTATTAAAGAATTCAACATTTATGTAAATGATACTTGCAACTACGTGGATGATACTCAAATTTAGACATGTGATATTATTACCTAATTTGGAAAAAGTATCATCCAATAATCAAATAAACAAACTGGTCACCATATTGTCTTGGACAGTCGACAACAGTCTGTTTTATATAACCTCTCTCTCCCGCTGTTGATCATAGGATTGTCTGGTCCAGACTCGATTAGCTACACACCGCCGCCATATAGTTGTAACTGATGAGTGCGGCGTAAAATTAAACTTACTCATTTACTAACGTTTGTCTTGATCAATAATTACCCATTGCTCTGACTTTCTACCTCAGTGTGTCTCTTCAAAATAAACTATCATAACTAACTCCTCATTTAAACTGTCCAGGTGTTATATAATGAATCTATTTTAGTTTGTTTACATTTTAGCACTGGTAAATTTACTGATTTTAGTTGTTGAAATGGAAAAATAAGATAGGGCCAAATAAAAATACTCCAACCAACATGCTGCGAATAATAACTCATACTTGCATACACATTTGAATAACAATATCCAATGTATGTTTAAACTCACAATAGTATAATATCCAATAAATTGGTCTCAATGACTAGTGAGTGAGTGAGTTTAGTTTTACGCCTCACTCAGCAATATTCCTGGGAAGGGAAGGTGTTGCATCCTGTAGCAGCGTAGCTCTTGTCAGGACAAGGCAATCCAGTGATCAACAGCATGGGCATCGATCTGCGCAACTGGGAACCGATGACATGCATTAACCTAACCACCCGATCCCGTTAGTCGCCTCTTACGACGAACATAGTCGCCTTTTATGGCAAGCTTGGGTTGCTGAAGACCTATTCTACCCCGGATCTTCACGGGTTCGCAGTGACGAAACACACGATAATATTATAGATGAAGATGGAAGCATCTGTTATGTCGAAGGACGAAAATTGGTTGGATTTTAATAAAAATGATCATGAATCTGGGGTTCATTTTTTAAACCGCTTTTCTAAAACTATTTATCTATAAGACCTTGCATGAGATGAAATCTGAACAATTCATCTCGCTTGATCCTCTTGCACTGGCCATGTTTAACTTGTCCCTGAGACAAATCTATTTAGCAGATCACTGTAGCGCTTCGCCCGGACAGACGATCCGGTTGTGGTGGTCTGGCCCGGATACTAATGAAATTGGCTGCGAGACCTCTCCACAGTGGGGAGGGTGAATGTCAGATGGCCATACCTGGCGGCCCTCGGATACTGCTCTAAACGTGACAGGTCAGGTGACATTTTAGTTTTCACGCGAAGGGGAGACGCCTGTTTGTCACAGACTGGTCAAAGATCTTCTTGTCACGTTTTTGTGATTGGTGGTTTCGTAACTGGTTTGGATTTAGCAAATAACCTATGGAAGACATACAATATACGATAGATATAATCCATGCACTTCATATTTCAATCGTTCGGTAATTAATGGTTTGAACCATAATGTTTCAAAAAGAATACAAGACTTACATGGGTGTGTTTGTCATATTCTGACATGGTTAATTATAACTAACTCATTCCAAGATTAATTCGATAGGAAATAACCGACAACACAGTTATAACATGCAGTCTACGTTATTATTCACAATTACGTTCATAAATAAATCATGTTTGACTGACAGCGGTCATTGTTTGAATATCAGAAACGTCAGAAAACTATCGTCATAGGATGTCCGTAGGTTATATGCTGTGTACCATGGGCTTGATACAGTCCAGTAGGGAGCACATCGTTAGTTAAATATATCTGGTAGGTCATTCAGAGCCACAAAAGTCAGGACAGAAATCAACTGTGTATTACAAAGCGAAACATGAAACAACCTTATTACACCAGCGCCATATTCGAAGACTGCCGTCATGTTGCAGAAATATTGCTGAGTGCGGCGTTAAACAATAACCAACCAATCATATCGGACGATTCACCAAAGCAGGTTATTGTCACCAACAAGGATATTCCGCGTGCACCTGTATGTATACGTTCACTAATGCATACCTTTTTCTCTCAAGATAACCGGATACATATTCCCTCTCACTCATTACATATCGGACTGAGGAAATTTACAGAGGAAATTACACGTTAATTTCAATACAACACCAAACCATCATCCAGTGTACCATTTGTCTCAAGACATTGATCGGGGTTAACACTGAAGAGGATGAAGATGCCCATTTGCATCACGAACATACGTCAGATGGCAGATGGATGTAATTGCGGAAATTCTGCGAAACCTTAAACAAAATAACACCATACAACCATCTATTATACCATCACTGCCATGATATTCATCATGGTTTACACTGAAGAAGATGGAGATACCCGTGTGCCTGATGACCATGCTTTAGATAGCATGTGGATGTCACTGCAGAAATTCTGCACCCGGAGACAGGCGAGACACAGAGCTCCACCAACCCGCTGATCACTGATTATTGTCTCTATAAGCATATTTAGTCTTGTTGATAGTTAGCATGGCGAAGGAAGAGCTTGATATCACAATTATCCAACCAATGTTGAAAATACGCCATTCTGAATTAACAACTCTTGGATCTCAAATCAACAAACATACGAAAATCTGTACTTTACCGAGGAAGTGTCATCCCAAATATCATAACATGTGTTACACTTGTCGAAGATGGTGTTTGTTTGTTGCTCACCGCGGAACTATTTCTGAGCTGTTTGACGATAGTCTGTAAAACAATCGAATCTGGAACAGAGAATCCAAAAACTGGCACCAACAACATCGATCTGCACAATAGGGATACGATGATATGTTTCAGCCAAGTAAACCAATTCTAACCCTGACCTTCACAAGAGTACAATGTACTGAGGGAGTCAAAACACAAGACCGCAGCGCTTGTCAGCTGAATCTGAAGGGAATGTGTTGCAATCTGAGCAGGACAATGGAGGTCAGCAGAAGGGAAGGTGTTGCAATCTGTAGCAGGACAGTGCTGTCATCTGAAGTGAAGGTGTTGCCGTTTGTAGCAGGACAGTGCTGGACAACTGAATCTGAAGGAAAGGTGTTGCAATCTGTAGCAGGACAGTGCGTATGAGATGAATCTGAAGGGAGGGGGTTGCTGTCTGCGGCAGGGCGTGACCTTAACAAGTGATGTCGCTGCTTTCAGCAGCGTTGCGATTCAACGACACAGTCACATTTATCCGAAGACTACCCAAATATATATTTTATTCAACTGACAACGACAAACTGTGATACAAAGATCCTGAAAAGTATGACAGTAGCACAAATTTGTCAAACGTGACAGATATGTTGATACTTGTGAGTGTCTAAGATAACTACGGATTTCTCACAGATGAAGATTCACAATTGAATCCCTGTTCATATTTTGTAAACTAGTTAAATCGTGGCAACCAATTTTAAAGACCTCGACGCTTATAAAAGACCGTGCAACCAGTTGAAAGTACCCACTTTCAGTATACGAGTATTGACCTGCACATAAACGTCTATCTGGCTCCTGTTCAGCCTCGTCTGTGAGGGACATTACACTGTTATTGGGTGATTGGGAGGTATGTGTGAATATTGCATAGTTTCTAGATGAGACAAATGGCGCTATTACACCAGTGCGTAATAGGGAACTGGTTGTCCACACAATGCGCGGGCTGATTTATAACATTTGTGGACGAAAGACAATTTAATAAAAGCTAGAAATTACCATTTTATTTGATTATTGCATTGCATCTTGATACATTTCAGAATGCTTTGTACATACTGTTTAGATAAACAGTCTTTACGAGCCAAACGTCATCTAAAATCCAGGTTCTACATTTAGGAGACTATAGCCCGATTTCAATTTGCACAAAATAACCTTTTTATGTAACTAACTTTATGATTTAAATTTCGATCTCTCCCCATTCAGATTTGGTTTCGCGAACTCATTCCCAGTGTTTGTTCTCTTTGCAAATTCAGCAAGGCTGAATATCATGGAATCTAATAGTATTACTCATTTAGATGTTCACGTTCGCTTTTATTGACAACATGATACGGTCTGGGTCCCGAGTTACTAATCCAGGGTGCCGACAGTGGAGCTGTATGGGCCAGTCTATCTGTTTATACAGTGCAAAGCCATAGTGGCCATCGCTCGACCACTGCTGACGCTTTGCAGGTATCACTGCCTATTGTATACAGGCACTTGTCGATATCAACCTGAAATTAACAATTAGATGAAATTAACATGCTGGCGCTGTGTGGTGACATGAGCAGTCCTGTGGGAAGCTTGTCGGTCTTTTCGTGACAAATTTTCATTGCTGAATCGCGGTATGCCCGCACCTGGGATGCAATCACTCACAGACAACGGCTTTTACCTGTCAGTATCATTTCTCTAATTACAATGATATCAGTATCAAAGCGCCGACGGAGTCAATTTCAATCGATTGCTAATCACCGTGAACATAAAAGCGTGATAGGTGGACCTGATCAAAGGGGCACCCAAGCCATGTAGACCTCCGTGTACCAGGTCCGCTGCAGTCTTGGTACATGCACGCTTCACTAAATTTGATACGTTTTGAAATTGATCATAAAGTTGTCAATTTCACTTCCGCCGTGTTAATTTCGGAAATAAAAAATGTCCTGAGCAGAAGGCGAGACGAACAAGATGGATAAACAACGTTTTGCAATTTTCTACATCGATAGGAAATCAAACAACGTCCTGCTGTAGACGTGTAGAGTTTTTAACATGTAGTGTTTGTAGGCGGAGGTTTTTAAAGCCAGAACTACAAGATTTTCAATTTCCCTCATTGCGCGATGATGACAACACCCGCTGCAGACTACGATGTCGTACGGTGTGCTATGCTTTCATGTCGACTCAATGAAGTCAACATTTCCGAAACTGTCTTTTACAAATTGAAATTAAAGCAAAAACCTATAAAGCGTATCGTCTTCAATGTTTGGACAACTTGTCAATTAAACATGGCAAACGGGTTTGACGAGGATGTGTACATGCCTGGCATTTGAAGGTGTCACCGTGAGTTTCTTCTACTTGTGTGTCCCCAGAATAGTCTAGTGGTTAAAACTTTGGCTCGTCACGCTGAAGACCAGGGTTCAACTCCCCAGATGGGTACAATGTGTGAAGCTATTATCTAGTGATATTTGGTAAAAGCGGCGTAAAACCATACTCACATGTATAACTACACAGCTGCTGAACCAGGCGACATCAATATCAAGCGCTGAACGCAGTAGCAAGCGTTAATTAATTACACGTCCGTTGTTGGGGAGTATAAGTGTTGATTTGGACATTGCTCGAGAACACAGCAAACCTCCAGTTGATGACTTATCCGTTGATAAGTCATGCGACTTATTCGAAACGAGTGAAAGTTTGTATTGCCGTAAAACACGGAAAGCAAGTGTGACGGCCCTCTTCATCGACGTCACGTTTAATGACGTCACATACGACAAAATAGAGAAAGAGCTGTTGCTAGGGGAAAGTGATATGTGTACATAAGGGCGTGACGTGTACATATGGCATGTAAGCGTGACATGAATTTATGACGTGTTGGCATGACATGTTGGCGTGCCGTTTTTGTCTGCCATGTGTGTATGACATGCAGTTATATATGCATGACACATATAAAATGCCAGATACGCAGAAATACCCAGCTACCTGGTTCTGGCTCAGTCAAGTTGTAATTAAGACATTGTTTCATGGTGTGGAACACAGCCTGCAATTAACGTCAGCTCCTGTTAGGCGCCTCACCACAGCTGGCTTCAAAATGACTCTCTCTCTCTGTGTCTCTCTTTACCACTCTCTCTCTCTACTCGCCTGTTGTTTTTTTCTCTCTCTCGATTTTCCAGTTTCTCTCTCTTTATTTCTCTCTTACTCCCCTTTCTTTCTCTCTCTCACACACGTGCGTACATGTATGTTTATGTAGATAATTATTGATAATGTTTCTCTTGTCATGAAATCACTATATAAAATAGCCTATTCAGTGTTACATCAGAGTTGCACGATATGAGTAATACTATATTACTTTGTAGCGCCTTGAGCATGTCTGTCGAGATGGATTGGGCGCACACATAAATATGCATTATCATCAATATCATTATATTATTATTAGTTTGCTGTTTCACGTTTCACGTTGGGTCTGCCCAATGTTACGGGTTCTCTCACATCCGACAGATTGTAGGGTGCGACAGAAGGTCTGTCGGATATCATCACAAGGGTATTTCAGTCAACATGGTATCTTAGTACTGACCAGTGCTGAAGAACAACGGGTCCTGATCCTCAGTACTGAGCTCATGTGTTAAAGCAGTCGTTCATCATGGGTGGTATGAGTGTCAAACATTGATAGATCAATACAATTAATCTATAGTTCGATCTGGCGTAACAACCGCACAATGTGATGCATGTATGCGTCATGGACCAACAACCACATTTGACCTGGTCCCGTGTGGGATGCACATCGGGCACCACTTGATCTGATCCAGTGGTGGATGGACAGTGGTCGAAATTTGACCTGGCCCAGAATGGAGTGGACATTGGTCCACACTTCATCTGGTCAAGAATGGTGTGGACAATGCTCAACACTTGATCTGACACAGAAGGAAGTGGACATTACTCAACACTTTATCTGGTCCAAAAGAGGTGGACATTGGTCAACACTTGATGTGAGCCAGAAGTGAGTTGACATGGGCCAACACTTGATCTGGTCAAGAAAGGGGTTCACATTGCTCAACACTTGATCTGGCCCAGACAGGGATGGAGATGGGTCAAGACTTGAACTCGATATGGAATTAGGGACTGTAATACTCCTCATGGAGATAAGGATTGTGAAACTCGACATGGAGATAAGGATTGTAAAACATTTGGCAAATTATAACTAGTATGCCCCTTACACAGACGCGTTAGGGCGTGTAAAGAAGCAATGTGTACGTCACAAAAAACGGAACCTCGGTCCAATACCATGGACAATTTCTGTTGTCCCAAAATAATCGGTTAAAACAAATTGTTCACAATAATATAATTTTCTAAAACAAAGACAACCATTCCCTGCAACGACATTCCCGAGGTGAGAATCACGTTTCCAGTCATGACATCTTTCTCATAATCGACATTCGGGCCACTTCTAATATTTCAGGTCAGTCATAAAGCTAGCTTCTTTTTGCAAGCTGAACACTGGCTGCCGCCATCTACAGAGTCCTGATATGATAGCCGGGTTCGAATCCCGTCCACTGACAAGGTACGGGCCTTTTGAAAGCCGTATAATGTTACACTGGCAGGTACAAGTAACGTTAGGGGAAACCTATACGTCCCGTGGTTTCCATGTCTTTAGTTGTCTTCAAAAACCGGACACATCCGTTCACAAATCAGATTTTCTGAGATGGAAGTTGGAGGTTCACGAGCACAGACTAAAAGTGCTTTTATTGAAACCATGTAGCTAAATGATTTAAACGTAATGTCATGCTTTGACGACGTCAAGTGATATTTTTTTAAATGGTATGTGTTTAAGGCCTGTGTGCGGAACCTTTAAAGTTACAATGCAATTTTAAATCATGCAAGATTATGACTTGATAAAAATGGTCATCATATTAGAAGATTAAGGATGAAAGCCGTGTCTTCATTCAGCTTTGCGCATGTATGTACAGAATCTGTATCTCGTACATCTGTATGACCCTGGTAGAGGTCAGGGCACAGAGGGTAGAGATAACCACTGTGACCATCAATCATACTTGTTTACTGCTGTATCACATAGTGTGGCTGTGCATAATTTCAGCCCAACTTGTTATGTTACATTCAATGTATTTGTAGGTAGGAAGCAACGTGTCTTCTGAGTACCCATAAACTGGAAAGGTATTAGAGTTCATTCAGCAACTTATATTGTAATTTTGCAGCATCCCAGATACTATGTATGTAACTTTTATCAGATTCTGTATCTTCCATCTGATCATCTGTACCTCGTCCAGCCTGGAGCCTGGTCGATATGCACAGCACTACATCCACCCGGACAGATAAGGGTATGTCAAAATGATATTTATAACGTGCAAACTATGCACCAGCATAAGTTCTTTATGACATATCTGTTTACCATAAAAACAAAAATGGAGAGAAAAAAATGCGTCAAGGTGTTACACAAGCAATCAACAATTAAGCCTAATGTTGATATCCGTTGACACCAATAGAAAACACACTTACAGACATTTCTGTATTAATTGTACGGTTAACAATTCCCCACAAACCACTCCCTACCGTAAGGTCCTTGCCGTTAATGAATTCATTTATAAAGAGAATATCTCAAACTAAACTATATATCAGAATATATAAAGTTCTATCACCACAGCTGGCTTCAAAATGACTCTCTCTCTCTGTGTCTCTCTTTACCACTCTCTCTCTCTACTCGCCTGTTGTTTTTTTCTCTCTCTCGATTTTCCAGTTTCTCTCTCTTTATTTCTCTCTTACTCCCCTTTCTTTCTCTCTCTCACACACGTGCGTACATGTATGTTTATGTAGATAATTATTGATAATGTTTCTCTTGTCATGAAATCACTATATAAAATAGCCTATTTAGTGTTACATCAGAGTTGCACGATATGAGTAATACTATATTACTTTGTAGCGCCTTGAGCATGTCTGTCGAGATGGATTGGGCGCACACATAAATATGCATTATCATCAATATCATTATATTATTATTAGTTTGCTGTTTCACGTTTCACGTTGGGTCTGCCCAATGTTACGGGTTCTCTCACATCCGACAGATTGTAGGGTGCGACAGAAGGTCTGTCGGATATCATCACAAGGGTATTTCAGTCAACATGGTATCTTAGTACTGACCAGTGCTGAAGAACAACGGGTCCTGATCCTCAGTACTGAGCTCATGTGTTAAAGCAGTCGTTCATCATGGGTGGTATGAGTGTCAAACATTGATAGATCAATACAATTAATCTATAGTTCGATCTGGCGTAACAACGCATGTATGCGTCATGGACCAACAACCACATTTGACCTGGTCCCGTGTGGGATGCACATCGGGCACCACTTGATCTGATCCAGTGGTGGATGGACAGTGGTCGAAATTTGACCTGGCCCAGAATGGAGTGGACATTGGTCCACACTTCATCTGGTCAAGAATGGTGTGGACAATGCTCAACACTTGATCTGACACAGAAGGAAGTGGACATTACTCAACACTTTATCTGGTCCAAAAGAGGTGGACATTGGTCAACACTTGATGTGAGCCAGAAGTGAGTTGACATGGGCCAACACTTGATCTGGTCAAGAAAGGGGTTCACATTGCTCAACACTTGATCTGGCCCAGACAGGGATGGAGATGGGTCAAGACTTGAACTCGATATGGAATTAGGGACTGTAATACTCCTCATGGAGATAAGGATTGTGAAACTCGACATGGAGATAAGGATTGTAAAACATTTGGCAAATTATAACTAGTATGCCCCTTACACAGACGCGTTAGGGCGTGTAAAGAAGCAATGTGTACGTCACAAAAAACGGAACCTCGGTCCAATACCATGGACAATTTCTGTTGTCCCAAAATAATCGGTTAAAACAAATTGTTCACAATAATATAATTTTCTAAAACAAAGACAACCATTCCCTGCAACGACATTCCCGAGGTGAGAATCACGTTTCCAGTCATGACATCTTTCTCATAATCGACATTCGGGCCACTTCTAATATTTCAGGTCAGTCATAAAGCTAGCTTCTTTTTGCAAGCTGAACACTGGCTGCCGCCATCTACAGAGTCCTGATATGATAGCCGGGTTCGAATCCCGTCCACTGACAAGGTACGGGCCTTTTGAAAGCCGTATAATGTTACACTGGCAGGTACAAGTAACGTTAGGGGAAACCTATACGTCCCGTGGTTTCCATGTCTTTAGTTGTCTTCAAAAACCGGACACATCCGTTCACAAATCAGATTTTCTGAGATGGAAGTTGGAGGTTCACGAGCACAGACTAAAAGTGCTTTTATTGAAACCATGTAGCTAAATGATTTAAACGTAATGTCATGCTTTGACGACGTCAAGTGATATTTTTTTAAATGGTATGTGTTTAAGGCCTGTGTGCGGAACCTTTAAAGTTACAATGCAATTTTAAATCATGCAAGATTATGACTTGATAAAAATGGTCATCATATTAGAAGATTAAGGATGAAAGCCGTGTCTTCATTCAGCTTTGCGCATGTATGTACAGAATCTGTATCTCGTACATCTGTATGACCCTGGTAGAGGTCAGGGCACAGAGGGTAGAGATAACCACTGTGACCATCAATCATACTTGTTTACTGCTGTATCACATAGTGTGGCTGTGCATAATTTCAGCCCAACTTGTTATGTTACATTCAATGTATTTGTAGGTAGGAAGCAACGTGTCTTCTGAGTACCCATAAACTGGAAAGGTATTAGAGTTCATTCAGCAACTTATATTGTAATTTTGCAGCATCCCAGATACTATGTATGTAACTTTTATCAGATTCTGTATCTTCCATCTGATCATCTGTACCTCGTCCAGCCTGGAGCCTGGTCGATATGCACAGCACTACATCCACCCGGACAGATAAGGGTATGTCAAAATGATATTTATAACGTGCAAACTATGCACCAGCATAAGTTCTTTATGACATATCTGTTTACCATAAAAACAAAAATGGAGAGAAAAAAAATGCGTCAAGGTGTTACACAAGCAATCAACAATTAAGCCTAATGTTGATATCCGTTGACACCAATAGAAAACACACTTACAAACATTTCTGTATTAATTGTACGGTTAACAATTCCCCACAAACCACTCCCTACCGTAAGGTCCTTGCCGTTAATGAATTCATTTATAAAGAGAATATCTCAAACTAAACTATATATCAGAATATATAAAGTTCTAAAGGTAAAATAAGTGGGAGGGTAATTTGATAACAGAATTCAATGTCCTACCTTAATCCAGGCTTGGCCTGTTAGCTCCTCAGTCTTTCATTATTGTAATCCACATTGAACAAGATCACCTCCATTGTCAAGTAGACATCTGACTGAAATATACACGAATGAAAACAATCAATATCTTGTCTATTGCAACATGTGTTGTGTCCGTGACTTCGCCAGGCATGCAGGTCCGGATGTCAGTCCATCACGGATTTCACGCCAGTGTTACTGACAGCGCCTGCTGTATGTAAGTAACGATTTCCATATACACAACACTCAATTGGGCGTTTCTATGACTCCGCTACTTTACAACATGTGTGGCTTGACGTTATTAGATTTCGCTGTAGTTTGACTTATGCAGACTTAAATAACGCACAGTATATCCCATACTGTAAATATACATGAACTAACACGATACCATGACTTAAACAATATTGGGAAGTCATTGGAGTTTTCGTGTAGTTTTTGTTCTGTCGTACGCATCATCGTTCATATTAAAAATGAATACATCCTGCCTCTATGGCATTTGTGTACCTGCACCATTAGGAAGCCTATTGGCTACAATCATGACGCCTGGAACATGATTACTAAAATTATTGTTGTTGATCTGACTTATTGATTTTCGCATATTATTCTGAAATTATCGTATCTCGTTTAAATACTCTGTTATGGGAATATTCTCGCTGTGCCCGTTTAATCAGTTGGGTTCTATTATTAGCTGTATTATGATGAAATACTGTGTCGTACAAAAACTGTCAATAATGATTACTTTTATCCTTCTCTCGATTCTGGAGTCCAATTATGAGCAGTGTGCAATACAAAAGGATATTCTCTTATAATCTCTCGCATCGACGCAAATCTCGTCTCCGAGCGAGACCTTATATTGAACCCTATGGCCCGGATGTAGGATTGAGACGAGTATTCTCGCACTTCCGGTGCCTGAAGCCAGCAGTGCAGTAATGGATGAGAACAGGCTGTGTTATTAGACACCCCGTAGTCGGGACCATACACTTGGTGAGGTATTGACTAGAGAATATCGAGTGCCAGATCATTTACCCTGAAAATTTCTGATCAAATGTTCCACTTGACCCTCCAAATACGACTAGGCGAATATGTCTTCCTACTCTTCGAATATCGCTCGGCGCCCCAGTTGTCTTGTAATACGATTTATTACAGAAACAATTAGGTGTCATACAGACTGTGTGAGTGAGTGAATACAATCAAGAGTCTTACAGGCTGAGTGTATGAGTGAGTGAATGGAATCAGGAGCCACACAGGCTGAGTGAGCGAGTGAATGAACACAATCAGAAGCCACACAGGCTGAGTGAGTTAGTGAGTGTATACCACCCGGAGCCACACTTGCTGAGTGAATACAATTGGGAACCATAAAGACTGAGTGAATGGGTGAGTGAATACAATCAGAAGCCACACAGACAGAGTGGGTGAGTACCATCCGGAGCCACACAGGCTGAGTGAGTGAATACAATTAGGGACCATAAAGGCTGAGTGAATGAGTGAGGGAATACAATCAGGAATTCGAACCTGGTTCCTCAGCGTGACGAGTTAACGCTTTAACCTCTGAGTTACCGCACCGTCATTGTTACAAATTTCAGCATCCTGTCGACAGTGTGGATGAAACTATCCTCATTTGTCAATGCGCCGTGTCTGTCTGCCTCCATGGGTGGTTACTCATCAAAACAACTGTCTACATTGAGTCACCATTGAGGACACCCTGCCAAGGTAATTATATCCGTTAGCTGCAAGTATTGGCACCTACGACATCTGGCCTAGATGGCTTGTCTTTAGTCCACGTAGGTGATAGGGCCGGAATGTATCTCTTATTCTCTAAAGTGGACATGCATGCATATTCGTTTAATGACAGAACGGTGTAATTTCTCAGAGACTGCCATGATACCTGGTAAATCTGAATGCTTTCTCTTTAAGGTGCAAATGCGAGTGCGGGTGCGGGTGCGGGTGCGGGTGCGGGTGCGGTGCGGGTGCGGGTGCGGGTGCGGGTGCGGGTGCGGGTGCGGGTGCGGGTGCGGGTGCGGGTGCGGGTGCGGGTGCGGTGCGGTGCGGTGCGGGTGCGGGTGCGGGTGCGGGTGCGGTGCGGGTGCGGGTGCGGGTGCGGGTGCGGGTGCGGGTGCGGGTGCGGTGCGGGTGCGGGTGCGGGTTCGGGTGCGGGTGCGGGTGCGGGTGCGGGTTCGGGTTCGGGTGCGGGTGCGGTGCGGGTGCGGGTGCGGTGCGGGTGCGGTGCGGGTGCGGGTGCGGGTGCGGGTGCGGGTGCGGGTGCGGGTGCGGGTGCGGGTGCGGGTGCGGGTGCGGTGCGGGTGCGGGTTCGGGTGCGGGTGCGGGTGCGGGTGCGGGTGCGGGTGCGGGTTCGGGTGCGGGTGCGGTGCGGGTGCGGGTGCGGTGCGGGTGCGGTGCGGGTGCGGGTGCGGGTGCGGGTGCGGGTGCGGGTGCGGGTGTGTGTATGTGTCTGTGTGTGTAATCATTTTATATGTGCATGTGAGTCGGCAACTACGAATGAGGAAGGATGAAGTCAGTCACTGCTTGCAGCAATGATAAACGCAGAGGCAAGGGTGCAACAATGATTAACACAGAGGCAAGGTTGCAACAATGATTAACACAGAGGCAGGGTTGCAACAATCTTTAACACAGAGGTAAGGTTACAACAATCAATAACACAGAGGTAGGGTTACAACAATCAATAACACAGAGGCAGGGTTACAACAATCAATAACACAGAGGCAGGTGCAGCAATCATTAACACAGAGGCAGGGCTGCAACAATGATTAACACAGAGGCAGGGTGGCAAAAATGATTAACACAGGCAGGGTGGCAACAATGATTAACACAGAGGCAGGGTTGCAACAATGATTAACACAGAGGCAGGGTTGCAGCAATCATTAACAGAGGCAGGGTGGCAACAATGATTAACACAGAGGCAGGGTTGCAACAATGATTAACACAGAGGTAGGGTTACAATAATCAATAAGACAGTGACAGGGCGGCAACAATGATTAACCCTGGTGCAGGGTTGCTACAATGATTAACAGAGAGGCAAGGTTGCAGCAATCATTAACATAGAGGCAGGGTAGCAGCAATCATTAACACAGAGGCAGGGTTGCAGCAATCAATAACACAGAGGCAGGGTGGCAACAATGATTAACACAGAGGCATGGTTGCAATAATAATTACTACAGAGGTAGGGTTACAACACTGGCGCAGGGTTGCTACAATGATTAACACAGAGGCAGGGTTGCAACAATCAATACCACAGAGGCAAGGCTGCAACAATCAATAGCACAGAGGCAGGGATGCAGCAACCAATAACACAGAGGCAAGGCTGCAGCAATCAATAACACAGAGGCATGGTTGCAACAATCAATACCACAGAGGCAAGGCTGTAACAATCAATAGCACAGAGGCAGGGATGCAGCAATCAATAACACAGAGGCAGGGATGCAGCAATCAATAACACAGAGGCGGGGTTGGCATCCAAATTCAACTTGATTCAAGATTTGTACGGGTTTGGCTTTCTTGGCCATTTGGGCCTGTGACCATCTAAAAAACAACAGACATCCGACATGCGCCAACAACCACCTCCACTTCTTGTCTTATTTATACGTCCAACAGGTTTCACATTCAAACTATGAAACAAATACACCAGATACTCTCAGACGACGGTTATGTCCGTCTATCGGTCGGCAGTCGTCACCTACAGCTTAAGAGACCTACCCTCTCAAAAATGTGTTGTCATACGCAAAAAAAAGCCGCTGATATTCGCCCCACCAAACCTACTACAATATCAAAACCCTTTCTCATTCAGTAACCCTTCACAAACCATCGGTCCGGAAGCCATATGTAAACAAGAAACCTGTCATTAACTAGTTTTCAACAGGCATCGTGTGTTAGTAGGCGCTTTGAGAATGACAAGAGTGACGATTAATTTTATCTAGTCAAAGCGC
The DNA here is from genome assembly GCF_037392515.1 of Haliotis asinina. Lineage (NCBI taxonomy): Eukaryota > Metazoa > Mollusca > Gastropoda > Lepetellida > Haliotidae > Haliotis > Haliotis asinina. The sequence continues at coordinate 21,856,330 of NC_090281.1, read as the reverse complement.
TGTCACAGTGACCATGTTTAACATTGTTTCTATGTCCAGTTGACGGCTAATCCAGCTTATATCCATCAGATTTTAACGCACGACGAGTTTCACTTTACAGAAACTGTCCCACTTCATTTGTGAGTGACGACACCCACGGGCTACACTTAACATTCAACCAACACATTATGGCTACTGAAAATGCATTATTTTTTACAGAGTCTTGCCTAAGGGAGTGTGGCACTTCCGCCAGGATATAAGTAACAACTGCTACCTACAGTTATGATATTAAAGTTGCTGTTAAAAGCAGACAGCAACGTCTAATAGCATCAGCAAGCTGTTCATATGACGCGATTCATGTCGCGATGCGCGAGGAAAATGTGTTGTACAGATAATGCGCGCCCGTTCTAAAAGCTCGTCGCCTTGTTAATCCGTTCTAGCTTGAGCTAAGCTGGACACCACTTCATTGTCTTGAAGCTGTGGACCTGGTCTTGCTGGACGCCTTTTATCTAGCTTAACAGGAAGAACCTTGATAGTATGTAAACCAAAAGTGCCTCAAATTAGTCATTTTGTTAGTTGGGAAAGTGACAGGTATTTATGGCAACGCCTTTGATCTTGGGCTGCCTGTCAGTGAAATTGACGGGCCGACGGCACGAGGTCAGGAGTTAAACAAAACAGAGAGGCAGACAAATCCGGAATCTCATGAACTAAAGCCATGCGCTTTGGAACCCGTTCTCTTCGCTTGGTCAACTGTTCCAAGAAAGGGCAATTCAATGTTGTTTTATCCAGTGTCACTAAATTTCAGCTTTGAGGTAGTTTCCGCCAGCTTTTAGGTGAACATAATGTAGCTAATTCAATTTTAAACCTCAAAAGGATCGCGCGGCAATTACTATGGTGTCAGTAGCACAAATCAAGCAGAAGCTTATTCGCTAATTTCATTACAGGACATGTCTATGACATGTCTTTCAAGTCTTTGGCACAGTTTTTGCTTGGACCCAGCCTTTGCTTGTTTTCCTACATAGGTAATGGTGATGATCATTCGAAAAACCTTCTTAAGTCCCGGGGAAAAACCCAGTGGAGAGTACCTCTGTCCACCGTGGCCACACCATAGGCCGTCACACAGAGACTCAATCCTACTGCCGTTGCTGTCCAGACTGACGTCAGAGATGCTACAAGATGAGAAGCTAAATTGATCATCATTCTCGGACTGGTTCTTTGATGATCAAAGCCCGACCTAATATACAGTCTAGGTATACTTAAAAGGGTGGAAAGGGTACGACAATGGGTGCATCATTACGTGGGAAGGTGTCCATATATACAAATGTCAGAACAGGCATTACCAGCGCCAATACCATGGGGTTCTCAGAACATCAGCGGACAAAGTACACCCTGGCCGGATGGACAATGGAGGTGTATCTGAGCAAGATCACAAATCTTCAAGACAGCTATCATGTCACTGACTCGCTCACCACAATAAGGTGAGAAAGACGTTGCAGATTCATGTTGTTTTATAGAACGTTTCAAAACGACAATCTTCTCACGGCATGAGGTACTCTAAGAAATGAATCTCTCATTCTTCTGACGCCCAGTCAACCCGAACTAGGGATACAGATTCAACTCCCTCTTGACATTTCCAAGAAATTGACCCTTTTAAGACAGCTTTGCTCCTTGGGGCGAAACTACGTCATTATGGTGTTCTTTTATACTATAAGCGGTTCAGCCAGGACGAGGTGGGCCCAATCGCATATAAAAACATGCGTGGTGATTGCAGGCGAACATGTAGCTTCCCACTCGGACCAGGGAAACCAGTCTCAATAGCCGCCTTGATTGACATGTATTTAAAAACTCCAGCAATTTTATCGCGTTGCCTTCAGGTATTGCAGCGCATAGTATAGAATCGATCTCGGGATTTGGAGAGGAATTTGAAAACATTTGAGAACACCCATTTCTGGGAGAATCGAGAGTTGTAAAATCTTTCCCAATAATAGCAAGCAATTGACCCATTAGCGAAGCTCTACACCGCAGGTTGTGTGAAATCCGTCTCGAGGGCGTGGAGCTGGTGCGGCCTAGATGGATAGCGTGCTGGACTGAGAGGGTTGCAGTCAGTGTTGAGTTTGCCAGCATGAACAGTAAATTTGCGTGTATATCGTGATATTGTTCCTCATATACGTATATTCCACGAATCAGTATATTACTGTCGAATCTTATTCCTATGGTCCCGCTTCCCAAGGTGGCTGCAGCGCCTCAACCCATGCCAACCCAATTGTTTAACGCAGACATGAGTCCTGAGGTAGCTTTGTTCGTGGAGACGCATGTATTGAATAACAAAAGGGCAAACTCCTGAAAGACAGATTTTAGAGTTAAAAACTGAAAAGTACATTTTCAGGAAATCGGTATGCGCAAAATGAAATCTTGAAATCAGTGAATAACTAGACGAGATCAGGAAATAAATAAAGTATGTGTTTACTTACAGCGTTTCAGGTGCACAAAAGTGGGTTTAACAGCATACTGGCAGCTGAGATAAGTGGCATGTTAGTGCACTCTGCCGTTTTGTTATTATCTTTTTGTGTAAATGTTTTTCAAAAGGTGGGTCGCTGTTTCTGAATTCAGTTGGCCGGTACCTCGGTAGTTCGGTACACCGTTATCTCCCATCTCGAATCTAGGGGGACCAAGTTGTGAAAGCGCATTCGAGGTAACGAGGTCTGAAAATCCAGGCTATGGTTGATAACACTTGTGATACGTTACATGGACGTTAATAGCAGCAAACCGCAGACAAGAGATACGACAAGAAAGTGCCTTTCGGATCTCTTTATCCACCCGATAGGAAAGTGCCACTTGGGTCTCTCTATCCACCTGATAAGAAACTGCCGCTCGGGTCTCTCTATCCAACTGACAAGAAAGTGCCGCTCGGGTTTTTCTGTCCACCTGATAAGAAAGTGCCGCTCGGGTGATTCACCCGATAAGAAAGTGCCGCCCGGATCTCTCTATCCACCTGATAAGAAAGTGCCGCTTGGGTCTCTCTGTCCACCCGATAGGAAAGTGCCACTCGGGTCCTCAATCCACTTGACATGAAAGTGTCACTCTGCTATCTTTGTTGACAATTCACCAGAGACGTGATACGTGTTGTAGGTTGACATTTCATCAGAGACGTGATACATGTTGTCGGTTGACTATTCACCAGAGAGATGATGCATATTGTTGGTTGACAAAGTACCAGAGACGTGATACATGCTGTCGCTTGACAATTCATCGGAAGTAATCCCTGTTATAGGTAAGCGAGGTACCAGAGACGTGGTAACTGTTGTAGAGTGTCGATGTACCACAGACCCGGAGGCTCCATGAAAGGACCGGATCTGAGTGAATGTGATTTTATTCCGCGTTTAGCAATGTTGCTGCAATGACACGTCGGGGGGACAGTAGAAATAAGCTTCACACATTGTACCCTCGTGGGGAATCGGAGGAGTCAAGTCTTTAACCACTAGACTATTGAAGAAAAGGGGAGACATAGACAAGAACGTGCCAGATTTAACCAGGGACTATGTGGCATTTATAAATACGACCATGTGGTACCGTTTATTCAAAAGCGCTGTACCATATATGAAGACGTGGTACCATTAAACAAAGGTGCTGCGCTTCTTACAAAGGGATGAGGTACCTCTGTAAATGTACTTCCCTGATTCATCACTAAAGCGAGTAATCATAATAATTCACATATACGTTTGCATGAACAATAGTGCGCTTCAGTTTATGTTGCATACAAAGAATGTACGTAAAGGTTCTGTGCCGCCAAATCTCGTTCGTCTCCATGTATAAGCGTTGTTAATGGCCTCTTTATATACAAAGGATTCCCTCCCGCCTCAATCGCCTCTAAGTGACGCCTGATACCCCAGTGCCAATTCGCAACAATGAACAGCAAATATACACAAGCGTCTGTCTCGCCATCAACGCCGTACTTCATTTTCCAAAGAAAAAAACGCACTTGGAAAAGATGTCCTAATCTCTGGCGATTCGCAGTCGGTGATTTCAAATGACATATCAATTATTTGTTGCTATCCACTTTGCTTGTGACGACAACGAGGTAATGGACCGTGTCCAGACGCTGACAAGCGCCCAGTCACAGACAGTAACCTCATGAGGAAAACCCCAACACTGCCGACAATCACCATCCATCAGGCTCTGTCAAATCCCAATCTAGTTCCAAGCTTCTCTTCCGATCCTTGGAGTCAGTGGTGTCGAACTTATTCATAACGCTACATCGATGGGATTTTCAATTTTCTGGCATGTTAGAAACGAGATTGTAGCGTCAGAAAAGTCCGCGCTGACGGCAGTACAACAGCTGCCGAGAGTTTGGGAGCAATGGATATTGTCGTTTATCAGGAAGTAATGACCTATGATTTGCACAGGGCACAACCTGATCACAGCTTTTCCTAAGGCAGGTTTGATGGAGTGTATGGTGCCAGGGAATCGCCGTCTTAAATCGGTTCTTGAGAAGTGGAAGAGCCCAATATGATAAGTGGGTGTGACAGGAATGGTATATCATGAAATGGAATGGGTAATCTTTAGCTCAATCTCATATCGTCCAGCCTAGTTGGCCAGTACGACTGTCCACTGCGTCTATGTATATAGTCGTGACACATCATAGTGCTGAGGGATATGACTCGTGGATGTCTGGCCAAGATGTCAAGCCAACATCTTGCGTTTTTTTTCAGAAAACATCCTTCACATTAAGAACAACGACCATTCCAGATACAATTATCAGGAAGCTATCAGGAAAGACGCATACAGCTGGCTAAATTATTGGTATTGCATCAGTGCGGGGGTCTCAAGGATCTATCAAAATTGCTCTGAATAAATTCTGATTAGACGGACTTCCGCTGCTGTTGCATAAGGTCGTGAAGTTACCTGGACTTGATTACAATAACCTTTATAGACTACCACACAGGCCGTCTCTGGTGACTGGGAGCATGGCCGTGCTGCACGACGATAAATTAGTGACATTAGGACATGGGATTTTCAAATAATGGCTGGATAAAAGCTTCTTCCCTGCTCGTATCTCGTTAATTTCCACTGCACGCATAATGAGCGACATTTGCCAGGGACGGCAGGGACGACCGAGGACGTCGGCAGAATGGAAGATAACTTATAACGCTTTGTGCTTTACAGGAATTAACGTTATTATATAAATCCCTGAGTAATGCACTTTTACCATTTCGTTCAAATATATGCACAGACATCGTGAGTGTAATACTTAGACAATGCTTAGATAAATTAGACCAAGAACCGCCCTTCGAGAGTAACGCTAGGTTTCCAGTGAACTCCCAGTGAGCTGTACGTTCCAACAGATAAGTATTACCGAATGTGATCCTCATATCAGCAGGTTTTGAATAATCTTTTGTTACGACAGTAATTGCTGAGGCGGTTCCCCGTGTCATATACCGTTTCTTCATATTGGTGCAGACGGGAGGATTTTAATCGTAAGAAAACCCGAACATACCTTCACATCGTATCTATTTAGTTGTCTGGTGCCCCTCTACAGAATCTCCTGTTCCAGACATTTTCTGGAATTAGTTGTAGATACTTCTTCTCACAAAAGATTCTCAAACAGACGAATATATTTCGGTGTGTTTGCAGAACGTCTTCAAGCATACGACATGTTTTGTCGTCAGGCTGAAAGGTTTTCGACCATTTAATACAAATTACTGTGGTGTTTTCACATCAAACCACAGAGACTTTTTTCATTTCGTCTTCTAAGAGACCATGGCATAGGCTGAGAGCTAAGGCTCCGTTCAATTTAAATCGCGAGTTAGAGTTACTTCGCATGGAAGTTATCGACATTAAATTGATCATTTCACGATCCTTTAACGACCATATCCCTCCGCGGTAATCAGTGCGCAAGGTTATAGGGGTCAGCGAAGGAATGTTTCTTTCTAATAACCCTCTATGATCGTTTATCGAATTTTGGCGCGATTATCTAGTAAAGATGGCTGTCGAGTAGGGACGATCTCAAGCCCAGCTCTTGTGTCGTCTGCTTTCCCCAATTGTCGTCTGCGCGGACCATTCTCATCTGCGGCTTCCCAGTCCTCGTTTACTCACTGATTGTGTCCTCTTGTTGGTGCTGAGAGCACTTCTACTTTACGTATGTTTGAACAGACTCATGCCAAACCATTTCTCTGTTACAAGAGAGGATTGAGAGTGTTTAAGTCCCTTGGTAAGCCACATTCAAACTTTGTTCTCAATCGAAAAGAACTCTTGGACACAGGGGTAAAATTGAAGGGCTACAATAATCAGAGTTGGCAGGATATTGTATAAAACCCCAATGAATCACTCCGTGCAGCAGGCTTTTTCTCATGCCTGGGACTGACGACAGTTAACAGCCAATGTCTCTGCTGATGATTTCCAGCAATACTGGTAATACCACAGTTTCATGGTACAGCATCCCAAGCAGGGATTAGGCCACCCCTGTTAATGCAACGATATCCCTGTTGGCCCATGGCCATACCTGCTAAAGAATGACTATCCCTGTCTGTCATGGTCACCGCTGTTAATGTAGGGCTGGCAGCGCTGGTTCGTGGCCCTTCCTATTCATGTATGACTATCCCTGTTGGTTTAAGGTCATCCCTATTAATTTATGACTGTTCCTGTTGGTTCAAGGCCATCCCTATTAATGTATGACTATCCCTGTTGGTTCAAGACCATCCCTATTAATGTATGACTATCCCTGTTGGTTCAAGACCATCCCTATTAATGTGTGACAATCCCTGCTGGTTCAAGGCCATCCCTTTTAATGCATGTCTCTCCCTATAATGTGTGTCTCGATGTTTTGGAACGTGTAGCATCAACTAGATATGGGTATTTCTGTGTTTAAGAATGTATACGATCAACTCGTAATGTTCGGAGTTTAGGAAAGTGACATGAAAAAGATATGAATTGTCTGGGTGCTTTAATGACTGGAAATGTCTTTTGAGTAGGCATCGTCTTTGTGTAGGCATCGTTATAAACATATGTGTGGCTTTGATACAAGAAAATATGATCCGTGTTTAGCATATATTTCCCTGTCCATTCAAGGCCTGTGTCAAACAATAGTAAAATGAATATTGGTGTGAGGCGGTAATGAGGTGTGACAAACGTGCAACACAGGCACTGGGCATATTGCAGGGAATTAGCTCCGTCTTTACACGCTAGTTCCTCGCCTGTGATGAGATGATGCGAAAAATGAATCGTTGTTTGAGGCTCAAGTATTCTCATTAACGTAAAGCCTGTTTCCAACAGTTTCATTTCTTTGTAATTTGTTATATTCAAATCGTATTGCATGAAGCTGCACAAGGAGCAAATACCATATTTCCCTGAAACATCACACTGTCAAACACTTGATTGATTTGATCACGTGAAACCTGGCTTGTACATTTCAGCCGAGCAGAATTTAAATGTAATCACTTCGTCATTTAGTCAAATTCGATCAGTTTTACAAACAACCTAAATAACGTTAACTTTGATTAAAAGTGCTTTAACGAATTTGGCTTTAGAGCGAACTAAGCATTTATCAATTATGAAAGTCTCCCGTGACAGAAAAGGCCTTATTCTCAGTGGTTGTAGGCGGCCAGAAGAAGCTGTGGGGAAGCACATGGAGGGATAAGATAACACGCGGCGATAGTCACTGTTGATAAGGTTTTTCGTGACTTTGTCCATTTGTCACGTTTAAACAATGACCGCTGTTAATGGAAAGGCTAGGGAACATAGTAATGTCAGAGGTGGATGGTGAGGCATACGTCACTGCTCTTGGTTACGGGCTACATTTTTTTCCAGTGTGATTTCATTACTCAGCTAGTCATGGCTTACATTTTTGCCAGCAATATTTTATTCTACATGCTAGTAATAGATAAGGATACGTTTCTTCTTTGTTGTGGGGGATCATTTCATCTTGCAAACTTCTAATCAGGGGGAACATTTGAACTTGCTGTATGCTAGTCAGGGGGAGCATTTGGACTTCTTGTATGCTAGTCAGGGGGTACATTTCAACCTGCTGTATGTTAGTCAGGGGGAACATTTTAACTTGCTGCATGCTAGTCAGGGGAACATTTGAACTTGCTTAATGCTAGCCAGGGGGTACATTTCAACCTACTGTATGTTAGTCAGGGGGAACATTTTAACTTGCTGTATGGTAGGCAGGTCAAGGGGAACATTTCATTTTACAGTACGTTAGTCAAAAGTAACATGTCCTTTCTGTGCGCTAGTCTAGGGGTACATGTCACTTGTACGTTACGCAGTGAGTAAGTGTCTCCTTGATGTATGACTAGGGGAACAGGTCAGTGTTAGTGTCCCCTTGACGTATGACTAGGGGAACAGGTCAGTGTTAGTGTCTCCTTGATGTATGACTAGGGGAATAGGTCAGTGTTAGTGTCTCCTTGACGTATGACTAGAGGAACAGGTCAGTGTTAGTGTCTCCTTGATGTATGACTAGGGGAACAGGTAAGTGTTAGTGTCTCCTTGACGTATGACTAGGGGAACAGGTCAGTGTTCACGTGTTTCCTGTTGCCATGGTCCACCAGTAAGCAGTGGAAATGAACACACCTGCATTAAGCAGATTCTGCGGGACAGAATCTAAATAGATTTGCAAAATCTGATTTCCTGAAATTGGTTTAAATTTTTGAAAGCAAAATGTGAAGCTGAGCAATCAGAGGTAATGGCCAAATAATTTGTTTTGCTGTAGTATAAGCAGATATCGATTACATTGTAAATACCAGCTGAACAGTCTTGTGAAATAGTGCTACAATCTGGTCGGTAGTTTCCAGTCGGTCATCAAACACCCCGTGGGACTGGGAGTAATTAAGCGTTATTATTCCCTCACTTCACGATGACAATAAGTATATATTGGATGGTAAACTAGGTTAAGGTGTACCTGGTGACCTCTTTTGGTGATACTCTTTTAATGATTGTTCATTGTTTTAAGCGAGTAAACACGAAAGGATTATTTATAATCCTGCAGTCTTCCAAGCATGTGCTTTGACACCGTGACTAAAGTTAACAGAAAATCAAAGCAATAGGATTATATCTGTGAGGCTACGTTCTAAAAATATAGTTTAATAGCTCTCCGAACCAGAATTTCCATGTCTGCGGGACTCTCGTTTCGTTTCATTACTTCGACAACAGTTTTAGATACACCTGAGCGAGATTTCGTCGATATTTCTCGTTACTTGGAAAAAGCGTCATTATATACCAATTGAAAGCAGCTCGTTGTCGATCAATGCCCACTCGATAAGGCCACAAAACACTTTCCGGGTGTACAGTCCGTCTCCCTCTTTTTCCGGTTTAGGTTGAGAGCGGATGAAGTGATTTGATTCCAACTTTTAGTGTTACTCTGTTGTTAACGACATCTTGCAATAAAACGAAGGCATGTGCTGAGGATTGTGCTGGGGGCAATTTGTTCACACAGACTGTCTTTAAATTCATCACCTCCAGGCGGCCATTCTCTCAACCTTTACGAAAATGTCAAATATTTCAGCTGCTTTTCAATTCAGCAATATCCCACGGAGCGTTTAAGTAATATGAATGCTTAGTCTGGGTCATACAAATAGACAGCACTGTTATATTCAAACGAACACCGTATCCGACAGAACGGGCTATATAAGAATGGTCAGTGTTCTACGACTTAGACCTCATACACACGGTCAGTGTTCAACAGGTTAGGTCACATACTCATGGTCAGTGTCCCACAGGAAGAAAGGGTCCTTTCGTGTTTTCTCCTTGCTTTGGTTTTCGTTACCATGAGACCCGCCGGGTACCTTTTCAACGCGAGTATGTTTTCAGTCTTACATCGGCAGGTTGTAATGACCTCAGGGATGTTTCATAAGCTCCCTAATACAATCCCCACATTCAGAAATACGGGCTCCATTTTTAGCTAAATCAAGGAATATTTCAGCTGATGAACATGACTGAACTTCATTTAAATTTTAGTAAAGAGAATGTTTCACAATTTCTTTGATTCCATTTAAGTGTTCTTAGATATATTTTGGTGCCCATATAGGATGAAATTTGAAATACTATTGGTAAACTTTAGCTTTAACGTCCGGTTTAAGTATTGTGGCAGGCTGAAAACGGTTAAAGTGTCTTTTCATTACGCTGATATGATTCACCATGTGAATACAGTGGTTGAAGCCCCTTTCATAGATCCACCGACGTAATATATCTAAAATCGGCGTAAAACCACACTCACGCATTGAAGGTATAGGAGCTACACATGTCCTGGTACATTGGTATCTGTAAAAGACAGAGAACTGTGATCCGTGAACTGTAACAGAGAACAGAGAACATTGAACTGGGACTGAGAATAGTGACCTGGAATAGAGAACAGTGACCTGGGATTGAGAACAGTGAACTGGAACAGAGAACCATGAACATGAACAGAGAACAGTAAACTGAGACAGAGAACCGTGAACTGGGACTGTGAACAGTGAACTGGGACAGAAATGCATGAACAGAGAACAGTGAACTTTAACAGAGAATTGTGAACTGGAACAGAGAACCGTGAACTGGAATAGAGAAACGTGAACTGGAACAGAGAACTGTGGATTGGAACTGAGAACAGTAAACTGGACTGGAACACTAAATTAACGCTTCCATCTCTTTACATGTAGTGAATGCACATAACAATCACATTAGTTTGCAGTTTTTCTCTCCACATTATAATTATTCATAGTTTGTTAACGAGATGTAAAACATCGTTTTAAAGAGGGCCTAGTGAAGAACGATTACACCAGTTTCACATCAAGGTCCTACCAAGGCCATGCACAGATATTTTGTCAAAACATTTATCTAACAATGCAGAGGTGACACTTTATCAATTGGGCGTCAGAAACTGAATAAAGTATTCAATGTGGACTTGCTAGGCGAGTTCTAGCAGACTAATTTGGAAAATCAATGGCTTTAGACACCGAATGACCCTGTAACAATAGATGGCAGACCAGTGATCGCTGACCAGACATACAAGCTTGCGGAGATCTACATGACAAAGGACCACAGTGACAAGACTAATTGAAAACCACAGTGAAATTGGTACTTCCTATTTCATCTTAAATGAAAGGAACAAATCAGTATTCTCCATGCAGACAATGAAACACTACCCCTATCTAATAACCTGAACTGACCAATGGAATATTTATGGCTATTAGTCTATCGATCGATACAGCTGGACATAGCTTTTGTAACGCTTTCAGTGACAGAATGAATGCACCAGCCTTGCATTTCTTTAATTCGATATCCATATCATGATACTCAGTATTCATAACAAACTGTTTACCTGCTCACGGACGTGTGACAAATGAGTGTGACATAGTAGGGAAGTACAGCCACATAAAATGACATTGTTTCCCAAGCTCTAAAACATGACGATGGCCCAAATGCGCTTTAGCAGTTATTGTGTTGGCGTGACCAGCTGTAAATATTATACTTTGCAGGCTGTAACACACACACACACACACACACACACACACACACACACACACACACACACACACACACACACACACACACACACACACACACACACACACACACACACATTCTAAAACATCCTGGACCCTTTCCTGGAGGCATGCATACTGACATATATGTCCATCATTCATAACTGTTTACATCTGTCTTTTAATAAACGTCAATAACACTGATAATGCGTCTAGAAAAACTGCCAACCTAAGGACATTTCCTAATAGGATGACAGCTATTGTTATTGTTAGTTTCTATTTAGCAAACTCTCAACATCGTCCGTGTCTTGTCCGCTGCACGGGGGTCTCAACTTGTACAGGCCCTTTATTGTAAATATTACATGCATTCTAAATAAGACAAATGTCGTGTGTAATTATTTGAAAAAGATACACATAAGTTCAGAATATCTTAAATTAAAGATGCAATGATTGATTAACCAATGCCAGGTAACTAACCACATTCTAACTGTGTCTCTGTGTCGTTAAGGTATTGTCAATCAGACCATTGTCAGAAGCGATAGATCAATAGTTTAATCTATGTCTATTTCACTGCACCACTGAGTACGCAACACATGGAACATGGCAAACATGCACAATCTATAAAGTTCTATTCAGAGTAGTAATGTTTCAATGAGACGAGGGCGGTGGGGTAGCCTTGTGGTTAAAGCGTTCGCTCGTCACGTCGAAGACCCGGGTTTGATTCCCCACTCGGGCTCATTTCTTGTGTCCCCTGCCGTGATATTGCTGGGATATTGCTAAACGCGTCGTAAAACTAAACTCACTCACTCCATGAGACGATGTCACCAATATTTACCATAATCACTAAAATGAGCGGAGCTGGATGCAGTTTGTAAATTTAGTACAACCACCAGCGAATCTTGGAAGCAAGCGAGGGAAGCAACTCTGTATGGTTGCACCGCTCAACCAGTAGAATGAATATGATTAGCCACAGCTCGCTTTGCAGCTGCTGAAGGTGAAGGAGTGTTTTCCCAAGCCAGCGTAAACCCTCAAATCCAGGAAATGTACATTGTGCATGCGGAAAACGAACGATCATGCCATCACACCTGCACGTGCGGGTCGAGGGGAGATGATACAAGAATTTGATGTGATCGCGTGCGGTATGCTGTGATCACCCTCACTGATTATCTTTGTCATGACGCCTGGCACACACGGTGTCGACAGAGCTAACAACGCACTGTGCGAATACCATAACAACTAGCACTTCTATAAACACAGACATGTAACTATACACTTCCGCAATGGCAAATAATAAGGACCTTTCAGATCGCCGTGTTGACTCAGTTCCTAGCGCTATCAAGATTACTCGCTTAGAAATGTAGCTACTAGTTCGATTGCATAACTTGACAAGAAGACAAACACAAATCGCGCTGTTCGCTGGTGATTAAAATCCATTATTGGTTAACGGCGCTTCTTAGTAAGTTCCATTTTAAAATGTATTCCAACAGTTGGCAAATAGTATTACACGTGTGTCATTGCCTAATGGACGAAAGGCTGATCCTTTGTAAACAAAGTGAAACTTCTCTTTACTGGACGCCGCTTCATCCGAAATTAAAAAGTCAACTCGACGGGTATTGCTGACACAAGCACTGACATTACTGGAATGATAATCTGTACAAGTAATCTCGGGCAACATTGATAGCGACATTACTGGAATGGTAATCTGTACAAGTAATCTCGGACAACATTGATAGCGACATTACTGGAATGGTAATCTGTACAAGTAATCTCGGACAACATTGGTAGCGACATTACTGGAATGGTAATCTGTACAAGTAATCTCGGACAACATTGGTAGCGACATTACTGGAATGGTATTCTGTACAAGTAATCTCGGACAACATTGATAGCGACATTACTGGAATGGTAATCTGTACAAGTAATCTCGGACAACATTGATAGCGACATTACTGGAATGGTAATCTGTACAAGTAATCTCGCACAACATTGAGAACACTGCTTGAAGCATAATCGTGATTAGCGTTGCTGGCGTAAGTTGTTAGGCAACTGGTTAAAGTGGTTTTGTAACGCTCAGCAAATATGCAAGTGAAAAAGACCCGTGAAGATCCGGATTAAGATTGAGCACCCGTAACCAATTTTTGTCATCAGAGGCGAATAACGAGATCGGGTGTTGAGGCTCGATGACTTTGCTGACAGATGGCATCGTATCCCACTTGTATACGACGATGCTCATGCAGTTGATCACTGAATTGTCTGGTCGAGACTCGATTATTTACAGACCGCCATCATATAGCTGCCGTGCAGCGTTAAACTAAACTCATTCACTCTCTGTAAGTGACAAATAAATGGCAGAAAATGTTATCCTCTCAAATGTAAAGGCTTTTCAAATACTCATCGACATTATATAGATCGCTTCCCTTCCGTGTAGTCCACACTGTAAAGAGGAACGACAGAGAGTGAAATGTACAAGCAGCTATGTGGAAGATGCACTATGTAAAGTCTGAGATACGAGTCTGCCACCCAACCCCTGATTAGCATGAGTCTGATACAGTGTACCGGATTTCCTCTAATATGCGCCGGATACAATTGTACAGATGGATTCATGCTGTTGATACCTGGATTGTCTGGTCCAGACTCGATTATTTACTGAGCGCCGCCATATAGCACAAATATTGCCGAGCGCGACGTAAAACCAAACTCACTCTCTGCCTCACACTGCTGACGTTATGCAAAATGCGTTCACCTCAAATATTGACTTGAAATGAGAACTTGCTTGTCAGTCTCCCGGTCTCCTAGTCTCCAAGACCCTAGTGATTACATTTAAACTCAAGCGTAGAATGGTTGGGCAAAGTAGAGTGTGTGTGTGTGCGTGCGTGCGTGCGTGGTGTGCGTGGTATGTGTGTGTGTTTGTGTGTGTGAGAGAGAGAGCGTGCATGCATACGTGTGTTTGTTAGTGACCTCAATTTCCGGGGATAAATGACGGTCTAGGATAATATGCATAAATCCTGCCAAAATGGAGGTGAATACACGCATGATACTGTTCACATGATAACCGGTCTATTATTACATGTACTAGCAAATTTTGGGGATACCGTCATATGTCAGATAGGCTACGGTAGTTGTATTGCAAGCGCTTACAGCCAAAATAGTGTCTCTCTCTATCGTAGGAACTGGCGAAGTGCCGAACATAAAAGCCATTTTTGCTTCCCTACTTACACACATCAACGTGCAATTATGTCTAGGAACAAAAGTGAAAGAGGCGATTTATTAATACATTGAAATTATACTCTTTTTACCTCAGGGAGACATCAATAAAAAATGATTATTAGCAGGGAACTCGCGGTCGATTTGTTTAATGTCGCATAACCGTTTTGTTGAAGGTTATCGTGAAATGTTACAGATTGCGCAATGACTCTCGTGAAAATAGAGAAGAGGTATTGAGAAAACACTTTAGTTCGCATTTATCTTCAGAAAACATCAATTACACAGTGCATCCCATGTATCGTTTTCAAGTTCGAAATAACAAGACAAGCACACTCACACACGATCTTAGTGTAGCATGTTGTACACGCGGAAGTGAAATCAGCATTTGTCAATCAATCGATAGAGACCGCGAGTGATTGGGGGAAGGAAATTATAAGATATCGAGAGCTGCGTTCTTGAGCCGTCAGGGGGTTAATCTCACACAGGAATATGAGTATGTCCATCAAATTGCTTTACCCCATTCACAACCATGGTCAGTAAACATTATTATTGATAGCGATTCCTTTCAGCGACCCCGAGAGGAGTAGACATGTTTGTAGGCCTATTTGTAGGGACACCCGTGTATGCCAGTGCATTCGTACTGTCGAGACGAGGAAGGGAGCATGTGTGCTAGTGTTAAGCCACCACGTAATGTCATGGCCAGTAGACTCGAAGAAAGTAATCCCACTGGTTATAAGCATGCTCAATTCCTTCCACAAATGTTAATATCCTCTGAGATTTTGTAATCCAATTGTCGAGTTTAGGCTAGAATGGCATCTCTCTTGAATGACACTATAATGACAGTTAGTGACAGGTATTGCAAAACGTCCATGATTATAAAATTAGCATTATGATGATTGTCAGGAAGTTTTTATAATAGTATATGTTTAAAAAGTATATCACCTTACCGTTATATAACGCAGGCTTTACTACAATGGTCATAAGGTGATGGGTTAGCCCCGTAGTTAGATCGTTCGCTCTCGTCATGCCTGAGACCCCGATTCGACACTGGGTACAATGTATGGAGCACATTTCAGGTGTTCCCCAATCTGATATTGCTGGAATATGACTTCAGCATTTTTTCAACGAATTACATAAAATGAAAATATGCATAGAAACACATGACTAAATAATGCACAGTTGTATTTGTCCTGAACGAAAGTATCCATATCAACACGATGAGGCTGCAAATTCTGACCACCTCAACACAGTGTGGTTCGCCGGCAGTCATTTTACGTGTTGACAACATTATACATATTAGTGAGGGAGTACGGTTTAACGCCACTTTAGCAAAATCCCAGCAATATCACGACGGTAAGCAAGAGAAATGGGCTTTACATATTTCACCCATATGAATCAAACACAGGCCACCAACAAGACGAGCGAACGCGTTAAACCCTGGCCACCAAATGCTAAACCACCCCCACCCCTACCCACCTCCCCCATCCCTTATGGAAACATTAGAAATGACGTGCCATTGACGTGCCTTGGCTCAGCATTTCTCTGTTTAGATGCTTTAAATTCACAATTCGGAGACAGATGTTTGGAACATTTTCCGACTGACTATTGCAATACATGGCCATTTAAGCCAAAATATATAATGGAGGACAGACTTGCATGACACAGCTGGGGCCTTAAATGGCGTTATTGGCACGGCAACTGTGGCACGTATGCTGTGTCAGTAACCATAGACGGTATCAACGTCATATGGTACTGCAACTGGATGCTAGGCGTATCTGCCCCATACTGTCAGCGCCATACCCTGCACACGCACGAAGCGCATATGTGAGAACATATCATCACAGTTATTATACTAATACATATTCATGGTCAGGCTAACTGCTCCAGTCGTAATGCCACTGATGTGGTCTGTAGTTGGTCCCAACAGCGTCACATCTACATGAATAAAGGCACTCTGGCAATACTTATTTCAAACTTAATGTTTTTCGACATGAGAAACTTCCCATCCTTACCTTCATTAATTATAGACACAATGGCGGCACCATTACCGCGCCTGCTAATACTTCTAGAGTTATCGTTTCAATGCCGAGATTTATGCTGGAGCTAATTCCCAGCGTAGAGGATCCGGTTAATGGCGCATTCCTGAAGGACACATTGAAGAATAAACAAATGGCGACTCTATGACGCTCAATCAGATTTTACTCTCAAATCCCTTGTTTGTTAACTACAGCATTAAGTACAAAGCAGTGACAAACGGAAAGTAAGAGCCATGGTGACGTTCTAACATTTGTCAGCTTATCCCCACTGTCACCACTGCGTCCTCAAATATCGCCTAGCAACATCAAGTGTCCGGAGGTTTGGCGAGGATATATATAATTACAACAACATGTAGTTCCACATGGTAGCGGGAACCTTTCCCTTCCAACATAATGCAATACCCCTGGGTAGCGAGGACCTTGCCCTTCCAACAACACCATGTGGTACCCACAGGGTAGGCTCGACCTTCCACTTCCAACAACTTTATGTAGAAGTCACAAGGTAGCGAGGATCTTCCCTTTCCAACATAATGCAATACCTCTGGGTAGCGAGGACCTTGCCCTTCCAACAACACCATGTGGTACGTATGGGGTAGCGAGGACCTGCCCTTCCAAGAACAACACCATGTGGTACCCACAGGGTAGGCTCGACTTTTCACTTCCAACAACTTTATGTAGAAGTCACAGGGTAGCGAGGATCTTCCCCTTCCAGCAACTTCATGTAGTACCCACAGGGTAGAGAGGATCTTCCCCTTCCAACAACATGTAGTACCCATGAGATAGTCAGGACCGTCCCCTTTCAACAACACCATGAAGTGCCCAAAGGGTAACGTGGATCTTCCCCTTCCAACAACTTTATGTAGAACTCACAGGGTACCGAGGATCTTGCCCTTCCAACAACTCAAAGTAGTACCCATAGGTTACCGTGGACCTTCCCATTCTAACAACGACATCAGTTCCCCGCCATACCATCCAAATAAAGATGTTGATAACGATCCGCGTACACGACATACCCAGATAAACATGGCCACCGTCTTAACTTATGACAAGCCCCGTTGTTCGGGAAGTCATAAAATGTGCAATTCCCACAAAAAGACCAACTGACCACTGACTGGGGCACATATTAACTAACTGTAAAATTAATTGTCACGTAATTTGGGAACATGTGTTGCTATGGACAGAGTGAATATGGCTTCGGTTCCGAAGAAGGTGAATTTACACGGCTCACACAAAGGGCTGTTCTGATCATAGGGCTTCCAAACTAAGAGGTGAGCGCTCCAAGATGAGTTAGAGAACGTCACACTATTGAATCTTTGTCAGGGAAACAAATACAGAAAAGCCTTTGGAGGTTCATTAGCAGTGGATAGGGCAGGGGAGTAACTGGAGCAATGCTAACCTCGGCGACAGGAATGGAGAGCTGCACCGGCTACAAACAAGCCCATTACCACGAGCAGAACATCTTTACGGTGGAGAGAAAAAACCTTCTAAAGCACTGGTTTTAGCCGAGCTCATTAATCAGAAATTTGGCCGTTTCAGCCGTCAAACTGAGCCACGGTGCGATTACTATGCTATTTCCATGTTTACAAAGATGAATTGAGAAAGGAGCCATTTTGGCTGAAAAGGGTTTGGTTATCCAGGGAATTGCTGCATGACATGCCGCCACAGCCTGCCTTGCAGCGCATACATGGACGTCATCGGCTTGCAGCACACCTACGTGCAAGTTCCTTCCACTGGACTGAACGTGCATGTATGCAGTGCTGTGGATTACAAGTCCACAAGATAGACTCTAACATTTTGAGGATAGGTCTGAGGTGGGAAATTCGTGAGTGTCACTATCCTGAAAAGACTTAATTTACATACTGATAATTTTGAAAGTGCTGCGGTGGAGGTTAAGACGTTTGGGATGAACGTTGATGGTTGCCAAATATATGTCACTATCCTGAAAAGACTTATAATTTACATACTGATAATTTTGAAAGTGCTGCGGTAGGGGTTAAGACATTTGTGTTGTATGTCTACACAGCTGTACGTACTAGTAACACGTGCATTGTGTATTTACAAAGTTGTGCATGCTAGTACACCGTGTATTGTATGTCTGCACAGGTGTGTGTGCTAGACCCCCGTACCCTGCTAATATTGTATGTCTGCATAGCTGTACGTGCTAGTATATATCTCGTGCTTTGTATGTCTGCACAGCTTACATGCTATTACCCACTGTATTGTATGTTTCCATAGCTATATGTTGGTTTTCCGTATCTTGCCCACATATTACTTGTTAGAGAGTTTTGTGTCGCGGAAACATATTGCTACACGACAAACCGTCAGTGACAAGGAATCTCTTCCCTGTAAATCCAATTGTTGTCTGCGTGTAATCACATCAGTTCGGCCTGTCTGAGGCAAATCGAATTGGAGTTTTGTGGTTTGCGTCCCACCAAGGGAATTGCTACAACCAAGGAGAATAGTTTTCAGCACACATCATACTGGATATAATTGACAATCTATGCTTGATGCCAGTATGGATAAGTGATCGATCTGAAACGTGACATGTATCGGATAGTACATAAAGTTTGTGTTTATGAATATAACAGATTATACGGGATCCGAACCTTCCAACCAGACCCTGATTGATGTCGAACATTCAAACCTCACCTCACATACTCATCCCACACCCCATGCAAGCCGCCCACCCACACACTCACCCCTACTCCACTCAATCCGCGTACCCTCCCACCCACTAACAGTGACCCCACCAAATCCGCGTACCCAGTCACCCATCCATCCATCACCCCCGAACCCCACCCAGTCCGTTCACCCACCTACTCACCCCCGAAGCCCACCCAATCCACCCATCTTCGCGGTCACCCCGATCCTACCCACACACTCACCCCCGACCCCACCCATTCTGGCCACCCACACACTCACCCCCAACCCAGCCCAAAACATACATCAGTAATCACACGACATACTAACTAACGTCCATTTCTTGGTAATAATACCAATTATTTTGTTTCCGCGTTTGTAAAAAGATATACAAGAAACACGCAAAGCCGGAAATGAACCTGTGGAATGAATACCAACTGATCATCCGAAAAGAATAGCTCCATTACTGATCAACGGTAGACTCTGGTAATGAAAGATATTCTGAGATATAATTCCTTGGTGTATCAACAGCGTTCCATGCAGGTTCTACCGCATCCAGCAAGCAGGTGCCAGAGCACGTGAGGCAGATACGGCAAATCAGCATTGACGCAAATCAGATGATGAAGCTTGACTGCGAAGTATACAGCAACCGGTTACATCAGAACCATCTATACTAGTAGATACTGTTACCGTTATCGATCCTAGCAGTTGGTCTTTATAAGCACACTAATAAAACAACACACCTGTCATATGTGTACCTGTCGAAACGCGCCTGCTGCGAGCCCATATACCAGCATCGGCAGCAGGATGAAGAGCCAATACGGATGTCGATCTGCCACGTTCATTACCGGTCGTGATGGCTACAATAGACTGCTCTCATAGGGCCGCGGAAATAAGTCATTTTCAAAATGTCAGAGGAAACCAGAAAATAAGAAAGCTCCCCCAAACGGCAAATGACAACTTATTTCCATATTTTCTCGATGTCTTGCCTTGATGAAATTATTAGCGTTATCAAATTGACGTATATGAAACAAGGAAGGCTATGAAAAACGACCAGCTGTGGAAAGCTGGGACTACAAGATTTAATTCACTATCCACTGCTTCATGGCTTTGGCATATGGCTTCACCGACGATTGATGTCCAGGTTTTATAGCCAAGACATACGTACTCAATTTGCTTTAATGCCTCTCTTCTGTTATTATTTTCTTCAAGGAGCGTCTTTGATGGCTTTAAAGATGATGTAGGATATGACCCATCCTGTATGCAAATACCTTCAGGTTATTACTGGGAAAGGGAGTTAGGTAATGTTATTACTCGTTTGATATGTTATCTTATGTTAACCCTCACTTGATAGGAAGCTCAGCTCATGTTATTATTCATAACATAGAGGAATATCTGTATGTTATTATAGTAGGAGAATAACATCGATATCACCGCATTCAGTCATTTAAAGTGTTTTTATGAACTAATGTGGGAAACAAATTTGAAAAGTTTCTTATAATGTAATCTAATATGACATGTGATAAATTTGTTATTTATGTTCTCTGTTATTTATTACTATAACATGTTTGTTTATGTTAATGTTTTATTGCCTCGAGTCGGGTCGCCATTGTGAAAACGGGTTAACTGTAGGTGACAGAGCGTGAAGTCGTTATCTCCAACGTTCCTTGCGGCAAGATGTGATTACAGATAAACAACTGATAACGATAGCTCAAACTGAAATCATCAAAAGCGGTTCAGTGCAGTGTAAAGTGAAACAAAACGGTATCTGAACACTGAATTCAGTAAAAGGAAACAAACCTGAGCTATACACATTCAACGTAACCAATACATGTTGATATGGTCAACAACGATTATTATTCACAAATTGTGTAGTGATGAAAAAGAACGTTTACGTTGAAGTGTTTACCATTAACATCAAATCTCCATATCCCAGTTCTGGTGACATAACAGAGTGGATACAGCTTTCTGAGAAGAGTGGGGTGGGAAGGAGTTGAGTGTGCGTGCGTGCGTGTGTGCGTGCGTGAGCAACCGCACTTCATTTGCACCTTTTTTCACGTGAGTTTCAATGGGTTATTTAATAACCTTTCAGGACAAATGGGGGTTGCTGGTACCTCGGCGACTAACGGTGGTCAAGCTCACTGGCTTGGCTGACACATGTCATCGTATCCCAGTTGCGTAGATGGATGGTCATGCTGTTGATCACTGGATTCTCTAGACCTCGTTATTTACAGACCGCCGCCACATAGCTGAAATATTCACGCCAAACGGTTGCCAACGCCAGGACCAGCTGTTTAATAAGAAAGTCATAAATCACTGACACAACAGTAATACTAAGCAAGCACTATCCCTTTATCACTGTCACAAAAAGTATTACGTTAAATCTCACATTTAATAAAATTTGGCTTATTGTTAATGTTAAGATAATCTATTTAGAATATTAATATATATTTCCAATCTATCATACGGCATTTAAGAGTTTGCCTGTGAGAAACGCTATAAACAACGATTTCTGACAATTTCGCTAGACCTTCATTGTTTAACCGTAGTCCGGAAATCCCCAAATTCACTTGAGGAGTGCCCGGGGCATTTTCTGTCCAAATGATGTACCGTCAAGTCTAATCGAGTGTTCATATATCAGAAGATACAGCATGGCTCTGCCGGTCTTCCATAATTTAATTGGCTTCATTTGTCAGTGCTTGGCGACCCTTAAGCCAGGCAAGCTCCCAGCTAAGACGGCGAAGATCGCTCCGCAGTGGGATGAATCTTCAATCCGGTATATATCGCCCCTGGAGATTGCCATCCTACGCGGGACATACAACGACCACCGTCAGTCTCGGATGGCGTTTCGGACTAAATCAAATTTATTATCTTTATCGGGTGGTTTGGTCGTAACAGTAAGTGTGAATTAGAGAAGGCTTAAGCCGTAAACTCCCGGCATCGGCACTCTGTTCGACTGGTACTGCCTGATGGATGGCGCGCTTTTATCGCGGGACAACGTTCAGGGACAAAGAACTGACAACCCTGGCTTTGATTTCCTCTGACGAATGTCAAAATACATGATCGGATTTTCCCCGGTCCTTGTTTGTGCTAACCCATAGCGAAAGGATATAGTCGATGTAATGTAACTGGGCGGTGTGTAGAGATGGGACGTGCTATTTGTTGTTTGTGGGTGATCTGAATGTACCCAACCATTTTTTCACCACCTACAGATTCCCATTGAAACCGATTCCACCGTCGTGATTTGAGAAGATGTATACCAGCACAGTTATACCACCAGCCATCCTAGAGGGCAAGGCTGTTACTGCATCATCATCATCATCATCATCATCATCATCGTCGTCGTCGTCGTCGTCGTCGTCGTCGTCGTAGTCATCAGCACCAGCAGTAGCACCAGCAGTAGCACCTACTGCAGCTTCTGGACACCCGCACATGCACAAGACCAGCACAACCATTATGTTGCTACAGTTGCCATTTTAATCATGCGTGATTCATGACGGAAATAGTTCCAGTGACAAACATATGGCTTTCCATCACCATTCTACTTCATCACTGTGATACTGATGCTGGTGATGCTGTCTGAATCTAGGTATATGTTACATAAATACCCACATATACATCAGCTAGATCTGTTAGCAAGGTGGCAGGCGTGCCGTGTTGTCCAATAGGGTTTACATTACACATGGATTCCTGATGACGCAGTTGTCTATTTCAGTCACCTCCCTTGTCAATTACATTGTCAGTTACACGAGTGTATTGGCAGTATCGTGAGAACCTGCCTGGACAGATTGGCAAACAACATAGTTTTAGCGATTCTTACCGTCCAGCACAGTGTCCACGGAGTAGCGTACTGCGGCACACTGATAAGTCTTGAGATCATGACGACACACCCCACACACCGTCTGTCACTGACTAATGGTCATGATGACAAAGAAATGATGACTTAAGTAGTAAACATATATTTTTTTATAATGGGAACATAAAGGGCAGACAGTTGGTGCTGGGTGTAGCTTGTCATCATGGTCAGGTTTACGACTCTGTCGTGGTAAGTAGTTGACGTGTTCACTGTAAACGTCTATGACCCGGGTCGATTTCCTTGAGGGGAATGTTTGAAGCCGATTTCTGGATCAAATCAAATTCACTCACATAAGCAAAGATTTAGAGTCGCCTCCAATCCTGAATGACCTCACACAGAATGTCGGAAACCCATGAGCCTGGCGTGCTCATGGGTTTATTATTCTTTTTCTGCTTTCTCCTATACTGGTGCTTTACCTTTCATCAAATATTTATTGAGATTGTAAGATTAGATAAAAATAATACATTTAGCGGAATACTTTAATGATAAGGCTATTCAAACAATATTTGTCGGCTACTAGAATTAATGGAAATATTGAAAATGGACAATGACAAGAAATCTTTGTTTTTCCCAGATGATAGCGAGAGGATAACTTGACGTTAATTTCATCTTTTCATTCCGCGGTCAACTGCTATTACGGAGAGGCTGGTCGCTGTTAAGGGCTATGTCTTCTTAACGCCGAAAATCAATGCAAAACACTCTTTGTTTTTTTATCCCTCTATTTGAGGCTAATCCCGAAGTGGCTTGGGGCAAAATCGAATTTTGATGGAGAGAAGATACCCTAGTGAATGTGGAAAGATTCATATAATGGACTTTGGGCGAATCCGGGAGCAGTAATTTAATTAGATACGGGATTGAAAATCTAGTTCTACTTCTCCACCTTTTTCGTGCAATGATCACTCCCTCACTGGCTGTGAGGTCGTTATTTCATTACTTGACGTCGCTCCCGTCGACAATGTACGCGGAAATGGCAATGAATGTATTCCTTGGCTTCGACAATTCAATTGTCTTCCATAATTTTCGATACAGGAATATTCGCTTTAACCTTGCCAATTTTTCAAATTATGGGACGGGGGTGGTCCTGTGGTTACAACGCTTCTTCACAAAGTTTAAGGTATGGCTTCAATTCCCCATATGGATTCAGTTGCGAAGCCGACTGTTGATGCTGGTTTATCGCTGCTGTACTTCTAGAACCCGTGTGAAACACTATTCACTCGCACACATCTTGTTAATGTCAAGATCCGGCAGTATAACATATCAGTAGAGAACATTCTATAGAAGAAATGAAAGGTACGGATCAGCAGGCTTGGGTAAAGGTGAAGCGCAGAAGATACCTCGAGATCCAGGATGGAGAGGCAACAACAGAGGTCCTCAGCGGTTCAGGGTTGAGATGCAACGCCAGAGGTCCAGCGTGGACAGGAGACCCCAGAAGTGAAGGGTTGACAGGTAACAGCAGATGTCCAGTGTGGAGAGGCAACAGCAGATTCCAGTGTGGAGAGGCAACAGCAATGGTCCAAGGTTGAGAGGCAACACCAGAGGTTCAAGATTGACAGGCAACACCAGAGGCCCAGGGTTGAGAGGCAACAGCAGAGGGTCAGGGATGAGAGGCAACACCAGAGGTGGAAGGTTGAAATACATCCTCTGATGATGCCTTGAGAGGCAACAACAGAGGTCAAGGATTGAGAGGCAACGCCAGAGGTCCAGCGTGGACAGGAGACCCCAGAAGTGAAGGGTTGACAGGTAACAGCAGATGTTCAGTGTGGAGAGGCAACAGCAGATTCCAGTGTGGAGAGGCAACAGCAATGGTCCAAGGTTGAGAGGCAACACCAGAGGTTCAAGATTGACAGGCAACACCAGAGGCCCAGGGTTGAGAGGCAACAGCAGAGGGTCAGGGATGAGAGGCAACACCAGAGGTGGAAGGTTGAAATACATCCTCTGATGATGCCTTGAGAGGCAACAACAGAGGTCAAGGATTGAGAGGCAACGCCAGAGGGCCAGGGTTGAAAGACATCTTCCTAGGGCCAGGTTTGAGAGGCAATAGCAGAGGGCCAGGGTTGAGAGACAACGCCAGAGATCCAAGGTTGAGATGCAACAGAGTCAACAGCAGAGGTCCAAAGTTGAGAGGCAACACCAGGGGCCCAAGGTTGAGAGGACCAGGGTTGAAAGGCAGCAGGAGAGGGCCAGGTTTGAGTGAGAGGCAGCACCAGACAGTCAGGGTAACATCACCAGAGGTCAACAGCCGAGGCCCACGACTGGGAGGCAACACCAGGGATCCAAGGTTGAGAGGCAACATCAGAGGTCCAAGCTTTAGGAGCAGTAGAGGTGACACCAGAGGTCCAGGGTTGAGAGGCAGCACTAGAAGTCCATATTATCTAGACGGCTTACTGAAACTCTACCATCGATCTCAAACACATACGTGACTTGCACAAAAAGCGTCCGACAGAGCTGAGCAAGTCCATTTCTGGGCTCATTTCTTCCTAATATTGGGAAACAGATAAAAGTACCTTCAATTATATGTCTATCTATCTATCTATCTATCTATCTATCTATCTATCTATCTATATATATATATATATATATATATATATATATATATATATATATATATATATATATATATATATATATATATATATATATATTGTCACGAATAAACGCATCTAAATTGAAAAGGTGAGACCAGGGATGGAGAAATCTAGACTCGTTTCCTTTAGGGCTTTACAATTGCAGAGAGGGCTAGACCTTAGGGAAAGATTATGGTTCAGGCACTGTGAGACGGACTAGTTTCCTGGCATAGACAGTTTCTTCACATGATATGGAAGATTTACTGTTAGCTATGAGTATGAAAGGGTAAAGAAAACGATTGAAGGACCCCCTCCCCCTCTCTCTCTCCCCTACATGAATCTGCGTATGGTCGGATAGACCTTCATTTTCAGGCATCCTTGGAAGCGAAGGTCAACAAGCAGGAGACGGACTGTGTCACTTTGACCTTGTTAAAAACGTTCATTATATTTAAAATATTGAATTTGATACCTCCATCACAAACATCACATATGACCCAGGTAACGTTAAAATGATGATTCTGTAAGGTCTGAAAATCATTTTTGTCTCACTACTAGTAGTCGGAGGAATGTGAAAGGAATGTTACTTCTTGCTGGAAACGATTTTTATGAATATTTGATGCAAAATACGTAATAAAGTGACTAGTGTTCAGGTTAACGTTAGCTTCAATGATCAGTCAATGAAGGATAAAGAGCCCCGCGACATCTTTCCCATTTCCTGACAATCTAACGCCTGCTTTTACGGTGACTGTCTTAAGGTTAATTGAGTGTCCGCCCACCCATGAAGCGACAAATCATGAATGTTTTCACTACTGTTATAATAATTGTAATAACAGTTTATCTAAATCGGATTATCTGTCTGGCTCTGGATTAATCACTTACCGTGTCTCTAAATTGTTTTTGATACGTACGGAAGAGAGTTTAATTTTGGAACATCTGCCCATGTTAGACACGATAAAGAGCGATCAAATACTACATTTGCTGATTTATTTGGGCTTAGATAGTCTACAACACATTTCCTTGCCCTCTGGAAAACATTAACGGCATTATGTTGCACTACTCAAGGCAGAACCTCACACTGAAGAATGCTTGATACAATTCAACAACAAGAATCAGTTTCATCCCAAATTCTTTTGTTCCTTTGTTGATAAAACGTGATGCCTAGAACTGGTCAAGGTCAGTTTGACCTTGATGATTACAATCATCCCGAGGATCTGGCATCAGAATTTCAACAAGA
This sequence comes from Haliotis asinina, assembly GCF_037392515.1. Lineage (NCBI taxonomy): Eukaryota > Metazoa > Mollusca > Gastropoda > Lepetellida > Haliotidae > Haliotis > Haliotis asinina. Next base: position 21,829,361 of record NC_090281.1, on the reverse strand, counting down.
TTTCTATCTTAATGTTTCCCCGCTAGCATTTAATAATCCAATCGTATGCGCAGAGAATGGTACTTGTTACGTATAAACATGCTATTTCATCTAAATAGGAATATGGAAACAATGAGCTACGGTGTCATCCAGCGAGCGATCTTGTAAACCAATGGTTTACCGGATACTCGACAGTGAGTATGAAGTAGATGGGAATTCTAGGAAGATACGCGGATAGCAGTCAGTGATGGGAAGTCTGCGTGTTACTTCACCATCGCTACAGAAAGGACAGGGGTTTAGAGGGAGTGAGCAATGATCAAAGGCATTTATCTGTGAGACATCGGCAGCAGCCACGACCAACATTCACTAATCACGTTGCGACGAGAGCCGGCGAGATCTCAGCTGAAGGTTCACAGTCTGCATCGACGATCTATTCCGCAGGAAACAATGACGCCATTATGTTACTTCGTTAAACAAAAGATGTAGATTGTTTAGTATGCGATGTATCAAGCAGATTAGATACAGCCCAAAACACAGAAACATAAAAGTCGAGATTAAACAATATTTCATTCTCGTAAACGCTCACTGACAACGACATAAGTGCACACACAGCGTTATCAGAAGTTCCTGTCTAAGCCATAAATTCATTCTACTGTTTCACAAACTTCCAGCAGAAGAGATAATCATGGTCATTGGTCATTCTGTAACATTTCGTGCCCAAATGAATCCAGAAATGAGGTCTGGACTACCGATTATGAAGTTAGCAATGCTGCTACTCTAATGAGAGTAATGAAGTACAACAACGACTGGCAAAGTGGTTCATGACGTCGTTTGTTTTTCAAAACTGATTGGAGTAAATGACGAAAGTCTTGTTGAAGGAGAGCAATTTCATTGCACATTAGACTTATGTTTAGCCTCTGAATATATATAATTTTGATAGTAACAAACAAACCCATTTAAATTGGAAAGGAGAACAAGGAAACCAGAGATTCAGAGACACCTGAGAAAATCTAGACTTGCTTAATTTAAGGCTTTAGCATTGCAGGGAGGACCTGGAAGTACGGAAAATAAGTGGTTCAGGGACTGTGAGACAAACTAATTGCACGTGTGTTTCAAACAGCAGGCTTGTAAGTAATGTAACCCGTTCATTACATTTTCGTGTTCACTGACAGAGAAACAAACACGGTTTTAGGAGTCTGTCGGAGACCGATAGAGGCCATTTCTTAGAAGATTCCCAACTAAATAACTGTAATTCCTTGGGGTACAATATTCACCTAAGTACAATTATTAGTTGCACTGCTAAGCGCAAAGTTAAACGCTTGTACGGGAGCTCCCGCTAGACCTATTTCGTCTTTATCTTATCTCCTTCTCCTCGTTGCTGAAATATACTGGCGATCGCAGGAAGGAGTGTCCCTTGGAACCTCTCGAAGTTTATTCGAGTCGGTGAACGTGCAATGTAAGATATATGGGAAGGGCAGAGTCAGTATCTGTACGACGTACAACGATGATAGATACGACTATTATCTTTCAAGAGATAAATGTATAAATACTGTATAAATGTTTAAGTACTGAAGAACGTAACTGTGTCGATTACGGTCCAAACAAGTCCCTAGATAAGGACGAATACAGCTTTTTGAGAAAGAGAGGGGCTCACTTTTGAGATGGGAGTGGGTGTGGTGGATTGCACACTTCATTTTCTCCGTTTTCACGAGACGCATAGGGGATACTAGGGGGGTACTCACCCCAGCGCCCCATTCCCAGTCACACCTATGCTGAAGCGGCATAAACTAGTTGTATTTCCAATCGCGCATAGTGGGTTCGCAGTGGCCATGTTACGATGCGCTGTCAAGCCCAGCCGATGAAAATATATATTCGGCACTTCTATGTAATTATACACAGCCAAGTTAATTTCACTGATCATCACTATTTCGTAAAAAGGAATTGTTTCTAGCTATGAGCAACGTTTCAGAGTGATCTATAGGCAAAACGATTGGAAGATTCAGGCTGTCATTTATTCCTGACGGTTCTTCACTGGCGTCTTGAGAAGCTCTGACAACGGTGAACGCACCTTGTCCAATGCGAGACGACCCGCAGTGGTGTATCTGCGCGATTGCGCCTATCTCATTGTCATTACAGAGGGACTACATTATAATAAAATACACTATAAGTCTACGTTATAGATTATGCCTGACAATAGATCCAGTTACCCGATAGTATGGCTTTATAATTAGCCTCTCTTGACAGCCTTGGAATGATAACTCCATGACAGATGGCGGGGTTTCCTTTGATCTGGGAAATAAGCACAAACTATATCAATATGACGGATGCGCCTAATCAAAAACTAATTTACATCTCGACTACGGGAGATATTTACAGGGAAAGGCTGGTGGACTTCAACTTCCTCATACGATCTGGTTTTCTGCTTACAAAAACCAACAACAACCATGTCATTAGCAGTTTTACACGTATTTCAGACCAGTGGCCTAATAACTGTCAGTTTAATAGTAAGAAGTGTCATGAAAGTGTTTGTCTTGCTGCGCAGACCATGTCTAATCAAGTTAGACTCGCAAGAAACACGAGCTTACCACTGTAATTACTCGTACTTTGTCTCAGCTCAACACAAGACTTTCCACGCTTTCCGCATCTCGTCATTTGCAGAGGAGCGCGTCCCGTTCTTTCCGTAAACTGGAGTACAGACTATGAAACTACAATCACACTAGTTGCACTGAGAGTTTAGGAATGGTTAAGTTATTCTGTGATAAATACAAGCAGTAGTGTAAAACCGCTCATGTACACTGACCGGTGGATCTAGATCTCATACTTGGAACATGAACATGAGCAGGAAGTTCCCCAAAGTCATATCGGAGTTTCTTTAGTAGATTCAACTCAACAGACTAGATTTTTCCAATTGCAAAATCACAACATTTCATAAATGAGCCATACAATTTTCCTTTCGTGCCGTTTTTGTGGGCATCCCAAGGCCAAACGTCCCTTGTTGCTAGGATAAGTACAAACAGCAATATGTTGAGCAAAATTGTAAAGTGAGAAATGTCTGCCTAGTTCTCAGCCGAAAGTGAGACGTACCAAGGTATGCGGATAAAGACCTCTATCGGTGTTATTACTGGTATTAACTCAACTTGTTCCAAGAGTACTTCGTTGCCATGGAAACCTTATCCCAGTTGCCTGATCAAATAAACCACGACAAATGACGGACTTAGCTTCCGAGCTACGCCTTTTCAAACTTGGGTCAAATCTCCGATAATAAGCCAAACGCCACTAATTAAAACAAACAATTGAAAAGCGGCACGCTCGGAACCGCTTCACACTTTCCCTCTATCGTCAACGTCTGACGTCACGGATGATGAATTCAGTACAATATCGGGGAGCAGACGACAAATATCAGTTGAGGAATTACTTTCACTATTTTCCTGTTTATGGTTCAAGCTCGTAATGATGAAAGAAAGCATGCTCATATCCGCCGTTTTCATCGAAAGACACTTCAAAAGATTGTAGATAGCCTCCAAATAAGAAGAGTTGTTTATACCGCGGGATGCTGTTGCCAGAGCCGAATTCAACATGGCGGCGGAAGAGGTCTGTAGCAGACGAGTCGGAAGAGGATATGAACGATGTCTCATGTTTCCTGTGAGTGTCAGAACAACCTTCAGTCGAAGCCAGATAGATAGCAAATCGTCAAGGGCAGTTGCGAGCTCGGCCTGCTCGCATCCGTACTGACATTCATATTATATGACGTGCATGCGCCGTATAACCTTTTGGATAATACAGTTTTGATAATAAACCGAACCACTAGTATGCTCACATATACAATCTTTAAGAGTATCGCTCATATCTGTATAAAATATTCCGCAACCTTGTTCCAAAATTTATTTCAAAGGAATGTGTTTTCATTTATTTTGGAATCAGTCAAACGCCACTTTTGAACATCAATACAAAACACCGTGACGGTACTGACCCGAAATTAATAATAACATTTTTTAAATGAAGATTACCAAGACGTACTAGTAGTTTATAAACAACCTGGGTCTAATTCGGAATGAACTTCATGTCTTGTTTATTTAGAGAATATTAACAACTTACTGAGTCAGGAAAGGTAAAATCAGTCAAACAATAGAGATTGCACGGTTGCACGGTAAACTAACACAGTTTGAATTTCACTTTAAAGTCCACAAATTTGAGAAAGGAATCCTTATTCTCATTATTCATTAAGGAGAAATACTTTCATATATTTAACAGCCAGTATGACTTAAATTCGCCACGTGTAACGTGTCAGTATTTTATAAACTCTTTTTGCATTAAATTATAGAGTAACTAGTTTGAGTTTCTCCACTCACTATTGGGTACGCATATTAGTGTGTGAAGAAAATTCCTATGGAAACTGCGCACTCATATCGGTGTGTGAAGAACATTTCAAATGGAAACTGTGACAGTCGTTCATCAAACAGTTTTCTACTGACAGATTAATTGGAACCCGCTTTATTTGCATAAAACTTACTTAATAATCGTTGCGACATCAAATGACGAGTTTTCAATGTATAATATAAAATATGACACTGAATATTTGCTGAGTTGGACAGAACTGAAACACCGCAGAAGGTCGGCGCGACACTGAAGTCAAATCACGAAGATGTACCGCTATCCTGTACATTTGATTGACAAGGAAAAAGAGACACAACATGCTTTCCTATATTGCCGATTTTCATCATGATGGCAGGCATAGGGATATTTCCTCACAGGGATTCTAATCTTCACCAGGTCAAGATGATAAATTTGAAGTTGGTTAAAAAATAAACAGGCCAGCTAATGAACAAATCACATCACGGGAAATAAATTAAACATCAAAGATAAAGTTAAAACGTTTCATTCACGCCTTGGTCAGCCCTGTCACCAACAGCACAAATTGACTTCCCGTAGGACCAGATATCGGAGGTCAAGCAATATGGCAGTTTTACCCCCTGACCTTTGGTGTTAATAAATGCATACTGGCCATATCGGTCAGATTTTAGCCTGAGAAAGGCATCTGCCTTGGTGAAATTGCACTATACAATCAGAGTTAACAATATCGCAGCGGGGGACAATAGATATGGGTTTCACACATTGTGCCTAGGAGGGGAATCGAACCCTGTTTTCGACGTGATCTGTGAACACTTTAACTGGGCTACAACAGAGAACATCCGGATTATCGTAAAACATGTCGCTATACTTTAAATAATCTTGGACGTGGACCCCAATCCCACCTCAAGGGAGCTTGGACATGTAATCCACGCGACAGACACCCGCCATGTTGAATAAAGCTGCCTGTTTTCTAGTTATTGTTAAATATGTTTCATACTTTACATGATATAGGATATAAACAATACAATATAGGACACTGTCAACATTGATAAGTAGTGTCACTGTGACATGCAGTTCGCATGATCGATTTTGGCCTCCAAAAAGAAACCGTGTGGATCTTACTGGCATAAAGACCCTATGTTTACGACCGGAAGGTGATATGCATGCTGGGAAAATAGCACGAAAACCACTTTACTTCAATTATCAAATTATCGTTACATCACGCGAGACTTCTACTGGAACTAACAGTGCATGGAGATCACATCCGGTTGAAGTGAGGTCACTTCCGGTCTCAACAAATGAACATAAAATGAGACGGTATAAACTAATGCAATAGTCGATAGCCGTGGACCAGACTTGGGAGGTCTTGTCGCTAGTTTACTTCGCCGGGAAGTGTTTGTGAAACAGGAGATGCAGGCGGCGCCTTGGTCGTGTGTCGTCAGGCAACAGATAAACAGCTTTTTAAATGTAGAATTCAGTGGAATTAAATGGTGTTATTACTTAGCGGAGTAGTTGACCTATTGATCCACGTTGAACGCAAATGATGAGTGTAGCCTAGTTGTACTGAGAACCAGAGGTCTGCAACGATGTACTTGTGGGATATATCTGATGTATCATGTTTCATACATGTTGAATATTCCCCTCAGACTAGATTATCTATATATCAGTGATGTGCTTCATATTATATTCATTCACTTAACCTTTACTTCCTACAAACTAAAATCAGTGGTGTGTACCAATCAAATACTTTTCAGAATTCATGGCGCGATTGAAATATATATTGAATTCAATGCCTCCTTGCGATTTCCCCCGAAACGCCTTCAATGACAGTATGAATATGATAACACGGGCATCTGGGAACATTTTCTGTACATTTCCATTTTGTTCGCGAATAAATGCTATTGAAAGAGAATATATATCTCCCAGTCTTATACCACTACACATAAACTAATAAATTCTGCAAATCCCGTAACATATGTGTTATGTTTAATTCATCATGTCAAGTGATCTCTTGCGTTAGTGAAACAAAAACGTATAACGTCTGGAGAATATGCCAGTCATCTAGAATATCCCCATTGCCCAGAATACCCCCAATTTCCCAGAATATTCCAATCCATTAGAATATCCCAATTCCCTAGAATATCTCAATCCTATATCCCTATCCCTATCCCTTAAAATATCCTCTACACTTTCCTAAACCTCAATATCAACGGCACTACCAACATTATTCTGAGGTAAACTATATACTTGCTGTAACTCAAGTCTGGAGTAGGTTGATCTATACGACCGCCAATCTGTTCTTGGTATGAAAGTGTCTCCATCAAATCATGTTTTTAGTGGTAAATCCAGCTTATCCAAGATGAGAGCTGACCTTATACTGATTAAATATAGGACGGTATGAATGATTTCGAATTTTGACGCACTTTCCATCACGTGAAACTGGTTGAAAGAACACAGAACTATTTTTGAATAAGCATTGTAAACAAAAAGTCACTCTGTTGTTTAATCTGACTGGTTGAAAATCATGAATCGAATGGTATTTGATTCCCTGAAAATGCAAGAGCATTCACTGCGCATGAATACGCTTAAACATCGCAAAAGGTTGTATTGCTGCGTCGTAAGTGGTGGTGAAGTCATTCGAATCACATTGCGGTAATAACGTCACAAGTGAGCAGTTGTAGATGCTACCATGGGAACCAGCCGAACGTCCGACAGATGACACTGCTGTTCCCGTATTTGATGTGCGGACAGAAAAACGCGTGTGGACCTTTTGATTTAGTTTTGTGTTTACAATATCGATACATGTGTTGGGCAGTATCTGGGTATTATTGAGTATTTGAAGCACGGAAATATTTCATTTGAAACCTCCGGCGTAACACAGGTAGATTATGTAGTAATGTAGAAAATGAACATTACCCACGTTTTATTTTAATTGTATTTGAGTCTTATTGAATTCATCCGCTTCAATTTTGTATCCCTAAGAAGCTAACGTCATAACTGAGAATGTACTACAGTAAGGCTGCACAGTTACTCTATCTGTGTAGGTTGATGGCCTACATCCAAATAGATGGTCCCAAGGAGTTTTCACTAAACTACGGGTATTACAGATGGATCATGCAACGACTTCGTAGGATACTCGTGAATTTGATTTGTGGCATACTGACCTCACAGAGAACCACAGCGAAACAACAAGTGAAAACCACACAGCTCCTGGCAGCATGGAGAACAGCTAATGTGTTCTGCACATGAAAGGAAAAATGCCAGCACATTTTCAAATGATCGAATCTCTTCTTTTTATCTCTGACTGTGTTACACAAAAGCTACGACTGCACGGTGAGACCTATCAGCGTGTTCGTGGAATCAAAGCCAGTGATTGCTGGTGGCGCGCAACGTCCAGTCGAGGCACTCTCAAAGCATATGATGCCCACCATCGGGTTTCCTTTTGTAGTAGACTATCCCTTTATGAATCCGCCAGAGCATCTGGTCACCATTACACAGAACCATGGTTGAATCTCCAGGTGTATTTTCTGGCCGACATGCGCTTCTTGTGAAATGTCAGTGTTCCTCGAAATATGGATGAATCCCCAGACACATTTTTTGCCAGCATGATATGCTCGCTAACAGGTCAATGTTGCTCCAAAATGGTTGATTCTGCACCTTCTGAAAGATCAAAGGTGCTCCAAAGATGGTTGAATCCCTAGACATATGGACAACAAGGTTACTCCAAAGACGTTACCTCCCCAGATGTACCTCGCAACTCGCATGCACTACTTGCTGACTCGTTCTCCGATGATAACCCAACAGAGAAACAGCCTGGGGATTATGTTATTAAGCAAGTCATATTAACTCAAGCAAGTCCAAAACAGATTATGTGAATTTCGATTACCGACTAATGAAGTTGCTTAGAAGAATGTACTCAATCGGTAAAGAAGCAAAAAATCACGTAAAAAGAAGAAAGTAGGCACGTTCATTGAATAATATGAAGTTAGAGCTAACCCAATTTTCTTTAGCATTTGAAAAACTGTTCTCGTTTCAAACAAGCTTTCCTTCCAGTTTTTACCCCGTAGCGAAACAGACGACAAAGAGAGTATCTTCGGGGGACAAGGATTGACCTTCCTGCCAGCGCTGCAAGGAAACGCTGCCCCAACAGAAGGTGGGGACAGTAATTGGGAATAATAAAAGAAAACATCTGAGTATTTTTTTAGATGTTGAGTCTGGGCTTCTCTAAATGGTAACTGGAGCCGTAAATTCACCAAGGCTGATTTAGTTAGTGGGAAGGTCAATGTAAACAGGGTTATAATTTGTGCAAACGGCAGCCCCAGCATGGCCAAAGAGACATTTGATAGTACTGTTAGTTCAGTTTGGATTAAATTTCAAATGCATTTATGTCCCATTGTCCAATATTGGGAGCTGCTAATTTCTGTCTTGCAGATGCCTAGGTATGGGCCGTTTTCAAAATGAATAGACGTTTCATTATGAACTCTTCCTCTGCTGTATGGAAAAGGCATGGCGTTTTCAAACTATTAGCTTGTCTATGTAAATATTATTATTCTTAAACATCCCAACTTAAGCAACGTCAGCTGGTTCCACCACTGGTTTTATCATCATCATCATCATCATCATCATCATCATCGTCGTCGTCGTCGTCGTCGTCGTCGTCGTCGTCGCCGTCGCCGTATCTTCATCATCACTTCACGTTTGTTGCCTTATGCATAGCCTTTGTTTTTATGATCATCATCATCATCACCATCATCATCATCATTATCGTCATTACCATCGTTATCATCTCTGTCATCATTTTCATCAACGTTTATTGCCTTATGCATAGCCTTTACCATTACACACTATTTACGTATGAATTCCGCGACAGCGAGTACGTGCGGGCCTCTGGGTATGGAGTGTACAGCAGGCAAGCTGTGGTTTACATAAAGAACTGTTAAGTCCTGGTGCAGTAGCGTGGACGCAACTAAATACCTTCTGACATAAACTCGAATCAATCAATAGGTACTTTTCCACGTTAGATTGATGTTGATTACAACGTGGATCTTGGGGGCATAACGTGATATCCCCATTCCACTGCTGTGTAAAGGTTCAATTTAAAAGGAATGGATAGTGAAGACAGAGGAAACTCCATTCGGCGGTGTATCGAGTGCTTTAAACGCATGGTCATTAGCACTGGGCAGGAAATGATGCCAGATTATCCGAGCTGCATCAACAAACATTATAACAGATGCGCTTATATCTATTTGAACCATTTGTAAATCTGTTTAGTGACCAGGGTTTGTGCTTAGAACATTTTCTCTGCCACCATATGACTATGACGTCGGAAAGCAAACATCATTCGTCTTGCTAAGTGAGCGAATGAATTTGGTTTTACGCCGCTTGTAGCAATATTCCAGCAATATCACGGTGCGTAACACCAGGGATAGGCTTCACATGTTGTATCCATGTGACGAATCGAACCCCGGTCTTTACGAACCCCGGACAACTTTACCACTGAGCCTCCATTCCGCACCTAACCGACTATGAAAGCACAACTAAACAGAATAGGTCTACAAATGGTTCATATCCTAGCATGAAAAGTACAACGTTACTGAAGTTTGGTTTATGTCCGAATTTATATCCGAATATGGAAAACAATAACACTATTGGTTGGCGTCTAGTTCAAACCGGAATGTTTGATTGCATGCTGTGAGGTCAGACCTTATGTCCATTAACACTCAAAATGATGAGTAATAGAAACAGATACACTTTTATTGTTGCAGCCATTTAAAAATATATTGCCCCTTGGTGAATAAATAGGGTATGTTATATTTTTGTATGGCAGGGTATGTTTAAAGCCTCTTAAGCCTAGATGAATATAGACGATGATCACAACCTCACTGAGACGTTTGCCAATGTCTTGGTGTTGCAGCAATTCTTTAATACACAGGGGTAAAGGGAGACAACCATCTGTCACACCTGACACCATCAGTGCCATTATCCCCGTGCCGCAGACACCAGCGTCTACAGGTGACCATGATGTATAGCTCGCTGGTAGACGGGTGGAGGAGACATGCTGCCATGTTCTCAAGTTGCAACTACAAAAGGTTATCTCTTAAGACTCCAACCTTACATCACCAGTGCTGGTATCAGCAGGGACTACTAGTACTGAGACAAGTTTTCACTTGGAGCTTGCAAAAGCGGACTTAAATGTTTCGTTGCTGACATCACGTGATCCAATCTAACGAGCGTGTGAGTATGGTTTTACACCGCTCTCAACGATATTCCAGCAATATTACGTCGTGGGACTTAGGTCTTAGGCGTGACCCGGGTTGGGCGGACGCTTGGACCATGGCTACTACACCGCCCCTCAAGCCTAACGTGCAGGAGCCATGAACAACATCACACCATAGTTACCCACCAAAGTAAAACCTCTTTCCCCTTTCATCAATTTATGTTCAAGTAATACTGGTCACAGAACTGGGGGTATTCACTAACCCACACACCACGCGTTCAGCTCAGTACAATGACACTAGAGTCATAACATTATCATGTATGTTTAGTTTTACGCGCTGCCCAACATCCTTCTTTGACCGTAGTATTATAGGCACTGGAAACTTCGCCTGAAAGGTATAGAATCGGCTGCATTCATCCTTACGCCAGCGTACAACGGGTACCCCTATCCCTGCCAGGATACTGTCATCCCCCACCCTTACTATTACATGTATGTGTAATGTTTCCATCAGGCTAGCCCCCCAAAGTTCAAAGGGTATTCCTAAACCCCTGGTGTGTAACGGCCAACCCCTGGTGTACTGGCCAACCCCTGCTCCTTGCTAAAGTGTATGTGTACCGTCTCCATCAGACTAGCCAACATCGTTCCACGGGTATTCCAAAAGCAGTGTGCTGGGCCTCCTTTCACAAACCACTAAGCTGATCGTAAGTCACCAAGGTTACCTTAATGCAGTGTTAAAAAATGGGAGTTAAGGTTAACGTTAGCAAAGGTTGCTTCGTGAAGGGAGCCCTTGATGAACCCAACCCCTTACTACACTGTATGTGCAACGTCTCCGACAGAGTAGCAGCTGTATCCCCAACACGACGACCCTCAAGGCGTGCACAAGAATGGTAATGATGTACCGCAGTATGTCCGCCAGTTCGACAGCCTCTGTCAGGTATGTTTCTCTCGTTAACCCTGCCCATGGATGTCGTTGGCAAGCTAATGATTCTCCAATTTAGGCAAACTGTATCGAAGTGAGGTCTCGGTCCTCCCAGACGGACGCATCGATTTGTGTATTCATATGTGAGGTGCAACTATACGTAGCAATGGTTTTTCATTTAAATATTTCACAGTAACGAGCAAGTGCGATCCCCGGGGAAGAAACACTATAACTGTGACTTAAAACAACTGGCTACAGTTTCTTGTTAAAAAAAGATCAGGAAAAAACCGATGGAAAAGTTACAAAATCTTCATCTTAAAATAGAAGAAACAAAGGGTAGGTTCCTTTTGCAACTACGGAATGATAAGCAATATACAACGGTATGAGCTCCAACGTACGCACGTGTTGCACGTGTGAATGCTGGCTTAAGGTGCAGCCTTGTACTTTGAAAACATGCATGTAGTGTACATCTGACAACAAATCTGTGTTGACAAAATGGTGATGATAAAAGGGGCAAGGGTAAACGTAGATTATTCTCTCCGGATAACGAATTGACATACAATCTCGAGTTTATCTGTTCAAATGACCTAGATCTTGGAAGCAACTTTTAGGAAACGGCGAGGTAGAATATTTCATTACGGTAACCGTAATGGAACCATACTGACTTTATACCTTTCAAAGTTATGGCACCTTATCTGCTCCTTTTGTAACATTGAAAAAAACTATTGCTTGAAGGTCTTCATTGCACTGCCCAATACATCTATGTGATGCACCAGTACAGCCATTATACATACATCGATATCTTTTTCATCGGGCAACTATACCAACCCACAGCAGACTTATGGCAAAAGGTTGTGAGTGATCCTATGGTGTGTTATACGTTAGGTTGTACTGCAGGTATCTCGGTAAAACATTTTAAAGGGATTGTTAATCTGAAAAACAATGAGTTATATTTGCATATACAACACTTAAACCATGTATTCATGTATAGACAAAACTCAGTCACTTTTTACCTAAACATATCATGTATTATGAACAGTTATTGATATTGTTATTTGATATAAGCTCATATTGATCGAAGAATTCCTGAACCAGATTACATTGCTATACCTTGCTATCCTGGAGAGACTGCAATCCCTTGGAAGCATGTGACGGATTCAGATTCAGTAGGGTGTACTTGCATGTTGACAGGATGTGACGGGTTCAGATACAGTAAGGAGCAACACTTGGAAGCTGCTGACAAAATGTGACGGGTTCAGATACAGTAAGGAGCACCACTTGGAAGCTGCTGACAGGATGTGACGGGTTCAGATACAGTAAGGAACACTTGGAAGCTGCTGACAGGATGCGACGGGTTCAGATACAGTAAGGAACACATCGAAGCTGCTGACGGAATGTGACGGGTTCATATACAATATGGTGCACTTCGAAGCTGCTGACAGGATGTGACGGGTTCAGATACAGTAAGGAGCATTTGGAAGCAAACTACCAGTTGTCTAACTCATCTGTTGCTGAGCGGGTTGAACGGCTGCCTTTGTGTGCTAGCGATTAGGTGCCTGACTCTGAGGGTGTGGGTTCGAGTCCCGGAGAGCATGCAATCCGACAAAAGTATCAGAATACGTTCTTTACTTTACATTTGACGCCATACTGAAAGACATTGTGTATTTGTTTGGAAGCTGCTGTCAGTGTGTGATTCGTCCTGTTACAATAAGGACCACTTGGAAGCAGCAGATGTGTCCAGGTGCAATAAGGACCACTTAGAAAGAGCAGATGTGTCCAGACACAGTTAGGAGCACTTGGAAACAGCAGACGGGTCCAGGTGCAATAAGGACCACTTGGAAAGAGCAGATGTGTCCAGATACAGTTAGGAGCACTTGGAAGCAGCAGACGGGTCCAGATACAATGAGGACCACTTGGAAAGAGCAGATGTGTCCAGATACAGTTAGGGGCACTTGGAAGCAGCAGACGGGTGCAGGTGCAATAAGGACCACTTGGAAAGAGCAGATGTGTCCAGACACAGTTAGGAGCACTTGGAAGCAGCACACGGGTCCAGATACAATAAGGAGCACTTGGAAGCAGCAGACGGGTCCAGGTGCAATAAGGACCACTTGGAAAGAGCAGATGTGTCCAGATACAGTTAGGAGCACTTGGAAGCAGCAGACGGGTCCAGGTACAATGAGGACCACTTGGAAAGAGCAGATGTGTCCAGATACAGTTAGGAGCACTTGGAAGCAGCAGACGGGTCCAGATACAATAAGATGCACTTGGAGGTAGCAGATAGGTCCATTTACAGTAAGGACCACTTGGAAGCAGCAGACGGGTCCAGATAGAGCTAAGTAGACTTAGAAGCAGCGGATGGGTCTAGATGCAATAAGGACCACTTGGAAGCAGCAGACGGGTCCAGATACAGCTAACTGCACTTGGAAGCAGCAGATACACAAGGTCTCACTTGGAAGAGTGAAATGTAAGGTATATCGGGTGCAGATGAAGATGAATGAACCTAGTTTCTAAATAACGGATATTTACTTCAAGTAGTCTTTAGGGTTGTGTCACACCAACATTGAAGCATTTATGCTGACACTAGTTTCCTTACTGACAATAAGGCTTTTGTTAATCCCTTGTGGGAAAAGTGTAATACCGGATACAACATTTGGTGGATGTGACTACTTTCTTTACTATTGTGTTTTCACAGAGGACGTGGTTGCAGGGATGATGATGATCCAGATACGACGTGCCCTTGGGATACTCTAGTCTCAAACACACAGATAGGACGTTTAAATAACGCTGGTTGTATTGCCCTTGATATCATACCATCATTTATTGCAGGGAAATGTTTTGGGGTTTCACAGCCAAAAATATCACTTAAAGCGAGATATACAAACAACGATGCTATCACTGTAGGAGACAATAATCTTAATTAAATTAGCTATTGGTTTACATTCGCATCATACATTTGTTTTATAGCGATTCCAGCGATTATTGTTGCAGACGATTGGCTGATATCCAAAGATTCGCATTTTAATAAACACTGAAGTCATTTAGTCGTCTTTGAGTAGACAGCAATTTAGCGTGACAACCCATGATAGGTGGTGGTATGTTTTTTTTGGACAAAATTTAGGAGTTTAACCATTCTTTCTAAAACAAAATAATAGCATAACATTATTTGTGGTTGAACAGATTGTTCTGGGGCAACCTGTCACGTTTCACACAGCTGTTATTCAAAGTCATATGTTAGTCACACAAGCAAGCGGCTTTCGCAGTTTGAACTGACGGTTAGCACTGTAAAGAGTATCGTTAAAAGCACTGTTATAAGACAAATGCATTCGTACTTCCTTGTCGTTTCATTTCGTCGATACCCCAGCATGATACTAATAACCAGACGAACATGGGCTTTGACGGAGCGAAGTCAGCAAAACGTGGGGCCCAAACACGGTAACAAACAGCTTAAAGATGCGTTAAAACTGTCCTTGCAATCAATAATGATTTCATGTCTGCATATACATTGTAATGCCTATAATTAATAAATGCTACTGTTGACATTACAGGCCACTTGTAACCTGACATTTTCTGAAGAACATTTTTTCTATGGTTAATATTTTGTTTGAAATTATTTTTTCCCGTATATTAGTTTAAAGTGACAGACCTACCTTGAATATTCTCTTGAAAAAGAAGGGTGTCCGTTGATGTTGTAACGCAAGCAAAATAAATCCTCTTCTAAAATGAACTCCGCCTAAGAAAGTTTCACACACACTGCAACACAATTTTTAAAACTGAAAAACTTTGTCAACTACTCCGGAACTAAAACGGGCATCGATCCCACATACCATTCCAGTTGGCACTATATCCACAAACAAACTATATATCGTGTTCCGTATCCAATTCCACTACTCTTTTTGCAATCACCCGTGTAAATGGCATGTCGCTATTCCTACTACAGGCAGCAGACGACACATTGAAACTAAATGACGTTACTACCTGGGCCTTCCACCTATCAAAGCCCAGTGCCGAGAACCAATCGCATTGTAGCTGTAGGTCACGTGGTAATGCAATGCCAACGGCTTCTAAGGTGTGTCCCACACAATCGCTGTACATCATTTAATAAGGGTATTTCATTCCTCAAATATTAATTTCGACTACGACAAAACTGCCTAGAGAGACAAGCGTTGGACCCATTTGCCCCTCTAGCGTGTGTGGAGCAGAATGTTATTATGGAATGAGCTTGTCGCTCTGTCAGGGACAGGATTGTGGTAGAGAAAGAGAGAGAGAGAGAGCACTAGTGGAGTTGCAGCTATTCGACTCGTCTGCTGGCGTCCTTTTGAAGAGCACAATTTTCCAATACTGATTGAACAGTCTGTTTTAGAGCAATATTGTTCTTTCTACCAGTTATGCAGGGGTGATATATTCTTAACCATGTCCATGTAGGGATACTTTGTAGCCTTCGCTCTCACTGTCACGATCGATCGAGAACAGCTCACCTGTCACGTGATCCTCTTCCAACTGGGGACAGTTGTCGCAGACGACTTTACGTCACAGAATTTGCCTTAAAATATCCGTTAATTTTTAAACATAATCTTAGCTCTTGACGAATTTCTAATGTGTTCCTTTGTTTGTTGGCGTCGTCCTTTGAGATACGTGTGAGATAATT
Source organism: Haliotis asinina (assembly GCF_037392515.1). Taxonomy (NCBI): domain Eukaryota; kingdom Metazoa; phylum Mollusca; class Gastropoda; order Lepetellida; family Haliotidae; genus Haliotis; species Haliotis asinina. The sequence goes on along the minus strand of NC_090281.1, from coordinate 21,813,251 downwards.
AGCCCTTGTTTGCTCAACCAACAGTGGTGCAATGTTGACGTTGTTTATGACTTGTCAGATGAGGATATCAATAATGTATCATTAAATATAGATAGTATCTACAGAAACGGGAAAATCATTCAGAACGGTTGTGTTGAGTGTGCAAGTTTTTCTTCCCCATGTGAGGTATTATTGTTATCATCAACTGCATCCAATTAGCATCAATATTTCATCCAGAGTATAATGTGGTTATTCGTACGTTGTTATAACCAATGGCATATTTAAAGTTGCTTAACAACGTCAGAGTGTTCCGGTTATGCTTCCCCGTGCATTGTGTCTCTAGGACAGCTTGCTTCAATGCTTTCAATGGACCACTATTTCCACCATGGCTTGCCTAGAAATCCATTCTACTCGCCGGAAAGACATTCGAAGCTCGCGTATGAACGTAGTCCAGTGGCAGACGGCAAAATCATCCAATCTTTCAGAAGTGATGGCAAACGTGTATGGATCCTACCCTCTCGTTCCATTCCATTTCCAACAGGTGATACCCTCTCTGTTTCCCTGCTCTTTCATCTTTCGTCTGGTTCCACCCTTCTCCCTCCATATTATCATTCATGCTGCTATCTCTCCTGTCTGTCCACGTCAGTCCATCGTCCCCCGTCCACTCCTCACTATTCTTCCTCCCCCGTCCTGCCTCCTCCACATCATCATTTTCTCATCTCTTCGTTAATTTTCCAGTTCCCATCCCCTCCTCGCCCGTACTTGTCCGCTGCTCGTCTGACCCCGTCCACTTCAAGTCTGTCCTCGGCTAGCCCCGGTCTCTCCTCACCTCTCCCCGTCCACTACCACTCGCTCCTCATCCACTTTCAGTCTGTCCCCATCTACCGCTCGTCTACCCCTGCTCTCTCATTTCTCTTCGCCCACTTCCAGTCTGTCCTTGTCTACCGCTCGTCTATTCCTGATCTCCTCGTCTATCCCTGGTCCTTCCTCGCCCACTTCCAGTCTGTCCTCGCCTACCGCTTGTCTACCCCTGGTCTCTTCACGTCCACTTCTAGTCTCTCTTCGTCGTCCACTTCCAGTCTCTTCTCGTCTACCGCTTGTCTACCCCTGATTTCCTTGTCTACCCCGATCTCTCCTCGTCCACTTCCAGTCTGTCCTTGTCTACCGCTTGTCTACCCCTGATTTCCTCGTCTAGCCCCGATCTCTCCTCGTCCAATTCCAGTCTGTCCTCGTAACCTATCCTGGTATTTTGATCTGTCGTTAGATGAGAAGCAATCAATGAACGTCTTCTTTGCCATCTGGCCCACATCATTAAGCTGTTGACCAAGCTTAAAGTGTGAAAAAGTGATTCAAGTTTAATCCTTCTGCGAGCGAGCTGGAATAGTGCCATGCATCATTCATTAACCAAACTACACTCAAGAATGATGAGAATAATTGCTCCCTTACGTGACATGATGTTGTGTTCGTGACCTTATTTATTAAAAGAAAAATAGTAGTTTATGTCCAACCTAATTTAAATACTGCATTTAGCCGTAATAGCTAAGAGATAAAAGGCTTGCGGCCGGATTGGGGCCGAACCTGCTCGGGGAAACGCGGTGTAAATAACAAACTGGCGCAGCAGACAGGGATAAGCTAGATGGCAACAAACAAAACACGATACTTTGAACGGAACCACCTAGATGACTAGTGCACCAGCCGATGACCAACGTTGTGGATGCTTTTGACGTTTGTTGAACCATTGACAAACAAGATAAGATTGATACTACTGACGGCCAGTAGATGCAGCCACTGTTTCCAGTCTGGGCTATACGCTGGAAACTCATACACAAACTATAGGTGTGGACCATTCTACCAACCCTTCGCATCGGTTATGATGCTAACCAATCACCGTTTTCCTTTTGCACCTGTATAGTTCTCAACAACTGTGTTGGATGCAGATGTGGCCCAGCTCTTAATCTCCACAAAAAGTATGTTCCATAGGCAGATAGCACGATGAAAGTATATTGTAATGGGACTCTTACCCTTTTAATGGACAATGAATGTTTCAATAGACGTTTGATGCTTTTACTGAAGCAGTATGCAGCTGTTGTCTAAGACTGCGATGATGTGCCGCTAAAGATTCCCAGCCTCAACAAACTAGATCATAGCACATCACCATGACGGCTGACTGAATCACATCACCTTGACAGGGCGACTGACTGGATCACAACACATCACAATGACGACTGACTCAATCACAACACATCACCATGACGACTGGCTGTATCACAACACAGTGACGACTGACTGGATCACAACACATCACAATGACGATTGACTGGATCACAACACATCACCATGACTGACTAAATCACAACACATTGCCATGACGACAGACTGAGTCAGAACAAAGTCACAATACACCACAGTGAAATTGGCTATCCACAATCTGCGTGTTAAAAGTGACTATACCACCCCTGCAGCACATGACGTTTTTGATGACATGCATACAAGTGGAAGGTGTCAGCTAATGTGCATTGTGATGTAACCTGCCAACCATGCACAGCTGCGTTAACGGGTTGAAGGTACCCGGTGTTTATTCATGTGGATTGCTGATACTGTTCAGATATATCCTCGGACAGATCTTTGACTATACCGCCATGTGATTGGTGACATTTTACATCTTGCAACTATTCGTGACACGACATTGTGCGTTGTCAAGTTTAAAAATCCAACTGACCATCAGCTGTTGGTTTTAGAGTTAATAGTTCAAGAATTACTCCCAGTGTTTTTGTATGCATAAGACGTTCCCCAGTCCCTTGGTAGCCGGCTGTCGCGAATCCTGACATTTTCCGGCTAATCCGCTAAATTAATTTCGGAAATTATCTCCAAAGACCCAGTTGAACATCGCGGTAGTCAGACCCTACTAGAAGCCTATGTTAATCACGTCATTTCGGAGAACTGTTCGTCATGGCAACACACTTGTTGAACACGTATACTTAGATTAATTCAATCTGCAATACCAGGATGATAGTGCACTGTGCTCAGACGTCTTACGGCTAGCACTCAAATGTAATTTTATAACTGAATACACTACCAAGATATTGCATATCTTCGGCTGGAACATGTTACGGCCTACTTGTCCTATTCATTTCACTCCCTTGCTGCTGGATGACCTCCCTCTCATTGGCGCACGTCTCTGTCATCAAACCATTTTCAACATCTCTGTTACAGGATAACGTCCTTGTTAGTGGACCACCCCCGTAATGACATCTCTCTTTCTGGATAACGTCCTTACTATTGTACCATTTCCCTGTTATTGTAAACCATCATTGCTAAGTGACAACATCTCTGTTACATGATAACATCCTTGTTAGTGGACCACCTCCGGGTTAAAGTATAACTCCATTGTTAAGTGATAACATCTCTCTTTGTGGATAACTTCCTTGTTATAGGCACACTTCCTTGTTGTTAGGCCACCTTCCTGTTATCATATAACTTTGTTGCTACGCGAAAGCATCTTTGTTACTCTGTAACCTCCCTGTTATTGTATAATTTCATTGTTACGTGATAACATATACTACCGACAAGAAATAAGGAAACTATAAATAATAGCGAATTCGAAACTGCTTTAAATATCCACTAAATCAATTTTAGGCGTCAAGTTCAATATCTGGTGTGTCCACCATGTTGGGCAACACATTCACGGCACCTTGATGGTATGCTGTTAATCAATTTCCGGATGGTTGCCCGCAGTATTGCCCGCCATTCCTCTTGGGGAGCTGCACCAAGCTGGGCCAGGTTGGCGGGTCCTGGGTCCCTGGCGTACACCCTTCGACCAAGAACGTCCCAGAGATGTTCAACTGGGGACAGGTCTGGGGACTTAGAGGGCCAGTCCAATGTCTAGATACCTTCTTGTCGGAGAGAAGCGGAGACAATTCGGGCCCGACGTGGTCTGGCATTATCATCTTGGAATACAAAATTTCGGCCGATAACTCTAGCCAATGGAGCCACAACAGGACACAATATTTGGTCAACGTATCGCTGACCAGTCATGGCTCCGTTAATGATGACCAAATCTGATCGTCTGTCATGTGTAATCCCACCCCACACCATGACACACCTATACCTCCATATCGATCATGGTCAAGAATTGCTGCTCTGGCATATCGCTCCCCGCTCCGACGCCAACAACGTTTTCTGCCATCTGTGAATCGTAGGCAAAACCTTGACTCATCAGAGAGCATGGTGTAACGCCAGTGGCGCATAGCCGGTCCCTGATGCTGCCTAGCCCATGCCAATCTTTGGCGCTTATGGTGACCCTTAAAAGGCCGTCTTGCTTTCAGACGAGCTTGATAGAGTCGGTTTTTAACGGTTGAGGTTGAAATGCGTCTTCCAGTGAGTGTGCGGAATTCTCTATTCATGGCAGGGGCCGATTTACACCTATCGCGTAGAGCAATTAACATAATGAGACGATCCTGTCGTGGCGTCGTTGATTTTGGTCTACCACGCACAGGTCTCGTTGCAACCCCACCCGTTTGACGGTACTTATCCCACAGGCGTGAAATTACACTTTTTTATTTACCCATCTGTCGGGCAACTTCACATAATGAGTTAACTTCTGTATGCACATGTAGCACGTGCTGGGCATGCATTATGCGAAATTCCATTGTCATTGGATGTTGCGTTTGGGAGATACGCCACGATAACTGACCCTGTCACAGTCAAAGTCATCTACATTCAATTTCTTGGTTCCCTTATTTTCTGTCGGTAGTATATCTGTTACTGGAGATATCACCTGTTATCGGTCCACATCCCTGTTATTGTACAATTTCATTGTTACGTGATAACATATCTGGTACTGGTGATATCTCTTGTTATTGGACAACCTTCATGTTATTTTATAATTTCATTATTACGATATAACATTTCTGTTACTGGATCAATTCCCTGCTATTACTCCTCTTCCCTGTTTTCATCACTTACGGGTTGCAAGGCCACCCTCCACCAACTAGATATCTTCCATATTACTGGATGACCTCCGTGTTAGAAAATCTGTTCCTTTTTTGTTAGTCTATTTCCCCTGTGTCGTACCGTTATCTTTGCACTGGGTCAGCTAACTGTTACTCGACATCTTCCCTTTAACATTCCAAAATAGCTGGTGGTGACATTTCCCTTTTTCCCAATCTGTCATGGGGGTATCTGTATTTTCGGACTCTCAGTCACATTGTATGTGAGTGCGTCATTTTGCAAGATTTGAAACTTGGAAATAAATGAAGAGACAATATTCAGTGAAAAGAGCTATGTAGTTTTAATTTTGAGAGGTGGCTGAAAACTTCTGAGTCCCGCTGTGATGGACCATGTTGACGGGATTGGCTGATAATTATTTGTCATGGGGGTCACTCCCTTGTGTCACTCGCTTCGCCCTTCGCCCAGGGTATACCCCGGGATATAGAGGTTGCCTTGTGTATTTGGGGTTTTTTGCAGTCTGTGAGTGTATAAGTATTCGATTTCATGTACACTTAATGATGTACGTACATCCGCCTCGGTCACCTCTAGTATCAATACAAATGTTGTTCAATTACAGGAAATGTGGTGGTGCATTTACGTAGCTAGGAATGGTAGAAGCACAAGAGTGATTTTACATTTACTTAGCTTGGAAATGATAGAGACACACACGTGCTTGTGTATATACGTAACTAGACAACTAGAGACACCAAAGCGGACCTGCATTTACGAAGTTAGGAATTGATAAAGACACAAAATAGCTAAAAAATGATAGAGACACACACGTGCTTGTGTATATACGTAACTAGACAACTAGAGACACCAAAGCGGACCTGCATTTACGAAGTTAGGAATTGATAAAGACACAAAATAGCTAAAAAATGATAGAGACACACACGTGCTTGTGTATATACGTAACTAGACAACTAGAGACACCAAAGCGGACCTGCATTTACGAAGTTAGGAATTGATAAAGACACAAAATAGCTAAAAAATGATAGAGACACACACGTGCTTGTGTATATACGTAACTAGACAACTAGAGACACCAAAGCGGACCTGCATTTACGAAGTTAGGAATTGATAAAGACACAAAATAGCTAAAAAATGATAGAGACACACACGTGCTTGTGTATATACGTAACTAGACAACTAGAGACACCAAAGCGGACCTGCATTTACGAAGTTAGGAATTGATAAAGACACAAAATAGCTAAAAAATGATAGACAGACAAAGGTGGATGTACATTTACGTAGTCAGGCAATGATAGAGGCACAAAGTGGCTGCATATTTACGTGGCTAGGCAATGACAAACACACACACGTGCTTGTATATTTACGTAGCTAAGAATGATTTTGACAAAAAAAGTGGTTGCACATCTGCATATCGAGGAAATGACAGTGACATAGAAGTGGTTGTAAATTTACGTAGCTAGGAAATGATAGAGACATAAAAGTGGCTGTACATTAATTGAGAAGATATACAGGCACAAATGCGCTGGAACAATTATACTTGAAATTCTTGAGAGACATATAAGACGAGGCAATTATACTTGCAGTTTCGAATTTTGGATCATTGTATAGATCATGCCTTCACGAAGAAGTGCTTAGTGAATGACCCTGCGGGAAACTCGATTAGAGTTCGGTTCAAACCCGAGGCACCTTTTGTCAGATGTGCCAGTTAGTGTTGGAAATTATGTGTGTAAATGTGGGGATATTAATGTCATCGTGCTATGCATAGTTTTGCCAGAGTGAGCAAATTTAGTTTTACGCCTCACTCAGCAATATTCCAGCTACATGGCGGCGTCTTTGTTTGAGATGTATATATGTCGCCTGAACATTTTCGGAAAAGAAGACCACATTTGTTTTCTTAGATCATCACATGCTAGTTAACATGACTTTTGTCGTTGACTTTAGAACTCCAAGAATTGCATTGAGCTTTGATGTCACCTAGATGTTTTCGAAAACATAATATCTGATCCGTCACTTTATTTCAACTATATAAACTACTTAATTTAATGTTTTGATCAAATTGGGGATTTAGTAATCACTGTAACCCCAAAGTTTCGTCTGGTGCAAAATGTTACAGGTATTTATGACTAACACGGACTTACTCTTCAACTCTCTTTGAAAAGAAATAAATATTTTCCACTAGCAGTAGGTCGCCGTTTCTTACGCCGTGGATGAAATTGCTAATTTAGTGATACAACGAAGCAAACCAAAATAGCAGTGAAACGGCTGGGGGAACAAAGGTTGGAGTAACGACCGTTTTAATAACGCTTGGATATCAAAGCCGATAGCTGGCCATACTCTCGCTGAAGCCACACAACACGGGCAAGCTCCGTGCCAGATCGCTGGCAGGTCTATTGTCCTATAATCAAAGCTGGGCTCGAAGGCACAGAAAGCTGATGGCATCATCCTGAAGGCTTGTTAGCCAATGATTAGCTAATGTGATCCGCTTTCCTTAGCTACAATATAATACGTGGATCAATGTATAGGAGTCTTTGATGCGTGGTGTAAGTCAAAGTTCCGGTGACAGCATCGGAGCCTGACAACGTGGTGAGTGACTGACCATATTGTAGTCACCATTATTCTAAGGTGTTGGTTTTGATGATGTTTATGCATGGTCGAGGAGTAAAATAATCTGGATTCGACCAGGTTGTCACCAGATCAATATCTGACCGGTGAAGGTCCAGGGTAGAAATGACCTTTAACAGCCCATGCTTACCATGAAAGGCGACAATGCTTGTCGTAAGAGGCAACTATAGGGATCGGGTGGTCAGGCTCTCTGACATGGCTGACACATGTCATCGGTTCCCAATTCGATGACCATGCTTTGATCACTGGATTGTCTGGTCCAGACTCGATTATTTACAGACCGCCGCCATATAGCTGGAATATTGCTGAGTGTGGCGTAAAATTAAACTCACTCACTCCATCCCCAGATCAATATCATGTATACTTTGTGTTCATCTAAAGACATTTGTACTGTGATTCGACACTGCATGCATAATGGACCCGGCATGACAACAAATGGAAGTGAATGGGTGACGGGTGGATGCGCCATGTGACAGAAGGATCTGACAAGGTGATGGATCTAGATGGACGTGAAATTGTGGCAGATATCTAAGGGAAACAGTGATGCAAACTTTACCTAAAGCTTCAGTGGAGAGCGCTTGGTGACGTTTGTGGAGACCATGGACTCACGAGACAGCAACACAACAGGAGAAAAATTTGGGTTTTCTCTACGGACTAACTCTAATACAAACCTTTGTTATAGTATTTGTAATTACTTTACACAGGCCCTATCTGACACCTTTACAAAGAAAGACACAAAGTAAGTGATAGTGTAAACGTTTCCTGGGTATAACACACAAACTCCCCGGGGAAGAAAAGGTATCAAAAACCATTTGACCCCGAAATCAGTTTCAATGGGATATTCAAGGAATGTTATTCAACTGTCAACGTAATGACCTCCCCTCTTGAGCGCAATTACAACTCCGAATACAGTAATCAAAAATAGAATTTGTCCATTTACCGAGCAAATAGAGACTAGTTCACGTTCTGGCAGCCCCTAATATAATTTACAGATTTCTTGTTTGAACGCTGGCTGTGGCAAGCTAAAAACGCCCGTGACTAATATTCGTGAAATCCGAATTTGAGGTAGTAGCCGTTTTAACGGCTGTGGATGACAATTCCTCCCTCGACAAGATCTGGTCTGTTGTTGGGCTGCCCTGTGGAAGGTCTTATTGGAGCTCGTGCTTAAGGTATCCCGATTACGCTTCCGTGACTCCGAATTTAATCTTAGATGGGGTTCTAATTTACTTTAAATCTTGGACTTGTCCAATTCCCTGCCAAATTCAACAGGCATACTTAAAAACTTTGACATTTTCCGTGGCGGAAGGTTTTTTTCTGCGTTTGACATGCCACTTGCATCAGTTCCGATTTACAGACAGGAGCGTGGTGGGTAGTGTTGTGGGGATTGACCAACTGATAAAATGCATTTACATACAATACTGGGGCTGAGCAAACTTAGTTTCGGCATAAGCGGGCATCAGTCTCTGTCAGTGGTAAGTAACAGTCGTTAGCCTGAAGCTGTCACATTGCTAATCTCAAAAGGATGTACTATTGTTGTTCAGCATATGTAGTTGTAATAGTTCTTCATGTATTGTTCCCGTATTACTAATACCGCATTGGTGTTGTTATCCTCAGTGAGCCTTCTGCCACCTGAGATCTTTCATACCCCTTAAACAGTGAGTCTCTGTCACCTGAGACCTTTATGAACTTTAAACAGTGAGTTTCTGACACATGAGACATTTCTGATTCCTTTAACAGAACAGCGAGACTCTGTCACCTTAGACCTTTATGAACTTTAAACAGTGACTCTCTGACACATTAGAAATTTCAAACCCCTTAAACAGTGAGTCTCTGTCACCTGAGACTTTTCTGATTCCTTAGACAGTCAGTCTCTGTCAGCTGAGATCTTTCAGGCCCCTAACTCTGTCACGTGAAACCTTTCTGTACTAGTCTCTGCCACACTGAACCTTACACAGTGAGTCTTCTCTGCCACCCGATCACTTTCTGATCCTTTAAATAGTGCGTTTGTGCCACCTGAGACCTTCCTGATCCCTTAAATAATGCGTTCCTGCCACCCGAGACCTTTCTGAAATTAAACAGTGGGTCTTCCAAAAGTAAGACGAGCGAGTTACTGTCACCTAAAAAATTTCTTACCCTGCCAACTGGGATCTGTCTCATTCCCAACACAGTCAGTTTCTGTCGCTTAACACAGTCAGCGATATTAAGGAGGCAACCACAGTTTGTTCCCATGTTATTCATATTTTTTAAAGTAGTCAACGGGCAGACAACAGTCGTATTGCATTCTATAATATTGCATTTCTCAGAACAGGGAATTTGGTTCTGTACTAGCTTCAGAGAAGTCAACAGGCAGATATGAGAAATGTTCAGCCCCCACGCTTGCATGAATTTCTCTGACTAGTCAGACAGAAGGTTGTCACATACCGTATCCCGCTTGTAAGTGTTTCTCAGTGACGTCATCGGGCAGAGTTCAATGACCAGTAGTTCTCCGCCTGTTTACATTTCAAGAGAAGTGAGATAAACAGGCAGGTCGTGATACCCAGACAGGTTATTTTTTTAATATTTCAATATTTCACAATTTCAAAAAGGAGTCAGCAGACTGACAAGAAGTTCATTATAAGGTTGATTTTTTTCTCGATGTAGTCAACATACAGGAAGCTGTCATACTGGTTCCCAGCTGGCAAATGTTTTGTAAGAGACGTCAAAGGACAGATGGTTGTCGCATTTCGTCCATCGCTTGCCTAGTGTTCTTGAAGACTTCAAGAAAGAGAAGGGGTGTAGGCTTATTGTTCTTGAAGACTTCAAGAAAGAGAAGGGGTAGGCTTATTGTTCTTGAAAGCTTTAAGAAACAGGAGGCAATCACATTTGGTTCTCAAAGTTCATATTTCTAGGAGACGCCAAACAGTCAAAAGATAATGACATTTCGACGTTAAGAGTTCAGGCAAAGAACAGGATGCGAAGCATTTGGGTCATTACCGAAGGCCATCAACACGTGGCTTTCTGAAATTGTTGGTATTGCTAAACAGTGGCATACGGGCATATTTGAAATGAAACACCGACTGTTCTTATTCTGGGGTAAAGATCAATAGTCGATTATTCTTGTTTAGGATGAAGGAACGTCTGTCATTCCCCTCGTGAAAACAGTGTGACAAACTAGTTAAAGAAGGTGTAAGAATAATTATTTCGGAAGGATTACATTTACGCCATCAATAACCCGGATGTAGGAGTGCGTGTAGCGAGTTCGATGTGGGTGACACGAGGTGCCGACGCCGCCGACGTTGCGCCACAGCATCTGTCGCCACACGCAATGACAGTTGTTCCAGCAGTAGGCGTTCCTGTCACTCTTTCATATTTGTATTTTGAATTAAATATAAAGACTGCATTGATCACCATGCATCTTTGACACCAACGATTGGCAAAGGAGATTGGGCTGCATTTGAATGGTACCAGTTTACCTTCGGAGAAGGAGTTGCGAGCTGGGCACGTAGCATATTGTCTAACAAATTAGTTTCCATAATACAAACACAACCTGGAGATAATTGCTGCATTTAAGACGCGTCTTGTATTACGCAGCAAATTATCCATGTAAACTGACGCCACATATAATCTGAAAACATCAAATTAATAATTTGATGCATGGTCTTTTGACTGTTTTCCGTCTCTCTTCATGTGTCGTCATTTATCGATTATTTTTGTATGGACTGGAAAATAAACACATGTTATTCGTGAGCTATGCCGTGTACCTCTTGCAGTTGGAAGGAATAATGTTCATTGTAAATGAGAGCAGACAGGCGATAATGTACTAATAATACATTGTCCTTATAAGGTCGATTGAACTGAAGGCTTAGTATTCCTCTGCCTTCATATTGCAAACAGTGTGCTGCTACTCCCGACTAGCTGGTGAATGTAAAACAATGTAAACAATGTTGACAACATTGCAATAGTTTCTACAAGTACAATCCGCACAGAGCTGAACAATCGTTTGTATGTTGTGTACGTGCAGTAGTTAAGTTTTACCTCTGATTTTAATTTCAGAAAGTGTCATTAACCAAACTGATGCTTCGACTCGGCATCTGAATCCCAGTGTTAGAGACTTTCAGCTTTCCTACCTGCCAACATTTAAAGTCGATACCCTGGCGTTTAGTACTTTCATGATGTCATTCAAAGCGCATTATTCCCCATACTACCAGTAATACACATAGATTGTACTATCAAGATCAGCAGCTGGTAGGAGAAGCCATATACAACGTGATTAGTCCACCCCTCTGTAATGTGTCTCACGATACGAAAAATATATTTCATGTCAGGTCTGTTCTCGTCCGCAAGACCACGAGTACAAAAATCAATGTCTGTTGTTTTCTGTCAGACCATCAGAATAAGAGATCAATGTCAGCTCTAATGTTATTTGCCAGACTATCAGTAGAAGAAATCAATGTCGTGACAGGTCTGTTGTTTTCTGTCAGACCATCTGAACAAGAGATCAATGTCAGGTCTATTGTTATCTGCCAGACCATCAGTACAAGAAATCAATGTCAAGTCTGTTGTTACCTGGAAGAGCATCAATACAAGCAAATAATGTCACGTGAGGTGTGTTGTCATCTGTCAGAACGACATTACAAGGAATCCATATCAGGTCAGTTGTTATCTGCCAGACCACCAGTACAAGCAATCAGTGTCATGTCAGGTCTGTTGTTATATGGCAGACCATCGGTACAAGAAACTAATGCCATGTCAGGCCTGCTGTTATTTGTCAGAAACCAATGTCGAACCAGGTCCGTTCTTATCTGTCGGACCACCAATAAAAGATTTCAATGTGAGATCTGTTGTTATCTATCTGATTGTTATCTGGGGGTGGGGTGGGGCCTGAAAAAAACAGTTTTCAAACAAATAGAGGATAAGCAAGTACGTAGTTACACACAATAAGTGTCACAACCATCACATTAGTAACCTGTATGTTAGGTCGACATGCTAAAATTTGAGAGATGGTAACTTTTGGTATACCTTCTTTTGCCGGCCAGTTTATTACATCCGCTTATAATCATCACTGAGGACATCCATGACCTGTGCCATTCTGAATATGGTTAAATCGTTCTCCCAAGTTCGATTCCCCTTTTCGGTGCAATGTGTGAAGCCCATTTCAGGTGTCGAGAGCCCTGATATTGCTGGAATATTGCTAAACGCGTTGTAGAACCTCACCCAGGCAAACTCACTCTGAATGTAGAACAGAAAAACAAGAGCAGGAGTCAGATAATGATGTATTTCATGAGTAATGTATTTGAAATGGAAGAAATTAACCACTAAAATTAAACTTACTCATCACTCACTGTCGACATTTCCCGCTTGGCGTATTGGTAGTACTGACCCCAGCAGTACCAAATAAAACTGTTCCATATACGATAAAAACCCGAACCCATCTGAACACGTTCGTCTTCCGTTTAATCCATGAACATTTATTTTTAGAGAAACTTTAAAAACCACCAGACCACAGGTTTTCAGAAAACATGTTCAGCCAAGCGGACCGTAGGTTCATCCAACATACTGATCAAGGCATCGTTTGATCGACTGTCACTTTCCCTGACAGAATGGTTTCCGACAGTTATACGTGAGACGTGAGCTGCCAAATGTCGTGCGTACTGAGAGGACCAAAACTTTATGGCAATCGTCAGTCATTGTAGTCTCAATTGCCAGGGTGATTCGGCTCGGCGGTGTCGTTATGTCAATGTCGTATACGATCTCGCCGACGTGCAGACGTTTCGGTAGTCCCAGGTGATACAAGATTAGCCTCAGTCCAACATTGATGTCTATGAAAGATTGAATTCTATTGCTTCAGCGGTCACAGTAGTGTCAACAGTCAAATGCCCTATCGATATATACTCTAGGGGTTCTACACAACAGACACTTACCACATTCATATGAAGATGGTCTCTAAGCGCCTTCACAACCATTAAATGAACCTTACTACTTATGATCCTTGGTAGAGTAGCGGTAGTGTACCTCATGATCTGTGGTAGTGTATGGTTTTATGATCTCTTGTTGTGTACCTCATGGTCTTTGGTAGTGCATCTTATGATCTTTCGCAGTCTGTTATATGACCTGTAGCAGTGTACCTTATCATCTGTGACCGACTGAATGTATCTTATGATCTGTTGTTGTGTACCTCATGATCTATGGTAGTGTGGCTGTGTACCTCATGATCTATGGTAGTGTAGCTGTGTACCTCATGATCTATGGTAGTGTGGCTGTGAACCTCATGATCTATGGCAGTATACCTTATGATCTGTGGTAGTTTATCGTATAACGCATATCATATGAAACCGTTTCTTTCCCTAGTGACGTGTAGTAGAGTATTGTGTGACACGTGTGAGTATTTTGTGTCAGTAATGTTAGTGCCATGTGTAAAATGCGATATGTCGTTTTGTTGTATATTACCTTTGATTATGTTTTGTGTGACCTCAGTTTTGTCTTGTATAGCTTAGGGTGTGTCAGAATTGTGTTCCCTGTAATTGTTACATTAAATCTTATGTTATGTTATGAGTGATCATAGGTTTGCATTCCTGGGCTTCATGGCTGTGTATCTTGTCTCTGTTTTGGACTCTGTGTTTCTGTGTGACTTTGTGTGTATTTGGCGCAATGTGAGATTAGGACTTGTGTTTTCCGTGGTAGTATCGTCTTTTTGTGTGGACACGGCATCATGGTATCTGTCACATCGGATCAGACGTCTTTGGATGTAATTGAGAAGAAAATGGACAACGTATCATATAAACCATGCTTAACCTCTTGTAAGCAGTCGCTGAGCCATAGCAACGTGATGCTGACGACAAGCAAGGAGAAACAACGCGAGACACCACGAGATTAGTACATTGGCGACTTTACACTGGCAGTACCCAGAAACCAGTGCGGCTATGTCTGGGTCAGTCAGCTACAGGGAGGTCAATGGATGTATCAGATTCACACAAAACACTGCTACATCAGCTTCTACAGTCGTGTAAACGCCGAATAACACGTTGAAGTTGAAGGTCATTCGACTGTGATGTCATTGCGGCTTCTCATATTCACTCTCTTTCAGAGACTTAGATTCAAGGTTCTATGTTCGCACGCCACTTTACATAAAGCTGTGAAAAGAACATGTTCATTTACAAAGCAAGTTCATAAGTTAACATATAACTTATATGTCAAACGATAATAATTTATGAATAAATAATAAATTGGCAAGTGGTATATAGTACAGGTTTAGCTGATACAAGGACATTCCAATGCGAACATCTGTTTGACACATGTGTGTCGAAGTATTTACCGAACTTACAATTGTGACATTACAAGGCGTGTAACCCCATGTAAACATTAGCCTTGACAGGTGGACTAAGGTCACATCATGTGAGTCACCAGACACTGGCTTCTCGTGCTTGCCATCAATGCTTTATCTTTAGACAGTGACTTATTATTGAACAGGATCATGTAAATATGTGGCTTTGTTTTCAAGATATTTGGGATATGCATGTACCCAATGAGCGCATTAGTTTCTACACTCCAAGAAATCGAAGTATGAGAAAAGAGGAGTTGAATCGTTTAAAAACAGGTAGGTTAACTCAAGAACAAGATTCGTCAATGCTTCCTCTGGTCACCTGATACGATGGTGTTTTCACATTTTTGTCGTAGATGTGTCACATCCTCTTTTAAAAAGTGCGGGCATTCAGGAAGCAAGAAATTTCCCGAATAACACGAGTTATTACACTTTAATTGTAATTGTTTGTAAAACTTGGGGTCTACGTTTAATCATTGAACATATATTTTAGAGAAACTTTAACCCATGAACATATATTTTAGAGAAACTTTAACCCATGAACATATATTTTAGAGAAACATCAACCCAAGAACATATATTTTAGAGAAAATTTAACCCATGAACATATATTTCAGAGAAACTGTAACCCATGAACATATATTTTAGAGAAACTTTAACCCATGAACATATATTTTAGAGAAACATCAACCCAAGAACATATATTTTAGAGAAAATTTAACCCATGAACATATATTTTAGAGAAACTTTAACCCATAAACATATATTTTAAAGAATCTTTAACCCATGAACACATATTTCAGAGAAACATCAACCCAAGATCATATATTTTAGAGAAAGTTTAACCCATGAACATATATTTTAGAGAATGTTTAACCCATGAACATATATTTAAGAGAACCTTTAACAACCATCCGGTCAGTGTGTTTCAGAATACATGTTCAGCCAAGCGGGACGTAGATTCACTTCACGTGACAACAGCCTTGAAAGGCGATAAAGGTAAAATGTAGCATTTCAAAGGCTGAGTGAATAGGTTCAGTTTTACGCCTCTTTTGCCAATATACCAGCAATATCACGGAAGAGGGCACTAGAAATGGACTTCACACACTGTACCGACATGGAGAATCGAACCCGGGTGTTTGGGGTGACGACTGAGAGCTTTAATCACTAGCTTACCCTGCCGTCCTCAAATGTTGACGTGTTCGAGACAGGATTGCGTAACACTGCGGTTTGCCAAACGTTCACTCACTACACGAGAGTCGCCACGTGACGTGTCACCAGACAAATACGTGTGGGATCAGCAAACGGAGCGACCAGGCAACGTTTACTGTAGGGGAATGACGTCCAACTCCATCTCATTTGCCATCTGACGTACTCTGCGGGCCGTCGTGGGAGAGACGGCATTGGTGCCTGCTTGTTTGCTTATTATCAGTTAACCCTGCAATGTGATATTACTGAAGATTTGGGTGGTGGGTTAGCCGAGTGGTTAAAGCGTTCGCTCGTCACGCCGAAGACCCGGGTTCGATTCCTGACATGGGTACAATGTGCGAAGCGCATTTCAGGAATCCCCCGCTATGATATTGCTGGAATATGGCTAAAAGCGGAGTAAAACTAAACTCACTCAGTAACCCTAAGGCAGCTGTGTTATACACTGAATTTCCTTTCATGTCTTGTAGCTGGAGCAAGGACGCACCTCAATTCTGTACCATCACGACAAGTGTCATCTTTACAAACCCACATAGTGAAAAAGAAAACACTTTTTATCTGCAGACATTTCCCTGTCTGGCATCGAATCTCCTACGTTACTGTCAATGTCGTGCTGGGGACCTCCGTGGCCACAAATCTTAGACGTTCCGAAACATCCGGAAATTTAGCATGGAAGAATTAAAAAGAGAATCTGAAATTGGCAAGTACAGTTGGATTATTATAATCAGCTTTGTAAAGCTAAACTAGCCTGGTCAATGTGCAAGACGCAAGCCCAAGCCAGGACAGGGACTGTTATGTGCCTAGGGGCTTCATTATCCTACTTAGCGTCGAAAGTGAGTGTTTGAGTCTGAATTTACGCCGATTTTATCTATATATGAGCAATATCCGGCAAGGAACAGCAGAAAAAGGCTTTACACTTTGTGCCCATGTACCCTGGTCTTCGTACCCTTAACGAACGGACGCTTTAAACTTTAGGCTACCCCACAACATGATAATATTTATTACAAATTTACTAGATAGAAACTAGAGAAATAATAGCCACTGGTTAAATGCTTCACTTGTTCGATGTGAGGGGGCGGTAAGGTAACCTAATGCGTTCGCTCGTCACGCCGAAGATCCAGGTTCGATTCCCCACATGGGTCCCACCATAAAACCATACTCACATAACCTAATGGCTTGCTGGAAACATGGCCATTTGTCTTGACTATTTGCACTGGCCGACGAGTCGTGCGGCTTCCTCTTTGCTCCCTGACAGGCAACGTTGGCTCACACCTACGAGCAGCATTTATCAGAAAGAGAAATATTAAAAAACTATTGTTTGCTGAATAATACATAGTATGGATCTCCCAGTGGAGCTGATGTATGCAGTAAGTGTGAGATGCGGCGTGTGTGATGACTTGTTTAGAGGCATCATTGGGACCTCCGCATCCATCACATGTACCGAATCAACGTGTAAATCCAATGCAACTGACGTGTTACATTATCAATATCACATTTGTATTACTGTAGAGTGAATAACTGCCATGTCACATGAAACAATTCATTTTACGAACGAGGTGTGATTCAACAACGAAGTGCTTTTAAATCATCGCCCCCGTGTGTGCGTGCGTGTGTCAGTGTAAGGACATTTTTGTGCGCGTTTTCGTACGTGTGTGTGTGTGTGTGTGTGTGTGTGTGTGTGTGTGTGTGTGTGTGTGTGTGTGTGTGTGTGTGTGTGTGTGTGTGTGTGTGTGCATCGGTGCGCCTGAGTGGGTTTGCGCATTTCTAGAAACTGCTGCTCTAACTACACCCGACTTCGCACATAATTAAAAGCGCAAATCTTCTCCATGTTCTGGACGGTAGACGTGGACGGGAGGGGGTGTGGGTGTCCACAAGTACCCAGGTAACTGTAACGACGGATACATCAGAAGCACATGAACTTATGCTGTAGATGGGTTCCCCTCTGTTCCCTTGGTATTGTCCTAGTCGTTGTGTGTCGCTTATTGATGTGTATAGTCCATGTCGTTGTGTATAGTCCTGGTCTATGTGTATAGTCCTGGTTGATGTGTGTAGTCCTGGTCGTTGTGTATAGTCCTAGTTGATGTGTATAGTCCTGGTTGTTGTGTATAGTCTTGGTTGATGTGTATAGTCCTGGTAACTGTGTATAGTCCTGGTCATTGTGTATAGTCAATGTCGTTGTGTATAGTCCTGGTTGATGGGTATCGTCCTGGTTGATGTGTATCGTCCTGGTCGATGTGTATAGTCTTGGTTGATGTGTATAGTCCTGGTTGATGTGTATAATCTTGGGTGATGTGTATAGTCCTGGTAGCTGTGTATAGTCCTGGTCCTGTGGGTGGTCCTGGTCGTTGTGTGGCATCTCTGTCGTTAAGTGTGCTTCTGGCTCGGACATCTAGCGTGCCTTCTATCCCATGGTGTAGGCGTGTCTGTTACGTTGTGCTGTGTGTGTCTGTGTAGGATCCGCACAAGCTTTGCTCTAGCACGAACTCAATAACTACAGTGCAGATTAGCATGCAAATGTGAAAGTTAATCCATGGAAGAGTTTGATAAAGTAGACATGGATGGGTAGGTAGATAAGGGAGGGGAGGAGGGCGAGGGGACGTAGGGGGAGGGTGCGATAGTAGAACCGGAGTGATGATGTAATGCCAGGCGATGCGATAAAGCAGAAAGAAATGATGATCATAATGCATAATGTAGACATTATTCTCTATTTATTACCCCTCTTTGGGTGTCACTGGTTGTACGCCTACTATCAGAAACTATGGCCAGTTTATACCGATAGCAGCAAATCCCATCGTTTATGTCATGTGAGGCCTTCATTATATTGTGATCTCTGTCATACACCAACGTATTGACAACCGACACGCTATCTAGTGTTGGAAGAGCTTTGAATCATTGGCCTCCAAATTGTAATAAACATACTTGGACCGAACACAAATGTCACAGTAGAGGGAAAAACACACTTCTTCGAGTAAAGCCCGCAATAAATGTCGAAAAAAGCACAGTTATTGGTGAGCATTATGAAATGGCTGTCAGACTCAAGACACCGATAAAACTCTACTGACCACAGCAATCACAACACACAGAAAATGACAAAACTAAATCCTCTAACATTGAAAATTATCTAATATACTGGTCAAACATAGTTAGAGATATATGTAAAATTTGAAATTATGAATAATTATCTATCTACTCACTGACACACTGATAAAATATCCATCATAAAAAGCAAATATCCTTGACTTGTTTTGTATTTAGTATACATGTCAGGAGAAACGCATAACGTCTTACATACAGAGAAAAAAAGGAGACACCAGTAACCTTTACACACACGCGCACAGATGCACCCTGTCATTAATTTACAGAACGAGACCTTGAGCTTCAATTCCTAATTGCATATTTTGAAAAAAACTCAAATCAGAAGTTTGAACAATTCAAATCAGATGTATTGTGTTTGTTCTACCTCAGCCGAATAAAACGCTGACTATCACAAGATAAAGAAGTATTGTGTTTGTTCTACCTCAGCCGAATAAAACGCTGACTATCACAAGATAAAGAAGTATTGTGTTTGTTCTACCTCAGCCGAATAAAACGCTGACTATCACAAGATAAAGAAGTATTGTGTTTGTTCTACCTCAGCCGAATAAAACGCTGACTATCACAAGATAAAGCACTGCATAATAACGCCCTTTGTATCTCCGAAATTACAAATGGACAAGGTCGACAGTCGTAATGATCCCTCTCTGTCCGAAGGGCAGGACATACATGCACTCCCTTGGGGTGATACTTCGTAATTGGGACTGTTTGCTGTATCTCAGCAGACAGACAAAAGTGCAGAACCTACACAACCAAGGTCGGACGATTTACACAGATATCCAGGTACTGAAAATGAAAACAACATTGAAACGTTTGCAAAATATTTTAATTCAAATGGAACATTATTTCAAGATGGCCCATGCATCCCAGCATGCCAACTGTATGGGTCCCGCATCAATAAATGCATGACGCAAGTAAAAATGGTCAGTGGTGGTTGGTAATTGCACTAGTATTTCCCGCATCGTTAACGCGCTTCGTAGTGGCTACTTGGTCGTGTGTGGCCCATTATAACAGGGAGTAAAATGCGACCATGCTGTATCGTTGCAGTTCCGATTGTCTTATTTAACGCTAAGACCGCATTGTGGTCGGACGAGTTTAAGGTCGAACACTTTAGCCATGGAAATAGCAGTAAATCATCCCAGTTCTGGAACATATCTTCTTTTGATGACAAATGAACTAAAACATCAAGTGCATCAGACACGTCTCCATATATGAGGTCCACAGTCAGGTTCATCTCAGACGTCTCCATATATGAGGTCCAAAGTCAGATCCATCTCAGACGTCTCCATACATGAGATCCACAATAAGGTTCATCTCAGACGTCTCCATACATGAGGTCCACCATCAGGTTCATCTCAGACGTCTCCATACATGAGGTCCACAATCAGGTTCATCTGAGATCTCTCCATCATTGAGGTCCACAGTCAGGTCCACCTCAGATGTCTCCACTCATGAGGTCCACAATCAAGTCCATCTCAGACGTCTTCACTCGTGAGGTCCACAGTCAGGTCTATCTGGGATATTCCATACATGAGGTCAACCATCACGTCCATCAGAGATGTCTCTATGCATGAGATCTACAATCAAGTTCATATGAGAATCTGTGTACGAGGTCAACCATCAAGTTCATCAGCGACGTCTCCGCGCATGAACTCTACGGTCAGATTCATCTGAGACGTCCCACACGCCGCTGGGTTCGTCTAAAACGTCTCAAGACTCCAGTAGATATAGATTCCACCTCACGAATTGCTAATCTTTTAACAACACTTCCACAGACAAAAAGATGTCATCGGTTTGACATAGTTTGCTTGCTTCCACATGCTGTCCTAGTTTGGTCGTGTGACTGGCCATTTCTTGGCTGTCTTTCACATCACCAGATTGCTGGTTGCCTTCTCGACAGGCCCCAGATGTAGCTCTGTCTCAGAAAAATAAGCATCGTCTTTTATTGTTGTTCGCAACATATATGGAAGGAAATTATGGTTTCCTGAACATACTGGCCGTAGCTAAGCTCATTTGAGTCAAGCGGAATTATATATGAACACAAAGCCTAGTGAACTCCTGAAATTGCACTATGTGTTTGTTTATCCAGGAGAAAGTGTTTGTTACTCCCGACCTTGTGCAGGGCAGTGTCTTGCTGACGTCACATATGTGTAAGCCGTCTGTTGAGTGCTGATAGTAATCGTGTACTGGGTTGTAGTGTAGCCTTAATTCCGTCACCTATCTGATTGTCTGTGTAATCTACGAAGAGATCCTCCATACATAAGCCCATCTGTTTATGACGCATGCCCAGTACGTCTGCTGTGGTGAGCAGACGATATCCTGTGTGACGCTACAGCCGGCGAGGGAGAGGATTTGGTGACGAGTGATAATGACCGTCTTACCACACCTCTTGATGTTCTTCCGGCCACGGCGCTGTATTAATTGGTGTTTGACTTCTAGGAATGTGTTGATTTCATCAACTAGAGTAAATGGCAAACCACCTTCAAAGAGAATTCGATTCAGGTTTTATTTGTGGTAGAAACAGTGGCTGCCATCGACATAGCGAACCTAGACACTGATGAAGGAGCTTTCTGATGACTTTTGGTCTAGGTATGATATGGAGCATTATCATATGAAAGGTTAGACTGTCAGGAATACGAAACAAAAATAACGTTTCTGGCGGCTTGGGCATTTTAGAAATCGTCTCGACGATGATGGTTTCAAAAACAATTCAGATGTGTCAAATCATTGTGTTCAAATATACACTCTGTTCCTCAACAGCTGTTTAATTTTCAAATACAAACATTGTTTTCCCCAAAATATGTTTTATTTTGAAATTGTAAAAAATCTTCCCCAGCAACCTTGTTTTGTGCTCAAATACACTTATTGCTCTTCACAAATTGTTTTATATTGAAGCGTAAACATTGTCCTTCAACAACTGCTTAGTGTTCAAACAAAAAGATTGTTCCCAACAACTGCTTAGTGTTCAAATATACATTGTGTTCTTCAACAACTCTTTAGTGCTCAAATATACTCATTGTTCTTTTACTGTTGTTTTAGTACTTAACTGCAAATTTTAATGCTCCAACATTCAGCTTGTTCCTTGAAATTTGTTGACTGTCCTGATATTCTCTTCGACTATCCACAACTGTTAAGTGTTAAAAATTCAAATAAGATCACTTTCCTTCCTGTAATGTGTATTATTTATCTCTTTTTACTAACTTTTCAAACTATGATGATCCGTGTTAGAATCAATCTTGAGTCACTTGGGATCGGGTATTGCCTTGTCTCAATTGCCAAGATCTTTATAGAATCACTGGATTGTCGGTTCGTTTATTTACAGACCGGTTTGATTAAACTGGAATATTGCTGTCAGGGGCGTTAAACAACAAACGAACAAACAAACTATCCTTTAAATTACTGATGATTTCTTGTTCCCAGTGCATTTAGAAGTTCAGAGAAATATGCAGAGTTGAATACAAAGGGTTTAAAGGTAGGACACTAAACTCCAGAATTGTCTTCCACGCTGCACTGGCTTCCACGCTAATCGATCAAAATACTTTACAGGTGAGGCCATGCTTAAATTTCTTATACTGCTAAAAACAGCAATATACTCGTTATTTATACGTCAGTGCAGGTGATTGTTTTATGGACCTGAAATGAATATACTCAATGAGTTTTAAGTTGCAGCATTACCTGAACCATACATGATATCCGTATTTACACCATGCTGAGGTAAAACAGGTGTATAATAAATCATGATCGCTATATACAAAACTACTCTTTACCACTGAATAAATCTGAGATTAGTCTTAAACGAAACTGAGAAAGTCTGGCCTGTGTTTATAAAAAGTCTGAGCGACAAGCAGATTATAGGTTGTACGTATCCAGCTATATAATAAACCGGTGTTTATAAACCAGTCAAATCACGCTAAAGGGTATGAAAATATTTTTACGAAACAAACAGAGAGATTGCTAATTTATTCATGAATTTAACAGGGGGATTTGAATCAGATAATTTCTTAATATAGCTCATAATGGTTAACAACGATTGGCGTTATTTTTCGTTTTTGTGACATTTATATGTCATTCACAGTCAGCATTCATCAAGACATGTTTACTCTTCCGTTGTATCTCTGAGCTTGTGCTTATTTACCAATCCAGTTCTTTTCCTTGGGCCCAAAATATGCTGAATTCGAATCAGTCAAATAGTGATATCGCGAAAGTGTGATATCGCTGACTGTCTTCCTAGACCCATCACCAACACGTGAAAGCCACGTTTATTGCTAACCTTAAAACAGCGAGGAACTTTCTTTAGGTCACTGGAGCTTCAAATTTGGATAAACTTCGTAAAGACATCTGACAGTATGACTATGATTATCAGTTTTTCATATTAACAGAGTATTTCTGTACATTCAAATAACGTGAATTAGTGAGGGTGCATTCTTCTTTTTGAAAATTAACATGTACCATTTTGTTGCACAGAAATCATTTCCAATGTTTGGAAACATATTTAATCAACTTAGCAATATGTACTGAAAAGCAAAAGAAACGCAAATTTCGAAAAAGTGAAATCTCATAACAGTATGCGTTCATATTTATGTCTTCTATTTAAAAAATAATAATAAGTTGCGTTTGTTTTGCTGTTCAGTATATAAATCCTGGGAAGGTCTCTGGTGATGGTCTAAGAACGAAAACTTTGTAGCTGATGTCTCCGGTGATGGTCTAAGGAGGAGCTGTGTGCACCCGATGTGGCTGGAGAGGGTCTAAGAACGAACTTTTTGTAGTTGATGTCTCTGGTAATGGTCTAAGAACGAACTATGTGAAGCTGGTATATGTGGCGATGGTCTAAGAACGAACTGTTTGTTGCTGGTGATGGTCTATGAACGAGCTGATAAACCTGTATCCGTTAATTGCATGTTATGATAGTGGATGTCTCAGACTCAAAATGTGTCTGAGGACTCATATCTCCTGGCTTTTTGAACAGAGATAATGAGTCAGCCATCCATCTCACGAAAGACATGTCGACATGAATCCGATGTAATCCAATACCATCTTCATTGATATGACGTCTAGGTGTCACGTGATACCACGTGATGTCAAGAAGTGGGTAAAGGCAAGATCAAAGATTAATATGCTTCTATCCTGTTCCCAAATATCCCCGCACCAGTTTCTCAGCAGAGGAATGTCGTAAGTCCCGAGTAGTTCGCAAAACTAAAGATCGTGTTGTAAGAGGGAAGCCGATTACAAACCGACAGACGATCTATCAAATGGACTTACATTAAAAATTTATTGCGGATTTTAACTTCAGAGTCCGCGGATCTCCTTCCATTAGGGCAACATTCCTCCGAGTCTCTGATAGAAAAACACGCCACAGATGATAATAGTTTGTCAAAGAATTAGGCCTTTGGAGAACTGATGTTTCTTCTTGTGCAAGGATCGGATCTAAAATTCCTACTCCACTAATCTCAAGTAATAGGCTTAATTATGCTTTGAAGGTCTGTTGGAGTCTGTGGTTGCAAACCCGCACTGCTAATGAAATAGGGGAATGAAACTTGGCATCAAAAGAGATTACAAGCATTTATTAATGTCTGTGTGTCGTGTCGGCCGTTCTTTATGACTTGTATATTTGTGCCTGGTTTTTGTCTCAGATTAAATATGTTTTCAAAGAGGATTCTACGGATTAAAAATTATATAAAGCTATGTTTTTGTGTGGATTAAAGGATGACACATGAAGTACTATACTTATACAAACACTACTCTGTTACTGGAGTTACACCACAGAAGGAGGCCGATTGACTACATTCGCAGGGCAGCAGTATAATACATAAACCTTTCGGTGTGTCGGTCCGATAACTACGGACCATAGAGTTATATCAGTGTATATACACGTACAGGTGTCCCATCAACTTCTGTAAGTACATGTACGCACAACGGGCTTGGTAAAGACACAGATGTCCCACTCCCTACAATCAGTGCTTATATATAGGTGTAAGTGTCCCATCCCGTACAATCAGTGCATGTACAAGTAGAGGTGCCCAACTGTCTACAATCAGTGCATTTACGGGTAGAGTAAAGGTGTCCCATCCCTTACGATCGGTGCATGTAGAGCTAGAGGTGTCCACTCTCTGCAGTCAGTGCATGTACAGGTACAGGTGTCCCATCCCCCACAATCAGTGCTTATACAGGAATTGGTGTCCCACTCACTACAGTCAGTTCATGTGCAGTTATGTCCCATCTGTTACAATCAGTGCATGTACGGGTACAGTTGCACCATCCTCTGCAATCAGTGCATGTGCTGGTGGAGGGGTCCCATCAGCTTCAATAAGTGCATGTACAGGTATAGGTGTCCCGTCACCTACAAATAGTGCATGTACAGGTGGAGGGGTCCCATCCCTTACAATCAGTTCATGTGCAGGTACAGTAAAGTTGCCCTATCCCCGTCAATCAGTGCATGTGCAGGTATAGGTGTCCTATCAGCTTAAACCTGTGCATGTACAGCAAAGGCGTCTCATCAAATCAGTGCATATGCAGGTAGAGGTATCCTATTCCTTAGACTCATTGCATGTACAGGAAGAAGTGTCCCACTCTCTACAATCGGTGCATGTACAGGTAGAGGTGTCCCACTCTCTACAATCGGTGCATGTACAGGTAGGGGTGTCCCACTCTCTACAATCAGTGCATGTACAGTTATGCCCCATCCCAGAGAATGCGTTTTAACCAACTGTTACTCCAGGGACTGTTCAATAAATCTGTACTGCACCTCCATGGTTAAGTTGTGTATCTGACTCATAGATATTCCAATGGGTATATCTTGTTGTGATTTTACAGACCTCAGTTTATTTTAGGCATTGGGCTGCCAAGTCATTTCTGGTTTTCCACATATCGATCACAGTAAAATCTGCATTATATCTTTACGTGTAAGACTATTAATTCATTAAATCGGGTGACGATAGATAGCGTTGACAGCGGCCTCTACTCTACAACGTGACATTGTTATGTATCTTCACACACTGTCATAACAATCATAAAATCGATGACAAAATTTCCCCTTCAGAAAATCAGAGACCTAGTTCTAAAGTCAGTTTAGAAGACAAATATTGCAAATTGATTTCGTAAGAGAAAGAGCGTTTAGATCAGCGATCTGATCGCTGCAATTACAATAGAAATCAATGAATATCACCATAGCTTTGTATTAAACAATACATCGCTTGAATAGCTCCTCGTGTAACTCGGGAATTGGAGGGGCAAGAGAATGCATTTAGCTTGTACGAGTGGCAAGGCGGGGAGTGATTTTCTGCACTTACCATAATACTGCGCCGTTCATTGTGATATCGAGGTGACGTAGGTCGATAAATCGATAGTGTCATTTATTGGAAGGAATCAGTAATGAAATTCATGCAAATTCGATGAAGCAGTTAGACGACTTCGTATCCTCTGCCATTTTGTGTTATCAGACAAAGATGAGCAATTTGGAAAGCGATATGCTTGGTACACGCATTGAACACCGTCGCTTGCCAGTGTGAGAATGATGGTAGACCATAACGGAACTGGGTGGGCTGACTGGAAAGGGTGGGCTGACTGGAAAGGGTAGTCTGACTGGAAAGGATGGGGTGGTGCTAGAGAGACGTAAGGGGAAATATTTTAATGTGATCGTATCTGGCGATTTTTCCAGACATAGTGTTTCGTTCTATTTTTGCTTTCTGTCGGAGTCAGTTGCGTGGGAGATGGGTCTTTGCCAGATGAGGATTCAAAGTGAATGTGGAAAAAGTTTATAGAGATGTGGGTTGGTAGAGGAGGGTTGACGATCAGTTGGGAATGTAGGTTATAGAAAGGTGGGTTGAGAAATGAGGGATGAAGATTACGGGTTGCAGATGAACGTCAAATGGATGTCCTGCAATGTAATGTTTATCTGTGTGATATGGATGTCCTGCAATGCAATGTTCATATGTGTGATATGGATGTCCTGCAATGCAATGTTCATATGTGTGATATGGATGTCCTGCAATGCAATGTTCATATGTGTGATGTGGATGTCCTACAATGTAATGTTTATCTGTGTGATATGGATGTCCTGCAATGCAATGTTCATCTGTGTGATATGGATCTCCTGCAATGCAATGTTTATCTGTGTGATGTGGATCTACTGCAATGTAATGTTCATATGTGTGATATGGATGTCCTGCAATGCAATGTTTATCTGTGTGATGTGGATGTCCTGCAATGCAATGTTTATCTGTGTGATGTGGATGTCCTACAATGTAATGTTTTTCTGTGTGATATGGATGTCCTGCAATGGAATGTTCATATCTGTGATATGGATGTCCTGCAATGCAATGTCTATCTGTGTGATATGGATGTCCTGCAATGCAATGTTCATATGTGTGATGTGGATGTCCTGCAATGCAATGTCTATCTGTGTCATGTGGATGTCCTGCAATGCAATGTTTATCTGTGTGATGTGGATGTCCTACAATGTAATGTTTTTCTGTGTGATATAGATGTCCTGCAATGGAATGTTCATATGTGTGATATGGATGTCCTACAATGTAATGTTTTTCTGTGTGATATGGATGTCCTGCAATGCAATGTTCATATGTGTGATGTGGATGTCCTGCAAAGTAATGTTTATCTGAGTGATGTGGATGTCCTGCAATGCAATGTTTATCTGTGTGACATGGATGTTCTGCAATGCAATGTTTATCTGTGTGATATGGATCTCCTGCAATGCAATGCTCATCTGTGTGATGTGGATGTCCTGCAATGCAGTGTTGATCTGTGTGATGTGGATGTCCTGCAATGCAATGTTCATCTGTGTGATATGGATGTTTTGCAATGCAATGTTTATCTGTGTGATGTCCTACTGATCTGTGTGATATGGATGTCCTGTAATGCAATGTTTATCTGTGTCATATGGATGTCCTGCAATGCAATGTTCATCTGTGTGATGTGGATGTCCTGCAATGCAATGTTTATCTGTGTGATATGGATGTCCTGCAATGCAATGTTCATCTGTGTGATATGGATGTCCTGCAATGCAATGTTTATCTGTGTGATGTGGATGTCCTGCAATGCAATGTTTATCTGTGTGATGTGGATGTCCTGCAATGCAATGTTAATCTGTGTGATATGGATGGCCTGCAATGCAATGTTTATCTGTGTGATGTGGATGTCCTCCAATGCAATGTTTATCTGTGTGATGTGGATGTCCTGCAATGCAATGTTTATCTGTGTGATGTGGATGTATTACAATGTAATGTTTTTCTGTGTGATATGGATGTCCTGCAATGGAATGTTCATATGTGTGAAATGGATGTCCTACAATGTAATGTTTTTCTGTGTGATGTGGATGTCCTGGAATGCAATGTTCATATGTGTGATATGGATGTCCTGCAATGTAATGTTTATCTGTGTGATGTGGATGTCCTGCAATGCAATGTTTATCTGTGTGATATGGATGTCCTGCAATGTAATGTTCATGTTTGTGATATGGATCTCCTGCAATGCAATGTCTATCTGTGTGATATGGATCTCCTGCAATGCAATGTTTATCTGTGTGATATGGATGTCCTGCAATGCAATGTTCATCTGTGTGATATGGATGTTCTACAATGTAATGTTTGTATGTGTGATATGGATGTCCTGCAATGTAATGTTCATCTTTGTGATATGGATGTCCTGCAATGCAATGTTTATCTGTGTGATGTGGATGTCCTGCAATGCAATGTTCATCTGTGTGATATGGATGTCCTGCAATGCAATGTTTATCTGTGTGATGTGGATGTCCTGCAATGCAATGTTTATGTGTGTGATGTGGATCTCCTGCAATGCAATGTTTATCTGTGTGATGTGGATGTCCTGCAATGCAATGTCTATCTGTGTGATATGGATGTCCTGCAATGCAATGTTCATCTGTGTGATGTGGATGTTCTGCAATGCAGTGTTGATCTGTGTGATATGGATGTCCTGCAATGTAATGTTTATCTGTGTGATATGGATGTCCTACAATGTAATGTTTATATGTGTGATGTGGATGTCCTGCAATGCAATGTTTATCTGTGTGATATGGATGTCCTACAATGTAATGTTTATCTGTGTGATATGGATGTCCTACAATGTAGCTTTTATCTCTGTGATATGGATGTCCTGCAATGTAATGTTTATCTGTGTGATGTGGATCTCCTGCAGTGCAATGTTTATCTGTGTGATATGGATCTCCTGCAATGCAATGTTTATCTGTGTGATGTGGATCTACTGCAATGCAATGTTTTTCTGTGTGATATGGATGTCCTGCAATGCAATGTTTATCTGTGTGATATGGATGTCCTACAATGTAATGTTTATATGAGTGATATGGATGTCCTGCAATGTAATGTTCATCTTTGTGATATGGATCTCCTGCAATGCAATGTTTATATGTGTGATATGGATCTCCTGCAATGCAATGTTTATCTGTGTGATATGGATCTCCTGCAATGCAATGTTTATCTGTGTGATGTGGATGTCCTGCAATGCAATGTTCATCTGTGTGATATGGATGTCCTGCAATGTAATGTTTATCTGTGTGATGTGGATGTCCTGCAATGCAATGTTTATCTGTGTGATGTGGATGTCCTGCAATGCAATGTTTATCTGTGTGATGTGGATGTATTACAATGTACTGTTTTTCTGTGTGATATGGATGTCCTGCAATGGAATGTTCATATGTGTGATATGGATGTCCTACAATGTAATGTTTTTCTGTGTGATATGGATGTCCTGCAATGCAATGTTCATATGTGTGATATGGATGTCCTGCAATGTAATGTTTATCTGTGTGATGTGGATGTCCTGCAATGCAATGTTTATCTGTGTGATATGGATGTCCTGCAATGTAATGTTCATCTTTGTGATATGGATGTCCTGCAATGCAATGTTTATCTGTGTGATATGGATGTCCTGCAATGCAATGTGTATCTGTGTGATATGGATGTCCTGCAATGCAATGTTCATCTGTGTGATATGGATGTCCTACAATGTAATGTTTGTATGTGTGATATGGATGTCCTGCAATGTAATGTTCATCTGTGTGATATGGATGTCCTGCAATGCAATGTTTATCTGTGTGATGTGGATGTCCTGCAATGCAATATTCATCTGTGTGATATGGATGTCCTGCAATGCAATGTTTATCTGTGTGATATGGATGTCCTGCAATGCAATGTTTATGTGTGTGATGTGGATCTCCTGCAATGCAATGTTTATCTGTGTGATGTGGATGTCCTGCAATGCAATGTCTATCTGTGTGATATGGATGTCCTGCAATGCAATGTTCATCTGTGTGATGTGGATGTTCTGCAATGCAGTGTTGATCTGTGTGATATGGATGTCCTGCAATGTAATGTTTATCTGTGTGATATGGATGTCCTACAATGTAATGTTTATATGTGTGATGTGGATGTCCTGCAATGCAATGTTTATCTGTGTGATATGGATGTCCTATAATGTAATGTTTATCTGTGTGATATGGATGTCCTACAATGTAGCTTTTATCTGTGTGATATGGATGTCCTGCAATGTAATGTCTATCTGTGTGATATGGATGTCCTGCAGTGCAATGTTTATCTGTCTGATATGGATCTCCTGCAATGCAATGTTCATCTGTGTGATGTGGATCTCCTGCAATGTAATGTTTATCTGTGTGATATGGATGTCCTGCAATGCAATGTTTATCTGTGTGATATGGATGTCCTACAATGTAATGTTTATATGTGTGATATGGATGTCCTGCAATGCAATGTTCATCTTTGTGATGTGGATCTCCTGCAATGCAATGTTTATATGTGTGATATGAATCTCCTGCAATGCAATGTTTATCTGTGTGATGTGGATCCCCTGCAATGCAATGTTTATCTGTGTGATGTGGATCTCCTGCAATGTAATGTTTATATGTGTGATATGGATGTCCTGCAATGTAATGTTCATTTGTGTGATATGGATCTCCTGCAATGCAATGTTTATCTGTGTGATATGGATGTCCTGCAATGCAATGTTTATCTGTATGATATGGATATCCTGCAATGCAATGTTTATCTGTGTGATATGGATGTCCTACAATGTAATGTTTGTATGTGTGATATGGATGTCCTGCAATGTAATGTTCATCTTTGTGATATGGATGTCCTGCAATGCAATGTTTATCTGTGTGATGTGGATGTCCTGCAATGCAATGTTCATCTGTGTGATATGGATGTCCTGCAATGCAATGTTTATCTGTGTGATATGGATGTCGTGCAATGCAATGTTTATGTGTGTGATGTGGATCTCCTGCAATGCAATGTTTATCTGTGTGATGTGGATGTCCTGCAATGCAATGTCCATCTGTGTGATATGGATGTCCTGCAATGCAATGTTCATCTGTGTGATGTGGATGTTCTGCAATGCAATGTTCATCTGTGTGATATGGATGTCCTGCAATGCAATGTTTATCTGTGTGATATGGATGTCCTACAATGTAATGTTTATATGTGTGATGTGGATGTCCTGCAATGCAATGTTTATCTGTGTGATATGGATGTCCTACAATGCAATGTTTATCTGTGTGATATGGATGTCCAACAATGTAGCTTTTATCTGTGTGATATGGATGTCCTGCAATGTAATGTTTGTCTGTGTGATATGGATGTCCTACAATGCAATGTTTATATTTGTGATATGGATGTCCTGCAATGCAATGTTTATATGTGTGATATGGATGTCCTACAATGTAATGTTTATCTGTGTGATATGGATGTCCTGCAATGCAATGTTTGTCTGTGTGATGTGGATGTCCTGCTATGCAATGTTCATATGTGTGATATGGATGTCCTCCAATGCAATGTTTATCTGTGTGATATGGATGTCCTACAATGTAATGGTTATATGTGTGATATGGATGTCCTGCGATGCAATGTTCATCTTTGTGATATGGATCTCCTGCAATGCAATGTTTATATGTGTGATATGGATCTCCTGCAATGCAATGTTTATCTGTGTGATGTGGATCTCATGCAATGCAATGTTTATCTGTGTGATGTGGATCTCCTGCAATGTAATGTTTATATGTGTGATATGGATGTCCTGCAATAGAATGTTCATCTTTGTGATATGGATCTCCTGCAATGCAATGTTTATCTGTGTGATATGGATGTCCTGCAATGCAATGTTCACCTGTGTGATATGGATGTCCTGCAATGCAAAGTTCATCTGTGTGATGTGGATGTCCTGCAATGCAGTGTTTATCTGTGTGATATGGATGTCCGGCAATGCAATGTTTATCTGTGTGATATAGATGTCCTGCAATGCAATGTTTATCTGTGTGATATGGATGTCCTGCAATGCAGTGTCTATCTGTGTGATATGGATGTCCTACAATGCAATGTTCATCTGTGTGATATGGATGTCCTGCAATGCAATGTTCATCTGTGTGATATGGATGTCCTGCAATGCAATGTTCATCTGTGTGATATGGATGTCCTGCAATGCAATGTTTATCTGTGTGATATGGATGTCCTGCAATGCAATGTTCATCTGTGTGATATAGATGTCCTGCAATGCAATGTTTATCTGTGTGATGTGGATGTATTACAATGTACTGTTTTTCTGTGTGATATGGATGTCCTGCAATGGAATGTTCATATGTGTGATATGGATGTCCTACAATGTAATGTTTTTCTGTGTGATATGGATGTCCTGCAATGCAATGTTCATATGTGTGATATGGATGTCCTGCAATGTAATGTTTATCTGTGTGATGTGGATGTCCTGCAATGCAATGTTTATCTGTGTGATATGGATGTCCTGCAATGTAATGTTCATCTTTGTGATATGGATGTCCTGCAATGCAATGTTTATCTGTGTGATATGGATGTCCTGCAATGCAATGTGTATCTGTGTGATATGGATGTCCTGCAATGCAATGTTCATCTGTGTGATATGGATGTCCTACAATGTAATGTTTGTATGTGTGATATGGATGTCCTGCAATGTAATGTTCATCTGTGTGATATGGATGTCCTGCAATGCAATGTTTATCTGTGTGATGTGGATGTCCTGCAATGCAATATTCATCTGTGTGATATGGATGTCCTGCAATGCAATGTTTATCTGTGTGATATGGATGTCCTGCAATGCAATGTTTATGTGTGTGATGTGGATCTCCTGCAATGCAATGTTTATCTGTGTGATGTGGATGTCCTGCAATGCAATGTCTATCTGTGTGATATGGATGTCCTGCAATGCAATGTTCATCTGTGTGATGTGGATGTTCTGCAATGCAGTGTTGATCTGTGTGATATGGATGTCCTGCAATGTAATGTTTATCTGTGTGATATGGATGTCCTACAATGTAATGTTTATATGTGTGATGTGGATGTCCTGCAATGCAATGT
Organism: Haliotis asinina; assembly: GCF_037392515.1. Lineage (NCBI taxonomy): Eukaryota > Metazoa > Mollusca > Gastropoda > Lepetellida > Haliotidae > Haliotis > Haliotis asinina. The sequence continues at coordinate 21,779,705 of NC_090281.1, read as the reverse complement.
TTATCTGTGTGATATGGATGTCCTATAATGTAATGTTTATCTGTGTGATATGGATGTCCTACAATGTAGCTTTTATCTGTGTGATATGGATGTCCTGCAATGTATTGTCTATCTGTGTGATATGGATGTCCTGCAGTGCAATGTTTATCTGTCTGATATGGATCTCCTGCAATGCAATGTTCATCTGTGTGATGTGGATCTCCTGCAATGTAATGTTTATCTGTGTGATATGGATGTCCTGCAATGCAATGTTTATCTGTGTGATATGGATGTCCTACAATGTAATGTTTATATGTGTGATATGGATGTCCTGCAATGCAATGTTCATCTTTGTGATGTGGATCTCCTGCAATGCAATGTTTATATGTGTGATATGGATCTCCTGCAATGCAATGTTTATCTGTGTGATGTGGATCCCCTGCAATGCAATGTTTATCTGTGTGATGTGGATCTCCTGCAATGTAATGTTTATATGTGTGATATGGATGTCCTGCAATGTAATGTTCATTTGTGTGATATGGATCTCCTGCAATGCAATGTTTATCTGTGTGATATGGATGTCCTGCAATGCAATGTTTATCTGTATGATATGGATATCCTGCAATGCAATGTTTATCTGTGTGATATGGATGTCCTACAATGTAATGTTTGTATGTGTGATATGGATGTCCTGCAATGTAATGTTCATCTTTGTGATATGGATGTCCTGCAATGCAATGTTTATCTGTGTGATGTGGATGTCCTGCAATGCAATGTTCATCTGTGTGATATGGATGTCCTGCAATGCAATGTTTATCTGTGTGATATGGATGTCGTGCAATGCAATGTTTATGTGTGTGATGTGGATCTCCTGCAATGCAATGTTTATCTGTGTGATGTGGATGTCCTGCAATGCAATGTCCATCTGTGTGATATGGATGTCCTGCAATGCAATGTTCATCTGTGTGATGTGGATGTTCTGCAATGCAATGTTCATCTGTGTGATATGGATGTCCTGCAATGCAATGTTTATCTGTGTGATATGGATGTCCTACAATGTAATGTTTATATGTGTGATGTGGATGTCCTGCAATGCAATGTTTATCTGTGTGATATGGATGTCCTACAATGCAATGTTTATCTGTGTGATATGGATGTCCAACAATGTAGCTTTTATCTGTGTGATATGGATGTCCTGCAATGTAATGTTTGTCTGTGTGATATGGATGTCCTACAATGCAATGTTTATATGTGTGATATGGATGTCCTGCAATGCAATGTTTATATGTGTGATATGGATGTCCTACAATGTAATGTTTATCTGTGTGATATGGATGTCCTGCAATGCAATGTTTGTCTGTGTGATGTGGATGTCCTGCTATGCAATGTTCATATGTGTGATATGGATGTCCTCCAATGCAATGTTTATCTGTGTGATATGGATGTCCTACAATGTAATGGTTATATGTGTGATATGGATGTCCTGCGATGCAATGTTCATCTTTGTGATATGGATCTCCTGCAATGCAATGTTTATATGTTTGATATGGATCTCCTGCAATGCAATGTTTATCTGTGTGATGTGGATCTCATGCAATGCAATGTTTATCTGTGTGATGTGGATCTCCTGCAATGTAATGTTTATATGTGTGATATGGATGTCCTGCAATAGAATGTTCATCTTTGTGATATGGATCTCCTGCAATGCAATGTTTATCTGTGTGATATGGATGTCCTGCAATGCAATGTTCACCTGTGTGATATGGATGTCCTGCAATGCAAAGTTCATCTGTGTGATGTGGATGTCCTGCAATGCAGTGTTTATCTGTGTGATATGGATGTCCGGCAATGCAATGTTTATCTGTGTGATATAGATGTCCTGCAATGCAATGTTTATCTGTGTGATATGGATGTCCTGCAATGCAGTGTCTATCTGTGTGATATGGATGTCCTACAATGCAATGTTCATCTGTGTGATATGGATGTCCTGCAATGCAATGTTCATCTGTGTGATATGGATGTCCTGCAATGCAATGTTCATCTGTGTGATATGGATGTCCTGCAATGCAATGTTTATCTGTGTGATATGGATGTCCTGCAATGCAATGTTCATCTGTGTGATATGGATGTCCTGCAATGCAGTGTTGATCTGTTTGATGTGGATGTCCTGCAATGCAATGTTTATCTGTGTGATATGGATCTCCTGCAATGCAATGTTTATCTGTGTGATAAGGATGTCCTACAATGTAATGTTTATCTGTGTGATGTGGATGTCCTACAATGTAATGTTTATATGTGTGATATGGATGTCCTGCAATGCAATGTTTATCTGTGTGATATGGATGTCCAACAATGTAGCTTTTATCTGTGTGATATTGATGTCCTGCAATGTAATGTTTGTCTGTGTGATATGGATGTCCTACAATGCAATGTTTATATGTGTGATATGGATGTCCTGCAATGCAATGTTTATCTGTGTGATATGGATGTCCTACAATGTAATGTTTATCTGTGTGATATGGATGTCCTGCAATGCAATGTTTATCTGTGTGATGTGGATGTCCTGCAATGCAATGTTCATATGTGTGATATGGATGTCCTGCAATGCAATGTTTATCTGTGTGATGTGGATGTCCTGCAATGCAATGTTCATCTGTGTGATTTGGATGTCCTGCAATGCAATGTTCATCTGTGTGATTTGGATGTCCTACAATGTAATGTTTATATGTGTGATATGGATGTCCTGCAATGTAATGTTCATCTGTGTGATATGGATCTCCTGCAGTGCAATGTTTATCTGTCTGATATGGATCTCCTGCAATGCAATGTTTATCTGTGTGATGTGGATCTCCTGCAATGTAATGTTCATATGTGTGATATGGATGTCCTCCAATGCAATGTTTATCTGTGTGATATGGATGTCCTACAATGTGATGGTTATATGTGTGATATGGATGTCCTGCAATGCAATGTTCATCTTTGTGATATGGATGTCCTGCAATGCAATGTTTATCTGTGTGATATGGATCTCCTGCAATGCAATGTTTATCTGTGTGATATGGATCTCCTGCAATGCAATGTTTATCTGTGTGATGTGGATCTCCTGCAATGTAATGTATATATGTGTGATATTGATGTCCTGCAATATAAAGTTCATCTTTGTGATATGGATCTCCTGCAATGCAATGTTTATCTGTGTGATATGGATGTCCTGCAATGCAATGTTTATCTGTGTGATATGGATGTCCTGCAATGCAATGTTCATCTGTGTGATGTGGATGTCCTGCAATGCAGTGTTTATCTGTGTGATATGGATGTCCTGCAATGCAATGTTTATCTGTGTGATATGGATGTTCTGCAATGCAATGTTTATCTGTGTGATATAGATGTCCTACAATGTAATGTTTATCTGTGTGATATGGATGTCCTGCAATGCAATGTTCATCTTTGTGATATGGATGTCCTGCAATGCAATGTTTATCTGTGTGATATGGATCTCCTGCAATGCAATGTTTATCTGTGTGATATGGATCTCCTGCAATGCAATGTTTATCTGTGTGATGTGGATCTCCTGCAATGTAATGTATATATGTGTGATATTGATGTCCTGCAATATAAAGTTCATCTTTGTGATATGGATCTCCTGCAATGCAATGTTTATCTGTGTGATATGGATGTCCTGCAATGCAATGTTTATCTGTGTGATATGGATGTCCTGCAATGCAATGTTCATCTGTGTGATGTGGATGTCCTGCAATGCAGTGTTTATCTGTGTGATGTGGATGTCCTGCAATGCAATGTTCATCTGTGTGATTTGGATGTCCTGCAATGCAATGTTCATCTGTGTGATTTGGATGTCCTACAATGTAATGTTTATATGTGTGATATGGATGTCCTGCAATGTAATGTTCATCTGTGTGATATGGATGTCCTGCAGTGCAATGTTTATCTGTCTGATATGGATCTCCTGCAATGCAATGTTTATCTGTGTGATGTGGATCTCCTGCAAAGTAATGTTCATATGTGTGATATGGATGTCCTCCAATGCAATGTTTATCTGTGTGATATGGATGTCCTACAATGTGATGGTTATATGTGTGATATGGATGTCCTGCAATGCAATGTTCATCTTTGTGATATGGATGTCCTGCAATGCAATGTTTATCTGTGTGATATGGATCTCCTGCAATGCAATGTTTATCTGTGTGATATGGATCTCCTGCAATGCAATGTTTATCTGTGTGATGTGGATCTCCTGCAATGTAATGTATATATGTGTGATATTGATGTCCTGCAATATAATGTTCATCTTTGTGATATGGATCTCCTGCAATGCAATGTTTATCTGTGTGATATGGATGTCCTGCAATGCAATGTTTATCTGTGTGATATGGATGTCCTGCAATGCAATGTTCATCTGTGTGATGTGGATGTCCTGCAATGCAGTGTTTATCTGTGTGATATGGATGTCCTGCAATGCAATGTTTATCTGTGTGATATGGATGTTCTGGAATGCAATGTTTATCTGTGTGATATGGATATCCTGCAATGCAGTGTCTATCTGTGTGATATGGATGTCCTACAATGCAATGTTCATCTGTGTGATATGGATATCCTGCAATGCAATGTTCATCTGTGTGATATGGATGTCCTGCAATGCAGTGTTGATCTGTAAGATGTGGATGTCCTGCAATGCAATGTTTATCTGTGTGATATGGATCTCCTGCAATGCAATGTTTATCTGTGTGATATGGATGTCCTACAATGCAATGTTTATCTGTGTGATGTGGATGTCCTGCAATGTTATGTTTATCTGTGTGATATGGATGTCCTACAATGTAATGTTTATATGTGTGATATGGATGTCCTGCAATGCAATGTTCATCTGTGTGATATGGATGTCCTACAATGTAATGTTTATCTGTGTGATATGGATGTCCTGCAATGTAATGTTTATATGTGTGATGTGGATGTCCTGCAATGCAATGTTTATCTGTGTGATATGGATGTCCTACAATGTAATGTTTATATGTGTGATGTGGATGTCCTGCAATGCAACGTTTATCTGTGTGATGTGGATGTCATGCAATGCAATGTCTATCTGTGTGATATGGATGTCCTGCAATGCAATGTTTATCTGTGTGATGTGGATGTCCTGCAATGCAATGTTCATCTGTGTGATATGGATGTCCTGCAATGCAATGTTTATCTGTGTGATGTGGATCTCCTGCAATGCAATGTTTATCTGTGTGATATGGATGTCCTGCAATGCAATGTTTATCTGTGTGATGTGGATCTCCTGCAATGCAATGTTTATCTGTGTGATATGGATGTCCAGCAATGCAATGTTTATCTGTGTGGTGTGGATGTCCTGCAATGCAGTGTTTATCTGTGTGATGTGGATGTCCTGCAATGCAATGTTCATCTGTGTGATATGGATGTCCTACAATGTAATGTTTATCTGTCTGATATGGATGTCCTACAATGTAATGTTTATCTGTCTGATATGGATGTCCTACAATGTAATGTTTATCTGTGTGATATGGATGTTCTGCAATGCAATGTTTATCTGTGTGATGTGGATCCCCTGCAATGCAATGTTTATCTGTGTGATGTGGATCTCCTGCAATGTAATGTTTATATGTGTGATATGGATATCCTGCAATGCAATGTTCATCTGTGTGATATGGATGTCCTGCAATGCAGTGTTGATCTGTAAGATGTGGATGTCCTGCAATGCAATGTTTATCTGTGTGATATGGATCTCCTGCAATGCAATGTTTATCTGTGTGATGAGGATGTCCTACAATGTAATGTTTATCTGTGTGATGTGGATGTCCTGCAATGTTATGTTTATCTGTGTGATATGGATGTCCTACAATGTAATGTTTATATGTGTGATTTGGATGTCCTGCAATGCAATGTTTATCTGTGTGATATGGATGTCCTACAATGTAATGTTTATCTGTGTGATATGGATGTCCTGCAATGTAATGTTTATATGTGTGATGTGGATGTCCTGCAATGCAATGTTTATCTGTGTGATATGGATGTCCTACAATGTAATGTTTATATGTGTGATGTGGATGTCCTGCAATGCAACGTTTATCTGTCTGATGTGGATGTCATGCAATGCAATGTCTCTCTGTGTGATATGGATGTCCTGCAATGCAATGTTTATCTGTGTGATGTGGATGTCCTGCAATGCAATGTTCATCTGTGTGATATGGATGTCCTGCAATGCAATGTTTATCTGTGTGATGTGGATCTCCTGCAATGCAATGTTTATCTGTGTGATATGGATGTCCTGCAATGCAATGTTTATCTGTGTGATGTGGATCTCCTGCAATGCAATGTTTATCTGTGTGATATGGATGTCCAGCAATGCAATGTTTATCTGTTTGGTGTGGATGTCCTGCAATGCAATGTTTATCTGTGTGATGTGGATGTCCTGCAATGCAATGTTCATCTGTGTGATATGGATGTCCTACAATGTAATGTTTATCTGTGTGATATGGATGTCCTACAATGTAATGTTTATCTGTCTGATATGGATGTCCTACAATGTAATGTTTATCTGTGTGATCTGGATGTCCTACAACGTAATGTTTATCTGTGTGATGTGGATGTCCTGCAATGCAATGTTTATCTGTGTGATATGGATGTCCTTCAATGTAATGTTTATCTGTGTGATGTGGATGTCCTACAATGTAATGTTTATATGAGTGATATGGATGTCCTGCAATGCAATGTTTATCTGTGTGATATGGATCTCCTGCAATGCAATGTTTATTTGTGTGATAAGGATGTCCTACAATGTAATGTTTATCTGTGTGATGTGGATGTCCTGCAATGCAATGTTTATCTGTGTGATATGGATGTCCTACAATGTAATGTTTATATGTGTGATATGGATGTCCTGCAATGCAATGTTTATCTGTGTGATATGGATGTCCTACAATGTAATGTTTATCTGTGTGATATGGATGTCCTGCAATGTAATGTTTATATGTGTGATGTGGATGTCCTGCAATGCAATGTTTATCTGTGTGATATGGATGTCCTGCAATGCAATGTTTATATGTGTGATGTGGATGTCCTGCAATGCAATGTTTATCTGTGTGATGTGGATGTCCTGCAATGCAATGTCTATCTGTGTGATATGGATGTCCTGCAATGCAATGTTTATCTGTGTGATGTGGATGTCCTGCAATGCAATGTTCATCTGTGTGATATGGATGTCCTGCAATGCAATGTTTATCTGTGTGATGTGGATCTCCTGCAATGCAATGTTCATCTGTGTGACATGGATGTCCTGCAATGCAATGTTTATGTGTGTGATGTGGATCTCCTGCAGTGCAATGTTTTTCTGTGTGATATGGATGTCCTGCAATGCAATGTTCATCTGTGTGATATGGATGTCCTGCATTGCAATGTTCATCTGTGTGATCTGGATGTCCTGCAATGCAATGTTTATCTGTGTGATATGGATGTCCTGCAATGCAGTGTTTATCTGTGTGGTGTGGATGTCCTGCAATGCAGTGTTTATCTGTGTGATGTGGATGTCCTGCAATGCAATGTTCATCTGTGTGATATGGATGTCCTACAATGTAATGTTTATCTGTGTGATATGGATGTCCTACAGTGTAATGTTTATCTGTCTGATATGGATGTCCTACAATGTAATGTTTATCTGTGTGATCTGGATGTCCTACAATGTAATGTTTATCTGTGTGATGTGGATGTCCTGCAATGCAATGTTTATCTGTGTGATATGGATGTCCTACAACGTATTGTTTATCTGTGTGATGTGGATGTCCTACAATGTAATGTTTATATGTGTGATATGGATGTCCTGCAATGCAATGTTTATCTGTGTGATGTGGATCTCCTGCAATGCAATGTCTATCTGTGTGATATGGATGTCCTGCAATGCAATGTCTATCTGTGTGATATGGATGTCCTACAATGTAATGGTTATATGTGTGATATGGATGTCCTGCAATGCAATGTTCATCTGTGTGATATGGATCTCCTGCAATGCAATGTTTATCTGTGTGATATGGATGTCCTGCAATGCAATGTTCATCTGTGTGATATGGATCTCCTGCAATGCAGTGTTTATCTGTGTGATGTGGATGTCCTGCAATGCAATGTTTATCTGTGTGATATGGATGTCCTGCAATGCAATGTTTATCTGTGTGATATGGATGTCCTGCAATGCAGTGTCTATCTGTGTGATATGGATGTCCTACAATGCAATGTTCATCTGTGTGATATGGATGTCCTGCAATGCAATGTTTATCTGTGTGATATGGATGTCCTGCAATGCAGTGTCTATCTGTGTGATATGGATGTCCTACAATGTAATGTTTATCTGTCTGATATGGATGTCCTACAATGTAATGTTTATCTGTGTGATATGGATGTTCTGCAATGCAATGTTTATCTGTGTGATGTGGATCCCCTGCAATGCAATGTTTATCTGTGTGATGTGGATCTCCTGCAATGTAATGTTTATATGTGTGATATGGATATCCTGCAATGCAATGTTCATCTGTGTGATATGGATGTCCTGCAATGCAGTGTTGATCTGTAAGATGTGGATGTCCTGCAATGCAATGTTTATCTGTGTGATATGGATCTCCTGCAATGCAATGTTTATCTGTGTGATGAGGATGTCCTACAATGTAATGTTTATCTGTGTGATGTGGATGTCCTGCAATGTTATGTTTATCTGTGTGATATGGATGTCCTACAATGTAATGTTTATATGTGTGATTTGGATGTCCTGCAATGCAATGTTTATCTGTGTGATATGGATGTCCTACAATGTAATGTTTATCTGTGTGATATGGATGTCCTGCAATGTAATGTTTATATGTGTGATGTGGATGTCCTGCAATGCAATGTTTATCTGTGTGATATGGATGTCCTACAATGTAATGTTTATATGTGTGATGTGGATGTCCTGCAATGCAACGTTTATCTGTCTGATGTGGATGTCATGCAATGCAATGTCTCTCTGTGTGATATGGATGTCCTGCAATGCAATGTTTATCTGTGTGATGTGGATGTCCTGCAATGCAATGTTCATCTGTGTGATATGGATGTCCTGCAATGCAATGTTTATCTGTGTGATGTGGATCTCCTGCAATGCAATGTTTATCTGTGTGATATGGATGTCCTGCAATGCAATGTTTATCTGTGTGATGTGGATCTCCTGCAATGCAATGTTTATCTGTGTGATATGGATGTCCAGCAATGCAATGTTTATCTGTTTGGTGTGGATGTCCTGCAATGCAATGTTTATCTGTGTGATGTGGATGTCCTGCAATGCAATGTTCATCTGTGTGATATGGATGTCCTACAATGTAATGTTTATCTGTGTGATATGGATGTCCTACAATGTAATGTTTATCTGTCTGATATGGATGTCCTACAATGTAATGTTTATCTGTGTGATCTGGATGTCCTACAACGTAATGTTTATCTGTGTGATGTGGATGTCCTGCAATGCAATGTTTATCTGTGTGATATGGATGTCCTTCAATGTAATGTTTATCTGTGTGATGTGGATGTCCTACAATGTAATGTTTATATGAGTGATATGGATGTCCTGCAATGCAATGTTTATCTGTGTGATATGGATCTCCTGCAATGCAATGTTTATTTGTGTGATAAGGATGTCCTACAATGTAATGTTTATCTGTGTGATGTGGATGTCCTGCAATGCAATGTTTATCTGTGTGATATGGATGTCCTACAATGTAATGTTTATATGTGTGATATGGATGTCCTGCAATGCAATGTTTATCTGTGTGATATGGATGTCCTACAATGTAATGTTTATCTGTGTGATATGGATGTCCTGCAATGTAATGTTTATATGTGTGATGTGGATGTCCTGCAATGCAATGTTTATCTGTGTGATATGGATGTCCTGCAATGCAATGTTTATATGTGTGATGTGGATGTCCTGCAATGCAATGTTTATCTGTGTGATGTGGATGTCCTGCAATGCAATGTCTATCTGTGTGATATGGATGTCCTGCAATGCAATGTTTATCTGTGTGATGTGGATGTCCTGCAATGCAATGTTCATCTGTGTGATATGGATGTCCTGCAATGCAATGTTTATCTGTGTGATGTGGATCTCCTGCAATGCAATGTTCATCTGTGTGACATGGATGTCCTGCAATGCAATGTTTATGTGTGTGATGTGGATCTCCTGCAGTGCAATGTTTTTCTGTGTGATATGGATGTCCTGCAATGCAATGTTCATCTGTGTGATATGGATGTCCTGCATTGCAATGTTCATCTGTGTGATCTGGATGTCCTGCAATGCAATGTTTATCTGTGTGATATGGATGTCCTGCAATGCAGTGTTTATCTGTGTGGTGTGGATGTCCTGCAATGCAGTGTTTATCTGTGTGATGTGGATGTCCTGCAATGCAATGTTCATCTGTGTGATATGGATGTCCTACAATGTAATGTTTATCTGTGTGATATGGATGTCCTACAGTGTAATGTTTATCTGTCTGATATGGATGTCCTACAATGTAATGTTTATCTGTGTGATCTGGATGTCCTACAATGTAATGTTTATCTGTGTGATGTGGATGTCCTGCAATGCAATGTTTATCTGTGTGATATGGATGTCCTACAACGTATTGTTTATCTGTGTGATGTGGATGTCCTACAATGTAATGTTTATATGTGTGATATGGATGTCCTGCAATGCAATGTTTATCTGTGTGATGTGGATCTCCTGCAATGCAATGTCTATCTGTGTGATATGGATGTCCTGCAATGCAATGTCTATCTGTGTGATATGGATGTCCTACAATGTAATGGTTATATGTGTGATATGGATGTCCTGCAATGCAATGTTCATCTGTGTGATATGGATCTCCTGCAATGCAATGTTTATCTGTGTGATATGGATGTCCTGCAATGCAATGTTCATCTGTGTGATATGGATCTCCTGCAATGCAGTGTTTATCTGTGTGATGTGGATGTCCTGCAATGCAATGTTTATCTGTGTGATATGGATGTCCTGCAATGCAATGTTTATCTGTGTGATATGGATGTCCTGCAATGCAGTGTCTATCTGTGTGATATGGATGTCCTACAATGCAATGTTCATCTGTGTGATATGGATATCCTGCAATGCAATGTTCATCTGTGTGATATGGGTGTGCTGCAATGCAATGTTTATCTGTGTGATGTGGATGTCCTGCAATGCAATGTTTATCTGTGTGATGTGGATGTCCTGCAATGCAATGTTCATCTGTGTGATCTGGATGTCCTGCAATGCAGTGTTGATCTGTGTGATGTGGATGTCCTGCAATGCAATGTTTATCTGTGTGATATGGATCTCCTGCAATGCAATGTTTATCTGTGTGATAAGGATGTCCTACAATGTAATGTTTATCTGTGTGATGTGGATCTCCTGCAATGTAATGTTTATCTGTGTGATATGGATGTCCTACAATGTAATGTTTATATGTGTGATATGGATGTCCTGCAATGCAATGTTTATCTGTGTGATATAGATGTCCTACAATGTAATGTTTATCTGTGTGATATGGATGTCCTGCAATGTAATGTTTATATGTGTGATGTGGATGTCCTGCAATGCAATGTTCATCTGTGTGATATGGATGTCCTACAATGTAATGTTTGTATGTGTGATGTGGATGTCCTGCAATGCAATGTTTATCTGTGTGATGTGGATGTCCTGCAATGCAATGTTTATCTGTGTGATGTGGATCTCCTGCAATGCAATGTTCATATGTGTGATATGGATGTCCTGCAATGCAATGTTTATCTGTGTGATGTGGATGTCCTGCAATGCAATGTTTATCTGTGTGATATGGATGTCCTGCAATGCAATGTTTATCTGTGTGATATGGATGTCCTGCAATGCAATGTTTATCTGTGTGATATGGATGTCCTGCAATGCAATGTTTATCTGTGTGATATGGATGTCCTGCAATGCAATGTTTATCTGTGTGATGTGGATCTCCTGCAATGCAATGTTCATATGTGTGATATGGATGTCCTGCAATGCAATGTTCATCTGTGTGATATGGATGTCCTGCAATGCAATGTTTATCTGTGTGATGTGGATCTCCTGCAATGCAATGTTTATCTGTGTGATATGGATGTCCTGCAATGCAATGTTTATCAGTGTGATGTGGATGTCCTGCAATGCAATGTTCATATGTGTGATATGGATGTCCTGCAATGCAATGTTTATCTGTGTGATGTGGATGTCCTGCAATGCAATGTTTATCTGTGTGATATGGATGTCCTGCAATGCAATGTTCATCTGTGTGATATGGATGTCCTACAATGTAATGTTTATATGTGTGATATGGATGTCCTGCAATGTAATGTTCATCTGTGTGATATGGATCTCCTGCAGTGCAATGTTTATCTGTCTGATATGGATCTCCTGCAATGCAATGTTTATCTGTGTGATGTGGATCTCCTGCAATGTAATGTTCATATGTGTGATATGGATGTCCTCCAATGCAATGTTTATCTGTGTGATATGGATGTCCTACAAAGTAATGGTTATATGTGTGACATGGATGTCCTGCAATGCAATGTTCATCTTTGTGATATGGATCTCCTGCAATCCAATGTTTATATGTGTGATATGGATCTCCTGCAATGCAATGTTTATCTGTGTGATATGGATCTCCTGCAATGCAATGTTTATCTGTGTGATGTGGATCTCCTGCAATGCAATGTTCACCTGTGTGATATGGATGTCCTGCAATGCAAAGTTCATCTGTGTGATGTGGATGTCCTGCAATGCAGTGTTTATCTGTGTGATATGGATGTCCTGCAATGCAATGTTTATCTGTGTGATATGGATGTCCTGCAATGCAATGTTTATCTGTGTGATATGGATGTCCTGCAATGCAGTGTCTATCTGTGTGATATGGATGTCCTACAATGCAATGTTCATCTGTGTGATATGGATGTCCTGCAATGCAATGTTCATCTGTGTGATATGGATGTCCTGCAATGCAATGTTTATCTGTGTGATGTGGATGTCCTGCAATGCAATGTTTATCTGTGTGATATGGATGTCCTGCAATGCAATGTTTATCTGTGTGATATGGATGTCCAACAATGTAGCTTTTATCTGTGTGATAAGGATGTCCTGCAATGTAATGTTTGTCTGTGTGATATGGATGTCCTACAATGCAATGTTTATATGTGTGATATGGATGTCCTGCAATGCAATGTTTATCTGTGTGATATGGATGTCCTACAATGTAATGTTTATCTGTGTGATATGGATGTCCTGCAATGCAATGTTTATCTGTGTGATGTGGATGTCCTGCAATGCAATGTTCATATGTGTGATATGGATGTCCTGCAATGCAATGTTTATCTGTGTGATGTGGATGTCCTGCAATGCAATGTTCATCTGTGTGATTTGGATGTCCTGCAATGCAATGTTCATCTGTGTGATATGGATGTCCTACAATGTTATGTTTATATGTGTGATATGGATGTCCTGCAATGTAATGTTCATCTGTGTGATATGGATCTCCTGCAGTGCAATGTTTATCTGTCTGATATGGATCTCCTGCAATGCAATGTTTATCTGTGTGATGTGGATCTCCTGCAATGCAATGTTCATATGTGTGATATGGATGTCCTCCAATGCAATGTTTATCTGTGTGATATGGATGTCCCACAATGTAATGGTAATATGTGTGATATGGATGTCCTCCAATGCAATGTTCATCTTTGTGATATGGATCTCCTGCAATGCAATGTTTATATGTGTGATATGGATGTCCTGCAATGCAATGTTTATCTGTGTGATATGGATCTCCTGCAATGCAATGTTTATCTGTGTGATGTGGATCTCCTGCAATGTAATGTTTATATGTGTGATATGGATGTCCTGCAATATAATGTTCATCTTTGTGATATGGATCTCCTGCAATGCAATGTTTATCTGTGTGATATGGATGTCCTGCAATGCAATGTTCACCTGTGTGATATGGATGTCCTGCAATGCAAAGTTCATCTGTGTGATGTGGATGTCCTGCAATGCAATGTTTATCTGTGTGATATGGATCTCCTGCAATGCAATGTTTATCTGTGTGATAAGGATGTCCTACAATGTAATGTTTATCTGTGTGATGTGGATGTCCTGCAATGTTATGTTTATCTGTGTGATATGGATGTCCTACATTGTAATGTTTATATGTGTGATATGGATGTCCTGCAATGCAATGTTTATCTGTGTGATATGGATGTCCTACAATGTAATGTTTATCTGTGTGATATGGATGTCCTGCAATGTAATGTTTATATGTGTGATGTGGATGTCCTGCAATGCAATGTTTATCTGTGTGATATGGATGTCCTACAATGTAATGTTTATATGTGTGATGTGGATGTCCTGCAATGCAATGTTTATCTGTGTGATGTGGATGTCATGCAATGCAATGTCTATCTGTGTGATATGGATGTCCTGCAATGCAATGTTTATCTGTGTGATGTGGATGTCCTGCAATGCAATGTTCATCTGTGTGATATGGATGTCCTGCAATGCAATGTTTATCTGTGTGATGTGGATCTCCTGCAATGCAATGTTTATCTGTGTGATATGGATGTCCTGCAATGCAATGTTTATCTGCGTGATGTGGATCTCCTGCAATGCAATGTTTATCTGTGTGATATGGATGTCCTGCAATGCAATGTTTATCTGTGTGGTGTGGATGTCCTGCAATGCAATGTTTATCTGTGTGATGTGGATGTCCTGCAATGCAATGTTCATCTGTGTGATATGGATGTCCTACAATGTAGTGTTTATCTGTGTGATATGGATGTCCTACAATGTAATGTTTATCTGTCTGATATGGATGTCCTACAATGTAATGTTTATCTGTGTGATCTGGATGTCCTACAATGTAATGTTTATCTGTGTGATGTGGATGTCCTGCAATGTAATGTTTATCTGTGTGATATGGATGTCCTATAATGTAATGTTTATATGTGTGATGTGGATGTCCTGCAATGCAATGTTTATCTGTGTGATATGGATGTCCTACAATGTAATGTTTATCTGTGTGATATGGATGTCCTGCAATGTAATGTTTATATGTGTGATGTGGATGTCCTGCAATGGAATGTTCATCTGTGTGATATGGATGTCCTACAATGTAATGTTTATATGTGTGATGTGGATGTCCTGCAATGCAATGTTTATCTGTGTGATGTGGATGTCCTGCAATGCAATGTCTATCTGTGTGATATGGATGACCTGCAATGCAATGTTCATCTGTGTGATGTGGATGTCCTGCAATGCAATGTTCATCTGTGTGATATGGATGTCCTGCAATGCAATGTTTATCTGTGTGATGTGGATCTCCTGCAATTCAATGTTTATCTGTGTGATATGGATGTCCTGCAATGCAGTGTTTATCTGTGTGATGTGGATCTCCTGCAATGCAATGTTTATCTGTGTGATATGGATGTCCTGCAATGCAATGTTTATCTGTGTGGTGTGGATGTCCTGCAATGCAATGTTTATCTGTGTGACGTGGATGTCCTGCAATGCAATGTTCATCTGTGTGATATGGATGTCCTACAATGTAATGTTTATCTGTGTGATATGGATGTCCTACAATGTAATGTTAATCTGTCTGATATGGATGTCCTACAATGTAATGTTTATCTGTGTGATCTGGATGTCCTACAAAGTAGTGTTTATCTGTGTGATGTGGATGTCCTGCAATGCAATGTTTATCTGTGTGATATGGATGTCCTACAATGTAATGTTTATCTGTGTGATGTGGATGTCCTACAATGTAATGTTTATATGTGTGATATGGATGTCCTGCAATGCAATGTTTATCTGTGTGATGTGGATGTCCTGCAATGCAATGTCTATCTGTGTGATATGGATGTCCTGCAATGCAATGTTTATCTGTGTGATGTGGATGTCCTGCAATGCAATGTTCATCTGTGTGATGTGGATGTCCTGCAATGCAATGTTTATCTGTGTGATATGGATGTCCTGCAATGCAATGTTTATCTGTGTGATGTGGATGTCCTGCAATGCAATGTTTATCTGTGTGATATGGATGTCCTGCAATGCAATGTTCATCTGTGTGATATGGATGTCCTGCAATGCAATGTTTATCAGTGTGATATGGATGTCCTGTACTGTAATGTTTATCTGTGTGATCTGGATGTCCTACAATGTAATGTTTGTCTGTGTGATGTGGATGTCCTGCAATGCAATGTTCATCTGTGTGATATGGATGTCCTACAATGTAATGTTTATCTGTGTGATGTGGATGTCCTACAATGTAATGTTTATATGTGTGATATGGATGTCCTGCAATGCAATGTTTATCTGTGTGATGTGGATCTCCTGCAATGCAATGTCTATCTGTGTGATATGGATGTCCTGCAATGCAATGTTTATCTGTGTGATGTGGATGTCCTGCAATGCAATGTTCATCTGTGTGATGTGGATGTCCTACAATGTAGTGTTTATATGTGTGATATGGATGTCCTGCAATGCAATGTTTATCTGTGTGATGTGGATCTCCTGCAATGTAATGTTCATATGTGTGATATGGATGTCCTCCAATGCAATGTTTATCTGTGTGATATGGATGTCCTACAATGTAATGGTTATATGTGTGATATGGATGTCCTGCAATGCAATGTTCATCTTTGTGATATGGATCTCCTGCAATGCAATGTTTATATGTGTGATATGGATCTCCTGCAATGCAATGTTTATCTGTGTGATATGGATCTCCTGCAATGCAATGTTTATCTGTGTGATGTGGATGTCCTGCAATGTAATGTTTATATGTGTGATATGGATGTCCTGCAATATAATGTTCATCTTTGTGATATGGATGTCCTGCAATGCAATGTTTATCTGTTTGATATGGATGACCTGCAATGCAATGTTCATCTGTGTGATATGGATCTCCTGCAATGCAATGTTCATCTGTGTGATGTGGATGTCCTGCAATGCAGTGTTTATCTGTGTGATATGGATGTCCTGCAATGCAATGTTTATCTGTGTGATATGGATGTCCTGCAATGCAATGTTTATTTGTGTGATATGGATGTCCTGCAATGCAGTGTCTATCTGTGTGATATGGATGTCCTACAATGCAATGTTCATCTGTGTGATATGGATATCCTGCAATGCAATGTTCATCTGTGTGATATGGGTGTGCTGCAATGCAATGTTTATCTGTGTGATGTGGATGTCCTGCAATGCAATGTTTATCTGTGTGATATGGATGTCCTGCAATGCAATGTTCATCTGTGTGATCTGGATGTCCTGCAATGCAGTGTTGATCTGTGTGATGTGGATGTCCTGCAATGCAATGTTTATCTGTGTGATATGGATGTCCTACAATGTAATGTTTATCTGTGTGATATGGATGTCCTGCAATGCAATGTTCATCTGTGTGATCTGGATGTCCTGCAATGCAGTGTTGATCTGTGTGATGTGGATGTCCTGCAATGCAGTGTTTATCTGTGTGATATGGATGTCCTACAATGTAATGTTTATATGTGTGATGTGGATGTCCTGCAATGCAATGTTTATCTGTGTGATGTGGATGTCCTGCAATGCAATGTCTATCTGTGTGATATGGATGTCCTGCAATGCAATGTTCATCTGTGTGATGTGGATGTCCTGCAATGCAATGTTCATCTGTGTGATATGGGTGTCCTGCAATGCAATGTTTATCTGTGTGATGTGGATCTCCTGCAATGCAATGTTTATCTGTGTGATATGGATGTCCTGCAATGCAATGTTTATCTGTGTGATGTGGATCTCCTGCAATGCAATGTTTATCTGTGTGATATGGATGTCCTGCAATGCAATGTTTATCTGTGTGGTGTGGATGTCCTGCAATGCAATGTTTATCTGTGTGATGTGGATGTCCTGCAATGCAATGTTCATCTGTGTGATATGGATGTCCTACAATGTAATGTTCATCTGTGTGATATGGATGTCCTACAATGTAATGTTAATCTGTCTGATATGGATGTCCTACAATGTAATGTTTATTTGTGTGATCTGGATGTCCTACAAAGTAATGTTTATCTGTGTGATGTGGATGTCCTGCAATGCAATGTTTATCTGTGTGATATGGATGTCCTACAATGTAATGTTTATCTGTGTGATGTGGATGTCCTACAATGTAATGTTTATATGTGTGATATGGATGTCCTGCAATGCAATGTTTATCTGTGTGATGTGGATGTCCTGCAATGCAATGTTTATCTGTGTGATATGGATGTCCTGCAATGCAATGTTCATCTGTGTGATGTGGATATCCTGCAATGCAATGTTCATCTGTGTGATGTGGATGTCCTGCAATGCAATGTTTATCTGTGTGATATGGATGTCCTGCAATGCAATGTTTATCTGTGTGATGTGGATGTCCTGCAATGCAATGTTTATCTGTGTGATATGGATGTCCTGCAATGCAATGTTCATCTGTGTGATATGGATGTCCTCCAATGCAATGTTTATCTGTGTGATATGGATGTCCTGTAATGTAATGTTTATATGTGTGATGTGGATGTCCTGCAATGCAATGTTCATCTGTGTGATATGAATATCCTGCAATGTAATGGTTATATGTGTGATATGGATGTCCTCCAATGCAATGTTTATCTGTGTGATATGGATGTCCTACAATGTAATGGTTATATGTGTGATATGGATGTCCTGCAATGCAATGTTTATCTTTCTGATATGGATCTCCTGCAATGCAATGTTTATATGTGTGATATGGAGCTCCTGCAATGCAATGTTTATCTGTGTGATATGGATCTCCTGCAATGCAATGTTTTTCTGTGTGATGTGGATCTCCTGCAATGTAATGTTTATATGTGTGATATGGATGTCCTCCAATGTAATGTTCATCTTTGTGATATGGATCTCCTGCAATGCAATGTTTATCTGTGTGATATGGATGTCCTGCAATGCAATGTTCATCTGTGTGATATGGATGTCCTGCAATGCAATGTTCATCTGTGTGATGTGGATGTCCTGCAATGCAGTGTTTATCTGTGTGATATGGATGTCCTGCAATGCAATGTTTATCTGTGTGATATGGATGTCCTGCAATGCAATGTTCATCTGTGTGATATGGATGTCCTGCAATGCAGTGTCTATCTGTGTGATATGGATGTCCTACAATGCAATGTTCATCTGTGTGATATGGATATCCTGCAATGCAATGTTCATCTGTGTGATATGGATGTCCTGCAATGCCATGTTTATCTGTGTGATGTGGATGTCCTGCAATGCAATGTTCATCTGTGTGATATAGATGTCCTGCAATGCAATGTTCATCTGTGTGATGTGGATGTCCTGCAATGCAGTGTTTATCTGTGTGATATGGATCTCCTGCAATGCAATCTTTTCTGTGTGATATGGATGTCCTGCAATGCAATGTTTATCTGTGTGATATGGATGTCCTGCAATGCAGTGTCTATCTGTGTGATATGGATGTCCTACAATGCAATGTTCATCTGTGTGATATGGATGTCCTGCAATGCAATGTTCATCTGTGTGATATTGATGTCCTGCAATGCAATGTTTATCTGTGTGATGTGGATGTCCTGCAATGCAATGTTTATCTGTGTGATATGGATGTCCTGCAATGCAATGTTCATCTGTGTGATATGGATGTCCTGCAATGCAGTGTTTATCTGTGTGATGTGGATGTCCTGCAATGCAATGTCTATCTGTGTGATATGGATGTCCTGTAATGCAATGTTTATCTGTGTGATGTGGATGTCCTGCAATGCAATGTTCATCTGTGTGATGTGGATGTCCTGCAATGCAATGTTTATCTGTGTGATGTGGATGTCCTGCAATGCAATGTTTATCTGTGTGATATGGATGTCCTGCAATGCAATGTTCATCTGTGTGATATGGATGTCCTCCAATGCAATGTTTATCTGTGTGATATGGATGTCCTGTAATGTAATGTTTATATGTGTGATGTGGATGTCCTGCAATGCAATGTTCATCTGTGTGATATGAATATCCTGCAATGTAATGGTTATATGTGTGATATGGATGTCCTCCAATGCAATGTTTATCTGTGTGATATGGATGTCCTACAATGTAATGGTTATATGTGTGATATGGATGTCCTGCAATGCAATGTTTATCTTTCTGATATGGATCTCCTGCAATGCAATGTTTATATGTGTGATATGGAGCTCCTGCAATGCAATGTTTATCTGTGTGATATGGATCTCCTGCAATGCAATGTTTTTCTGTGTGATGTGGATCTCCTGCAATGTAATGTTTATATGTGTGATATGGATGTCCTCCAATGCAATGTTCATCTTTGTGATATGGATCTCCTGCAATGCAATGTTTATCTGTGTGATATGGATGTCCTGCAATGCAATGTTCATCTGTGTGATATGGATGTCCTGCAATGCAATGTTCATCTGTGTGATGTGGATGTCCTGCAATGCAGTGTTTATCTGTGTGATATGGATGTCCTGCAATGCAATGTTTATCTGTGTGATATGGATGTCCTGCAATGCAATGTTCATCTGTGTGATATGGATGTCCTGCAATGCAGTGTCTATCTGTGTGATATGGATGTCCTACAATGCAATGTTCATCTGTGTGATATGGATATCCTGCAATGCAATGTTCATCTGTGTGATATGGATGTCCTGCAATGCCATGTTTATCTGTGTGATGTGGATGTCCTGCAATGCAATGTTCATCTGTGTGATATAGATGTCCTGCAATGCAATGTTCATCTGTGTGATGTGGATGTCCTGCAATGCAGTGTTTATCTGTGTGATATGGATCTCCTGCAATGCAATCTTTTCTGTGTGATATGGATGTCCTGCAATGCAATGTTTATCTGTGTGATATGGATGTCCTGCAATGCAGTGTCTATCTGTGTGATATGGATGTCCTACAATGCAATGTTCATCTGTGTGATATGGATGTCCTGCAATGCAATGTTCATCTGTGTGATATTGATGTCCTGCAATGCAATGTTTATCTGTGTGATGTGGATGTCCTGCAATGCAATGTTTATCTGTGTGATATGGATGTCCTGCAATGCAATGTTCATCTGTGTGATATGGATGTCCTGCAATGCAGTGTTTATCTGTGTGATGTGGATGTCCTGCAATGCAATGTCTATCTGTGTGATATGGATGTCCTGTAATGCAATGTTTATCTGTGTGATGTGGATGTCCTGCAATGCAATGTTCATCTGTGTGATGTGGATGTCCTGCAATGCAATGTTTATCTGTGCGATATGGATGTCCTGCAATGCAATGTTTATCTGTGTGATGTGGATGTCCTGCAATGCAATGTTTATCTGTGTGATATGGATGTCCTGCAATGCAATGTTCATCTGTGTGATATGGATGTCCTGCAATGCAATGTTTATCTGTGTGATGTGGATGTCCTGTAATGTAATGTTTATCTGTGTGATGTGGATCTCCTGCAATGCAATGTTTATCTGTGTGATGTGGATGTCCTGCAATGCAATGTCTATCTGTGTGATATGGATGTCCTGCAATGCAATGTTCATCTGTGTGGTGTGGATGTCCTGCATTGCAATGTTCATCTGTGTGATGTGGATGTCCTGCAATGCAGTGTTTATCTGTGTGATGTGGATGTCCTGCAATGCAATGTTTATCTGTGTGATATGGATGTCCTGCAATGGAATGTTCATCTGTGTGATATGGATGTCCTGCAATGCAGTGTTTATATGTGTGATATGGATGTCCTGCAATGCAATGTTCATCTGTGTGATATGAATATCCTGCAATGTAATGGTTATATGTGTGATATGGATGTCCTGCAATGCAATGTTTATCTGTGTGATATGGATGTCCTACAATGTAATGGTTATATGTGTGATATGGATGTCCTGCAATGCAATGTTTATCTGTGTGATATGGATCTCCTGCAATGCAATGTTTATATGTGTGATATGGATCTCCTGCAATGCAATGTTTATCTGTGTGATATGGATCTCCTGCAATGCAATGTTTTTCTGTGTGATGTGGATCTCCTGCAATGTAATGTTTATATGTGTGATATGGATGTCCTGCAATGTAATGTTCATCTTTGTGATATGGATCTCCTGCAATGCAATGTTTATCTGTGTGATATGGATGTCCTGCAATGCAATGTTCATCTGTGTGATGTGGATGTCCTGCAATGCAGTGTTTATCTGTGTGATATGGATGTCCTGCAATGCAATGTTTATCTGTGTGATATGGATGTCCTGCAATGCAATGTTCATCTGTGTGAAATGGATGTCCTGCAATGCAGTGTCTATCTGTGTGATATGGATGTCCTACAATGCAATGTTCAACTGTGTGATATGGATGTCCTACAATGCAATGTTCATCTGTGTGATATGGATATCCTGCAATGCAATGTTCATCTGTGTGATATGGATGTCCTGCAATGCAATGTTTATCTGTGTGATGTGGATGTCCTGCAATGCAATGTTCATCTGTGTGAAATGGATGTCCTGCAATGCAATGTTCATCTGTGTGATGTGGATGTCCTGCAATGCAGTGTTTATCTGTGTGATATGGATCTCCTGCAATGCAATGTTTATCTGTGTGATATGGATGTCCTGCAATGCAATGTTTATCTGTGTGATATGGATGTCCTCCAATGTAATGTTCATCTTTGTGATATGGATCTCCTGCAATGCAATGTTTATCTGTGTGATATGGATGTCCTGCAATGCAATGTTCATCTGTGTGATATGGATGTCCTGCAATGCAATGTTCATCTGTGTGATGTGGATGTCCTGCAATGCAGTGTTTATCTGTGTGATATGGATGTCCTGCAATGCAATGTTTATCTGTGTGATATGGATGTCCTGCAATGCAATGTTCATCTGTGTGATATGGATGTCCTGCAATGCAGTGTCTATCTGTGTGATATGGATGTCCTACAATGCAATGTTCATCTGTGTGATATGGATATCCTGCAATGCAATGTTCATCTGTGTGATATGGATGTCCTGCAATGCCATGTTTATCTGTGTGATGTGGATGTCCTGCAATGCAATGTTCATCTGTGTGATATAGATGTCCTGCAATGCAATGTTCATCTGTGTGATGTGGATGTCCTGCAATGCAGTGTTTATCTGTGTGATATGGATCTCCTGCAATGCAATCTTTTCTGTGTGATATGGATGTCCTGCAATGCAATGTTTATCTGTGTGATATGGATGTCCTGCAATGCAGTGTCTATCTGTGTGATATGGATGTCCTACAATGCAATGTTCATCTGTGTGATATGGATGTCCTGCAATGCAATGTTCATCTGTGTGATATTGATGTCCTGCAATGCAATGTTTATCTGTGTGATGTGGATGTCCTGCAATGCAATGTTTATCTGTGTGATATGGATGTCCTGCAATGCAATGTTCATCTGTGTGATATGGATGTCCTGCAATGCAGTGTTTATCTGTGTGATGTGGATGTCCTGCAATGCAATGTCTATCTGTGTGATATGGATGTCCTGTAATGCAATGTTTATCTGTGTGATGTGGATGTCCTGCAATGCAATGTTCATCTGTGTGATGTGGATGTCCTGCAATGCAATGTTTATCTGTGCGATATGGATGTCCTGCAATGCAATGTTTATCTGTGTGATGTGGATGTCCTACAATGTAATGTTTATCTGTGTGATATGGATGTCCTGCAATGCAATGTTCATCTGTGTGATATGGATGTCCTGCAATGCAATGTTTATCTGTGTGATGTGGATGTCCTGTAATGTAATGTTTATCTGTGTGATGTGGATCTCCTGCAATGCAATGTTTATCTGTGTGATGTGGATGTCCTGCAATGCAATGTCTATCTGTGTGATATGGATGTCCTGCAATGCAATGTTCATCTGTGTGGTATGGATGTCCTGCATTGCAATGTTCATCTGTGTGATGTGGATGTCCTGCAATGCAGTGTTTATCTGTGTGATGTGGATGTCCTGCAATGCAATGTTTATCTGTGTGATATGGATGTCCTGCAATGGAATGTTCATCTGTGTGATATGGATGTCCTGCAATGCAGTGTTTATATGTGTGATATGGATGTCCTGCAATGCAATGTTCATCTGTGTGATATGAATATCCTGCAATGTAATGGTTATATGTGTGATATGGATGTCCTGCAATGCAATGTTTATCTGTGTGATATGGATGTCCTACAATGTAATGGTTATATGTGTGATATGGATGTCCTGCAATGCAATGTTTATCTGTGTGATATGGATCTCCTGCAATGCAATGTTTATATGTGTGATATGGATCTCCTGCAATGCAATGTTTATCTGTGTGATATGGATCTCCTGCAATGCAATGTTTTTCTGTGTGATGTGGATCTCCTGCAATGTAATGTTTATATGTGTGATATGGATGTCCTGCAATGTAATGTTCATCTTTGTGATATGGATCTCCTGCAATGCAATGTTTATCTGTGTGATATGGATGTCCTGCAATGCAATGTTCATCTGTGTGATGTGGATGTCCTGCAATGCAGTGTTTATCTGTGTGATATGGATGTCCTGCAATGCAATGTTTATCTGTGTGATATGGATGTCCTGCAATGCAATGTTCATCTGTGTGAAATGGATGTCCTGCAATGCAGTGTCTATCTGTGTGATATGGATGTCCTACAATGCAATGTTCATCTGTGTGATATGGATGTCCTACAATGCAATGTTCATCTGTGTGATATGGATATCCTGCAATGCAATGTTCATCTGTGTGATGTGGATGTCCTGCAATGCAATGTTTATCTGTGTGATGTGGATGTCCTGCAATGCAATGTTCATCTGTGTGAAATGGATGTCCTGCAATGCAATGTTCATCTGTGTGATGTGGATGTCCTGCAATGCAGTGTTTATCTGTGTGATATGGATCTCCTGCAATGCAATGTTTATCTGTGTGATATGGATGTCCTGCAATGCAATGTTTATCTGTGTGATATGGATGTCCTGCAATGCAGTGTCTATCTGTGTGATATGGATGTCCTACAATGCAGTGTTCATCTGTGTGATATGGATGTCCTGCAATGCAATGTTCATCTGTGTGATATGGATGTCCTGCAATGCAATGTTTATCTGTGTGATGTGGATGTCCTGCAATGCAATGTTTATCTGTGTGATATGGATGTCCTGCAATGCAATGTTCATCTGTGTGATATGGATGTCCTGCAATGCAGTGTTGATCTGTGAGATGTGGATGTCCTGCAGTGCAATGTTTATCTGTGTGATATGGATCTCCTGCAATGCAATGTTTATCTGTGTGATAAGGATGTCCTACAATGTAATGTTTATCTGTGTGATGTGGATGTCCTGCAATGTAATGTTTATCTGTGTGATATGGATGTCCTACAGTGTAATGTTTATATGTGTGATACGGATGTCCTGCAATGCAATGTTTATCTGTGTGATGTGGATGTCCTACAATCTAATGTTTATCTGTGTGATATGGATGTCCTGCAATGTAATGTTTATATGTGTGATGTGGATCTCCTGCAATGCAATGTTTATCTGTGTGATATGGATGTCCTACAATGTAATGTTTATATGTGTGATGTGGATGTCCTGCAATGCAATGTTTATCTGTGTGATGTGGATGTCCTGCAATGCAATGTCTATCTGTGTGATATGGATGTCCTGCAATGCAATGTTTATCTGTGTGATGTGGATGTCCTGCAATGCAATGTTTATCTGTGTGATATGGATGAAATGCAATGGAATGTTTATCTGTGTGATGTGGATGTCCTGCAATGCAATGTTTATCTGTGTGATATGGATGTCCTGCAATGCAGTGTTTATCTGTGTGATGTGGATCTCCTGCAATGCAATGTTTATCTGTGTGATATGGATGTCCTGCAATGCAATGTTTATCTGTGTGGTGTGGATGTCCTGCAATGCAATGTTTATCTGTGTGATGTGGATGTCCTGCAATGCAATGTTCATCTGTGTGATATGGATGTCCTACAATGTAATGTTTATCTGTGTGATATGGATGTCCTACAATGTAATGTTTATCTGTCTGATATGGATGTCCTACAATGTAATGTTTATCTGTGTGATCTGGATGTCCTACAATGTAATGTTTATCTGTGTGATGTGGATGTCCTGCAATGCAATGTTTATCTGTGTGATATGGATGTCCTACAATGTAATGTTTATCTGTGTGATGTGGATGTCCTACAATGTAATGTTTATATGTGTGATATGGATGTCCTGCAATGCAATGTTTATCTGTGTGATATGGATGTCCTGCAATGCCTTGTTTATCTGTGTGATGTGGATGTCCTGCAATGCGATGTTTATCTGTGTGATTTGGATGTCCTGCAATGCAATGTTTGTCTGTGTGATATGGATGTCCTGCAATGCAATGTTTATCTGTGTGATATGGATGTCCTGTAATGTAATGTTTATCTGTGTGGTGTGGATCTCCTGCAATGCAATGTTTATCTGTGTGAAATTTATGTCCTACAATGTAATGTCTATCTGTGTGATGTGGATGTCCTGCAATGCAATGTTCATCTGTGTGGTGTGGATGTCCTGCATTGCAATGTTCATCTGTGTGATCTGGATGTCCTGCAATGCAATGTTTATCTGTGTGATGTGGATGTCCTGCAATGCAATGTTTATCTGTGTGATATGGATGTCCTGCAATGTAATGTTCATCTGTGTGATATGGATGTCCTGCATTGCAGTGTTTATATGTGTGATGTGGATGTCCTGCAATGCAATGTTCATCTGTGTGATATGAATATCCTGCAGTGTAATGGTTATATGTGTGATATGGATGTCCTCCAATGCAATGTTTATCTGTGTGATATGGATGTCATTCAATGTAATGGTTGTATGTGTGATATGGATGTCCTGCAATGCAATGTTCATCTTTGTGATATGGATCTCCTGCAATGCAATGTTTATATGTGTGATATGGATCTCCTGCAATGCAATGTTGATCTGTGTGATATGGATCTCCTGCAATGCAATGTTTTTCTGTGTGATGTGGATCTCCTGCAATGTAATGTTTATATGTGTGATATGGATGTCCTGCAATGTAATGTTCATCTTTGTGATATGGATCTCCTGCAACACAATGTTTATCTGTGTGATATGCATGTCCTGCAATGCAATGTTCATCTGTGTGATATGGATGTCCTGCAATGCAATGTTCATCTGTGTGATGTGGATGTCCTGCAATGCAGTGTTTATCTGTGTGATATGGATGTCCTGCAATGCAATGTTTATCTGTGTAATATGAAAGTCCTGCAATGCAATGTTCATCTGTGTGATATGGATGTCCTGCAATGCAGTGTCTATCTGTGTGATATGGATGTCCTACAATGCAATGTTCATCTGTGTGATATGGATATCCTGCAATGCCATGTTCATCTGTGTGATATGGATGTCCTGCAATGCAATGTTTATCTTTTTGATGTGGATGTCCTGCAATGCAATGTTTATCTGTGTGATATGGATGTCCTGCAATGCAATGTTCATCTGTGTGATATGGATGTCCTGCAATGCTGTGTTTATCTGTGTGATGTGGATGTCCTGCAATGCAATGTTCATCTGTGTGATATGGATCTCCTGCAATGCAATGTTTATCTGTGTGATAAGGATGTCCTGCAATGTAATGTTTATCTGTGTGATGTGGATGTCCTGCAATGTAATGTTTATCTGTGTGATATGGATGTCCTACAATGTAATGTTTATATGTGTGATATGGATGTCCTGCAATGCAATGGTTATCTGTGTGATGTGGATGTATTACAATGTAATGTTTTTCTGTGTGATATGGATGTCCTGCAATGGAATGTTCACATGTGTGATATGGATGTCCTGCAATGCAGTGTTTATCAGTGTGATGTGGATCTCCTGCAATGCAATGTTTATCTGTGTGATATGGATGTCCTGCAATGCAATGTTTATCTGTGTGATATGAATGTCCTGCAATGCAATGTTTATCTGTGTGATGTGGATGTCCTGCAATGTAATGTTTATCTGTGTGATGTGGATGTCCTGCAATGCAATGTTTATCTGTGTGATATGGATGTCCTACAATGTAATGTTTATATGTGTGATATGGATGTCCTGCAATGCAATGTTTATCTGTGTGATGTGGATGTCCTGCAATGCAATGTTCATCTGTGTGATATGGATGTCCTGCAATGCAATGTTCGTCTGTGTGATGTGGATCTCCTGCAATGCAATGTTTATCTGTGTGATATGGATGTCCTGCAATGCAGTGTTTATCTTTGTGATGTGGATCTCCTGCAATGCAATGTTTATCTGTGTGATATGGATGTCCTGCAATGCAATGTTTATCTGTGTGATATCAATGTCCTGCAATGCAATGTTTGTCTGTGTGATGTGGATGTCCTGCAATGCAATGTTCATCTGTGTGATATGGATGTCCTACAATGTAATGTTTATCTGTGTGATATGGATGTCCTACAATGTAATGTTTATCTGTCTGATATGGATGTCCTACAATGTAATGTTTATCTGTGTGATGTGGATGTCCTACAATGTAATGTTTATCTGTGTGATGTGGATGTCCTGCAATGCAATGTTTATCTGTGTGATATGGATGTCCTACAATGTAATGTTTATCTGTGTGATGTGGATGTCCTACAATGTAATGTTTATATGTGTGATATGGATGTCCTGCAATGCAATGTTTATCTGTGTGATGTGGATCTCCTGCAATGCAATGTCTATCTGTGTGATATGGATGTCCTGCAATGCAATGTTTATCTGTGTGATATGGATGTCCTGCAATGCAATGTTCATCTGTGTGATGTGGATGTCCTGCAATGCAATGTTTATCTGTGTGATATGGATGTCCTGCAATGCAATGTTTATCTGTGTGATATGGATGTCCTGCAATGCAATGTTTATCTGTGTGATATGGATGTCCTGCAATGCAATGTTTATCTGTGTGATATGGATGTCCTGCAATGCAATGTTTATCTGTGTGATATGGATGTCCTGTAATGTAATGTTTATCTGTGTGATGTGGATCTCCTGCAATGCAATGTTTATCTGTGTGATGTGGATGTCCTGCAATGCAGTGTTTATATGTGTGATATGGATGTCCTGCAATGGAATGTTCATCTGTGTGATATGAATATCCTGCAATGCAATGTTCATCTGTGTGATATGGATGTCCTGCAATGCAATGTTTATCTGTGTGATGTGGATCTCCTGCAATGCAATGTTTATCTGTGTGATGTGGATGTCCTGCAATGGAATGTCTATCTGTGTGATATGGATGTCCTGCAATGCAATGTTCATCTGTGTGGTGTGGATGTCCTGCATTGCAATGTTCATCTGTGTGACGTGGATGTCCTGCAATGCAATGTTTCTCTGTGTCATATGGATGTCCTGCAATGCATTGTTCATCTGTGTGATATGGATGTCCTGCAATGCAGTTTTGATCTGTGTGATGTGGATGTCCTGCAATGCAATGTCTATCTGTGTGATATGGATGTCCTGCAATGCAATGTTCATCTGTGTGATGTGGATGTCCTGCAATGCAGTGTTGATCTGTGTGATATGGATGTCCTGCAATATGATATTTATCTCTGTGTTGTGGATGTCCTACAATGTAATGTTTATATGTGTGATGTGGATGTCCTGCA
This sequence comes from Haliotis asinina, assembly GCF_037392515.1. Taxonomy (NCBI): domain Eukaryota; kingdom Metazoa; phylum Mollusca; class Gastropoda; order Lepetellida; family Haliotidae; genus Haliotis; species Haliotis asinina. The sequence continues at coordinate 21,749,981 of NC_090281.1, read as the reverse complement.
ATGCAATGTTTATCTGTGTGATGTGGATATCCTGCAATGCAATGTTCATCTTTGTGATATGGATCTCCTGCAATGCAATGTTTATCTGTGTGATGTGGATGTCCTGCAATGCAGTGTTGATCTGTGTGATATGGATGTCCTGCAATGCAATGTTTATCTGTGTGATATGGATGTCCTGCAATGCAATGTTTATCTGTGTGATATGGATGTCCTGCAATGCAATGTTTATCTGTGTGATATGGATGTCCTGCAATGCAATGTTTATCTGTGTGATATGGATGTCCTGCAATGCAATGTTTATCTGTGTGATATGGATGTCCTGTAATGTAATGTTTATCTGTGTGATGTGGATCTCCTGCAATGCAATGTTTATCTGTGTGATGTGGATGTCCTGCAATGCAATGTCTATCTGTGTGATATGGATGTCCTGCAATGCAATGTTCATCTGTGTGGTGTGGATGTCCTGCATTGCAATGTTCATCTGTGTGATCTGGATGTCCTGCAATGCAGTGTTTATCTGTGTGATGTGGATGTCCTGCAATGCAATGTTTATCTGTGTGATATGGATGTCCTGCATTGCAATGTTCATCTGTGTGATATGGATGTCCTGCAATGCAGTGTTTACATGTGTGATATGGATGTCCTGCAATGGAATGTTCATCTGTGTGACATGGATGTCCTGCAATGCAGTGTTTATATGTGTGATATGGATGTCCTGCAATGCAATGTTCATCTGTGTGATATGAATATCCTGCAATGCAATGTTCATCTGTGTGATATGGATGTCCTGCAATGCAATGTTTTTCTGTGTGATGTTGATGTCCTGCAATGCAATGTTTCTCTGTGTCATATGGATGTCCTGCAATGCATTGTTCATCTGTGTGATATGGATGTCCTGCAATGCAGTTTTGATCTGTGTGATGTGGATGTCCTGCAATGCAATGTCTATCTGTGTGATGTGGATGTCCTGCAATGCAATGTTCATCTGTGTGATGTGGATGTCCTGCAATGCAGTGTTGATCTGTGTGATATGGATGTCCTGCAATATAATATTTATCTCTGTGATGTGGATGTCCTACAATGTAATGTTTATATGTGTGATGTGGATGTCCTGCAATGCAATGTTTATCTGTGTGATATGGATATCCTGCAATGCAATGTTCATCTTTGTGATATGGATCTCCTGCAATGCAATGTTTATCTGTGTGATGTGGATGTCCTGCAATGCAGTGTTGATCTGTGTGATATGGATGTCCTGCAATGCAATGTTTATCTGTGTGATATGGATGTCCTGCAATGCAATGTTTATCTGTGTGATATGGATGTCCTACAATGTAATGTTTATCTGTGTGATATGGATGTCCTGCAATGTAATGTTTTTATGTGTGATGTGGATGTCCTGCAATGCAATGTTTATCTGTGTGATATGGATGTCCTACAATGTAATGTTTATATGTGTGATGTGGATGTCCTGCAATGCAATGTTTATCTGTGTGATGTGGATGTCCTGCAATGCAATGTTTATCTGTGTGATATGGATGTCCTGCAATGCAATGTTTATCTGTGCGATGTGGATGTCCTGCAATGCAATGTTCATCTGTGTGATGTGGATGTCCTGCAATGCAATGTTTATCTGTGTGATGTGGATGTCCTGCAATGCAATGTTTATCTGTGTGATGTGGATCTCCTGCAATGCAATGTTTATCTGTGTGATGTGGATGTCCTGCAATGCAGTGTTTTTCTGTGTGATGTGGATCTCCTGCAATGCAATGTTTTTCTGTGTGATATGGATGTCCTGCAATGCAATGTTCATCTGTGTGATATGGATGTCCTGCAATGCAATGTTTATCTGTGTGATGTAGATGTCCTGCAATGCAATGTTCATCTGTGTGATATGGATGTCCTGCAATGCAATGTTTATCTGTGTGATATGGATGTCCTACAATGTAATGTTTATCTGTGTGATATGGATGTCCTGCAATGTAATGTTCATCTGTGTAATATGGATCTCCTGCAATGCAATGTTTATCTGTGTGATATGGATCTCCTGCAATGCAATGTTCATCTGTGTGATGTGGATCTCCTGCAATGTAATGTTCATATGTGTGATATGGATGTCCTGTAGTGTAATGTTTATCTGTGTGATATGGATCTCCTGCAATGCAATGTTCATATGTGTGATGTGGATCTCCGGCAATGTAATGTTCATATGTGTGATATGGATGTCCTGCAATGCAATGTTTATCTGTGTGATGTGGATGTCCTGCAAAGCAATGTTCATCTGTGTGATATGGATGTCCTGCAATGCAATGTTCATCTTTGTGATATGGATGTCCTACAATGCAATGTTTATCTGTGTGGTGTGGATGTCCTGCATTGCAATGTTCATCTGTGTGATCTGGATGTCCTGCAATGCAGTGTTTATCTGTGTGATGTGGATGTCCTGCAATGCAATGTTTATCTGTGTGATATGGATGTCCTGCAATGGAATGTTCATCTGTGTGATATGGATGTCCTGCAATGCAGTGTTTATATGTGTGATATGGATGTCCTGCAATGGAATGTTCATCTGTGTGATATGGATGTCCTGCAATGCAGTGTTTATATGTGTGATATGGATGTCCTGCAATGCAATGTTCATCTGTGTGATATGAATATCCTGCAATGCAATGTTCATCTGTGTGATATGGATGTCCTGCAATGCAATGTTTATCTGTGTGATGTGGGTGTCCTGCAATGCAATGTTTCTCTGTGTGATATGGATGTCCTGCAATGCATTGTTCATCTGTGTGATATGGATGTCCTGCAATGCAGTTTTGATCTGTGTGATGTGGATGTCCTTCAATGCAATGTCTATCTGTGTGATATGGATGTCCTGCAATGCAATGTTCATCTGTGTGATGTGGATGTCCTGCAATGCAGTGTTGATCTGTGTGATATGGATGTCCTGCAATATAATATTTATCTCTGTGATGTGGATGTCCTACAATGTAATGTTTATATGTGTGATGTGGATGTCCTGCAATGCAATGTTTATCTGTGTGATATGGATATCCTGCAATGCAATGTTCATCTTTGTGATATGGATCTCCTGCAATGCAATGTTTATCTGTGTGATGTGGATGTCCTGCAATGCAGTGTTATTTTGTGTGATATGGATGTCCTGCAATGCAATGTTTATCTGTGTGATATGGATGTCCTGCAATGCAGTGTTTATCTGTGTGATTTGGATGTCCTACAATGTAATGTTTATCTGTGTGATATGGATGTCCTGCAATGTAATGTTTATATGTGTGATGTGGATGTCCTGCAATGCAATGTTTATCTGTGTGATATGGATGTCCTACAATGTAATGTTTATATGTGTGATGTGGATGTCCTGCAATGCAATGTTTATCTGTGTGATGTGGATGTCCTGCAATGCAATGTTTATCTGTGTGATATGGATGTCCTGCAATGCAATGTTCATCTGTGTGATATGAATATCCTGCAATGCAATGTTCATCTGTGTGATGTGGATGTCCTGCAATATAATATTTATCTCTGTGATGTGGATGTCCTGCAATGCAATGTTTATCTGTGTGATGTGGATGTCCTGCAATGCAATGTTTATCTGTGTGATATGGATGTCCTGCAATGCAATGTTTATCTGTGTGATATGGATGTCCTGCAATGCAATGTTCATCTGTGTGATATGGATGTCCTGCAATGCAATGTTTATCTGTGTGATGTAGATGTCCTGCAATGCAATGTTCATCTGTGTGATATGGATGTCCTGCAATGCAATGTTTATCTGTGTGATATGGATGTCCTACAATGTAATGTTTATATGTGTGATATGGATGTCCTGTAATGCAATGTTTATCTGTGTGATGAGGATGTCCTACAATGTATTGTTTATATGTGTGATATGGATGTCCTGCAATGTAATGTTCATCTGTGTGATATGGATCTCCTGCAATGCAATGTTTATCTGTGTGATATGGATCTCCTGCAATGGAATGTTCATCTGTGTGATGTGGATCTCCTGCAATGTAATGTTCATATGTGTGATATGGATGTCCTGTAGTGTAATGTTTATCTGTGTGATATGGATCTCCTCCAATGCAATGTTCATATGTGTGATGTGGATCTCCTGCAATGTAATGTTCATATGTGTGATATGGATGTCCTGCAATGCAATGTTTATCTGTGTGATGTGGATGTCCTGCAAAGCAATGTTCATCTGTGTGATATGGATGTCCTGCAATGCAATGTTCATCTTTGTGATATGGATGTCCTACAATGTATTGTTTATCTGTGTGATTTGGATGTCCTGCAATGTAATGTTCACCTTTGTGATATGGATCTCCTGCAATGCAATGTTCATCTGTGTGATTTGGATCTCCTGCAATGCAATGTTTATCTGTGTGATATGGATCTCCTGCAATGCAATGTTTATCTGTGTGATGTGGATCTCCTGCAATGTAATGTTTATATGTGTGATATGGATGTCCTGCAATGCAATGTTCATCTTTGTGATATGGATCTCCTGCAATGCAATGTTTATCTGTGTGATGTGGATGTCCTGCAATGCAATGTTTATCTGTGTGATATGGATGTCCTACAATGTAATGTTTATCTGTGTGATGTGGATGTCCTGCAATGTAATGTTCATCTTTGTGATATGGATGTCCTGCAATGCAATGTTTATCTGTGTGATGTGGATGTCCTCCAATGCAATGTTCATCTGTGTGATATGGATGTCCTGCAATGCAATGTTTATCTGTGTGATATGGATGTCCTGGAATGCAATGTTTATGTGTGTGATGTGGATCTCCTGCAGTGCAATGTTTTTCTGTGTGATATGGATGTCCTGCAATGCAATGTTCATCTGTGTGATATGGATGTCCTGCAATGCAATGTTTATCTGTGTGATGTGGATGTCCTACAATGCAGTGTTGATCTGTGTGATATGGATGTCCTACAATGTAATGTTTATCTGTGTGATGTGGATGTCCTACAATGTAATGTTTATATGTGTGATGTGGATGTCCTACAATGCAATGTTTATCTGTGTGATGTGGATGTCCTACAATGCAATGTTTATCTGTGTGATATGGATGTCCTACAATGTAATGTTTATCTGTGTGATATGGATGTCCTACAATGTAATGTTTATCTGTGTGATCTGGATGTCCTACAATGTAATGTTTATCTGTGTGATGTGGATGTCCTGCAATGCAATGTTTATCTGTGTGATATGGATGTCCTACAATGTAATGTTTATCTGTGTGATATGGATGTCCTACAATGTAATGTTTATATGTGTGATATGGATGTCCTGCAATGCAATTTTTTTCTGTGTGATGTGTATGTCCTGCAATGCACTGTTGATCTGTGTGATATGGATGTCCTGCAATATAATATTTATCTCTGTGATGTGGATGTCCTACAATGTAATGTTTATATGTGTGATGTGGATGTCCTGCAATGCAATGTTTATCTGTGTGATATGGATATCCTGCAATGCAATGTTCATCTTTGTGATATGGATCTCCTGCAATGCAATGTTTATCTGTGTGATGTGGATGTCCTGCAATGCAGTGTTGATCTGTGTGATATGGATGTCCTGCAATGCAATGTGTATCTGTGTGATATGGATGTCCTGCAATGCAATGTTTATCTGTGTGATATGGATGTCCTGCAATGCAATGTTCATCTGTGTGATATGGATGTCCTGCAATGCAATGTTTATCTGTGTGATATGGATGTCCTGCAATGCAATGTTTATCTGTGTGATATGGATGTCCTGTAGTGTAATGTTTATCTGTGTGATGTGGATGTCCTGCAATGCAATGTTTATCTGTGTGATGTGGATGTCCTGCAATGCAATGTCTATCTGTGTGATATGGATGTCCTGCAATGCAATGTTCATCTGTGTGGTGTGGATGTCCTGCATTGCAATGTTCATCTGTGTGATCTGGATGTCCTGCAATGCAGTGTTTATCTGTGTGATGTGAATGTCCTGCAATGCAATGTTTATCTGTGTGATATGGATGTCCTGCAATGGAATGTTCATCTGTGTGATATGGATGTCCTGCAATGCAGTGTTTATCTGTGTGATATGGATGTCCTGCAATGGAATGTTCATCTGTGTGATATGGATGTCCTGCAATGCAGTGTTTATATGTGTGATCTGGATGTCCTGCAATGCAATGTTCATCTGTGTGATATGAATATCCTGCAATGCAATGTTCATCTGTGTGATATGGATGTCCTGCAATGCAATGTTTATCTGTGTGATGTGGATGTCCTGCAATGCAATGTTTCTCTGTGTCATATGGATGTCCTGCAATGCATTGTTCATTTGTGTGATATGGATGTCCTGCAATGCAGTTTTGATCTGTGTGATGTGGATGTCCTGCAATGCAATGTCTATCTGTGTGATATGGATGTCCTGCAATGCAAAGTTCATCTGTGTGATGTGGATGTCCTGCAATGCAGTGTTGATCTGTGTGATATGGATGTCCTGCAATAAAATATTTATCTCTGTGATGTGGATGTCCTACAATGTAATGTTTATATGTGTGATGTGGATGTCCTGCAATGCAATGTTTATCTGTGTGATGTGGATGTCCTGCAAAGCAATGTTCATCTGTGTGATATGGATGTCCTGCAATGCAATGTTCATCTTTGTGATATGGATGTCCTACAATGCAATGTTTATCTGTGTGGTGTGGATGTCCTGCATTGCAATGTTCATCTGTGTGATCTGGATGTCCTGCAATGCAGTGTTTATCTGTGTGATGTGGATGTCCTGCAATGCAATGTTTATCTGTGTGATATGGATGTCCTGCAATGGAAGGTTCATCTGTGTGATATGGATGTCCTGCAATGCAGTGTTTATATGTGTGATATGGATGTCCTGCAATGGAATGTTCATATGTGTGATATGGATGTCCTGCAATGCAGTGTTTATATGTGTGATATGGATGTCCTGCAATGCAATGTTCATCTGTGTGATGTGGATCTCCTGCAATGTAATGTTCATATGTGTGATATGGATGTCCTGTAGTGTAATGTTTATCTGTGTGATATGGATCTCCTCCAATGCAATGTTCATATGTGTGATGTGGATCTCCTGCAATGTAATGTTCATATGTGTGATCTGGATGTCCTGCAATGCAATGTTTATCTGTGTGATGTGGATGTCCTGCAAAGCAATGTTCATCTGTGTGATATGGATGTCCTGCAATGCAATGTTCATCTTTGTGATATGGATGTCCTACAATGTAATGTTTATCTGTGTGATTTGGATGTCCTGCAATGTAATGTTCACCTTTGTGATATGGATCTCCTGCAATGCAATGTTCATCTGTGTGATATGGATCTCCTGCAATGCAATGTTTATCTGTGTGATGTGGATCTCCTGCAATGTAATGTTTATATGTGTGATATGGATGTCCTGCAATGCAATGTTCATCTTTGTGATATGGATCTCCTGCAATGCAATGTTTATCTGTGTGATGTGGATGTCCTGCAATGCAATGTTTATCTGTGTGATATGGATGTCCTACAATGTAATGTTTATCTGTGTGATGTGGATGTCCTGCAATGTAATGTTCATCTTTGTGATATGGATGTCCTGCAATGCAATGTTTATCTGTGTGATGTGGATGTCCTCCAATGCAATGTTCATCTGTGTGATATGGATGTCCTGCAATGCAATGTTTATCTGTGTGATATGGATGTCCTGGAATGCAATGTTTATGTGTGTGATGTGGATCTCCTGCAGTGCAATGTTTTTCTGTGTGATATGGATGTCCTGCAGTGCAATGTTCATCTGTGTGATATGGATGTCCTGCAATGCAATGTTTATCTGTGTGATGTGGATGTCCTACAATGCAGTGTTGATCTGTGTGATATGGATGTCCTACAATGTAATGTTTATCTGTGTGATAAGGATGTCCTGCAATAAATGTTTATATGTGTGATGTGGATGTCCTGCAATGCAATGTTTATCTGTGTGATATGGATGTCCTACAATGTAATGTTTATCTGTGTGATATGGATGTCCTACAATGTAATGTTTATCTGTGTGACATGGATGTCCTACAATGTAATGTTTATCTGTGTGATCTGGATGTCCTACAATGTAATGTTTATCTGTGTGATGTGGATGTCCTGCAATGCAATGTTTATCTGTGTGATATGGATGTCCTACAATGTAATGTTTATCTGTGTGATATGGATGTCCTACAATGTAATGTTTATATGTGTGATATGGATGTCCTGCAATGCAATTTTTTTCTGTGTGATGTGTATGTCCTGCAATGCAGTGTTGATCTGTGTGATATGGATGTCCTGCAATATAATATTTATCTCTGTGATGTGGATGTCCTACAATGTAATGTTTATATGTGTGATGTGGATGTCCTGCAATGCAATGTTTATCTGTGTGATATCGATATCCTGCAATGCAATGTTCATCTTTGTGATATGGATCTCCTGCAATGCAATGTTTATCTGTGTGATGTGGATGTCCTGCAATGCAGTGTTGATCTGTGTGATATGGATGTCCTGCAATGCAATGTGTATCTGTGTGATATGGATGTCCTGCAATGCAATGTTTATCTGTGTGATATGGATGTCCTGCAATGCAATGTTCATCTGTGTGATATGGATGTCCTGCAATGCAATGTTTATCTGTGTGATATGGATGTCCTGCAATGCAATGTTTATCTGTGTGATATGGATGTCCTGTAATGTAATGTTTATCTGTGTGATGTGGATGTCCTGCAATGCAATGTTTATCTGTGTGATGTGGATGTCCTGCAATGCAATGTCTATCTGTGTGATATGGATGTCCTGCAATGCAATGTTCATCTGTGTGGTGTGGATGTCCTGCATTGCAATGTTCATCTGTGTGATCTGGATGTCCTGCAATGCAGTGTTTATCTGTGTGATGTGAATGTCCTGCAATGCAATGTTTATCTGTGTGATATGGATGTCCTGCAATGGAATGTTCATCTGTGTGATATGGATGTCCTGCAATGCAGTGTTTATCTGTGTGATATGGATGTCCTGCAATGGAATGTTCATCTGTGTGATATGGATGTCCTGCAATGCAGTGTTTATATGTGTGATATGGATGTCCTGCAATGCAATGTTCATCTGTGTGATATGAATATCCTGCAATGCAATGTTCATCTGTGTGATATGGATGTCCTGCAATGCAATGTTTATCTGTGTGATGTGGATGTCCTGCAATGCAATGTTTCTCTGTGTCATATGGATTTCCTGCAATGCATTGTTCATCTGTGTGATATGGATGTCCTGCAATGCAGTTTTGATCTGTGTGATGTGGATGTCCTGCAATGCAATGTCTATCTGTGTGATATGGATGTCCTGCAATGCAAAGTTCATCTGTGTGATGTGGATGTCCTGCAATGCAGTGTTGATCTGTGTGATATGGATGTCCTGCAATAAAATATTTATCTCTGTGATGTGGATGTCCTACAATGTAATGTTTATATGTGTGATGTGGATGTCCTGCAATGCAATGTTTATCTGTGTCATATGGATATCCTGCAATGCAATGTTCATCTTTGTGATATGGATCTCCTGCAATGCAATGTTTATCTGTGTGATGTGGATGTCCTGCAATGCAGTGTTGATCTGTGTGATATGGATGTCCTGCAATGCAATGTTTATCTGTGTGATGTGGATGTCCTGCAATGCAATGTTTATCTGTGTGATATGGATGTCCTACAATGTAATGTTTATCTGTGTGATATGGATGTCCTGCAATGTAATGTTTATATGTGTGATGTGGATGTCCTGCAATGCAATGTTTATCTGTGTGATATGGATGTCCTACAATGTAATGTTTATATGTGTGATGTGGATGTCCTGCAATGCAATGTTTATCTGTGTGATGTGGATGTCCTGCAATGCAATGTTTATCTGTGTGATATGGATGTCCTGCAATGCAATGTTTATCTGTGCGATGTGGATGTCCTGCAATGCAATGTTCATTTGTGTGATGTGGATGTCCTGCAATGCAATGTTTATCTGTGTGATGTGGATGTCCTGCAATGCAATGTTTATCTGTGTGATGTGGATCTCCTGCAATGCAATGTTTATCTGTGTGATATGGATGTCCTGCAATGCAGTGTTTTTCTGTGTGATGTGGATCTCCTGCAATGCACTGTTTATCTGTGTGATATGGATGTCCTGCAATGCAATGTTCATCTGTGTGATATGGATGTCCTGCAATGCAATGTTTATCTGTGTGATGTACATGTCCTGCAATGCAATGTTCATCTGTGTGATATGGATGTCCTGCAATGCAATGTTTATCTGTGTGATATGGATGTCCTACAATGTTATGTATATATGTGTGATATGGATGTCCTGTAATGCAATGTTTATCTGTGTGATATGGATGTCCTACAATGTATTGTTTATATGTGTGATATGGATGTCCTGCAATGTAATGTTCATCTGTGTGATATTGATCTCCTGCAATGCAATGTTTATCTGTGTGATATGGATCTCCTGCAATGCAATGTTCATCTGTGTGATGTGGATCTCCTGCAATGTAATGTTCATATGTGTGATATGGATGTCCTGTAGTGTAGTGTTCATCTGTGTGATATGGATCTCCTGCAATGCAATGTTCATATGTGTGATGTGGATCTCCTGCAATGTAATGTTCATATGTGTGATATGGATGTCCTGCAATGCAATGTTTATCTGTGTGATGTGGATGTCCTGCAAAGCAATGTTCATCTGTGTGATATGGATGTCCTGCAATGCAATGTTCATCTTTGTGATATGGATGTCCTACAATGCAATGTTTATCTGTGTGGTGTGGATGTCCTGCATTGCAATGTTCATCTGTGTGATCTGGATGTCCTGCAATGCAGTGTTTATCTGTGTGATGTGGATGTCCTGCAATGCAATGTTTATCTGTGTGATATGGATGTCCTGCAATGGAATGTTCATCTGTGTGATATGGATGTCCTGCAATGCAGTGTTTATCTGTGTGATATGGATGTCCTGCAATGGAATGTTTATCTGTGTGATATGTATGTCCTGCAATGCAGTGTTTATATGTGTGATATGGATGTCCTGCAATGCAATGTTCATCTGTGTGATATGAATATCCTGCAATGCAATGTTCATCTGTGTGATATGGATGTCCTGCAATGCAATGTTTATCTGTGTGATGTGGGTGTCCTGCAATGCAATGTTTCTCTGTGTCATATGGATGTCCTGCAATGCATTGTTCATCTGTGTGATATGGATGTCCTGCAATGCAGTTTTGATCTGTGTGATGTGGATGTCCTGCAATGCAATGTCTATCTGTGTGATATGGATGTCCTGCAATGCAATGTTCATCTGTGTGATGTGGATGTCCTGCAATGCAGTGTTGATCTGTGTGATCTGGATGTCCTGCAATATAATATTTATCTCTGTGATGTGGATGTCCTACAATGTAATGTTTATATGTGTGATGTGGATGTCCTGCAATGCAATGTTTATCTGTGTGATATGGATATCCTGCAATGCAATGTTCATCTTTGTGATATGGATCTCCTGCAATGCAATGTTTATCTGTGTGATGTGGATGTCCTGCAATGCAGTGTTGATCTGTGTGATATGGATGTCCTGCAATGCAATGTTTATCTGTGTGATATGGATGTCCTACAATGTAATGTTTATCTGTGTGATATGGATGTCCTACAATGTAATGTTTATATGTGTGATGTGGATGTCCTGCAATGCAATGTTTATCTGTGTGATATGGATGTCCTACAATGTAATGTTTATCTGTGTGATATGGATGTCCTACAATGTAATGTTTATATGTGTGATGTGGATGTCCTGCAATGCAATGTTTATCTGTGTGATATGGATGTCCTACAGTGTAATGTTTATATGTGTGATGTGGATGTCCTGCAATGCAATGTTTATCTGTGTGATGTGGATGTCCTGCAATGCAATGTTTATCTGTGTGATATGGATGTCCTGCAATGCAATGTTTATCTGTGCGATGTGGATGTCCTGCAATGCAATGTTCATCTGTGTGATGTGGATGTCCTGCAATGCAATGTTTATCTGTGTGATGTGGATGTCCTGCAATGCAATGTTTATCTGTGTGATGTGGATCTCCTGCAATGCAATGTTTATCTGTGTGATATGGCTGTCCTGCAATGCAGTGTTTTTCTGTGTGATGTGGATCTCCTGCAATGCAATGTTTATCTGTGTGATATGGATGTCCTGCAATGCAATGTTCATCTGTGTGATATGGATGTCCTGCAATGCAATGTTTATCTGTGTGATCTGGATGTCCTGCAATGCAATGTTCATCTGTGTGATATGGATGTCCTGCAATGCAATGTTTATCTGTGTGATATGGATGTCCTACAATGTAATGTTTATATGTGTGATATGGATGTCCTGTAATGCAATGTTTATCTGTGTGATATGGATGTCCTACAATGTATTGTTTACATGTGTGATATGGATGTCCTGCAATGCAATGTTCATCTGTGTGATATGGATCTCCTGCAATGCAATGTTTATCTGTGTGATATGGATCTCCTGCAATGCAATGTTCATCTGTGTGATGTGAATCTCCTGCAATGTAATGTTCATATGTGTGATATAGATGTCCTGTAGTGTAATGTTTATCTGTGTGATATGGATCTCCTCCAATGCAATGTTTATCTGTGTGATGTGGATCTCCTGCAATGTAATGTTCATATGTGTGATGTGGATGTCCTGCAATGCAATGTTTATCTGTGTGATGTGGATGTCCTGCAAAGCAATGTTCATCTGTGTGATATGGATGTCCTACAATGTAATGTTTATCTGTGTGATTTGGATGTCCTGCAATGTAATGTTCACCTTTGTGATATGGATCTCCTGCAATGCAATGTTCATCTGTGTGATATGGATCTCCTGCAATGCAATGTTCATCTGTGTGATATGGATCTCCTGCAATGCAATGTTTATCTGTGTGATGTGGATCTCCTGCAATGTAATGTTTATATGTGTGATATGGATGTCCTGCAATGCAATGTTCATCTTTGTGATATGGATCTCCTGCAATGCAATGTTTATCTGTGTGATGTGGATGTCCTGCAATGCAATGTTTATCTGTGTGATATGGATGTCCTGCAATGGAATGTTTATCTGTGTGATATGTATGTCCTGCAATGCAGTGTTTATATGTGTGATATGGATGTCCTGCAATGCAATGTTCATCTGTGTGATATGAATATCCTGCAATGCAATGTTCATCTGTGTGATATGGATGTCCTGCAATGCAATGTTTATCTGTGTGATGTGGGTGTCCTGCAATGCAATGTTTCTCTGTGTCATATGGATGTCCTGCAATGCATTGTTCATCTGTGTGATATGGATGTCCTGCAATGCAGTTTTGATCTGTGTGATGTGGATGTCCTGCAATGCAATGTCTATCTGTGTGATATGGATGTCCTGCAATGCAATGTTCATCTGTGTGATGTGGATGTCCTGCAATGCAGTGTTGATCTGTGTGATCTGGATGTCCTGCAATATAATATTTATCTCTGTGATGTGGATGTCCTACAATGTAATGTTTATATGTGTGATGTGGATGTCCTGCAATGCAATGTTTATCTGTGTGATATGGATATCCTGCAATGCAATGTTCATCTTTGTGATATGGATCTCCTGCAATGCAATGTTTATCTGTGTGATGTGGATGTCCTGCAATGCAGTGTTGATCTGTGTGATATGGATGTCCTGCAATGCAATGTTTATCTGTGTGATATGGATGTCCTACAATGTAATGTTTATCTGTGTGATATGGATGTCCTACAATGTAATGTTTATATGTGTGATGTGGATGTCCTGCAATGCAATGTTTATCTGTGTGATATGGATGTCCTACAATGTAATGTTTATCTGTGTGATATGGATGTCCTACAATGTAATGTTTATATGTGTGATGTGGATGTCCTGCAATGCAATGTTTATCTGTGTGATATGGATGTCCTACAGTGTAATGTTTATATGTGTGATGTGGATGTCCTGCAATGCAATGTTTATCTGTGTGATGTGGATGTCCTGCAATGCAATGTTTATCTGTGTGATATGGATGTCCTGCAATGCAATGTTTATCTGTGCGATGTGGATGTCCTGCAATGCAATGTTCATCTGTGTGATGTGGATGTCCTGCAATGCAATGTTTATCTGTGTGATGTGGATGTCCTGCAATGCAATGTTTATCTGTGTGATGTGGATCTCCTGCAATGCAATGTTTATCTGTGTGATATGGCTGTCCTGCAATGCAGTGTTTTTCTGTGTGATGTGGATCTCCTGCAATGCAATGTTTATCTGTGTGATATGGATGTCCTGCAATGCAATGTTCATCTGTGTGGTGTGGATGTCCTGCAATGCAATGTTTATCTGTGTGATCTGGATGTCCTGCAATGCAATGTTCATCTGTGTGATATGGATGTCCTGCAATGCAATGTTTATCTGTGTGATATGGATGTCCTACAATGTAATGTTTATATGTGTGATATGGATGTCCTGTAATGCAATGTTTATCTGTGTGATATGGATGTCCTACAATGTATTGTTTACATGTGTGATATGGATGTCCTGCAATGCAATGTTCATCTGTGTGATATGGATCTCCTGCAATGCAATGTTTATCTGTGTGATATGGATCTCCTGCAATGCAATGTTCATCTGTGTGATGTGAATCTCCTTCAATGTAATGTTCATATGTGTGATATAGATGTCCTGTAGTGTAATGTTTATCTGTGTGATATGGATCTCCTCCAATGCAATGTTTATCTGTGTGATGTGGATCTCCTGCAATGTAATGTTCATATGTGTGATGTGGATGTCCTGCAATGCAATGTTTATCTGTGTGATGTGGATGTCCTGCAAAGCAATGTTCATCTGTGTGATATGGATGTCCTACAATGTAATGTTTATCTGTGTGATTTGGATGTCCTGCAATGTAATGTTCACCTTTGTGATATGGATCTCCTGCAATGCAATGTTCATCTGTGTGATATGGATCTCCTGCAATGCAATGTTCATCTGTGTGATATGGATCTCCTGCAATGCAATGTTTATCTGTGTGATGTGGATCTCCTGCAATGTAATGTTTATATGTGTGATATGGATGTCCTGCAATGCAATGTTCATCTTTGTGATATGGATCTCCTGCAATGCAATGTTTATCTGTGTGATGTGGATGTCCTGCAATGCAATGTTTATCTGTGTGATATGGATGTCCTACAATGTAATGTTTATCTGTGTGATGTGGATGTCCTGCAATGTAATGTTCATCTTTGTGATATGGATGTCCTGCAATGCAATGTTTATCTGTGTGATGTGGATGTCCTCCAATGCAATGTTCATCTGTGTGATATGGATGTCCTGCAATGCAATGTTTATCTGTGTGATATGGATGTCCTGCAATGCAATGTTTATGTGTGTGATGTGGATCTCCTGCAGTGCAATGTTTTTCTGTGTGATATGGATGTCCTGCAATGCAATGTTCATCTGTGTGATATGGATGTCCTGCAATGCAATGTTTATCTGTGTGATGTGGATGTCCTGCAATGCAGTGTTGATCTGTGTGATATGGATGTCCTACAATGTAATGTTTATCTGTGTGATATGGATGTCCTGCAATGTAATGTTTATCTGTGTGATATGGATGTCCTGCAATGTAATGTTTATATGTGTGATGTGGATGTCCTGCAATGCAATGTTTATCTGTGTGATATGGATGTCCTACAATGTAATGTTTATATGTGTGATGTGGATGTCCTGCAATGCAATGTTTATCTGTGTGATGTGGATGTCCTGCAATGCAATGTTTATCTGTGTGATATGGATGTCCTGCAATGCAATGTTTATCTGTGCGATGTGGATGTCCTGCAATGCAATGTTCATCTGTGTGATGTGGATGTCCTGCAATGCAATGTTTATCTGTGTGATGTGGATGTCCTGCAATGCAATGTTTATCTGTGTGATGTGGATCTCCTGCAATGCAATGTTTATCTGTGTGATATGGATGTCCTGCAATGCAGTGTTTTTCTGTGTGATGTGGATCTCCTGCAATGCAATGTTTATCTGTGTGATATGGATGTCCTGCAATGCAATGTTCATCTGTGTGATATGGATGTCCTACAATGCAATGTTTATCTGTGTGATGTAGATGTCCTGCAATGCAATGTTCATCTGTGTGATGTGGATGTCCTGCAATGCAATGTTTATCTGTGTGATATGGATGTCCTACAATGTAATGTTTATATGTGTGATATGGATGTCCTGTAATGCAATGTTTATCTGTGTGATATGGATGTCCTACAATGTATTGTTTATATGTGTGATATGGATGTCCTGCAATGTAATGTTCATCTGTGTGATATGGATCTCCTGCAATGCAATGTTTATCTGTGTGATATGGATCTCCTGCAATGCAATGTTTATCTGTGTGATGTGGATCTCCTGCAATGTAATGTTCATATGTGTGATATGGATGTCCTGTAGTGCAATGTTTATCTGTGTGATATGGATCTCCTCCAATGCAATGTTCATATGTGTGATGTGGATCTCCTGCAATGTAATGTTCATATGTGTGATATGGATGTCCTGCAATGCAATGTTTATCTGTGTGATGTGGATGTCCTGCAAAGCAATGTTCATCTGTGTGATATGGATGTCCTGCAATGCAATGTTCATCTTTGTGATATGGATGTCCTACAATGTAATGTTTATCTGTGTGATTTGGATGTCCTGCAATGTAATGTTCACCTTTGTGATATGGATCTCCTGCAATGCAATGTTCATCTGTGTGATATGGATGTCCTGCAATGCAGTGTTTATCTGTGTGATGTGGATCTCCTGCAATGCAATGTTTATCTGTGTGATGTGGATCTCCTGCAATGTAATGTTTATATGTGTGATATGGATGTCCTGCAATGCAATGTTCATCTTTGTGATATGGATCTCCTGCAATGCAATGTTTATCTGTGTGATGTGGATGTCCTGCAATGCAATGTTTATCTGTGTGATATGGATGTCCTACAATGTAATGTTTATCTGTGTGATGTGGACGTC
Organism: Haliotis asinina; assembly: GCF_037392515.1. Taxonomy (NCBI): domain Eukaryota; kingdom Metazoa; phylum Mollusca; class Gastropoda; order Lepetellida; family Haliotidae; genus Haliotis; species Haliotis asinina. The sequence goes on along the minus strand of NC_090281.1, from coordinate 21,732,851 downwards.
CTGCAATGTAATGTTCATCTTTGTGATATGGATGTCCTGCAATGCAATGTTTATCTGTGTGATGTGGATGTCCTCCAATGCAATGTTCATCTGTGTGATATGGATGTCCTGCAATGCAATGTTTATCTGTGTGATATGGATGTCCTGGAATGCAATGTTTATGTGTGTGATGTGGATCTCCTGCAGTGCAATGTTTTTCTGTGTGATATGGATGTCCTGCAATGCAATGTTTATCTGTGTGATGTGGATGTCCTACAATGCAGTGTTGATCTGTGTGATATGGATGTCCTACAATGTAATGTTTATCTGTGTGATATGGATGTCCTACAATGTAATGTTTATATGTGTGATGTGGATGTCCTGCAATGCAATGTTTATCTGTGTGATATGGATGTCCTACAATGTAATGTTTATCTGTGTGATATGGATGTCCTACAATGCAATGTTTATCTGTGTGATATGGATGTCCTACAATGTAATGTTTATCTGTGTGATCTGGATGTCCTACAATGTAATGTTTATCTGTGTGATGTGGATGTCCTGCAATGCAATGTTTATCTGTGTGATATGGATGTCCTACAATGTAATGTTTATCTGTGTGATATGGATGTCCTACAATGTAATGTTTATATGTGTGATATGGATGTCCTGCAATGCAATTTTTTTCTGTGTGATGTGGATGTCCTGCAATGCAATGTTCATCTGTGTGATATGGATGTCCTGCAATGCAATGTTTATCTGTGTGATGTGGATGTCCAGCAATGCAATGTTCATCTGTGTGATGTGGATGTCCTGCAATGCAATGTTTATATGTGTGATATGGATGTCCTGCAATGCAATGTTTATCTGTGTGATATGGATGTCCTGCAATGCAATGTTTATCTGTGTGATGTGGATGTCCTGCAATGCAATGTTTATCTGTGTGATTTTAATGTCCTGCAATTTAATGTCTATCTGTGTGATATGGATGTCCTGCAATGCAATGTTTATCTGTGTGATATGGATGTCCTACAATGTAATGTTTATCTGTGTGATATGGATGTCCTGCAATGTAATGTTTATATGTGTGATGTGGATGTCCTTCAATGCAATGTTTATCTGTGTGATATGGATGTCCTACAATGTAATGTTTATATGTGTGATGTGGATGTCCTGCAATGCAATGTTTATCTGTGTGATGTGGATGTCCTGCAATGCAATGTTTATCTGTGTGATATGGATGTCCTGCAATGCAATGTTTATCTGTGCGATGTGGATGTCCTGCAATGCAATGTTCATATGTGTGATGTGGATGTCCTGCAATGCAATGTTTATCTGTGTGATGTGGATGTCCTGCAATGCAATGTTTATCTGTGTGATGTGGATCTCCTGCAATGCAATGTTTATCTGTGTGATATGGATGTCCTGCAATGCAGTGTTTTTCTGTGTGATGTGGATCTCCTGCAATGCAATGTTTATCTGTGTGATGTGGATGTCCTGCAATGCAATGTTCATCTGTGTGATATGGATGTCCTGCAATGCAATGTTTATCTGTGTGATGTAGATGTCCTGCAATGCAATGTTCATCTGTGTGATATGGATGTCCTGCAATGCAATGTTTATCTGTGTGATATGGATGTCCTACAATGTAATGTTTATTTGTGTGATATGGATGTCCTGTAATGCAATGTTTATCTGTGTGATATGGATGTCCTACAATGTATTGTTTATATGTGTGATATGGATGTCCTGCAATGTAATGTTCATCTGTGTGATATGGATGTCCTGCAATGCAATGTTTATCTGTGTGATGTGGATGTCCTGCAAAGCAATGTTCATCTGTGTGATATGGATGTCCTGCAATGCAATGTTCATCTTTGTGATATGGATGTCCTACAATGTAATGTTTATCTGTGTGATTTGGATGTCCTGCAATGTAATGTTCACCTTTGTGATATGGATCTCCTGCAATGCAATGTTCATCTGTGTGATATGGATCTCCTGCAATGCAATGTTTATCTGTGTGATATGGATCTCCTGCAATGCAATGTTTATCTGTGTGATGTGGATGTCCTGCAATGTAATGTTTATATGTGTGATATGGATGTCCTGCAATGCAATGTTCATCTTTGTGATATGGATCTCCTGCAATGCAATGTTTATCTGTGTGATGTGGATGTCCTGCAATGCAATGTTTATCTGTGTGATATGGATGTCCTACAATGTAATGTTTATCTGTGTGATGTGGATGTCCTGCAATGTAATGTTCATCTTTGTGATATGGATGTCCTGCAATGCAATGTTTGTCTGTGTGATGTGGATGTCCTCCAATGCAATGTTCATCTGTGTGATGTGGATGTCCTGCAATGCAATGTTTATCTGTGTGATATGGATGTCCTGGAATGCAATGTTTATGTGTGTGATGTGGATGTCCTGCAGTGCAATGTTTTTCTGTGTGATATGGATGTCCTGCAATGCAATGTTCATCTGTGTGATATGGATGTCCTGCAATGCAATGTTTATCTGTGTGATGTGGATGTCCTACAATGCAGTGTTGATCTGTGTGATATGGATGTCCTACAATGTAATGTTTATCTGTGTGATATGGATGTCCTGGAATGCAATGTTTATGTGTGTGATGTGGATCTCCTGCAGTGCAGTGTTTTTCTGTGTGATATGGATGTCCTGCAATGCAATGTTCATCTGTGTGATATGGATGTCCTGCAATGCAATGTTTATCTGTGTGATGTGGATGTCCTACAATGCAGTGTTGATCTGTGTGATATGGATGTCCTACAATGTAATGTTTATCTGTGTGATATAGATGTCCTACAATGTAATGTTTATATGTGTGATGTGGATGTCCTGCAATGCAATGTTTATCTGTGTGATATGGATGTCCTACAATGTAATGTTTATCTGTGTGATATGGATGTCCTACAATGTAATGTTTGTCTGTGTGATATGGATGTCCTACAATGTAATGTTTATCTGTGTGATCTGGATGTCCTACAATGTAATGTTTATCTGTGTGATGTGGATGTCCTGGAATGCAATGTTTATCTGTGTCATATGGATGTCCTACAATGTAATGTTTATCTGTGTGATATGGATGTCCTACAATGTAATGTTTATATGTGTGATATGGATGTCCTGCAATGCAATTTTTTTCTGTGTGATGTGGATGTCCTGCAATGCAATGTTCATCTGTGTGATATGGATGTCCTGCAATGCAATGTTTATCTTTGTGATGTGGATGTCCAGCAATGCAATGTTCATCTGTGTGATGTGGATGTCCTGCAATGCAATGTTTATCTGTGAGATGTGGATGTCCTGCAATGCAATGTTTATCTGTGTGATGTGGATGTCCTGCAATGCAATGTTTATCTGTGTGATATGGATGTCCTGCAATGCATTGTCTATCTGTGTGATATGGATGTCCTGCAATGCAATGTTTATCTGTGTGATATGGATGTCCTGCAATGCAATGTTTATCTGTGTGATGTGGATCTCCTGCAATGCAATGTTTATCTGTGTGATGTGGATGTCCTGCAATGGAATGTCTATCTGTGTGATATGGATGTCCTGCAATGCAATGTTCATCTGTGTGGTGTGGATGTCCTGCATTGCAATGTTCATCTGTGTGATCTGGATGTCCTGCAATGCAGTGTCTATCTGTGTGATGTGGATGTCCTGCAATGCAATGTTTATCTGTGTGATATGGATGTCCTGCAATGCAATGTTCATCTGTGTGATGTGGATGTCCTGCAATGCAATGTTTATCTGTGTGATATGGATGTCCTGCAATGCAATGTCTATCTGTGTGATATGGATGTCCTGCAATGCAATGTTCATCTGTGTGATGTGGATGTCCTGCAATGCAATGTTTATCTGTGTGATGTGGATGTCCTGCAATGCAATCTTCATCTGTGTGATATGGATGTCCTGCAATGCAATGTTCATCTGTGTGATATGGATGTCCTGCAATGCAGTTTTGATCTGTGTGATGTGGATGTCCTGCAATGCAATGTTTATCTGTTTGATATGGATGTCCTGCAATGCAATGTTCATCTGTGTGGTGTGGATGTCCTGCAATGCAGTGTTGATCTGTGTGATGTGGATGTCCTGCAATGTAATGTTTATCTGTGTGATGTGGATGTCCTACAATGTAATGTTTGTATGTGTGATATGGATGTCCTGCAATGTAATGTTTATCTGTGTGACATGGACGTCCTGCAATGGAATGTTTATCTGTGTGATGTGGATGTCCTACAATGTAATGTTTATCTGTGTGATGTGGATGTCCTGCAATGTAATGTTTGTCTGTGTGATATGGATGTCCTGCAATGCAATGTTCATCTGTGTGGTGTGGATGTCCTGCATTGCAATGTTCATCTGTGTGATCTGGATGTCCTGCAATGCAATGTTTATCTGTGTGATGTGGATGTCCTGCAATGCAATGTTTATCTGTGTGATATGGATGTCCTGCAATGCAATGTCTATCTGTGTGATATGGATGTCCTGCAATGCAATGTTCATCTGTGTGATGTGGATGTCCTGCAATGCAATGTTTATCTGTGTGATGTGGATCTCCTGCAATGCAATGTTCATCTGTGTGATATGGATGTCCTGCAATGCAATGTTCATCTGTGTGATATGGATGTCCTGCAATGCAGTTTTGATCTGTGTGATGTGGATGTCCTGCAATGCAATGTTTATCTGTGTGATCTGGATGTCCTGCAATGCAATGTTCATCTGTGTGGTGTGGATGTCCTGCAATGCAGTGTTGATCTGTGTGATATGGATGTCCTGCAATGTAATGTTTATCTGTGTGATGTGGATGTCCTACAATGTAATGTTTGTATGTGTGATATGGATGTCCTGCAATGTAATGTTTATCTGTGTGACATGGATGTCCTGCAATGGAATGTTTATCTGTGTGATGTGGATGTCCTACAATGTAATGTTTATCTGTGTGATGTGGATGTCCTGCAATGTAATGTTTATCTGTGTGATATGGATGTCCTACAATGTAATGTTTAAATGTGTGATATGGATGTTCTGCAATGCAATGTTTACCTGTGTGATGTCGATGTCCTACAATGTAATGTTTATCTGTGTGATATGGATGTCCTACAATGTAATGTTTATATGTGTGATGTGGATGTCCTGCAATGTAATGTTTATCTGTGTGATATGGATGTCCTACAATGCAATGTTTATCTGTGTGATATGGATGTCCTGCAATGCAATGTTTATCTGTGTGATATGGATGTCCTACAATGCAATGTTTGTCTGTGTGATGTGGATGTCCTTCAATGCAATGTTCATCTGTGTGATATGGATGTCCTGCAATGCAATGTTTATCTGTGTGATATGGATGTCCTACAATGTAATGTTTATATGTGTGATATGGATGTCCTGCAATGTAATGTTCATCTTTGTGATATGGATCTCCTGCAATGCAATGTTTATCTGTGTGATATGGATCTCCTGCAATGCAATGCTCATCTGTGTGATGTGGATCTCCTGCAATGTAATGTTCATATGTGTGATATGGATGTCCTGCAATGCAATGTTTATCTGTGTGATGTGGATCTCCTGCAATGCAATGTTCATATGTGTGATGTGTATCTCCTGCAATGTAATGTTCATATGTGTGATATGGATGTCCTGCAATGCAATGTTTATCTGTGTGATGTGGATGTCCTGCAATGCAATATCTATCTGTGTGATATGGATGTCTTGCAATGCAATGTTTATCTGTGTGATGTGGATGTCCTGCAATGCAATGTTCATCTGTTTGATATGGATGTCCTGCAATGCAATGTCTATCTGTGTGATATGGATGTCCTGCAATGCAATGTTTATCTGTGTGATGTGGATCTCCTGCAATGCAATGTTTATCTGTGTGATGTGGATGTCCTGCAATGCAATGTTTATCTGTGTGATGTGGATCTCCTGCAATGCAATGTTTATCTGTGTGATATGGATGTCCTACAATGTAATGTTTATCTGTGTGATGTGGATGTCCTGCAATGCAATGTTCATCTGTGTGATATGGATGTCCTGCAATGCAATGTTTATCTGTGTGATATGGATGTCCTACAATGTAATGTTAATATGTGTGATATGGATGTCCTGCAATGCAGTGTTTATCTGTGTGATGTGGATGTCCTGCAATGCAATGTTTATCTGTGTGATATGGATGTCCTGCAATGGAATGTTCATCTGTGTGATATGGATGTCCTGCAATGCAGTGTTTATATGTGTGATATGGATGTCCTGCAATGCAATGTTCATCTGTGTGATATGGATGTCCTGCAATGCAATGTTTGTCTGTGTGATATGGATGTCCTACAATGCAATGTTCATCTGTGTGATATGGATGTCCTGCAATGGAATGTTCATCTGTGTGATATGGATGTCCTGCAATGCAGTGTTTATATGTGTGATATGGATGTCCTGCAATGCAATGTTCATCTGTGTGATATGGATGTCCTGCAATGCAATGTTCATCTGTGTGATGTGGATGTCCTGCAATGCAATGTTTATCTGTGTGATGTGGATGTCCTGCAATTCAATGTTCATCTGTGTGATATGGATGTCCTGCAATGCAATGTTCATCTGTGTGATATGGATGTCCTGCAATGCAATGTTTATCTGTGTGATGTGGATGTCCTGCAATGCAATGTCTATCTGTGTGATATGGATGTCCTGCAATGCAATGTTCATCTGTGTGGTGTGGATGTCCTGCAATGCAGTGTTGATCTGTGTGATATGGATGTCCTGCAATGTAATGTTTATCTGTGTGATGTGGATATCCTACAATGTAATGTTTGTATGTGTGATATGGATGTCCTGCAATGCAATGTTTATCTGTGTGATATGGATGTCCTACAGTGTAATGTTTATATGTGTGATATGGATGTCCTGCAATGCAATGTTTACCTGTGTGATGTGGATGTCCTACAATGTAATGTTTTTCTGTGTGATATGGATGTCCTACAATGTAATGTTTATATGTGTGATGTGGATGTCCTGCAATGCAATGTTTATCTGTGTGATATGGATGTCCTACAATGTAGTGTTTATATGTGTGATGTGGATGTCCTGCAATGGAATGTTTATCTGTGTGATGTGGATGTCCTGCAATGCAATGTCTATCTGTGTGATATGGATGTCCTGCAATGCAGTGTTTATCTGTGTGATGTGGATGTCCTGCAATGCAATGTTCATCTGTTTGATATGGATGTCCTGCAATGCAATGTTTATCTGTGTGATATGGATGTCCTGCAATGCAATGTTTATCTGTGTGATGTGGATCTCCTGCAATGCAATGTTTATCTGTGTGATATGGATGTCCTGCAATGCAATGTTTATCTGTGTGATGTGGATCTCCTGCAATGCAATGTTTATCTGTGTGATATGGATGTCCTGCAATGCAATGTTTATCTGTGTGATATGGATGTCCTGCAATGTAATGTTTATATGTGTGATATGGATGTCCTGCAATGTAGTGTTCATCTTTGTGATATGGATCTCCTGCAATGCAATGTTTATCTGTGTGATATGGATCTCCTGCAATGCAATGTTCATCTGTGTGATGTGGATGTCCTGCAATGTAATGTTCATATGTGTGATATGGATGTCCTGCAATGCAATGTTTATCTGTGTGATGTGGATCTCCTGCAATGCAATGTTCATATGTGTGATGTGTATCTCCTGCAATGTAATGTTCATATGTGTGATATGGATGTCCTGCAATGCAATGTTTATCTGTGTGATGTGGATGTCCTGCAATGCAATATCTATCTGTGTGATATGGATGTCCTGCAATGCAATGTTTATCTGTGTGATGTGGATGTCCTGCAATGCAATGTTCATCTGTTTGATATGGATGTCCTGCAATGCAATGTTTATCTGTGTGATATGGATGTCCTGCAATGCAATGTTTATCTGTGTGATGTGGATCTCCTGCAATGCAATGTTTATCTGTGTGATGTGGATGTCCTGCAATGCAATGTTTATCTGTGTGATGTGGATGTCCTGCAATGCAATGTTTATCTGTGTGATATGGATGTCCTGCAATGCAATGTTTATCTGTGTGATGTGGATGTCCTACAATGTAATGTTAATATGTGTGATATGGATGTCCTGCAATGTAATGTTCATCTTTGTGATATGGATCTCCTGCAATGCAATGTTTATCTGTGTGATATGGATCTCCTGCAATGCAATGTTCATCTGTGTGATGTGGATCTCCTGCAATGTAATGTTCATATGTGTGACATGGATGTCCTGCAATGCAATGTTTATCTGTGTGATGTGGATCTCCTGCAATGCAATGTTCATATGTGTGATGTGGATGTCCTGCAATGCAATGTTCATATGTGTGATATGGATGTCCTACAATGTAATGTTTATATGTGTGATATGGATGTCCTGCAATGTAATGTTCATCTGTGTGATCTGGATGTCCTGCAGTGTAATGTTCATCTTTGTGATATGGATGTCCTGCAATGTAATATTGATCTGTATTGAATGTTCGTCTTGCAATGTATAAAATGTTGATCTGTGGTTGTTTTGAAATAGTATATTGTGTAATGTGATTTATTGGAGCTGTTTGTCTTGCACTTGCAGAGTAATGTTCGTGTGTTTAAGATGATATTCTTTCAGTGTGCAATCTTGTGTGTATGTCTGTGTATGTGTGTGTGTATGTGTGTGTGTGTGTGTGTGAGAGAGAGAGAGAGAGAGAGAGAGAGACACGAATGCCTGTTGTTTGTCTATTCGCTGGAAAGAACAAAGCTTAAAATGTAACGCATTTATAATAGTTTCCATAATGTGACACAGAAACGTGAATAACCATTTGGAAGATTCCCTTGAAAATAAGCTGGCAATTTTATACTAAGTGAGATTTATTGGTTTTCCGTTTGTCATTTAAGGATACTATGAGGATAATGTTTCTCGTTACCTAAACAAGGGAATGCTCTAAGACCTAATCTCAGCCTGCAAACTCAATAAAAACCCTGGCGGGTTACAATGAGATTGTCATTGTTGTCCTAGAAGCTCGTAGAGGGTACAGGACAGCAGACCTCGCTGGACCCGCAGATCACAAACTCCAGTGACGATGACAAGTGGCCATTGTGACAAGTAGAACGTGCTTTCTATGCACCTTCAGTGTCAGCGCCTGCATTTGTTAACATCAGCAATACGTGTCTGGACCAAGTCTACTCTGTAAGCCATGATCCAGGCAGCGAGACTGACATAAGGCAACATGCCTTCAATATGCATTTCTCATATATTAGGTCATTTACGTAATATATAATTCTCTTGGATCTGCAAACAGCTATTGCAATAGCTGAATGCAGATGACGAACAATTTCACATCCCCTGATGTAAATTGTTTCTGATTGAGAAAGAATACTTTATGAAGTATTTTGGAGACAATGGTGTCAGAACTGATTTTGTTTTAGAAACAACACAACATACTGTGGTGAACCGATTGGCATCAGTTTATACGAGACACAACAGAACACGTTGTCCTGTACGACTGGTTTGGTGGTATTCTGTAACTAATGGTACAGTATAGTTGTCCAGCACGACTAGTCTGGTGGCATTCTGTAGCAAGACGTTGCTCAGTATATTTGTTCTGTACGACAGGTCTGGTGGCATTCTGTAACAGCCAGTTGTTCTGTATAGTTGTCCAGAACGAGTCCCCCGACTTTCCATCCACTGCTTGTTTATGGACCTTTTTCAGTTACTGTTGTCTGGTGGAGTTGACGTGCTTAAACCACGTCACAGCCATCATACTATCATTTTTTGTGGGTAGGGCTTTGTTTTTTCTGTTATGATTTCAAAGGATTAATGTTTCACAAAACAACGTCGTAAGTATTTATTGATGTCTTCATCACTCATGGTTTCTCCCTGAAGCTTGGGAGCCATCAATCAAAGGTGAGCTCCTCTTTCATCGCCGAGGAATCTCACAACGATCTGTAGAGTTGATGAATAACAAATGTCATTGAATTCACTTTTTTACAAATAAACTGAAATAAGAGTCCTTCCTTGGCCATCCCTGTGTAGACAGTCAACAGCAGTGTTTTGGCGACATTCAGAAAGATGAAATAACCACCAGCACTGCTTAGCAGAGGATGCAATGTTTCAGATGCATCGTGAGGACTACAGAAGACCTGATGTAGATTAAATATATAGATCCTCTTCATGATGATTTGTGTGGGATGTTCTTTGTTTTGGAGCGAGGTGGCAGAGACTGGTGGTTTGAGATGGGTCCCCAGTTTCCGACCGTCCATTGGAAATAAATAGGTGCCCATTGGGAGACTTGAATGCTTCAGCTTATCGTGTTATAACGCGTCAGGGGAGGAGACCACTTTGATCTTCAAAAACCTGCAAGAAACAACTGTAAAAACTTAAGGTCGTGCAATGAGTTTGTTACCATACAATCAATTTCCGGAAACTTTTTCAGCGTAGTGTGGGTTTATTAAAAGACAAGTGACTGTAATACGCGTTGTACATACCGCTACAAAACACAAGTAGAGTTTCTATATTTCATTTCTCTAAAAGGTATTCGAGAATTAAATACTTAAATAAATTAAATTTCGAACGGCGTATCTACCGTTAACTCATAAACACACCGACAGTCTCTTTACATCTTGTAACAAGACCATTCCACCTAATTTTTATCTTAATCTGTTTATTATATTTATTATACATATCTGTAACACGGGTTGCTCTACACGTTGCTGTTATGGGCAGCCAAGTAATGTGTGATCTGAGAGTACAATAGAGTGGTCATTCATATTGACTACTGGTTCTTTAACTGTAGTGATTTTGTTTCAAGGAGAGATGTATTATGAAAGAATTTTAAGAAGAAAACTAATTTACAAGTTATATTTATTCGAACCTACACATTATGTTCCGAGGAACTGGTCATCTTTGGAAAAACGAAGAAGCTAATACCTTACTGAAGAACTCGTTAACAACAAGAAATTTAAAACAGGAACATTTTAAAATTCATTTCTTGACACTGTTTACATTTGTGACGATTTTTCAAGAGAGTCAAATCCGTCAGCATGGCCGTTTGTTGTTTAAAGCGTCCACTTGTTAGATTGCATATGTGCTTTATTTCCATCACTGGCTCTAGTGTTGCTGGAACAAAGCCGCTTATCTCCCTTCTCAATCACCGGATCTTGAACCTGGTTCTGGTAATGTAGTCTAGAAAATGAATTTTCACAAAGCTATCTTCGATTACTGATGTATTCGTGAATTTGACCAATGTTATATATAGATAGGTTATCACGCGAGTGTGTTTTGGGATGGTTAATATCCTGCATTGGGAATAAACATTGTACTTAGCGAGCCTTGACGATTTATCATACAATGTCATTCTTTAAAATTTTTAAAAATGTGATTTCATTTGCCACAGATCATGAAACTAAACTTCCTGAGATGTGCCAGTATATATATGACGTCACAAATGTGTGCGTATTAATACGTGACGCCACAAGCTCAGTGACGCAGTTTTCTACTGATCACTCATTTGACTGCGTTACGTCATGTAGTTCCCAGTCCGATTATATGTTATAAAGAGCGTATTGTTGTCAACAAATAATAACTAAGTTTGAAAAAAAACACGTGTGGAATTTGGGAAATTTTCAGTTAAACGTTTGAACAACAAATATGATGACAAAGTGTCAAACAGTTCGTTCGAGATTTTCCTGGCTGCAGTCCGAGTCAATGATTGCAAGACGCCTGCGTTTCGGTGCTGGTGAAGTCGTAATCAGTCCCATCTATCATTACGAGACAACAAGTTTCTGTCGTCAAGGCACTCACAGTATCGTAACTACGACCGTCAATCTGGACACGATCGCAGATAGATGGGCGTGACGCCATGTTATTTACAGTGTGAAAGTAGTCCCTAAAATTGGATATGACCTCTCTAATTTGCATCGGTATCCGTATACGACCCCAACGGATACCGAAAATATCCGTTGGTTTTATCCTGCCGAGAACACTACCCATTGTATGATTAATGTTCAGACATGCTCTATCTTTCCCCAAGCAGCCATTCTTAGTTCACTTGATCGCTGTCAGTATCCACTTTGAACTTTGACATATTCCAGAAAAAACGTTTCACATCACGCTGTACAATCCTGTTCGGAATGATGTTAAATGCAGCCGACTCTATCTCATATCAGCAAGAACATGGATTACATGCTAGGATTCAATCATGTACAATGCGGGACGGTAGGGTAGCCTGGCGCTTAAAGCGTTCGCTCGTCAAGCCTATGAACCGGGTTCAGTTTCCCATATAAGTACTATGTGTGAAGCCCATTTCTGGTGTCCACTGCCGTGATATTGTTGGAATATGCAAAACCTGGATATTTTGAAATTTTGCGTTAAATGAAATATTTGTATGGCAACTTCAGTTATTCAACATGACTGTATGCTTGATCTTGGACGACATGAGGTCACAGAGAAACCAACACGAAACCGCATACCTTCAATTAACCATCTCGTACAGGACAGATTAATGATAGGGCGTAGATGAGTCATCAATAGGGCGGGACGTAGAATAATAATTACATTTAATTCCATTTAATTCTTGTGCTGCAGAATATGTAGTCATAACAATCATTTTTTCTCTCCTTTTTCAGGTATCCAAACACAGCTATCACTAAACTGCAAGCATTTTATGTCAAAATATTTGTTTTGATAGCTTGTATCGTGTGCATGTCATTACTGAGCGTTGCATTACTGTGAGGGTAAATTCATTATCATTGTACTGGCCTACTATTCCGTTATCATCCTGAAAACAAGGCGACACTTGCCCACAACAGGGCGGAGTAAAGGAGATGTCGTCAATGTCTCTCCCGTCAATCGGTTAAATGGATGTCCATTGCTGTGTAATTCAAATCTATCCAAGTTGTTAACCTGCCATCCACCTGTTCGCTTGACACTTCAGGGTTGTAAGAGATCCACTTGACAAGTACATAGCCATGCGTGCCGAGCGCGCGACATATGATTAGCGTCGCGGAACATGTCATGTGCATTACTTCACAATGCTTGACACACATGTACCGCGCAGGTGACATTCCCGATTGAATAGAACGCTAACAGTATATGATAGACACACTGACGCACAGGAAGGAGTAGTGTCTTAGGCTGAAACACGTGGAATGTTGAAGTAAATGTAAATCCAGCGTGTCAACAATGCATGTGTATAGCTGGCAATAGTAACGTGTCACGCGTCATGTTAACAACTGTGAAAGTTTTTAAAAAAATGTACAAAAAGGTAAAAACACTTTAGTGTAACCGGTGTTAGCCTCCCGGGTTAGTCATGCAAGTTTCTATACCCTAAATTAAGCAATAAGACACGTAAGTTGGTCTCGACAGTTTGGAACCAGAACTCGTTATTGAACAGACACTAGTCACCGGAAATCTGGTGCCGGAAGTAAGCTCGGACCTGTTTCGCATATCTTACTACCGGGTGTTGCGCCTTGAGGGACTTACAGACCCTGTTCTGTTAGTGTGATGTTTGGCGTGTGTGGGAACAGAGAAACAATTTAGTCATTTGGCACATTCCCATCTCAGCGGTATGAACCGTGTGTTACAAGTGGAGGTATTGTCATATTCAGTTTCCACGGGGGTGGTCCGCAACCGTTAAGAATTACAGGTTCGCTAAGTCAGTATTTAGCGAGTAAGCCAGATAGTTGCAACACTTTATTATTTCGATAGTGTAGAAGGTCTTGCCCAACGTTTATAGCAACAATGGCCGGCCAACAATGTGTAATCCAGGGTAGCTTAATGGTAGCTACGCCACTGACTAAGAACAGACTAGTGAACCAGAAGATGCTATTTCTTTGAAGACACTGCTCTTCCGTCCTCGCAGGCAAAATACCTGTCATTTCGGTGAACATTTTAACTTACATGTTTGTAGCGAGAGAACTGGACTTTACTGGAATTTACACGACCGTATGCTATATGGTGTCCTGTATGCACAGAAGCCTAGTAGGGATGAAGACTCTCGGACCGCCATAACTTCACATCATGAACCTTATAACACGAGAAGAGCATACTCGTGGAAGGAACTCACAAGTTAACAAACAGTTTTCTGTAGTCAGCTTGTTCGAAATGAAATGTTCTGAGTTCGCTGCACACTGCATGGAGGCTACAGATGATGAGAGTCAATATTGCGTAAACATGTTAATGTCCAAGTTTTCAATTATCCTCGACATCTTAGTCAAGTAAAGAAAGTATCACGTGACACTGTCTTCCGGTTAGATGTCGCCATCTTGTCTCAACAAAACTTCCACCTGAAACAAAATCTAAGCAGAAAGTGTTTATTTCCAGGAAACAGACGTGATGTTGGAAGGAGGGCAATTTCCCGTGATCCGATGTTGTTGTGAGACCTGCTACAGCCTATCGCCTTACGTTTTATTCATGAACACGCTTTCTGAAGCCATCAGTTGTTATGAGTTGGGATCAGTCATTACCTCTGCCTGACGAGTGGAGGAAGCGATCGTCTTCATTTTGCTTCATGTTCAGGGAGGGGCTGTTTACGACCGTCACATTCATAATAGATGAAAAATCTGAACTGTTTTCACAGGCTTCAACCTCCTGTAAGTGATGACTTCGTTGTTTCTTGCATGTGTCCTTTTGATGTATTCCTGTTGCAGGACGAAACGTAGATCGGGAGTCAGTTGTTTGCTTGTTTCTTAGCAAAGAGCGTTGTGATGTAATCCTTCGACGAGACTGAAACAGATGTACGTAGATGGAAGATAGCTGTTTGCTACCAAAGGGCGTTGTGATGTAATCCTCAGTGCGAAGCGAGACTGAAGCAAGCCTATGAAGATCGGGAGTTACCCGTTTACCGGTAACGAAACATCAAGACAGGCAAAATGTGCGTAACTGGAGATGTTTGTGCAATTATTACCTGAGTAGAAAGAGATGTAAGACATTAAATGAGACTGGTTTCCGTGATCAGGCCTGTTAACTGAACAAAACACGGACAAACAAGAACCAACATCTTAGTATTAAAAATTATAATCTGTACATTTAAAATTTTAAAGTAGTAGGTTCCACCTTCTACACGTGATATGAGGAATATGCGCTCTATCGTGTCAATACTGAATATCTCCTGTAAGGAATGACCACAATGGCATTTCTTACTCGCGCAAGGTTCTCAAAAAAGAAATGTTTCAGCTAATCATTCCATGAGTCTCAATCGTCATGATCAGCTACAGTGCCTTTACCTGCTAGATAGTCGGTGGCCTGCACGAAAGCCTTGAACAGTCGATGACCTGCACGAAGGCCTTAACTACATGTATATGTACTTGGCAGTCGGCGGTCTGTACGGAAACCTTAAACAGTCCATGGATTGTAAGGGTGTGAGTGAGCGAGTAAGTTAGTTTTACTCCGCAATCAGCAATATTCCAGTTTATGGCGGCGGTCTCTAAATAATCCAGTCTGGACCGGACAAGCCAGTGATCAACAACATGAGCATCGACCTGCGCAATTGGGAACCGATGACGTGTCAACCAGGTCAGCGCGTCTGACCACCCGATCCCGTCAGTCGCCTCTTACGACAAGCACAGTCGCTTTTTATGGCAAGCATGGGTTGCTGAAAGCCGATTCTACCCCGGGACCTTCACGGGCTGTAAGGGTGTCTTAAACTTCTGGACAGTCCATGAACAGTACGGGTGCCTTTAATTGCTGGACAGTCCATTAACTGCTCGGGTCCCTTAAGTAGTCCATGAGCTCTATAAACGACTGAAACTGCTGAGCATTCAAGAACAAACCTACATCCCTTGTGTGTGGATGTATCTAAACGACGCATCTGTGGCGGATGCCTCCGGCCCCACTGAGTGATAATCACATCTCCATTACGCCTCCTCTCGACTCAGGTGTCTGTGATGTCACAGAGCTAGTAACATGTACATCTATTGTTGAAGTCAGACCAGGTAATTACACCAGCCTTACGGAAGACCAACATCCAAGAAGCAATGTCAGATCACATGACACCACGACCAACAGTCTACCAACCTCCCCGATCTTGTCCTCGTTAAAACAAAGATTCCATTATTTCCAGAAATCTGATATGGTAAAGATAAAGGCGTATGTGTGTGGTAACCAGGGTTACGGCATAAACAAAGAAGTCTTGGTATGGCTTTGTTCAAAGGACTACTATGAAGAGCCTCCCGCAACTCGCTACTCGTTATATCACAAGGTGAGCAGAAAATTATATGGAAGAGATCGATTCCCTTGATTACATCATTCCAACACTTTAACGTGATGTGATGAGGCAAACTGATGTTTTCATTTGTTAATGAGATATGTGAGCGTAGGAAAAGTGCGCACTGCTCATTGTTGGTGTGTCATGTGTTGTGTGCCATGGGCCCGTGCAGGTACACTGGGGAATGCGACAATTACCAGATTAGGTTTAAGCAAATGAAAAATATGGTGTAGGTGTTACCATGAATGCAGGACATGACAAGGTAGGACAAAGCTGGCCCGGTGTATATGGTATCAGGGACTAATTCTGTTGCTCTGAAAACCTAATCTAATGTGAAATTTGAAATCCTCAGAATTTTACTTTGGCAACTGAAAATTTAAGACTAGGAATTTTATTCAATTTATGATTAAAGATGTTTAAGAAACGATTCAAATCGTTATTTTTGGTTTGTATGACAAGTGGATAAGCACAATAGTTTGGAACAGTGAATAGGGTTTGCTAACGCGAGGGGCGCTAGCTTAGACCATGCGTTCCTGTTCTCAGCGTTTCATTTAATGGGCATATCCCATTGTAATACAAATAAAGTGATTTGAAATTATGATGCAGGCCACTATGACATGAGGTGCAGTGACTGCAGATTCAAAATTCAGTGTATACTGAGAAGACGGAGGGACATGCTTCATGGAACCATGATGTTAGTTCACTTGATGAGCTGGAGGCCACTGTAACAAGGGGTTGAGTGGCTGAGATTTAAGATTCATCCTTCACTGAGAACACAGGGACACGCTATATGGAACCACGATCTGTATTCACTTGATGAGCTGGAGGCCACTGCGACAAGGGGTGGGGAGACGCAGATTCAAGATTCATCACAGATTAAGAACACAGGTACATGCTACATGGAATCATGATGTTTATTCACTTGATGAGCTTGAGGCCACTACAGAAAAGCAGTAAGATGAGAAATGACAAACAATGATTTCAGTCAAGGAACATTATCTTGAATAATATAATTTCATCATTCTTAAAATATTTCATCATGTTATTGTCCTCCACAATCAGTTGATTTGCAGAGAACCAGCTACACAGAAAAGTAGGAGGTTCTAGCATTGTGTAGTCAGGAAAACCACAGACAACAACAGAAGAAAAAACATACTCAACAGCAAGTATGGCAAATTAGTATCAAAAGATAGTAGTTCTTGAAGTTAATAAAAATAAAATATTCCTAAAATATTTCTCAAAACATGATATTGGATCCTCCTGTTACAATACAGTCAATTACCAATTTTGAGTTCATGTCACTAAAAAATTGTGACTATGGTTAGCTTGGGCTAAGAAACACAGTATCAAGTAAACTATGCATATCATTATACAGAAACACTATGAAATCGCAATGCTGCTGATTATTGTCAATTTTAAAGAAATAATTTTATTGTATAATTTTCTGTGACAAGATTGCATTTGGATGCAATCAATTTCATCCAAATTATGCAAGTTTTTTTTTTAACATCAATGCCATATCATAATACCAATAATTACCAATATTGTTTCAGTTTGAATTCATACACAACTGCTGGTATAAGTCTGGAAAAAAACCCAATGAAAACAGCATGTTCTAGGTGTCAGAGTATATACTGAAGACCAGTAGCAGTACACACCTAAACAAAAAATCTTTTATCAAAATAAAAGAAAAAAAAAAGAAAAAAATAAGCGCCATAAAATATTTGGTTGCAAATGAATGAACACTGTTACTTATGTGCATGATTCCAGCAGGATGTTATCTATGTAAAAATATGACTCAAAAACAATACATCGTTGTCCCTGCACCTCAGGTCTGTGGCAAGAAATCCCTCCTACAAAACTTGCTATGCTGTTGACTATGGAATTCTGTCCCCTGTGTAGATCAAAGCCTCCCAAGAGGGGATGAGGCAACACTAAACAGTATTCCATAATCAGGACGACTTCAAAATAATAGTAGTGACTTTACAATGTCTATTTCAAATATACCAAAACACAACTACAGTGGAAGTATTTCATAGCGCTACGGCCAGATTATTTAAGAAGAATGAAACGGAAAAAGGTCTGGCATTGACTGTTAAGTTCTTACATCAAGAAGTGATTATTCACAATTTGTCAAGGGCTTCATTAAAGAAACCAGTGAGGGGAATAGATGAATCAATAGCAAAGAAGTGAATAAAATCTATTTCTAAAAGCAAAGTAGAGCAGACATGCTTCCCAAACCAATGATAAACACCACTGACGTTACACAGTACCATGTACATACAGGATATATAGAGCTATGTACATCGGCGCCATGCTACACACGTAACATCTGTGCCTACTACACAACTGAGGTATACACGGACTGCAAGGACAGGGCTGCTGATTCCCATCCCACCATCCGCCTCGTTACATACACCTGTACAGAACGTCTCTAAGATGAGTAGTGACAGTGTTACAACATAAGCTGTGATTCTGTGCCCGACTAATTTCATTACTGACAATGAAACTCAAGACTTAAAGCGTGTTTCTTACAGACTTCTAACATATATGAAGAAATCATTTAAAGGAAAACAAAGTGTTTAAAAACCTTCCAATTTGGAATGGCAGAAAAAAAAGTCAATTCTTGAGAGCCAGCTATCATCAGCTAATTCTTGAAAGTCTGTTTCTCATCAAATCTATGAACGCCTTTTACTTGAATTAAAATATGTATAGCAGAATAGAAGTTACTTGTAATAAATTGATACTGGTTTACGTCTGAGACATCTGGTAACCAACTTTGATGTACTTAACACCAACAGATGCAAAGTATATAACATGATAAATATAATAGTAGAAATGTTCACAAGACGCTCTTGCTGTAAGGCAAAAACTGTAGTGACACTTGATGCTGCTATGACATGTTCAAGCACGGTATACCTCATCTTCTCTCAACACACCAAAACACACCAGATGGGACAGTGGAAAAACAGACACTCAGGGGGAAAGGTTCACATCAAAAATCAAATATTTTTGGGTGTATATAGAAATATAATATTCATGTGTCAACTGAAAAGGTGAGTACACCAAAATATACTCAGAGGACTTTCACAATTTAAATCCAACTTCACGAAATTATTCCAAGAACTTGGTCACACATAAGATACCTTGTTGAAGAAACAAGATATCGGCATGAGCTGACCCTTCTAGTTCCTGAGGGTGGGGAGTAGGGCTGGGACAGATCAAAATTTTCTGCCTGATTACCCAACCCCTTACACTACCCAACTCCTTACTACTCTACCCTACCCCCCTACCCATTATGTTAATTCAAAACTTTGTGAGAATTGGCAATATATTCTTCAGCCTAGAGGCTACAATTTTGAGTTTTTCAATATGTTAGCCATGTATTACCCAACTCATTACCCACCCATGCAGGATATCTGGGCTACCCGTCTCTGCCCTAGTGGAGAGTCTGTGACATAGTTTGATAATGTGGGACTTGTCGGGTACCAGCTGAACATGGCTGTGTCAGACAACAGGGTAAATCTACACACTACAAATGTGACATCTTCCCACACTAATGTGTAGGATGTGTGCTTATTGATAGCCCTGCCCAAAACAAGGTTGTAACATTGTAATTTCACTAATTTACATATCAGATTGTTTCGATAAATGACAGTGTTAGGATGAAAGGTGATATGACCACAGACATGAAATAGATGACCAAGTCTGGCTGATGGATGTCAACACAAAGTGGCTTGGTCAGTGACAGATGGAATGTGACACAGCCATTTGGGAGCAGACACCACATCTGTGAACTTGACAACCTATACTTTGAAACAGCCAGGGCCTCTTAGTCACACAGCAACGAAATGGCACATATTTGAAATAAATTACACTGATGTCCCACAACACGACATGTACATAACCATTTCCAGTACGTATGTAATTAACAACACTGTCATCTGAAAAAGCGTGATGAAGCTGGAATCAATCAGCCTATACAATTTGACATTCAGGATGAGAATCTACATAGATGTGTTCCATTCCTACAACACTTAGACTTTAATGGACCATCAACATTCAACATGACATCATGATTGACAGGCACACTGTTACAATGTAATATATCATAACAATGAAATGTACAACATTTGTCTCCTCTCAATGAAACAGTAGTTACAATTGACAAAAGTCGCTATAAGAGCCGTTTTAATCCATGCACATCATACACTCAAGTTCCTTCATACTAAAGATTTAGTACAACACAAAGAATATTATCTGACGAATAAATGCAAAGGAGTATAAACATTAGAGTCTTGACGTTCGCCATTATCTGAACCAAGCATTGAGGGCGACAATTATTAATGTTGACCTTGACCTTAGTTGTCAGGATTGTTTGGGTCTTCCTCGTCGTGTCGGAGGCGATATTCCTGGAGAGTCTTGTGGATGGTCTCAGAGGAGTATTTGCATTTTGGCGACTGACAGGCGCATGTGAACTGTTTCCACTTGATAATCCAAAACTTTTCGCCATAGTCAAATCTGAAAGTAAAAAGCGCCATTGTTAATAGCTGATGTTAAAGTTTAATTATGCCATCATTATTACATAAAAAACAGCTTTAATTATATCTTTCAAAATAGCCATAAAAACTGAAATTACCGTAATTTGAGTTGTTTCTAATGAGTCAAGGTTGAAAAAGGTCTAATAACTTTTTGTTCCTCAGTAATTGAAGTAAAATGCTATTACATTGAGCGTGCTTCACTGTGGGTAGTGATGGTTTCCACACCTGATGTATGATGCAACATGAAAATCCTTGTTAATATATAACCATCAGAAGACGAACATATCAAGCAAATCTACGGCATGACCTTCACACATGACCTTGCTGGCAAAGGTTCATTTGGCTGACTACTTAAGGTTATTTGTCCATGACCTCAACCTTTGACATTTCTGACTGATCATTTGGCTCAATATTGGAAGGTCATTTGTGTGAATCAATCATTATATACCCAATTTATCATCCAGTTTCAATATATTTTAGTCTGATCTTTGACATATTCAATATTGACAGATTGGGAAGTTATTTAACTTGACTTAGATTTCGGGGGCGATGATCTAAACACCATATTTCATACACAGTTAATCAAAAGTAGTTTCAGTTCTGAGTGCTTGTGTTATTTTCAGTACTGCATTACACTGTGACATGAAGGCTGATGATGCAGGTTGTGTTCCTTGTTTAGTACAACATCCACAGCCACTGGTACACTCTCATTTCCCACTCATAATAACCAGCCTTACAACACTCAAGATTGAGACAAATGATTTTTCTAAATGTGGAGCCATCTTCCTAAAATACTTCACAACAATTTGCCTATCTAAAGTAGTTACAAACAAGGTCAAACATTCCATTTGGATTTACCAAAAATACTTCCTTTAAACACATGCCCCTTGGCCCATTACAGGACATGAGGACAGGCCAAGTTCTCGTGTACACTGTTACGGGGCACAGCCAATAACGAACATGCTATTATACACGTAATTTGATAAGTCACTGTCAATTAGTTTTCCTTCATTTTTGGGCACATGGTAATTGCTGCAGTCATTCAAACTTGCTGCTGGCTAGTTTGGCTATTATGCTCTAGTAATGTGTATTTCTCAACCTATTATGTGTTAAGGACTGTCAATTGTTGCCTATGAGGTACAGAGGGAGCACAGAAGTGTAGAGATGACTGGGAGAACTTGTACTTGTAAGGGTATGGAGAGTCTTGGTAATGTGTCTTGGTAGCAGGGAAAGGGTTAATGTTGGCGTCTTGGTAGGGGGAGAGGGTGAATGTTGGCGTCTTGGTAGGTGGAAAGGGTGAATGTTGGTGTGTCATGGCGGGGGAAGAGGTTGGTGTTGGTGTGCCAGGAGGGAGACAGAGTGAATGCTGGTGTGTCTTGGTAGGGTGAGTGAGTGAGTGAGTGAGTGAGTGAGTGAGTGAGTTTAGTTTTACGCCGCACTTAGCAATATTCCAGCTATATGGCGACGGTCTGTAAATAATCGAGTCTGGACCAGACAATCCAGTGATCAACAACATGAGCATCGATCTGCGCAATGGGGAACCGATGACATGTGTCAACCAAGTCAGCTAGTCTGACCACCCGATCCCGTTAGTCGCCTCTTACAACAAGCATAGTCACCTTTTATGGCAAGCATGGGTTGCTGAAGGCCTATTCTACCCCGTGACCTTCACGGGTCGTCTTGGTAGGGAGGAGAGGGTAAATGTTGGTGTGTTGGTGGGGAAAGGGGATGAAATTTGGTGTGTCAGGAGAGAAGGGATGAATTTTGGTGTGTCAGCACAGAATGGGAATGAATCTTAGTGTGTAACAGGGGAAAGGAGTGAGTGTTGGTGTGTCTGAGGGGAGAAGGGATGAACGCTGGTGTGTAAGTGGGGAGGAGTGATGAATGCTGGTGTGTAAGTGGGGAGAGGGGATAAATGCTGGTGTGTGAAGGGGGGAGGGGATGAATGCTGGTGTGTAAGTGGGGAGAGGGGATAAATGCTGGTGTGTAAGGGGGGGAGGGAGAAGGGATGAATGCTGGTGTGAATGCTGGTGTCATGGTTGCAAGAGGGATGAATGTTGGTGTGTCGGGAAGAGGGAGTGAATGTTGGGGGTCAGGTATAGGAGAGTATGACATCAAAACAACCCAAAAAACATACATATAAAAAAATAACAACTAATGATTGATAAACATTCCAGACGTAGGAACATGCCAGTGAATGGACATAAGCATGAAAAAACGTTTACAGGATGTGTTTGAAACTGGTTCTCTGAAGACATAGACATTGAAAGGAGGGGGCATTTATCCTTTCTCTCTGGTGCCTGAAGGGTGATATGGATGACCTAGAATATACATGATTGTTGTCAAACATCTTCCCTGAAAATACTGGTAAGCGACCAGGGAATCAATGCCCTGGCAGTCTTAGCTGTGGAAGTACTGCTAAATGGTGGATGTGACTGAATGTTTTACATTCCCTCAGAAAAGAATGCAATAACACAGGATTAATTCAGCTGATCAGAATGCATGAATTACATAGAACACAACTAAATCCTACTCGTATATAATACTTGCACACTTTCCCAAATTACTCCAAAGCAGAATATCATTCAAATCAACTCCTGGTTATTCATGCCATGTTCAGGTGTGTAAGCCATCACACGTACTCATTTCTGTCACGAAAAAATTGCAGAACACAATTCTACTCTCAATGGACATAAGGCAAAAATTTCAAAGATCTCTAAATCAGCTTAATTTGGCCATCAACTCAATCATCTTTAAAAAGAAATCCTCCCAGATGCCCTATCTGCTAGCATTAACACGCGCACACACCGCAAAACATGGCAAAGGATCAACTATCACCTACATTTGGATGAAAGTGTTTCAGGAGTTTTATTTTAATTAACAACTGTCACCATCTGACAGTGTCTCTGGGGACCACAACAACTTATCTCACAGAAAAGTTCACTTCAAACATGTTTCATAGAGTCAGTAACTTCCACAAAAACTGGCGAAATATCACAGTAGTTGCCAAGCTCTGAAATGGCAGGCCAAGCAGCAAAGAATTAATTAATCAAATTGCATTTCATCTTGCAGTCCCCAAGAAATTTCCTGTTGATTTTTAGATGGCACACCAACTAAAATCTCATCAAACAGTTTCTTCACTCTTGTGTGAGGGAGGCATTTCACATGCCTTTCATCATTAGCTTAGCATCCACTTACATTATTACTCTGCAAAGCACCAATAACAGGTCCACAGCCAGTGAGAACTCTGCACACCTTTGGCTGGACTGTCTACAGCTTGATGCGGTGTACTGTCTGCAGTTTGGTGACAAGTACATGTACACCTGCTATTTGATGACTAAGTACACTTACATTCTCAGAATATTGATGCACTGTACACCTCTCCAACTGTCTGCTGACAAGTACACCTCCATTATTAGCAGCTTGATGTACTGTACAAATGTTTAGCTGTCTGTTGTTTGGTGACAAGTACATCTACATTCTCAACAGCCTGATGTACTGTAATCTACATAAGTGCCTGCCACCCATTGTAGCTGGATTTGATCATCCCACTTAAGTGAGTGAGTGAGTGAGTTTAGTTTAATGTCACACCCTGCAATATTCCAGCTATATGGCGGCAGTCTGTAAATAATTAAGTCTGGACCAGACAGTCCAGTGATCAACAATGTGAGCATCGATCTGCGCAACTGGAAACCAATGACGTGTCAACCAAGTCAGTGAGCCTGACCACCCGATCCTGTCAGTCGCCTTTCCTGGCTTGCATGGGTTGCTGAAGGCCTATTCTACCCCGCGATCTTCAAGGGCCTCATCCCACCCAAACTGCTGTAGCAAATAATTCATGAATGACTGAATGCCACATTTGTGGCATCCACACTTTTTGCCTTGTTGCAGGCAGCAAAAGAATTCAATTTACTGTTACACAGCAATCTATGAGGGTACTAAGTACTAAGTACTAAGCCCTAGCACAAAGGACGCACAGTATAAAGTATTCATAAGAATACTTCCCATGTTGACAGCCAGCCTTTGAATCAAATACACAGCCAGGCAGCACATTAGTGCAGGTGTCAAAGTGACTTGCAGGGGCTTAGCTAACATTATAAAAAATATAGCCAAGACTTACACATGATTGTTGCTAAAAAGCTTAAGCAAGCCCTCAATACTACATAAATATAAAGCTTTGCAACTTATCAAGCCAACACAAAAAAATCTGGCTGACTAACATCTGACATGGTATTTTCTACTCATGATAATGGATAAAACCGGCTACCATACAGTCAATCTCCTATGTTTAAATCCGACACCATTCTTGCTGGTACTGTGCCATCTTTGAGCGAAGCAGAGTTGTCACCAGATAGAGATGTGGGGAATCAAACACTCAGCTTCGGCATGATGAGCAGGAGCTGTAACCACTTGGCTACCTGACTGCCCCACTGCTTGTTCTGAACAGGCATATGAAAAGGAGCAGGTGAGACCGAAAAAAATATGTGAGCTGAGGATACCTAAAGCAAACATCCCTGTTATAATACAACTAATGAGCATCAGTCTGAATGACCAAAGGCCAAAGAAATTCCAAATGGCAGGATGTGATTGAGAGCTGACAATGATAAAAGCTGTTGTAAGGTTGATGTCAACAGTGACTTGTCCCTGGATAGTTATGGCAGGTTGTATTGTCAGCTACTAATGTGCAGAAAGCTGTTACTCAACCTGGATGAACCAATCATGGATATGGCGGTTATCTATGGAGTGATCAGTCATATGTGTATTCTGCATGGTCTGAATTCCTGCTTCCAGGACTAGTGCGAGTGAGTGAGCATGTGTTTATGTTACTTTTAGCAATATTGCAGCAATATTCCGGCAGGGAACACCAAAAATGTTCTTCACAAATCGTTGGGGAATCAAACCTTGGTCTACAGGGTGTTGTGCAGAGACTTTAACCACTACGCTACCCCAGTGCCCGGAGTCGAACAAAATCACAGGTGCCAGGTGGCAACTGGTTGTTGTCCGGATGGGGACAGTGCCAGCACTGCAGCACCACAGCTTTTTAGCCAAGTGAGATAAGAAGCTGTAGACACCATGGGAATTGTAGCAACAGGTGCTTGCTTCTTTTTCAATCTCTTGTTTTTAGGCTTTCTTTTTTTTGGTGCATTTTAATACCCAACGCAAAACACGTTGTGGGGGATGAGAACAGGTTTATGCATGCCAAAATGAGCAACTGTGGAACACTGAGGATCAGCTGAAAACAAATGACCTTTCGAATAGCAATCCTTGCCCCAGCACTTTCAAAAAAAACTTTGATTTGTGAAAACTACTAAATCTCTGCATTATGGCACTACTGACACTGTGACTACTCACATGCAGCAAAGTAAATCTATTAAAGCACTAGCAGATTCTATGACAAAGACATAACCACTGAAGTCAACGTATCCCATACTATTTCCCCATATGGAGGTAAATAGCCTAACACTGACAGGTCCCGACAATCTATATGTTTCTGCCCATCAATATCTCATCATCAATCATGGAAGTTTAAAGACAAATGATTCAGAGTTAATGCTCACTTTCGAAAAGGTACAATATAAACAGATGAGTTACAAGTACTATATCGTACACAAACTGCAGAGATACTCAGCGACCAAACAGATATGTTACACTGACAAGAAAACAGTGGACTGATCAGTGTTTCCGTCATCCGGTATATACTGTATTTTGACAGGTACAAAGTTAGAATATCCAGTAATTTCAAAGGCTGTCAATCACCGTGTCAGGCATATTTTAATATCAATTTTCTAAATACCTCTGTCAGTTTTATTTCTTCATGAAAAACATTAAATCTTCACAATGACATTGAGAAGTTGTCAAATAGCAGTTTGGGAAAACCCCAAGAGACGAATAGCAGCATTGACACTTTACCATTCCCTCTACATTTCAGACTGGTTGTTAGGGTGCAAGGTCTCGCACACTAAGAAAAGCATGATCACTTGACCAGTAATATATACAAATGACCGGTATTTGAAATGCCAGCCAGTCACAATGTCCAGTTATTTAAAAAAATGCCCTCGGACACACTGTTCATCCCCTTCTGTGCAAAACTCGTGAGTGAAGACTGAAGGTGGTCAGATTAATGAGTCTGACTTTCCATTTGCTCTACTGCATTTCTAAAGCAATCCAGCCTTGATTAATGATTAGTAACAGCAGACACCAACAAAAGCTTTTTGTCTGCTGTACAATTGGAACTTCACTGTAAATCTATCTGATGTGGGGCACTGAACCCGTGAAGATCTGGGTTAGAATTGATCTTCAGTGACCCATGCTTGTCAAGAGGCGACTAACAGGATCGGGTGGTGATGCTGCGCAGATCGATGCTCATGCGGTTGATCACTGGATTGTCTGGTCCAGACTCAATTATTTACAGACCATATAGCTGGAATATTGCCGAGTGTGGTGTAAAACTTCAATCACATTGAAACCTGTTGATAATGGCTCAGTTATACAAACTTTGACATAGATAGTTTAATAATTTTTCCATGTAGTTTTTGACAAGGCTTAATGAGGACAAGTGACTCAATTTCTCTGTGCAATTAATAGAAAGCCTGGGTGTCAGGAACATACCTCACCAGCAAGTTTTGAGTTCAGTGGTTTATGATCTACATGAATCAGTAATGGAAAACAGGGCCTGCCCAACACTGTCTAATGAGTGTGTTCAACGTTTCAGACAGAAATACTTGATGGTTGGTTTTGTCCTATTGGAGCAGCCAAGTATAATGACAAAGCCTGACTGGTTAGGGAACAACGTACACGATGATTCACAGCACATTAACATATTCCTGACATGTACTGTTATTATGCAGCACTGATCAGCAACACTGCTAATAACACCTGTCTATTACTGTGTGAAGTGAGGAGTAATGAAAGGCTCCAAACACTGACACTGTGGCTGAATTATGACGACTTGTTGATCTGACAAGGCAGATGCATTAATTCTGTTATCCAGCATATACCAGACTTTGACCAATACAAAGTTTGAACATCTGAAAATTTAAAAGGCTGTTGGTCACTGTATCTGGCAAATTTTAAAACTCTGTCAAGTTTATTTTTCTAAGAAAAAGGTAATGACATGCAGGAGTTGCCAAATAAAAAAATAGCAGTTTTGGGAAATCCCAGGCTACAAATAGTGACGATGCATTGCAGTACCCTCTACAATTCTGATTGGTCATTTGGGTGCAAACTCTCACACACAATGAAAAACAGAATCACTTGACAGATAAAATTTACAAAAGATTGATTTTTGAAATGATAGCAAATCATCATGTCATGAAAAAGATCAGCCGAAACACTGCCTATAAAGGTGGTCAAGAAATAAATGCCTTGTGGTTCTGTTTCAAATATTGTCATGCAGAATCTTTTTGGTCATGATTCAAAAACCAATTTAACTACGAGTAGGAAGTAGTTTTGATCTTTTAACTTGATGAAAACAAACCATAACTTAATTGATTCTCAAAATAACTTTAGACTGTGATGTCACAATTTTAAAAAATGGTGGCGCCCTGTCGTGAAAATCTGCCAGTCTGAGTGTAAATGCTGTTTAGCATTGTTTTCACAGAGTTACAAAATCTAAACTACTTTGTACTGGTAGTAAAATAAGTATTTGATTGATAGACAATAGGATTTTGCATGACATTGCTCATAATATAACAATTTCACTCTTGGAAGCAAAGTGGGTTACAGAATTATTGTCACTTCGAGCACAACCCGAGGAGAAAATGTTACAAGTTGTGCCATGCAAAATCCTTTTCTTCATCAATCATTTACTACAACTAGTAAGTAGTTTTTTGTTGTTTTTTTAATTCAATAAAAACAAATCTAAACAGCATCTTCTCTCTGGGAAGCGAGGTAGGTCTCGAACCAGCTGTCTTAATACATAAAGGTTTCCGAAACACTCGCTTCGCACTCACAAACTACATATTTAGCAGAAACTGAGGAGTCCAGTGGAAATCTGTGCATGGTGACACCATCACCCAAAACCTGAAAGCATTTGACTGCAACACAACAATTTGGCATGTCTTTGCTGATGTCGGGAAATCTGCAAAGTGACGAGTTTGTCACACATTTTATAAACAACTAACCGAAAATCATTCCTCACATGTCATTGCAGGACTTTGCCAACAGAGTTACGTAACCTGTCTGTGGTTTCATTGGCAGGTTAGAGTACAGCTGACGACTTTTTTGCAACTTTTAATGGCCTGGAATGAATAGATCGATCAAGTCTGTCAATCAAAGCTGGCGCATGCGTCGATTTCGGCCAATCAGTAGGCCGGGCACGCATCGTGGATTTGTCAGACTTATTTCTGGGGTCAAACGAAGTCTCCGAAGCGATGACCTTCGAACTATGCCGTTCACACTCGCAATATCTATTGTACATTGCCACGATTTGATGAGTACCTTCAACAAACCTTTTGGGTGAAGACAAAAAAACTGAGATTGATCAAGGAATGCGATAGGCCTCCCTATCAGTTAATTGTCGGCACTGTCGTTCTGGAAACCTACGTCTGCTCGAAGTTGAGAAAGTGCATGAATTTCCACACTTTCGCACATGTGCAAAACCATTACCAATTAGATGACAACAACTGGCACTTTAAGGATTCGCAAGTGTCATAAACACGGATATTTTTTGTAACTATAAAATTGTTTTTGCTTATCGTTTTAGTCAATACTGGGCATTGGTTTGGTTAGACAATAAAGCTGGAACGAGATGGGCGAGAAGGCCGTGACACTATGTAAACAAATCTGATAGCGATCTGATTTCGGTTAGGGACGACCAACATGGCAAAACTTGTTACATTAAAAAACAATGTGATAATATGGTTGCCTTCGATCTTAGATATTCTTAAATTTGTCACACATTTTATGATGTTGTCAAGTTTCAAAAGCACAATCTGAAGGGTTACTGTGCAGTACACTATCTGTTAATAGCGCAAAATATTTGAAGAGTAATATTTTTTTATTCAAAGGAACAGTCAGCAGATGTTTATCACGCAATATCCAAAATATGAAAAGCATTTCAAATGATTGTCTATAAAACCATGCCTTAAATATTTCAGAATTTCCATAAAGAGATGTGGATTGAGACGAAAACTATGTGAGAATAGTCTAGTGACTTTCTAGAATATTGGAGGGAATTAAACCAAACTGTACTTCTTAACTAAGAGAATATTATTTGTTTCTAATTTTTGTTACTACATATTTTTTTCATGTAGGAGTGGTACATTGGTAAACTTTAGGAATAATACAGTCAGTAAAACTGTCATTTTAATTACTTCAATGGAAATGGTAGCAAGATATCTTTTAAGAATCTTGCATCCTTTAGTAAACGTTGAAAGGTAATAAAATAAATAGTAATATAGTCAATTATAAGTATACCTAACTGAGTGACATATTTGATTCATGTGGTTTGAAAGCAGTATCAGGGATACTTAGACAAGACTACAGACATGTCATGGCAGAGCAATAACTTGGCTCTAGTTTCTTGGCTCCTTAGTAACTTAGTTTCTGCTTTCAGATGTTTTTAAGAAACACAGTTGACTATTCATGTATATTGAAACACACACTTAATACAGATTTGATGTGATGCTTCTTGGAAATCACCAGCTCTTGAGGAGGTTACCAATGTTTTATGACTGAGCCAAAATGGTGTTTATCAAGATGGACAAATTGTTCAAGGTATGTTGATGAATGGTTATTTGGAAAATTAGCTTCATTTTAAATTGCACACTGGTTTGCAGGATGTGAATGCTTTAGGGCGTTTTCCTAAAGTTTTGTTATGACTTTTACCACTTTTTCAAACAACTTTAACATGTTTTGATGACATTAGTAAGTATTCCAGAAAAGGAAACAGATCAGATTTCGTGTTATGTCCTCTAGGGATATGGTCTCAGATATAATAAAACAAAGATTACTAGCGTCATTGTTTAAGAAGCAAAGATATACATATGTAATTTTATTATTATTATTTATTTTTATGTACATATGTAATTTTTTTGACAAAATGCTTTGAATTTTGGAGATATCCTTTACACCTTATGTCCATTACTAATTATCTCTGAAGAAACCTAGTTAACTGTTTTGGTAACTGTGGATCCTCTGTTCAGGGATTTTATTGTTTCTGAAAGATGGGTCAGTGTACAGGTGCAGAGTGTATTTTGGATCTTCAGTGTTATGGTGGTGTTATGTACCTGAACATAAACGCTAGCAGTTCATGAAGTCCAGGAATTGTGAAACTTTGTAAATTAGGATTCCACAACAAAGTACACACAGAAAAATAAATTGAATAGGATGATAAAAAAAAATATATTTCCATATATTAAGTGTCATTTTAGGATGGTGTACAGATTTGAAGAGGGAAATTTTATTGAGATTTACTGAAGATTAGCTGCTGAATATTTGCTTCTGAGTATGTTTCTGCTAGTATGGAAATATTTTTCTGGTTTGTTACTCAAAGGTATAAACCCATGCTTTCACATAAGTGACTGAACTAAATTTGAACATCGGATAAGAGATCGAACTGAAGGCTCCTCGCACAGTGTTGACAATCTATTTATAGATACCAAAACGATCTGCAACTTGAATATGTGGTTGTGATCCCGGTTATTATAGAATTACGATGGGAGTCTATAGGTAAAAAAACAAATAACATACTTCAGTTTCACTTCCCTGCTAGTATCTTAGACGGACGTGAAATGCCAGACAGATTAATTATTTCGACACAAAATACGCTTCCAACACTCAGCCGCTGGCCGAGACGATTTTTCATCGGTCATATAACTCATTTTCTCTCCCTAATTAAAGTGTGTTAAATAAGATATATTAAAAATAAAATACGTAAAACTTTCTCCTTTAAATATCATTCACAAACGACGGATACCGAAGTACCAGAAAGAGAATTCATCAACACAGTTCTCAATTACGTACGTTTCGCTGGAGGTGACGCCATTGCCAGAGGTTGTCCCCCCCCCCCCCTACGTCAAAAAACAATGTGGGCGGGGCTTATCGGCCCGGACTGGATCAGTCTATTAACCACATGTTTTCTAAGAATGAATCTGGTGTTCCACCTAACATTAACCATAAGTCTTTCATATGTAATAGTTAAAAGGGTGAGTGAGTGACTTAAGTTTTACGCTGCACTCAGCAATGTTCCAGCTATATGGTGGCGGTCTGGAAATAATCCAGTCTGAACCAGACAATCCAGTGATAAACAACATGAGCATCGATCTGCGCAATTGGGAACCGATGACATGTGTCAATCAAGTCAGCCAGTCTGACCACCCGATCCCATTAGTCGCCTCTTATGACAAGCATAGTCGCCTCTTATGACAAGCATAGTCGCCTCTTATGACAAGCATAGTCGCCTCTTATGACAAGCATAGTCGCCTCTTATGGCAAGCATGGGTTACTGAAGGTCTATTCTACCCTGGGACCTTCATGGGTCTGGTTAAAAGTGTACAAAAAAATGTGAGTTTATTCATTCAAGAGACTAGAAACTACATGCCATATAGAAGGAATATCGCAGAATGTGGTGTTATACAGCAAACAAATACTGAAATAAACAAACCACCATTCTATATCATTGGAAAAGTAGGGCATATTCCATTTTGAGTGTTAGCATACCATTGGCCCCTGCTAATGTATGAGAAAATGTAATATATACATATATATCTATACAAATGAAACATTTCCAAAGGAATGGAATAAATTGTCAATTTTTGCCTTAATTTCTCTTCACCATCTGTTTCTTCTATGGTTGATTAATTTGCATTTATTCATGCTTGTAAATCAAGTGTCCCCTACTGTTTTCTGAACGGAATAAAATCAAGATGCAACAAAAGCCACAGTGGCTGTGCTGACTAACCCGAGTTCCTCGTGAGCTTTGATCTCCCTGGATGAGAAGAAGCAGATGCGAGGGAAGCGCAGGTCTTGATGGTCGACGAACACCTTCACTGGCACTACATTGGGCTCACACAGGTGGTTTATGAAGCGACTGATGTTTCCATACTTCCGGGCATCGATACAGTAGGTTTCACCATCCTGTAACCGGAATTGCTGGCAATTACCATCTGTGTACACACGATGTTCAGATTTTAATAATTATAATTAATTAATTAATAATTATTTTTCTCACATTTCAGAATGGGACAACTAAAGCAGGTCCCTCGGCACCCAGACAGTGTAACCTACCTTGTTATCTAGGTCAAACAAATACGAGTCATCTTCCCTCCTGTCTGCCTCGGAGTCTGAGATGAGTTCACCGATGTATCTGATGGAAACAAGAGCCATGTATCAATAACCACTGACACTGGCAAAGGGAGACAACCTGCATGCAGGCTACTACAAAACAATGGCAAGAGGCTGTACAAGAAGGCTAATAGAACCAATAATACTCACTCGCAAATGAAAGTTCCCTGAGGAATATCAGTGAGAGTTTTTACCCCCCAGCCCCGCCCATTGGTCCGCACAAGCTGTAGTCGGCACCTGCAAACATAACAACTCTGTTACTTGATGCTTGAACATTAGGCAGTGAGTAGTTTGGTTATGCTGTTCCTACTGACAGTTGGTCTGCACTTAGTTTTTCAGGATTTATGTTATAACACAGCTGCCATGTCCCTAATTACAGGTAGTGTTGCGTTGTGATCTTCAACACACAAAAGTGAGGTCAACAGACTCGTTTACAGTACAATACAGTAATGTGATTCAATGTTCTGCTGGGATTTTTACAAGCTGTACATTGTGACAGGCTAGCATTTCAAATTTTGGTCATTTGACAATTTTACTGGTCAAGTGATACTGCTTTTCGTTGCGTCCGAGACACAGCACTCGTAACGACCAATCAGAAATGTAGAGGTTATTGCAACGTGTAAATGTCACTGTTTTTAGCCTGGCTTTTCAAAACTGCTATTTTTTGTTTGACAACACTGTGAAAACGTAATCTTTTATGAGAACAAACGTTATTAACTGAGGTAAATAAGAAAGTTGATTTTAAAAATTTGTTGTGACTCACGTGATGCCATTTTGTACCACCCGGTTGTTGCAGTTGGTCCAACACCGACATGCCTTGTTACATTCAAACAGCAGTGGGGGCTCCACAAGGTTGAAATCTGTTGTCAGATGGCCAAACTGCAACAAATATCACATGTAACGCAATTGCTATCCAGACAAAAGACACATCTACTTCAACAATATCAACTGTTTTTGAGTACTTGTTAGGATTACTATTGTTATCTGTTCTGATTATTATTCGCAGACTAAAATATGTACATACAGCAAAGAGACAGAGATCCTGGCTCAGTTGGACTGGTTAACAGAGTCAGTGAATTTACTGTTAAGCAGCTATTAGCAATTTAGAGATTTTAGCAATATTCCAGCAATATCATGGCAAGGGACACCAGAAATGTGCTTCACACATTGTGCCCATATGGGGGAATTGAACCTGGGTCTTGAGCAAACACCTTATCCATGAGGCTATCCCATCACCCCCTTCACAGTGAAACATAGAAATGTAGTTATAGCCTCTCGAAGGATAATTTTGTAAAATAATATCACTGTTCACTCAGCTGAAGGACACAAAATCTGTAAGACACCCTTTTTGCATTTTGCATTCACACACATAAGATGGTGGAAGTTTTGGGGATAAGTCGCATCACCTTTCTTTTGGAGAAGTACTTTTGGACCTTCTCATAACCAAGAAGGTAGAAGATACCCTGTATCTAATAGTGAGTGAGGGAGTTAGGTCTCACGCCACTTTTAGCAATATTCCAGCAATATCCCAGAAGGGGACACCAGAAATAGGCTTCAAATATTGTACCCATGTTGGGAATCAAACCCAGGTCTTCGGCGTGACGAGCAAATGCTTTAACCACATGGCTACCCTACCTCCCTATCTAGGAGAGATTTGAAACAATAAAGTAATAATGTTTAGATACAAGGGAACAGTTTCCAATACCGGTTTTGAATATCATTGAAAACTGGTACCCAATTAGATTTGGCTTCATTAATTTTTTCGGCGAATTGGGTGTGATGTCTTATTTTGTCATGTAGGTTATAATTATATTTGTAAGTGTTCATTTAGTGCATTATTATCACTGCTGTTATTAAACAAACCACAACATGTCAGGTAGACCACTCTGTGCTGTATGTCCTCAGATCACTGTAGTTAACACTGAAGTTGGTCATTACCAGGCTCAACACAAGACTTTGTCTCAGGATCCCGATAGCACAACCTCTTAAATTTTGCGCAGTGTTGGTCATCATTGAGACATACCAGCAAAAAAAGCTCTAAGTACTTGCTCTAGGTTGAAATTCAACTGTAACTGACTGAAGGGGCTGACCAAGAAGTGTACTTTCTTGAGTATAGTGAGTGAGTTTAGTTTTGCGCCACACTCAGCAATATTTCAGCTATATGGCAGTGGTCTGGAACAGATACTCGAGTGATCAATAACAAAAGCATTGATCTACACAAGTAAATACGTCGACAGCGACCCTTATCGACTGTTCCCGTTAGTTGAATGTGTCGTGTAGGTAACTGTTTCTTTAATCTTAAAAGTCCATTTACTTTCATTATTATCACTGCTGTTATAAAACAAACCACGACATGTCAGGTAGACCACTCTGTGCTGTATGTCCTCAGATCACTGTAGTTAACACTGAAGTTGGTCATTACCAGGCTCAACACAAGACTTTGTCTCAGGATCCCGATAGCACAACCTCTTAAATTTTGCGCAGTGTTGGTCATCACAGAGACATACCAGCACAAGAAGCTCTAAGTATTTGCTCTAGGACCAAGAAGTGTACTTACTTGAGCATAGTGAGTGAGTTTAGTTTTACACCACACTCAGCAATATTCCAGCTAGATTACGGCAGTCTGTAAATAACTAAGTCTGGACCAGATAATCCACACATTAACAGCATAAGCATCGACAACGCAACTGGGATACGATGATGTGTTAACCAAGCCAGGGAGTCTGATCATCCAATCCTGTTAGTTGCCTCATACAACAATATGGCTTACTGAAGATCAATTCTTATCCAGAACCTCACTGGTCTTTTGAGCACAGGGTACAATGAGTAGCAGAATAAGTATCCTCTTTGGCATCCAGACATTTTACAAAAAATGTGTTTTCCAATATGAATGCTAGTTTGCTGAACACATAAATGCTAAATACAGCATGAGTTTTTTTACCTTGTCAAACCAGCACTTGACGCTGCTTCTAGCACACACACAGAACTGGGAGGAGCAGTCATCTTTACACCGACAGCTCTGTAACACAATGTAACACACTGTAACACAATATCACACAATGTAAAACACAAGAAAGGTGGGGTGACATGTCACACATGGAAAAGCAGAAGTAACACAATGTTACATATGAGGGAAGCGGAATAACACAATGTCAAATCAGGAAGG
Source organism: Haliotis asinina (assembly GCF_037392515.1). Taxonomy (NCBI): domain Eukaryota; kingdom Metazoa; phylum Mollusca; class Gastropoda; order Lepetellida; family Haliotidae; genus Haliotis; species Haliotis asinina. Next base: position 21,696,628 of record NC_090281.1, on the reverse strand, counting down.
AGGAACAACACGATGTCACACATGAAGAAAGTGGAGTAACAATGCCACACATGAGAGAGGTGGGTTAACACAATCTCACACATGGCAGGTGCAGTAACACAATGTCATACACAATGAAGGTGGAGTAGCGCAATGTCATACACGAGGAAGGTGCAGGAACACAATGTCACACATGAGAAAGGTGGATTAACAAAATGTCATACATGAGAAAGGTGGAGAAACACAATGTCATAAATTAAAAAGGTTGAGTAACAAAATGTCATACATGAGAAAGGTGGAGAAACACAATGTCAAATTAGAAAGGTGGAGTAACAAAATGTCATACACGAGGAAGGTAGAGTATCGCAATGTCATACACGAGGAAGGTGCAGTAACACAATGTCACACACGAGGAAGGTGCAGTAACACAATGTCACACATGAGAAAGGTGCAGTAACACAATGTCACATGAGAAAGGTGGAGTAACAAAATGTCATACATGAGAAAGGTGGAAGAACACAATGTCACATGAGAAAGGTGGAGAAACAAAATGTTACATGAGAAAGATGGAATAACACAATGTCATACACGAGGAAGGTGCAGTAACACAATGTCTCAATTGAGAAAGGTGGAGTAACAAATCACTGTCAAAAAACAAATATGCCTCAGCTAACATGAGATGTCTTATTAACTTTTGTTTTTGGGTGTCCAAAAGTTTGAGACAAACCTTTTCAGTTGGTCTACTGATTTCATATGGCTGTGCAAATAGTTGATTTTGTTTTAGTGAACAATTCATAAGCCTCAAATGAAAATCAAACAGACTGTACACTGAATCCAATAATAAATGGATGAGATAACATTAAGACCGAAGATTCCTTGTATGACTTTGATCTAATGAATCAATCTGCAGCGGATGAAGTCAAAGGTGACTGACTGGGGAATAAGATAGCACATGTACCTGTAAGCTTGTGATGACTCTGTTGATGTTCAGAGGGCTTGTTTCTATGTTCTCAGCAACATACAGGTAGTCTGTTGGAAACTGTTCATCATCTACTGCATTCACGCAAGCAATGGGGTTCTTTTCCCGCCCATAAGAGATGTCCCTGTGAGAAGAAGTGAATTACTGGTTGCTTACAAAAGATTGACATTAATGGGACAAGCAAACTACATGATAACAATGACTGAAAATACTTTATACAGATAAGCACATCCAATGCTGCGTCTCACCTATGAAGCAACTTTTCTGGCCGAGTGAGTTTAGCAGCAAATCCTTTGAGCTGCTTGTTGACTTTCAGCGCCATCCATGTAGAACAGGTCTGATCCGGACAACACTGGAACAACCAAACACACGATGAAAAAAACTTTCCTCTCTTGATTCACTCCAGCAAAATACAAGCGGTGAGGTGAACTGCATATTAGAATATTTTGCTCATATGATGATGTACATGTGTACGCATGTGTGGCTGCTTGTATTAGACCAAACTTCAGCTGGATTTATAATTCTAGTTCACTGAGATACCATCCTTCGGTTAAGGATGAGCCGACCAGCCCTAATTGCACCTAGCGCCTGACAGGGACAAACAAGAAACCATATTTGCATGTATTGTGGTATGACACGGCCAGGGATCAAACGCTCTAACCACTACACCATGGGGCAATAAAAAATGCAAGACAAAAGAGTAATTCATGAGTGCAAAATACTGTAAACAGATGCAGATATCAAGAACTTCAATACAAGAATGGCAACAGATGAAAGTGATTTCAGCTGAAAATCTGCAGAGCATCCTGAAGGTGAAACAATCTACCCAAGAAGTTACAGTTACAGCGGGACCTCAATCTCCTAATATTTTCTCCCCTGATTTAGCCAAATCTCAAGATAGATTGATTAGCATTTAAATTAGCAGATTTTCGCGGATTCACGGAAAATTGGCATCCATGACAATGTTTGATCAAAATATGTAACCTCAAAACTGTAAAAGATGGATCTCAATGTGTTCACTCTGACATTGAGTGTATAGCTTTGGGCTGACCTTAGTAATATTCCATGCACATGAGTGAGAGAGTGATTTCAGTTTTATGCCGCTTTAACAATACTCCAGCAAAATCACAGCTGGGGACGCCTGAAATGGGCTTCACACACTATTCACATGAATGTGAGGGACTTTCCCTATGACTGTGTTTCAGTCACTAATGTGAGGTAATGCTGAGACAAGCACATGATTTTCCACACAAGCACAGGCAGCCATACCGAGAGTGGAGTTTCGTTATTGTTGTTCCTCACTTCTACATCAGCACCACGGGCGAGGAGCAGTCTGGAAACAGCAAAACATTTATAAGGCCTTTTTTACTTACTTGTTTTTTTGTTGTTTTTTTTTTGTTTTTTTATCCATAAACAAAGAGGAAGGCAAAGATATCCAGATCCCTTCCAATGGGGTGGGGAGATATTAAAAACAGGGAATAAAGAGATGTTACATGCACACTTGAGTTACCATATATCATATACCAGGTGAGTGAGTGAGTTAAATTTTACGCCACACTTCGCTATACTCAAGCTATATGGTGGCGGTCTGTAAATAATCCAGTTTGGACCAGACAATCCAGTGATCAACAGCATGAGCATCAATCTGTGCAAGTGGGAACAGATGACATGTACCAACCAAGTCAGCGAGCCTGACCACCCGATCCCGTTAGTGGCCTCTTACGACAAGCATAGACAACTTTTATGGCAATCATGGTTTGCTGAAGGCCTATTCTACCCTAAGACCTTCATGTGTCTATATACCAGGTGCAGCATGGCAGTTGTGCAACCTGTTGCATTACCTTTCTCTCTGTTTCACTCTTTTAGGGAATATTTCACGTTTTTCTCCACTGTCTTTGTTTTCTATCAGGTAGGCGGCATATAAAGGCAAATTTGTTTGCAAAAACAATTGATATTTTTCCCACTTTTTTCACATTTGTTAGCAGATTCGCAATCCAAGTAATAAACAAGATGACAAAGTCATCAATATTCTCCGAAATGGCAAAATACTGTTCATGAATGTCTACTAATTATTGACAGTATGACAATGTTTTTGCGTGCATATGACACAGAAGAAGGAGAGAATTGTAAGGTTTTACAGTTCTGCTCTGGAAAAAAATACTACCACCAAATTCAGTTGAGGTAGAACTTGTTGACATGCAAAAACACAAACAGCAGTGACCTCATGACCCTCCAAATTGGTATGTAATACTTATAGTGGACAGTACCATGTGCGTCCTTGGCAAACTAACATAACGTGTGCTACTGCAAGGCTAGTTTATATTCCTTTCTTGCACAGCTCACTTTGTAAAAGGACATAATGGGTCAAGTAAAGCACGCACTCTTAAAAGCATAGTCAATATTCTTCAATATTTGGTTCTTGTGACCACAAATAATGAATTGAATTCATGAGGGGCTATTTATCAATTCACCAAATATTGGAGTCAACTGCAACAGCATTAGGATGCACAAAGAAATTGAAACATATCAACAATAAGTACTTACACTACACTCTCATAGTGGTTCTGTCGGGCTGCTATGTGTCTGCAAGAGGAAACAATAGTAATTGCATCACATGTACAGATTTACTAAAAAAAAGCAGAAATGTGTAAACTTCTGTAGACTAATGTTTAGTCTCTGAATATATAATTTTGATAGCAACAAACAAACCCAAATAAATTGAAAAGGAGTCCCAGGGAGAAAAGATATTGCTTAATTCAATGCAGAGTTTCGCAGCAGTAGGGAAAATAATGTGGTTCAGGCATTGTGACAGACTGAACCTTCTGGACTGCCATAGCAGCATGATGCCTGTTGGCAATGAAAGTTCAATTCATGCTTAACAATGAGTAAGTGAGTTTGGTTTTACGCCAGAAACACTTTAACCATAGACTACCCCACTGCTCCCCATGCTTAGCAGTGTCTGCAGCCATTGTTACAGCAACACAACGAAAAATAAAAATAAGTCGATATTTCTTGTGCGCCACTGTCTATCCAGAATAACTACAGTTCATGAGGAAAATATGACAGTCCATAAAAACAACCATCAGAATATTTGGCATATGGAAGGCAATCAGTCAACGAGACATTCACTGGAGAGCCTAACTATAATTGCTGACAGTCAGTGGATAAAGATAAAGCAGGAGTCCTGCAAAGCTCACTTACAATGGTCGATCTCCATGTTCATTGGGTGTGTCGAACTCACAGCCTGAATCCAAAAACATCTCTGTAATGGCAACACTACCAGCATAGGCTGCCCAATGTAGGCCTGTGTTCTCCTCCTGTCAACAGTCCACATGGTGACAAGGTTCATATAAGGAGAACCAATGCAAGTCTAGGTCAGTAATACAGTATATCATGAACAGCTTGAAACTCTCCACTTTACGCAGTCTTCGGCCTAAGTCAATGCCAGTGTTTACCCTGGACATGAACATTTTGGAGTTGTCAAGACTCCCTGGTGTCATGAGAGGACATATCAGTCATGGACATGTTTTTGGGAGTCAACTTCACTTTCATCAAAACATCAGCTTAGTTTAATAATGAATAAACACAAGGTAACACACAGGAAAACAATGAACTAGGTAGTTTCAAACAACAGCAAATTACAAGATTAAATTACCTGAAGCTAGGGCCCTGAAGTATTGTAGCAACAATGATGCAGGCTTTTAAATTCAAGGCGCTTTTGACATAATTTGTGCGTCAAATACACCGGTTTTAGCATCAGAGCAAATACTGATGAACCACACAGTCTGTTAAACTAGTCACACTGTAACATTGGCATTTAGTCATAAAAGTGAGAATGGTTTTATACTGATTTTTGTGCAGAAATATCACAGCAGGGAACGCCTGGAATGGACTTCACACACTGTGCACGTGAATCAAACCTGGTTCCTCAGCACGGTAAGTGAATGCCTTAACCACAATTGTACTCCATTCTATAATAAAGCTTGACAACACAGTAATGCAGGTAATGTTTGGGTATATAGTTCAGCACAACAACCCAGCTGACACAGTGGATGAGGTCGGAGTGCCCCCACAAACTTACATTATCCTTGACTGTTGGGTCAGCTCCCTGTGAGATGAGGTACTTGACAGTGGAAGTAAGCTGAGACTCCGCTGCCCAAATGATGGGTGTCCAGCCGCCATCATCCTAAACAGACAAGGTCAGGGGTAACTAAATATGGACAGACTGCTTCCTAGAGAAAGCTTCTACTTTTCAGGAAAATAGTTCAAGTAATTTTGTTTACAGGAACATGATAATTATTCACTTATCAAATAGATAAACAATGAAGCCACTCTTTTATGTTCTTCAGTGGGGTAGAATCAGAAGTGGAATGTTGTTACTAGAGAATAATGTCCTTGATGATGTTACAAGCGATTAAGTCACTGGGTGCTATAAAATTTTGGAATATGTGGTGTAATATGATTTGAATTGAATGTGTTTGGTTTGTCGAGTTAAGCTCACTGGGATGATTGATGTGTTTTTTTCTGTTTTGTTTTTTTTTTTATGCGTAAAAAAAGAGGAAGACAAAGATATCCAGATCCCTTCCAATGGGATATTAAAAACGGAATAAAGAGATGTTACATGCACACTCTAGTTACCATATTAGTTTTACGTTGCACTCAGCACTATTCCAGCTATATGGTGGCGGTCTGTAAATAATCCAGTCTGGACCAGACAATCCAGTGATCAACAGCATGAGCATTGATCTGCGCAACTGGGAACCGATGACACGTGTCAACCAAGTCAGTGAGCCTGACCACCCGATCCCGTTAGTAGCCGCTTACGACAAGCATAGTCGCCTTTTATGGCAAGCATGGGTTCCAACACTTGTCCTTATAATGATACTGATTAATGTGTTCACTCAATGCAAGTGCAACTGATTCATTTGCCCATTCAATCAGTGCCATACAAAACACATGCATATCTTAGATATTGTATCAATACCATCAACTTACAAGAGCTAGCATCATTTTCAAAACAGCTCATTGTCAGTTATGCAAGTTCAATTACAAGGGTTTGATTACAAGTCCCTTCCTACTTCATGTGGTGAAAGGTACTGGTGTTTTTAAGGATACAGAGTAAACATACTTCAGCAACTGGAACATGTGAGCGAGCGAGTTTAGTTTCAAGCCACACTTGCAATATTTCAGCTATATGGCAGCGGTCTGTAAATAATCCAGTCTGGACCAGATAATCCAGTGATCAACAGCACGAACTTCGATCTGCGGAACTGGGAATTAATGTCATGTCAACTAAGTAAGTGAACCTGACTACTGCATTCCGTTTGTCACCTCTTACGATAAGCAGGGGTTACTCAAGGCTAATATTCTAACTCAGACCTTCTCGGGTTACAACTGAAACAAACACTGCACGAAATGCAACAATGTATTTTGATGATCTTGTCTTCCCATGAAATCAGTATGTCAGAAACACAGTTCTAGAGGCCAAAAGCTGACAGTGTAAGCACTAACCTGTGCATTAGGTCCAATCTTGCCACTCTCCAACAGTAATTTGATGACCTCGGTGTGTCCAGCCTTGGCAGCATAGTGGATGCAGGTCATCCCGTCCTCCCCCTGTAGACACACGACCAGGATAGGCACATGTACTACAGTTGGTCACAACAAACATCACCTTGTTATTTGTTTTATGATTAAAGCAGTACTCAGCAATATTCCAGCCATATGGCAACAGTCTGTAAATAATAGTCTACACCTGACAAGGCAGTGATCAACAGCATGGGCATTGATCTGCGCAATGGGGACCTGATGACATGTGTCATTTAAGTCAGAGAGTCTGACCACCAAATCCTGTCACCTCTTACGACAAGCATTGTCACCTTCTGTGGCAAGCATGGGTTGCTGAAGACCTATTCTACCCCGAAGTGAGTTCAAGTCAGACATGTCAGTCTCTGGTTTCCACACTGGCAGGAATTACACGTCTTTAGAGATTTCACATCATTTATGGAATTCTTAATAAGCTGGTCAAATTAATACTGAAATTACTGAGGTGCACTGTTATGCTTTACCAAGGTTCGGTACAATTCAGCTCTGTTCTATAACAATAAATTTGATAAAGCATATACGTTTATGTGGAAAGGCACTTTCGGCTTTGTTGAAATTCCTAGAAAAAAATCTTCTTGGAACTGGGACCTTTACACGAATCGAATTAGCATGAGTTGCCAACCTCTGCAGCACAGAAACGTCGAACATGAAGCTACAAGAAGATGAATTACATGGAATAGGTGTGATATTATTCTTCATGAAAGTAATGTGTGTAAGGTGAGCAAGATGATATTTTTGGTACGAAAATCAAATGTAGCATATTATCAAAGTGAATTTGGGGGTCCCAAACCAAAAACAAAATGTCACAGTATACTGTTTCAGCCCTAGAATTACAATCTGTATAAACATGACTGTAGTTTCACAGAAAATTGCCTTATGAATGAGGAGTTGAACTGAACATAATCCATAAGTAGCTGCACATACCCGGTCATCCACCCTGGCCCCAACCTTCATGAGGTACTGTACAACTTTGGCCTGATTGTGTTCAGCAGCCATCATCAGGGGTGTCTTCAGTGTCTTGTCCTTCAAGTGAGTAGCTGCCCCTGCCTGGATGAGGATGTGGACAATTGCCAGATGACCGCTAGCTGCTGCCCCATGCAGGGCAGTCTCGTCATCATACTCCTCGTACTGATAATTTGGATCCACTCCATCAACTGTAATCAGTAATCCCTTATGCAGAAGAGCAGATCAACGAGCAAGTGAGCTTAGTTTTACGCCACACTCAGCAATATTCTAGCTATATGGTGGTTGTCAGTAAATATTCGACTATGGACCAATCCAGTGATCAACAGCATGAGCATCGATCACAATTGAAAACCAATGACACTTACCACTCATAGTCAGCAAGCCTGACCGATTCGTTAGTTGCCTTTTAAAACAAGTATGGTCAGCGTTTGCGGTAAGCATGGGTTGCTGACGACTTATTCCATCCCGGGTTCCTCATGTTCTACATCTACATACTATTCTTGTAATTTAAAAATATTATGAGCATGATACTATGGTCACTTTACTATCCAAGCTAGGACGATGTCTCGATGACAAAGTGATGCCAATTAGTTTAAGGATCCAAATTTGTAGTTTGACTATAATATTAGTACTTAACCAAATACTTATTCTGAGAAATATAATATTACACAAATCAAGAGTGCTGCTTTAATTTCATTCCAACAGCAAATTTCCAAATCATCAACACTACATTTCTTCTTGATGTCCCTTTTTGGTAAAAATGCATTTAATCAACGAAAATCTATGTTTTTTTGTCAGTACATCCAAATTTTAATGAATTTTCTTCTGAATTTTGCACAATTTCTATTGCAGTCATACTGGTGTAGTTTGACGCTAAAATTCACAGTGACTACAATAAAATCATAGCAGATGATATCTGATGACAGCCCAGTAAAGGTGGCACTCACTCAACATATAGAGTAGTTTCTCCAAGTCTCCCTCATAGGCAGGCATGTACATGCTCCTTGATAAATTCCTGTACTTCTTAGGCCTGAAACAGAATCAAAATAGTTATAGTTTGATAAACAAAACCATTTACAAACATAAAACAAGGAATTAATTAAGCTCTCATCAGTACAAAACAGTGATCCAAGGGAGGTAAAATGTCTGATTGAAGAATTCTACAGTTACCTCCCTTCATCTATAAACTCCACCAACACACCAGTCCCTAAGAACCAATGCATACACACACATATTTAATATCTACATAGCAATATTTCTTTTGAAGAATATTAAACTTACAGGCGGTCCAGAAAGAGCATTACCACCTAGAGCAAATTACCTACCACAAGAGCAAATCTTGTTGCCATGGAAAAGCAAAATTATTTTTTTCAGAAAATAAAAACTACCAAAAGGCACGAGTTCAGATCCAGACCTATCTATGTGTCTATGTGCCAGATTTTGTGCAAAAACCATTGAATGGTTCTAAAGATTTGCTCCAGTAAAGAGCAACAACAACAATTTGATAAAAGAAGTCCAAGTTGTTGCCAGTGCCATGGAAACACCAAAAATATTTTATTTTGAAACCCAAAATTACCAGTAAACTACCAGGCCTATGTTTGGTGAAGAAATATTGAATGATTTTTATGTTCTGCTCAAGAAGAGACAAATTTGTGCGGGCGGAGAAAGTCCATAAAATAATCTTTCTCCACCACTGCAAATAGCTGGGCAGGTTAAAAATGTAACTGTTTTTGTACTTCAGGCTGAATGCTAGCCACTGTGAGCCAATTGTCTCTACACATTATTGACACCAACCTTTCCTCTGTTAGGCTGGCCAGCATCTTCTCCAGTTGGTGATGAGATGGACCTAACGGGAGCCCCTCTGAAGACAGACAAAATACCATGATTAACATTTTATGCAGTATTCCTCTCATGACAATCAGATTACTCAGCCACAGAAACATCCAGCAGGTTTCATTTCAACACATTTTCTTTGCGCAGGAAAGTGTCTAACTGAACTCATAGCTCTTCATCAACGAAGTAATAATCCATATTTTCATCAAGGCTTATCACGGTGATATAATCTTTTTAGCAGAATGGGACACTGGCCTATCTAAGATTAACTAGAATCAAAGCACAGGTCTTTGTGTAAGTAGAACCTTCCTGAAGATACAGTCTTGTGTAAGTGGACCCAACCAACAGATGGAGTACCTATCTGAAGATGAGGTCTTTTGGGACAAAGGACCTAGATCAAGATAAAGGACCTAGATAAGATTAATGCTGAAGATACCTGTGTGTGCGAGCATAACATACCTGAAGATAAGGTCTTTGATGACGGAAGTGTGTGAGTTACAGGTGGTGTTGAATCTGTGTCCTCATTTTCCTTTCCCCTCAGTTGAGGATACACAAATGCTGGCTTCACCTTAGATCTGTAAGCAAATAAAGATCACTTGAATTCAAGCACATGCATTCATGCTGAACGTATGCCAGTGTTGAAAATTCCCCAAAATGTCACCCCGACAACAGGCCTGTCAACTCTTTAAAGTTACCAGTCCAAGTAAAATGCTGCCTGTTAGGAATTTTCTGGACTAACAAAAGCAAAAAGATGGTAAATGTGAGGAAAGACTGCTTGAGTGTCGCCATATTGTCAACTTCAACCAAAGCTGTCACAAGTACATGCCTAATATGGGCTCAGGTTGGATAATTTCGATCACTTAATCAATGGCAAATATGGACAGCATCACAATTATTTTATCAGAAAATGTGAGGAAGAAAAAAAAACTTTGGTCTTACATTAAGTTAGAAATTAGTTTGTACAGTAAAACACAAGTATACAGAGTAAGAGCCTGACCAGCAGGTGAGGTACTATTTAACACTGACCATCTGGCCGCAAAACAGAATGTCCCAACTGTCGAGCATAGGCATATGCCACAAATACATTACAGGCCACAGCCCTCCCCTAGCCAGCGTGCAGCACTCACACTGCCCTCCTTGAAGTGTTCTTGCCCTCTGGAATGGCCATGGGCTGTGGGGTGTCACTGTAGCCCAAGCAGATTTCCACTTGAGATGACTCTTCCCCACAATGAGGACAGTAGTACTTGCCATCTTTCAACACCTGGCACAGTTTGTGGAAACTGTGCACTGACGTACCTCCCTCCTTCCTACACTGGTAAAACTTGCCCTTAAACATCAATTGATCAACATAAAATATTGACAGATTTAGTAATCATATAGGAAACAGATTCATGTGAGTTATTCACATTCAGACTTGAGATTATTGACTTGGGCAAACCTTTCTCTTCTACATAATACTACATGCCATATAAAAGGAATGTTACTGAATGAATCCAATATCCCTTACCTGATTTGAGTTGTATACTACAGTTTCTGCTGCCTGAAATCACACTAGACATTTATGACACTTAAATGTCTACCCAATCAGCTTACCTGTGTACAGAAATGTCCACAGCCTGGGCAGCACTGATGCAACTTGAGCCGTTTGCGATGGGCCTCACACACTGCCATGAAGGGGATCTTGACGGCAGGCCGCACCAACTGGTTGTTGCTTACCTTATTGCAGCAACCCATTACCTACAGCAGAAAAACATCATGCACGTAACACCAAGAACAGCTTAGTCTTTTTTTAAAAAAAATTATGCAGTTTAAGGATTTGTGAAAAATTTAGGTCAGTAGGGAGAAAAAACAACCATGTGGAGATGTTAAGTATATCATGTTGTTCTGAGGACTTGTGTTATTTGCTTAAGTAAAACATAAATGTAATTTTCTGAATAAAATTGATATTTTATACTTATCCTGACTCATGCTTAATTGCTTACTCTCCTCTTCCTGGCAAAGGTAGTGGAACACCTGAAATCTCTTGAAGTTCCCTTCTAAAAGAAGCAGATGTAAAATCCACACTCACCCATGTATTACCTCCCTTGCCACGCACATGGTCAGCTGACTACCATGATACGTCACTCTCTCCTATAATCGCCCGACATGAGAATACTAGAATTCAGCGTGTCTGTGAGGGGCGGCTGTGAGGGCTTTCGCCATGAGTCAGGATAAGTATAAAATATCAATTTCAGTCAGAAAATTACAGAATTCGACGGATATGGTGGTGGGTCAGACCACGATGGATTCTGCCATCTGTTCCAAATTACGTCCAATAATTTCCCCACTAACAGGAACTTGCAACGGTGATAATTCGGTCCTATTCTTCTCATATTCATTGTAGAATCACATCCAGTCGAACTTGTCTTCCTTAGATGGCTTTATTGACTGGCATGTGATAACATCAAAAGTAACTACTTATGCTAGTCTGTTTAAGACGTGTGCATGGACTTTCCACCAAAATATTCCGCAGAACATCTGGCTTCCACAAGTCACGTGATAAATTGGGTGAGTTAAGTCAGTGTCGTCAGGGAACTGTTAGTTGCTGAGCAACGACAAGTGACCCAAACTGATGAATGCCAGAGACCTCCTCTGTGACTTGTAGATAATGGTTGGTAAACACCGTGTTTGACTTCCAAAAGCAGCCCTCCATTATAGTTGATAGCGATCAATTCTAATGTAGCGCTAGTGTAGAGGCCAAGGTTGTGACTTCGTGTAGAGTGGAGGCTTATGGAGGATCCAATCCTGCTGCTTTACATGCTCTAAGTATTAGAGTTCTAATCCACACTGAGATAGTGGTGCGGGATACTTTCGTGAGTGTCTCAGTAAAGATAGGGACAAATAGGCGTTTGCGCTGTTGTCTTCTAGACTTGGTATGTGCAATGTACATTGTCAAAGTCAATGCTCTGACTGGACATAATGATAAATCTTGTGTATCGTGAGGTTCTAAGATTGAAGACAAGGCAGGGATACGGAACTGCCTATCCAGTTAACCTGATTCTTTGCTATGAAATCATTGACCAAAAAATGAGCTGTTTCTTGGTGACTTGTATCAAACTTTATTCGATTTAAGTCTAGACCATGAATTTCTGACATTCTTGCAGCAGTAGCCAGGGCAAGTAAAAATAGTTTTTTTTGAGTCAACATTTCAATTGAAATGTGGTCCGATCAAGTGGTTCATACGCATTACTTGTAAGATGCTGGAGTACAATACTAAGGTCCCATGCTGGAGCTCTAAATCTGTGTTGTTGATCTTCCAACTTGAACGAATGTAGCAAGGCAAGAGGCTCTGGAACTTAAGTCAGCTTGGTCCTCGTTCCCAAGGTGACGACTGAGCTGAGAGCTGCTAAGTATGTAGATAATGTAGAGCCTTTCAGACCCTTAAAGTTAAAATGACGTAAAAAGCATAAACAATCTGCTATTTGAGGATGACTCGCCTTGTTCGACGAAAATCCCTTTTTTCTGTGTATGTCTCAAAACGTTTCCGCTTGTCGACATTAAGTGTGCGAGTGGATTTGGAAGGCTATGGTGACTGCTTTCGCTGCTCTCTCCGAATATCCTCTGCATTTCAAACACGTCTTAACGTATGCATTTGCTTTCTGTGGGGATGGATGAGAAGATTTTTCCACTCTGGTAATTGTAGTGTTGGTTGTCCTAGCTCTTCTATAAGTGTTGGAAACCAATCTCTTGTTGGCCAGTATGGCGCAAACACCCTGTTTGTTTGTCTGATTTTCTCGATAACTTTTGGTAACAATACTGGAGGGGGAAACGCGTACGCATTTATTCCTTCCCATGGAATACTGAAAGCATCCGATCCCAGGCTAAGGGATCTGATACTGCGACACAAAGGTTGTTGTCTGTTTGTTGAATCTTGTTACAAATAGGTCTATTTGCAGTGGACCCGTGAAGGTCCCGGGGTAGAATAGGCCTTCAGCAACCCATGCTTGCCATAAAAGGCGACTATGCTTGTCGTAAGAGGCGACTAACGGGATCGGGTGGTCAGGCTCGCTGACTTGGTTGACACATGTCATCGGTTCCCAATTGCGCAGATCGATGCTCATGTTGTTGATCACTGGATTGTCTGGTCCAGGCTCGATTATTTACAGACCGCCGCCATATAGCTGTAATATTGCTGAGTGCGGCGTAAAACTAAACTCACTCACTCACTATTTGCAGTGATCCGAAAGCTTGACTGATTAGTTGAAACGCTTCCTGATGCAGCATCCATTCTGTTGTAGATGGACGAAGAGGATGAGACAGGGCGTCTGCCATGACTTTGTAGGCTCCTGATATGTGACATGGTTTTACCTTAAGATTCAGACTGTCGACTAACTTGAACACTTGAAACGTTAGGTGCAGTAGAGATAGTGATCTCATTGACCCTTGTTTGTTTATGTCAAAAGCTACTGTTGAGTTGTCTGTGTGGATCATTAATAACTTGTCTCTCAATGCTGTCGACCAGTGGTGGATGGCATGAATGACCACTTTTGTTTGCAGCTGGTTGATGTGAAGAGCCTGTATCTCTTCATTCCAGATTTCTGCTGCTACCTCGTTTCCTAGATGAGCTCCCCATCGTTGTAGAGATGCGTCTACATAGAGGTGGTTGTTGAATATCGGATCTAACATTTAGGTTCCTACAGAGAGAGTAGAGCTTGCATTATCATATCTTGAATCTAGACCCCCCCGGTCCTTCGGAACTACAACCTGATTCAATGTAGTGATGAAACGAATTCCGAGGAATTTGATATCTTGTTGAGGTGCCAGTTCCGACTTTAGGTGATTTACTAACCAACCCAGTTGTATTGGTAGCCTGATTGTGAAGTCTTATTGTAGTCTGAGTTGATTTTTCCGTTGATGCGCTTGTATGCCGTCGTCCAGATAAAAAGCACTGCATAGCTGCCTGAGGTGTAAATAACTGACGATGGGTTTGGTCATCTGTGTAAATAGCATGGGGTTGAAGATATTCCAAACAGTAGGACTGTCCATAGGTAATGCTGGCCTTTGAAAAGGATTAGATTCTCAAGTCATTCGAGCCGAGTTAGTAGCCTGATAGTGAAGTCCAACTGTAGCTCCCATGATGAGCTTGTATGCCGTGAAGATGCATCATTCTTTGTCTTCAGATCATCAACGCTGAACTTGTTGACATTCCAAAACGTCTATTCATAGCTGGCTGGCTGTCCAAACAGAAACTTCACTTCATTGGTGTAATCTCTATGGCGTCTAAACAATCAAATGATGCTGTAGACTGCTAAACTAGTGTGTAAACAACATCTTTCCACCGTTGAATAGCTGTAGGTCAAATGTAGACAACATGGAAAATGGACATCATATTCTGCGCAGGGCGTTGTCTGTTGATCCTTCTTCTAAGTGACAACAATTGACAGGAACATTCATTCTTCCTCATTCGCAGGATTACTGACCTTGAGATGCGAGTCTAAATCAAGCCCGTCCAAATGTCATCTATTTTGAAAGATCGCTGCGGGGACTGCTGTAAGGACTCCTATGAGTGCTGGGTTAGATGGAATCCATGGATAATGAGACTAAGTCCAGACCATTCATGATCCACAATGTGACTTCCGAGTCCGAAAATAGGGCTTCCTCCGGTGACAAATCACGATGTTGTCTAACGATTCCAACTGTGTGAGTCTAAGTCTGAACGGGAGGGTGACTGCATACGACATCTTCTATGAATAGGGGGGGTCTCAGACTAAGTCTCAGTGGATGAAATATGTGTTAGAAAAAGGCACAATAATCACAAATTTAGAAAATAATAATAAACACATACAAGCCAAAAACCACATACTATACAAATTTAGTTAGAAAAACCAAAAGAATGAAAAACTTATCCCCGTGTACGGGACCCCAGGTGCCTCCATCCGCCCTCGTCGGGTGATAGGGAGAGAGTGAAGTATCATGGTGGTCAGCTGACCATGTGCGTGGCAAGGGAGGTAATACATGGGTGAGTGTGAATTTTACACCTGCTTCTTTTAGAAGGGAACTTCAAGAGATTTCAGGTGTTCCACTACCTTTGTCAGGAAGAGGAGAGTAAGCAATTAAGCATGAGTCAGGATAGGGAAAAATAATAGTTTCAGGGAATATTTGAAAGGCATAACATGCTATTTTTCTTTCTTTAAGGTTCACTTTGTTTTTTTATCAGGTTGGCAGCATATAATGGCAAGTTCTTTCAAATAAAAACATATTGATTTTTAAACCCATTTTCTTCACATTGCAGGTCGGAGGATCTGTAAACCAAGCAAAAATACTAATACTACTACTAATAATAATAATAAAAGACCTTCATTATATGCACACATAGATTCATGAAAACTGGACGTATGGTTGCTGATGCGATTGTGACTTTGCAATGTCTGAATGGTGTACTCACCTTGCCATCCACAGAGTCCAGAGCCTGGCAGTACGTGACGCCTGATGTGAGCTTGTTGAAGGAAGCACCATTGATCTTACAGCAGCACAGGGGAATGATGTCCTTGTCTGGGGATAAGCCCATAGCTGATGTCTGGAAGCAACACAAACATACTCCATCTAATATACTGAACAGCAAAAGAAATGCAAATTAAAAAAAAATGAAATCTCATAAAAGTAAGTATTCATTCTTATGTCTTCTATTTAAAAACTTGACAAAAAGAGAGAGTTGCGTTTCTTTTGATATTTAGTATGTGTTTCAGGTCTGACTTTTTCCTTCTGCTTAGGGTATGAGGTACAAAAATAAAACCTATCAGAATACACCAAGCATCTCCTCAGTCTGCACTGTGCACCGCAAAAAAGCAATGAAGCCTTAACATTTAATTTCACAAAATGTTCTCATAAATAATTCCACACAGAAATTGTGTCTTGTAATCAGAAAGTAGCTGTGAGATGAGAACAAAGGCCATGTGTGACATGTAAGAGATGTTCGCCTTCTTGCACCAGTTGCAATTTTAATATAAAAAAATAGCTGCACCAGCCAAATTCAAGTGGCACTGTTCTTATTGCAATATGTAATGAAAGATATATGTTACTGAATTATTCAAAGTATAGAAGAAAAATGAGATGAAATAATTATGCTTGTGATGTTATGATTTATGGTTGATATATTTCTCAAATATTGACTTGCACCTGGTGCAAGTTAGATAAATAACTATGTTGCACTTTGTAAAATTGTGTTGCCCCAGTGCAAGTAACAAAACACTAAAATGTACCAGTTCAGCATTTGAGATATGTATGTATGATACTTGGTGAAGAAACAGTGAACGGTTTTAAAGCTTTCTTCCCCACACAAGATCACTACCGCCATTTCAGGCAGGGTCAAACTTGTTGCCATGGAAACGCTGCAAATACTTAAATGTGAATTCCAAAATTACCAAAATGCACAAGTTCAACACCAGAAATATTGATGTGCCAAGTTTGGTAAAGAAACATTGAATGGTTTCAGAGTTCTGCTCCAGGAAAGAGCACTTCCCCAAAACTGAACTTGCTGCCATGGAAATGCCAAAATATTGTATTCCGAAATCCAAAACTACCAAAGGGTACCAGTACATCACCAGATGTATCGATGTGCAGAGTTTGGTGAACAAATATTGAATGGTTTTAAAGATCTGCCCTGGAAAAAGACAAATGTGCACGCACACACACAGTGCCAGAGTCCATTTTAATACCCCAAGCAAAACGAGTTGTAAGGGATAGAAACATATAAATGACATCATATTCATTAAGAAGTAACTTACAGGACAAGATGGTGGGTGGGATGAGTTATCACATGCAGTTCCATCTTCTGGAGTTTTAGGTGGGGTGACAGGATAACAAAGACCATTGGGTGTGGAGGCCACCTTGGTCTCTCGGCCATGTGGAGCTACAATCTTCTCCCCATTGCAGCAGTCAGCACCACCTTCCTGCTTCACCTGGCCTAACACTGGCATTGTAGTCGCACTTGTAGGACCTCGAGGTGGGAGGTATGATGGGGACCCAGACACCAGCAGGGCACGTAATGCTTCAGAGTTTTTTGGGCCACATGGTTTGGGCACAGAGTTAACACTCTTACTAGCTGCCAACTGGCTGGACAGAAGTGCCAATTGTGAGGATACACATTTCACAGTTTTCCCCATCCCCGGGGTGGGTGTGTCTGTGTTTGGATGACTAGTGGGCGTGCTGGTCACACTTTTCGGTAACAAGGACTTGAGACCAACAGGGGTAGGTTGATGTTCCGACACAATGGTGACGACTGGTGTGATTGGACATTCCACTCCGTCCTCTGTCTTCCTCTTCTTACCTGCAAAACACCATGACAATATTTCCATGTCAGTAGCCTTAATAACCACAGAACCAACACTGAACATAACTACAATCTGGCATGTTCAAGTCACTGCCTTCTTCTGCATGTCCTTGAAATACTATAGCACAATCATGACAACATATATAATACAACACTGATTAGGTCATGAAAATTTACGTTACTTGCCACATGAATGTACACAAATGATGGAAATTTTTCTTTTAAAATTTGATTTGATCCTTAAACACACTGACATTAACTTGATTAAGATGAAGATGTAAGATGAGACAAACCTGACAAGGAGTTGGCTGTTTCACCTGGGTTGGCCGCCTCTGTTGGTATCGTTGTGGTGGTGGTGCTGGTGGTAGTGGTGGCATCACACAGCTCATCTTCTGTAAAACAGCAAAGAATTGGAAATGATGTCGGCAATATTCCGGGGATGTGTGTAAGTGAATAGGTTCCCTGCTTTGGACCTACACCTAACAGTCATCACTACTACATCAGCACAGTAGGTACCATGTTTTCTTGGGTGTAGTGCACTCTTTAATGTGGCGCTCTGTTGGTTTTCTTTTGTTCCTTTTAGAAACCGTGGAAACTGCATTTGCAAATTTCACATCAAATGTGAAAAGACGTAACTTGCAACTTAAGTGATGACTAATATATCACAAATGTAGACTTCTGGGAGTTTTCAAGAAATATGCAGTCATGAGTAAGTGAAGAGTTTTCTACAGTCTGTTTGGGTTCAAATGAAAACAATAAATGCTTAAGTAACTAGAAACAGAGTTAAGTGCACAAAACATTAATAAGACACATAGTTTTGAAACCTCTGTACCCAACAGGATCTGAAATGTGATGTTTTATGATCAATCATGGAAATGGTTGTTTAAGAAACTATCATGTAACATTGTTCTCTTTTCACTCTTCACACCAAGGGGTGACAGGTAGTTGATGGAAGAGCACAAGCACCCACTTCAGGTGCAACTCAGCAAAGCAGTCTACTAGTCAGGACATGGCCGGCTCTGTTCCATCAGCCTTTTGTCACAGCCTCATTGAGAAAATAGTACCACGTGGCATGAACATCTTCAAAGTGAATCTCTTCCATTTTATCTCTTTTAATTCTGATAGAGTGGGAACAAGATTTATCTGTAGTAACACACCTATTCAAAGACAGATCTGAACAAAATTTCAAAGTGGCAACTCGACCACAGGAGCAATGAAACTAAGAAGAGGAAAGAGCACCATAAACCATATCAACATACATCCCAATTACCAAGAGCTGGGACGAAAGTGATTACCAGTGACAGGCTGTTATGTGTCAAATGGTCAATGACAGCTGATTGAGTCCAATATGGGGAGAGAATGTTGGATTGTGCAGCGTGATTGTGTCAACTGGGATCAGAAAATAGTGTTTGAATTTGAAATGTACAGATGTGTGATAATTCAAAAAGTTTAAATAATGGCAATTTAGAAGAACAAAAACCATGTCGGGAATCACAGATTGTCGAATAGTCCAGATGTCAGATTACACTGATTCCACTGCATTGTTTATATTGTTCAACTGCACCATATTTACTGAAAAAAAAACTCATTCCAAAGAAAAATGATGGACATTACTGCTTGACACAGTATTAGATGAACCAGGGCAGTGAACGCGTTTGGAGCAAGTAGGTGGGGCAAGTAATGTGGACGAATACACGGGTAGATTGGCGGTTAAGCACATGCAATACATGCTGACCGTGGTGTAAACTCAATGCAGCTTCTGTTTAACATGCGTCCTGCAGACACCCTTCGCATGAGGAAATTGAATTTGTCAAGTTGTAAGCGACAACCTGTTTCACTCATTTTTCAAATGGAATGTTCTGGAGGGCCTTCTCATATATGCAACCTGGGGTCATTTATCAGGTTGTGGCTCATCTAATACTGGTTAATCAGCAGATATCCATCTGCTTATTCACTCTTCAGTTCTCAAAATCCCGAAACCATTAATAATTTAGCTAAATACTTTTTCCATGTGTTTAAAGAATGAGAACTGTAGACTCAACATTACTGTTAAATAGCATTGAATATTTAATGAATATGCAGAATGAATCATATGGCCTTTAATATGAATAAACATGTCTATAGATACCTGAATTCATTGTATGATGATGACATAGTTGTTCTGTCTGCAAATAATACTAAAATTATTTTTTTGTAAAAGTACTGACTAGCCTTCAGATGAGTGAGTGAGTGAGTATAGTTTTACGCCGCTTTTTAGCAATATTCCAGCGGGGGACACCAGAAAATGGGCTCCACACATTGTACTCATGTGGGGAATTGAACCCGCTAGGCTTTAACCACTAGGCTACCCCACCACCCTCTTCAGGTGCGACTTGACATTATATATAGATGTGCTCTATACTCAAGATAATACACCATGTACCTTGTGTCTTCCTCTTCCTGAGACTCTTTCTGAACTCAACTGATTCTTCCTCCCCATCTGAAGCAACACATCCACATATGATACAGTCAGATTGTGAAATCAGTCATTTTGTGACATGACAAAGAGGGTCAGCCGTTTAGCATCACTTTGTGTCACAATAATCTAATATACTTAGTCATATTATGAAATTTCATTTCTGACATAATCTAGAAAAGTGGATCAAATTTCCACATAATTTATTGTCACTGACAGTCAGGCCTACCATACAAACAGTAAAGAAATCATCAAAACATAACTCATATACACCAAAACAGAACAAAAATCACCAAAAATAGGAAAAGAAACTTCCAAAGCTGCAACAATATCCTTTAAAACCGAAACAAACTCTCTGTAATGGAAAACAAATTGTTTGAAATGGAAACAAAACTTATGTATCAGCTACAACAGTGTCCGAGAACGGTCGTCAAGTGTACAAAACGGGAGTCAATGTCAGCGCATCAAAAAACAGCAACCATAGTATCATGAAATGGCATAAATATTGTCAAAGATGGCATCAAAGGTGGCGGCGAGGGGAGACAAACAAGCTCTTGTCAATAATGTTTTTCATCACCCCGAGTCTTATCTGAGAAATTTGATATTGGGACGCAGTGCATCAACACCCATTGTATTATGCTTCAAACCGATGTTCATACTTCTCAGTGTCAGCGAGCCTGACCACCTGATTCTGTTAGTCGCCTCTTCCTGTTAGTCACCTCTTCCGACAAGCATAGTCGCCTTCTATGGCAAGCAAGACATATTCTATCCCGACCTTCAGAGGCCATACTGATCAAAGTAAGCCTACAACATTCCACTTACCGACACTATCATGCTTATCGCCATCTATGGAATCTGAAGTATCTGCTCCTGAAACAAGGCACCACTGTGCATTATGTGCATACAATGTGATTTGGTTGGTTGGTTTCTTGTTTTATGCCACACTCAGCAATATTTCAGCTATACACCTGAGGCCTGTAAATAATAGAGTCTGGACCAGACAATCCAGTGGTCAACAGCATGACCATCGATCTACACAAGTGGGATACGATGACATGTGGGAAACCAAGTCAGCGAGTCTGACCACCCATTAGTTGGTTGCCTCTTAAGACAAGCATGGGTTAATGAAGGCCTGTTCTTACCTGGATCTTCACAAGTGCTAAGAACATGAACACACAAGAACTTCCAGTGGTTCTCCAAGTGTTTCTGCTGGCACTATTTTACAACTAGACATTGAGACTGGCTTGCATTTCAAATATCAGTCATATGTACATTTTACCCATAAAGTGATCACGCTTTTCATAGAGAGAGACCTTGTACACAAAAAAAACCATTCAAAAATGTAGAGGGTATTACAATTTCAGTCTAGAGTTTTCCAAAACTGTTACTATTTATTTGACAACACCTTGATGTCATTATGAAAACATACTTTTATTCCATGAGAAACAAAACTGACAGAGATAATTAGAAATTTGATTTTGCTATGGTTTCTATCCGAGTTACTAACAGACTACACTTGCCAGTAAACATTGTAAAATCCAACTCACTATCTGACAGATTCCCCTTTGCCTGAAAAGAAAAAAAAGAGAGTATTTTAGCACAAACATGATTACATCGTCAAGACCATGGATACACATTATATATATAGAAACTCAGAGCAAAACCACCTGAAAATTTGGTTCTAATATTTGATCAGTATTGCATTCACATTAGGAGTGAAATGGTACAATGCGGTATTAGTAGAACCGCAGTATTTGGCCTTCGGTTTGGTTTACTGCAATGGAAAAACAATTCGCTATTTTCGGATTTCGTACCATCATGTTAAAAATCTTTTTATAGCTTTTCTAAAAATATATATAGAAATCTTGCTTTTCTCTGTGTTTGACACTGTTTCATTTCATTCAAACTAAACGAAAATTGAATCAGATCACTTCAAGTTCTCACATGTCATTCAAAGTGCGTCATTACACACACAAATAATTACATTTACATAAGAGTATAAATGACCTCACCATGCAGCAGTATATGTGGCTAACCAATTTTATGGTGTTCCCATGCCTTTTGTTTGTACTGTATATACAGAAAACAGCTGGGAATGTTAGCCATCAAAGGGCAGTTTGAAACCGTTAAAAGCCTCTGCTCTTGAAAAATAAACGTGAACATCCCTGGTTATCTGCAATGTAATTCAGTAATTCTTGTGATTTTTGTGTTCCTTTGTGATGATCACTTGCCATTTGCTATCCAGTTCTTACGTGTTGTGTACCTTTATTTTATTTATTTAACATAATTTATGTAATTACAGTTTTGTTCATTCAAAATATCAAAGATTATGATTAAGTTTTAGCATGTTTTTAATCAAAGCAAGGTTAAGTTTGACTGTTGTCAATTTTCTGCATTGTGATCATATCTCATATACCGAACTGAAACAGACCAAACCAAAGGCTATACGTACCGCACCATGGTGAGAGTATAGTGTTTCACCTCAAATTCACATGTAGTGTGACTGAAATGTTCAGACGTACACTGAAAGATTTGACCTAAAACTGTAACATTATTGACTTTTCAATATAATGTCTTTCCACAGTGACAAATTTTGCCAACAGCGCTGAAGGAGTATGAACAGAGATGCTGACAAAATTCGCCAACAGCGCTGAAGGAGTATCAACAGAGATGCTGACAAAATTCGCCAACAGTGCTGAAAGAGTATCAACAGAGATGCTGACAAAATTCGCCAACAGTGCTGAAGGAGTATCAACAGAGATGCTGACAAAATTCGCCAACAGTGCTGAAAGAGTATCAACAGAGATGCTATTACTACTCCAGCTCTGTATTTTGATCAGAAACTGTGTTAGTATTTTGGGGGTCAAAATTAGTATTAACTTTTCCAAAGAATTTTCACATTCAATAAAAATATAAATATATACATATAGATACAGTGTTTCTGGTGCCCTGACGCAGAAAACCTGCATTTTTGATGCACAAATGATCTCAAATACGAATTTCAGTGAATTTAAAAGCTTGTGTCATTGTTAATGCAATGCCTGGGCCCTTAGTTCAGATAATCTTAACTTGTAATTTGCTGTTGATTAAAAAATGATTAGTGTAATGTTTGCCAGTTGACTGTTCGGTGATGATCAAAACCTGCCCTGTCCTACCTTTTTTGTTCTTATTTAACAATCACAGTTGATGTCTTGATGAAAGTTCCAAACAGACGTTGACTCTCAAAAACCTGTCCATGATTCACTCTTGTGACTCCTAAATTTTTAAGTCAAGGGGAAACAATGTAGACCTTCTAAAAAATAGTTACTAACATTGTACGCACCCATATTAGTAGTCAATATCCACATACAGCTTCATACTTTAAAGAATTAGTTGAAATTGATTGTGCATATAGTATGTATGCCGTCTGATAATTGAATCTTTTGGTATTTTAAAAAAAATTCGTATGTTTCAACTGCTATCATAGTAGCATATTATGATATTTTGTGTTGTTTTTTTTGTAACAAATGCAATAAAATCGTGCAAGTTGGTATCGCATCATGCAAATTTCAGAGAGGTCCTTCTAAGACATGCTCTAAAACGAAATAGAACAAGTTCCATATACTGGAAGTCCTGAAGAGAGTGAGTGAATTTAGCTTTTTGTCACACTCCACAATATTCCAGCCATATAGCGGCAGTCTCTAAATAATCGAGTCCGGACCACACAATCCAGTGATCAACAACACTAGCATCGATCTACGCAACTGGGAACCAATATCAAGTGTCAAAGTCAGCAAGCCTGACCACCCAATCTCGTTAGTCGCCTCTTACAACAAGCATGCATGGTTATGGCCATTCTGTTAACAACACAGCTGAATTTACGCCGTAATATTTTTATTCCTCGCATCATGACATACATTCTCTTCCCATAGTGGTTACTTCTCACATCTTCCTACGTAAACCTCTGTTCTAATACGACCCTTTCATGGTGCGAGTGTTCAAGACTCGTGATTGGAGGCAATCAGATTAAGTAGTGCAATCAGCGACCTTGTTTCAAAAGTGATCGTTCGAAAGATCTTGGTAATTTCCAGATGCATCGTGAAAACCTCTTCCTGCGCGTGATACTCAAATGTTTCTTCTAGACAGAACTCAGTCATGTCATATTTGTTTCCCCACATTGTTTGCATTTGTCAAGTTGAATCTAAGTCGATGTAACACGCGTTCTGATTGGACAGAAAAATGGGAGATAAATCTGTTGCCATTTTTTGCCGTTAGGGGGATTTTGTGAGAACCGCGAAATATGGCCGTATTAGAACAAAAGTTCGTAGGAAGATATGACAAGTAACCCCTGTGGGAAGAGAATGGGTTATGGTACTGACGACCTATTCTATCCCGGATCTTCGTGGGTACAAATAATATCAAAACCTCAGCTGCTATGATTCAGGTACACTAATGACTAAGGGTCTATTTGATTATTAGTTGAATGCCTACAACTTCTTTCGCAAAGCTACATGGTCTGTTATACATTATATTGTTGCTTTGCATTCTTGTATGTTTGTAAGTGAAAGTCGTATGTGCCAAGAACATGCATCGATGTTTCCAATAAATTAGTCTGTTCCTACCACTGCAACAAACAATGTACGACTTAAAAGATAATACACATTGTCACTGTGTCAATGGGGATGGTTTCAACATTGTTTTTCATTCTTCTGCTGTATTACTATTCATTAATGTTTATATTTGGAAAACATACAGAGAGCATCATGAACTTACTATAACATTAAGTGGAAATAAATATATACTAAAACATAGATAAACTTTTTCTTGTACTCATATCATGTCACAGCAATATCTCAAGACAGGCTAATAAAAATGAATTATTATTTAACAAATAAACTCCATCCAAATGCACTAGTGTGATGTGATATGTTAATGATATACTGTCTTATTTTACATTAATCTGATTTAATGAGCTTTGGAGAAAGAAGTACCGTTCAGTACAGAATGCAATATGGAATTTGACCTTATAATCCATACAGCACTCCTGTATAACCATCCTAAGTTAACATGGGTATTCAACAAAAACAAGTATCAACTACTGAGATCAGTATTTGACACACAATACAAAACAGCAAGCTTCCACTGAGGTCACATGACAAATATACATTAACATATGAACCCAACTTAATCTAAAATAGAATGTAAGCTACAATAAACAATGACAGGCTGTTCAATACTGAAGCAGGGCTATCAAACACTGATAAACAAAATTCATGTAGAATTCTAGTTTCAGCTTAACAATGAAGAAGCTCTGTGTGACATGCTGAAAACCTACTTGGTTCCAACAACATTTCAAACATGAAAGGCCTAAATGTTTTTGGCACATAAAACTCATAAAAAATAATAAAAGGTTTCTGATGACCATACATACTTACAAAACGATGGATAAGTGGATCTAAGCTTAGATTTGGCCATTTCTTGCCAACATTTTGCGAAATTAACATGAAATGAATGCCTATTTCTTTGTTTCTTGTCTTTACTTTGCCAAGTCCATGAAGACAAACTTGAAAGAGTGTCCAGTCATTCTGAATCTTTTGTGCTACAGAATTAAAAGCAACAACAATGAATGTTTTGCAGTACCATCGGCTTTTGGGAGGACTGTTAGTTAGTGCAAATGTGACTCCTCCAAAAGCCAATACAGAAAACTTCAGCTATCACTTGACTAACTGCCTACATACAAAACACAAAAACTGTCATTTTGAGGCTGTCCTATTCTCTCAACCTTACTTTTCTCTCAGGAGACCCCCAGTACATCTTTGACTACATACAAAACACATCCTTACCTAAGGCTGTAGTACATTCATTACCCAACACTAACAGTGGTTTAACACTGCTTCTGGCAATGTGTCAGCAATATCATGGCCCACAGGCAAGTTAAATCTGACAAGTTAAGTCATCACGAAATTTTGATTAACCCAATATACCCGTAATGCCATTAGAAAAACCACAAATGACTTCCACACTCCAGTCCAAAAACGCTGACCATGTGCAACGCTCGATTCAAAACTGACTGGTGACCTGACATACATGTCACTCCTTCATCCATGAGGGAGACATCCTTTGAACATCCTATGATCCTAAAGGAACATCCTCTGCACTTAAAGGATGATGACTTTCTGTGTCTGTTTGGAAGTGATAAGTCTACCAGACTACCAAGTCAGAATTTTTGTCACCAAGAAATATGATATAACAATTGAAATAACTGAAGTGGAAAGGATCTGTTGTTACAGCACACTTAACACCACTGTGAAGGGAGGGGTTGACATACTACAGGAGTTCAGCTGTAAGCTTTCACATGCAACAGCGCAATACAGAATACCTTGAGACTATGTACTCTAATGTCATTCCTGACTACTTTTATACAACATACAGAAACAGTGATCTTGTTTTTATAAACAACAAATGAATTGTAGCAATTTTCTGAAGACACTACATGTGCATACTAAAATGAAACATGAAAATCACTCTTACCAATTCAACCAGCAATCATTTATCTCGAACTTGGCATTGCTTATAGGACAATACACATCTTGTAGGAAATATCATTCCCTGTCTGCCATTACTAAATGTGTGCAAGAAAGTGAGGTAAACATTTTTTTTTTAGCTCTGATAAAACATGGGTATTAAGGAGAAACACTGCAGAAAAGGAAACCAGGCCTCAAACTTTATGCATAAATATTTGTATAAGGATTAATTTTCAAAAGACACTGCCAGTCCTGTAAAAGAAAGACCAGAGTGTGTGTTGCTTAAGCCTCCATCAGTAACCACGTATATGATTTCTGTTACCGCTGTCAGTCAGTCAGTCAGTCAGTCAGTCAGTCAGTCAGTCACCTATCCTGGACAAGGTAAAGGAAGTGGTGTGGTAGAGTCAGTCATCAACAATCAAAGAGGTATTCACAAACATCAACCTCCTGTAACCACATAATCTCTTTTTTCCAGGGACACAAGGGTCACGAGAGAAAAACACTATTACTCACATCACAATCTTCCTGCTGCCTATTTTGTGATTTCCGCAATGAGTTCAGCAAGTCCATGACACTTTTCCCATGCGGAGAAGTAGAAGTCCTAATTTTTTTCCGAGCGGTTATTTTTGTCTTTGCTGCTGCCTTGAAAGCTAAATGGGAATTCTGTGAGAGAACAGCCATAACGTCAGTGGCACTGCTGTCTCCCTTTGGGGTACATTCCGTGCTGCTGTTGAAGATGTCATCACTGTCAACCCGCTCGTCATCTATATCGTCCAAACTAGCATTGCTGCTCACACTATGGTTACAACTATTGTCTAAACTATCATCCAGTTTCTTTAAATATTTTTTCTTTTTCTTTTGGCCAGGGAAACTGTAGTTTCCTGCCTTAAACTTCCTCTTCTTCTTCGCCTTCATTCCGCTCTTTTCCTCAGTTCGACTTTCCCCAGCAGAGTCATTGTTATTGTTCATGAGATCCTCTTCGCTGCCATCCTTCCTAATGGAATCAGATTCTATAACCTTATCACATTTTAAAGCACTTTCCAGGTCAGCCAGTTTCACTGTTCTATTAGTTATAGGTGCTAAGTTAACAGTCTTTATGGAAGTTTTAGCTGATGATTGAACAGATTTTCGAGCTTTCGGCAATGTTTTTGTAACACTTGGTTTTCCTAAGTCTTTAGACGAATGTGGAACAGTTGAATTGGTTGAAAGCTTCAATGTTATTTCTGAGTCTACCTTTTTCTCCTCAACAACACCATTTGTGAGCTCAGTTCTTTCTGTTTCCACAGCTGCACCATTGTCTGTAGACAAGGTGTCATTTGTGGACTCGGAGCTTTTGGAATCACAGTTTGACAAACAGGATATCCCAGAATCAGTCCCATCATTGACTTCACTCTCAGAATTGATATTAAGCTGCACTTTGTGGAGACTGTTGCCTACTGGACAATTGTGAGGTTTGTCTCCCCCTGGCTGCAGCCTCCCTGGCGACATCTTGGCACGGGGCTCCCTCTTCAACATCTCTTCTTTAGTGGGCTTTGATTGGTCAATGGTACCCACATGATCTATATATGGCGTGCCATTAGTTGGACTTTTTTCAACTTCTTTGGGTTCACTCTCATCTGCAGGATCACTTGTCTTATCAATCCCATCCCCCATCTTCATCCCCACAAAGTTTATCAAAGCAAGATCATCCTCTGATGAGCCATTCAATACATCCTGGCTAACCGTCTCTGCACGTTTCTCATCCAAAGGTACTTCATTCGTTTGTGAGGGAACGTTCTGAAACAGGAAAGTAAAAATAAGAAAATCATAAAACTTTAGTTGAAATATTTTATAAGTGAAATGAAGAGTTTATATTAACTATAGCTCAATGTGATTATTTGCATGAGTATGCAAATGAGCTGACAAGTATTTTAGGTATATTTCGTCAATTTATCAGCCCCCTTGACATTTACTCTATGATGAATCTGCAATGTCGGAAGTAGAGCTGCCGAAGCAACAATTGATTATGGCCAACTTGTAGGAGAAGTCACACTAGATCACACAAGACTGGTCAACCATAGGCAGATGTCATTGTGTAACTGTTCTGAAGGGTGTGATAGGACACCAGAAAAGAAATTTAGGTAGTGCCTTTGTGAAAGTAAGTGTGACGATATGTCTTTATGATCTCATTAAACGCTAAACATTACAACAACCATCACTGCATGAAATTTAGTAAAATTTCATCCGGACCAGTGAATGATAAGTCTAGATTAGTCCTGGTGGCCTGTGAATTGATAGTTAACTAAATCTATGAATGTTGTTTTGGACCAGTAAGTACAGATCATTGTCCACTCACTGGTGCTGTAGTCAAGAGGAACTTCAGCATGTTTCTTTCCCCGAAATATGCAATTTCAATTTATTGTTTAATAAATCAGTAAACACCATTATGCCTATAAACTTGTGGGCTGGATTTCATGAACAGTATCATGACTACAAGAACAGCTCAGCTCTAAGTTTATGCCTTCACTGCAGTATTCCAATACTGTAAACCAACAATCACCATGTTCTTTGATCTGATTGGTTGAAAAGCATGATTGAATGGTATTTGATTCCAGGCAGTACTGCAAGACTATTCGCAGCGTAGTGACACTTACAAATATTGCATACAATTATGCTGTGGTGATGTCAGCAGTGGTGACATCATTCAAATCATTCTGTGACTTAAAGTCCAAATGACATCACAAAAGCAGCAGTTCCAGATGCTACCATGGTAACCAGCTGAAACAGCCAGCTGATGACATTTCACTGCTATACCCACACTTGATGTAAATGAGTGCAGACAGTAACACCTATGTGGTCCTTTTGGTTCACTTTTGTGTTTGAAGCACACCGATATTTCATTTGAAATGCCAAGGTTTCAAATGAAATATTCCCATGCTTCAAATACTCCTTAACATTTGTCAACACATGTTGTTTATCTCCTTAGTCTCACATTCAAAACAATGCTTTCCACTTGCTTTTCAGCTGCCTGACATTCACACTTATCGATGGAAATTTGTGAATGGACAGCAGTCCCTTCAACTCTTGCCTTCATTGCAATATTCGAAACTTTTCCCCTGATTTGATGTGATGAAAAATATCAAAAGTGTATATGAACACTTTCCATCCTTGTTATGAGTGAAATGTACAAGCACAGTGAGTGAGTGGTGAATTGTAACGTTTGCCTATAAAAAAAACTGTATCATCTGTCATATGCTAGGCATGACCTTCAGCTGATATACTTTGTGGAGGCACTTGGTCATGTGCATAGAACTCAGGTCACAAATAATGTAAAGTTAGGCAATGTTGGAGAGTCCTCACATGGGTGACCATGTTTGGCAGCTTGACTCTTTACAGTGTCTAGGATGTCAGTCCTCCACAACGAGGCACATGTGATACATGTGGTCTTACCTTGAGCAATTGGGTTTATTCATAACTTCCTGTTTACCAGGTACCCAATGGGACAAAGTCAGGTGACTATATATAACCCTTTAGTGATTAAAAGGCAGCTTGGGTTATCTATGGTTATATTAATCAGATTGTTTGGGTGCTTTGAGCATGCACTGTGCATGGAGCAATGCCCATGATAAATGGACTATTACTTCTAAGCTCTACAACAAATGTCCCACAGTGGAAGGTATGTCAGTCCGAAAATTAGCATCAATTGCACACTGCTCACTCACCATGCAATTTATATGCTAGTGCAGCAACTTCTGCAAACAAGTTTATGTAAAAGCTCCATGGCATGAATGATATGAGATTTGATGGTGCTGGAAATCAAGTGACAAACTACCAAACAAAATGGATAAAACTGACACATCAAGTCTAATCCATGAGTTAGAAGCCTAATCTAGAACATTTCAAATCCCAGGTTTGGGTTTATAGACAAAAATGTGTCCTATCTGTGATGTCCTGAAAATGAGTCTCATGCTTACTGCATAGTCACAAGGGTAAATTGATACAGCAAGCTCACAATATATAGGTCACGATATTAATATCAAGTTGTGGGGAAACTTGTTGACTAAATATTTCACATCAGATTCATAAAGAAAGGCTAGCCATAAATGCAGATACAAGCATCCATTTACCACTGTTTACTACTTAGCACTGGTGTACCAATGTGCTACTCCACCCCTACTTACTCACTTGAAAATGAAAATGAAACTAGAAGAACATTGTCACAAAGATTGTGAATTGTAACACATTTTCCTGTTCCTGTATTTCAATCCTCAGCTGACCAATGAGCAGGTGCTCACATAAATCACAGTACATGATATACAAAGTGAAGCCCTGCATCTCAAGACCTATGACTTCACACATTAGCCCCTGCTTAGCAACTAATCAATAATCAACAAGTGACGTAAGTTTTCATACCAAGCAGTCTAATATTATTTGTGCCCTAACACAGGGTGGAAATCTTTGAAAAGAACACTGAGAAACACAAGGGTAAGAGTGAGACTAAGATACAGGTGATTCTGTCGGTGAAGCCATGGAACATTCATCGGTCAGTATTATCAATAACATCACTATTTTCTGTGACTTTATTCTAACAAATACATTACAGGAACATGAGGCCATTATAGAATATATCTTCAGCATTTTGTGGAAGCAAACAATCTCATGTATTGAGGGACTACACCTGTACTAGAGGTTTACAGCCTATCAGTAGCATACCACAGCAACAGCTTCAGCCAAGGCACCACTCTGACCACTATGTCCTTTAATATGATGCAATCGCTGACAACATGGATACTACTGCTTTCAGTTTATGCCTCAACCATGTGAACTGGGTACTTGTCCTTTAACTGCCTTGCATTCTTTCAGCAAGATATATTCTGAATTGAAATAGGTCTGCTGATACAGCTTCTTGAACACTGCTTGTGAGTTACAAATATAACTGACAGGTTATTAATGGATGGAAACACAGCGTATGGTCTCTTCCTCCTAAATGATCTGTCCAACCACACGACCTCTATGACTGGAAGTTGAACTGTTTTAGAGGAAATCTTTGTCAAGGGCATGTGAGTTCAAACATGACTCTGGCATGTCTGGCAAGCTGAAGCTGTGCTCCCATCATACAAGGATAATAACAAATCACTTGTTCTTTTGTATCATATGCAGTGATCTACAACATGTTGCATCTGTGATCATCTAAAGATCCAGCCATGTCGTTGAAGGACTATGCAGTCAGTGATCAGCTAGTGAGGCTTTCACAAGAGTAGAAGCTATGGAGGCGGAAAGTAGGTCACTGCAGGCTGTTGGTGGTCGCTGTAGACTGGTGGCTGGCTGACTAACGCCATGTCAATATCAATACCACTGAAAGAAGCATCACATCAGAACAGCAATGAATGCACTTACTCATCCACAAGTCAGACAATCCAAGCCCCACAGCTCACCAATGTCCTCCCTTGCCTACAGGAGAACAGATATGTGGGTCGTGGTGAGAACCTGTCACACCAGCTAAGTCACAGTGACACTCTACAACACCAAGATCAGGAACACTATCAACCATCTCCTCCTGATTACTGAACAACCAGGAACAGAGGATAATCAATCTCCTGTCAGTCATGTGTATATTTATCTGTACACACAGACACAAAGACAAACACACACCTGTTAGTGTAAGAATCACAGCCCCAAAGCACCATGTAGGCTAGGTATAGTCCTTAAATCCTCAACCATTTCCACATTCAGCTGGCTTTGGAGTTGGAGGATGGGATAGGTTCTCCAAGAACTGAGTCTCGTTCATAATCTAAGAGACACCAACTGACAAGCCTTTCATCGATGTGACTTGCTTTTTGTAACTTGATACAGAATGTTGCTGAGTGTGAACACTACAAAACAAACAAAATTTCTTTATAGCAACAAGAAAATTTTCAGTGTAATTTAATAATAAACACAGAAGGTATTGTTCGACATGAAGGACAAATTACATATTTTAGCTCTAAGGTAGGGGTGGCAGCTAAATTATTTCATAGCAAATCTTGTAACATTCAAATAAACTGACTGATGACTAATTGTTCAGGTTATAGGACAGCTGACTGAACAACCAGGTATGATATACTGATGAAAATGATGTATTTTGTATAAGAACACATAAATCACATTGAAAACAGATAAATCTGCTATCTGGATGTTCCCAGAGTTTACTAAACATATAAATGGCAGTTTTTCATTGAATGATATCACTCCCTAGTTGGGAACATCCTCTCCACCAGTCAACACTACCAACAGTCCTTAAATGTTTAAACCTGGTATCAGAGGATAATTGCAGAATTTTATCACAGAGCAACCATCAGTCATAACGGTGGAAAAGCCAGGCAGTAAGTTTCCCTGCCATATTTGGCAGTATTCCAGTAATATCACAGCAGGGGGACACCAGAAATGGGCTCCACACATTGTAGCCTCGTGGGGAATCAAACCCAGGTCTTTGATTTGACCTGATAAGCGAACACTTTAACCACTAGGCTAACACACACCACCATCACCACAGGGTAATAGGAAATCACTGAACACAGAAATGATCACATGACCCAAGAAAACCGTTCAACAGAATTCGGAGTGAGTATCACCATGACTACATTTGGTGTATAAAGCACTATTCAATGAGCATCTAAGTCCAACTTATGAACCAATCTGTAAATTATCTATTTATTTTCATATCTATATCAAGTCCTTTTCAAAGCAGCAGCAGTATTACAGTACGTTAGTGCTTGGCAACCATCAAGTCATTCTGAGCTTCACTGCCATTCACTCTGAAAACAAACTTCAGCACATTTGGTCCTAATGAGGTTTCCCATTTATCAGTTGTATAAGATTATTTTTTAAGTAGCTTATTAGGCTAGACCAATTTAGTTCTTGTTTTATGGATCCATCATATTCTTTCAAAAGAAAGAAAACCCCATAAAAATGAATGCTCTCCACTCAAACCCCCTAAAAGAAAATTTATAATGTTTTCACACTCACAGGTCAAGATTTTTTTAAGATTGTATTTTGCCCCAAATACACTTAAAAAACTGCCCAAAGTAAAATACTTTTAGCCTTTAAAAGGAATATCACTTTGACAGGCGATATTTATTTCTTTTTCCTCCTACCTATAGCACTTCTGAGT
Organism: Haliotis asinina; assembly: GCF_037392515.1. NCBI lineage: Eukaryota > Metazoa > Mollusca > Gastropoda > Lepetellida > Haliotidae > Haliotis > Haliotis asinina. The sequence goes on along the minus strand of NC_090281.1, from coordinate 21,662,875 downwards.
GAGTGAGTGAGTGAGTGAGTGAGGTAGGTTTTACACTGCTATTGGCAATATTCCAACAATATCACAGGAGGGAACACCAGGGTTTTCTGAGGACAAAAATCTGTAAAACAAGAAATTAGCCTTAGGGTGTAACACAACATTCTATTAGGAAATGAAAAGCAGTCCTAGTAATGAAGATGTTGCAATTCAACATACAGATGACATTTATCAGCAACATAAACATTTTACATCAAACCCAGTTACACATGACTATTACCTATAATACACAGATGTTACAGTGATTTCCTCTTAGGATGAAATTACCCATAATACACCAATACAGAGATTCCATCTATGGTTGATAACCTATGATGCAAGATGTTACAGCAATCATATTTTCATTTTTTGTGACGTGAACATATTGCTACAAATACTATTTTCTTGGTACCCACTTAGACTAACAACTAGTGTCTGAAATGAACACATTTTACAGGAAAAAAAGCTCACAGATATATATATATATATACATGTAATGAAAAGGAGCTCTGAGAAATGTTCTAGGCTTGCGTGGGCTTTCATGGATATATTTGCTTCAGGGTCTGTATGTCAGACTAGTACTCACTGTAAAAGTCAAGCCAATACTGCTGGCAGACAGAAACATTTGAAATTTAAAACTATTTTGATAATGTTTCTTTTAAATAATATATTATCATATATTATTATATATACACAGACACAGACACACACACACACATTCATAACTTATGGAACTGAATACCTGCTGTGCATCCTTCAAAAGCCATTCTTTTTTCACAAGAAAAACTTGTGATTTACATCCATATGTTTCCAGCAAGAAAGCGTTTATTTGCAGCTGCTTGCTCAGAATGATGTCAAACATTACTGTTATCAGTTCCAGGATTGTCCTATGTTTTGTGGTATTATCGGCCTTATGCTGTCCAATGACATGTTTTATCATGGTAAGTGAACAATCTACCAGTGTGCCGAGTTAATAAACTTAAGAAGCAATTCAAACAATATCCTTCTCAAACATCATGGAGTCTTCAATATGTTCATTGAAAATATGATAAGTGTGGTCACAGTTTTCTTGAATTCTGAAAACTGTTGATCGAGAAAATGAGCTTCACAAATTGTACAGACAGTACAATTTACTGTGACTCTAACCTAGGTCTTTGGAGCATCTAGCAAATACTTTCACCATGGGGCTACCCACCTGTTTGGTAAAGAGCTAATGCCACACATTCTTACAATAGTTGAAAACCAAATATTGTATCGTGTCTTTCCATGGATCTAGGGACCCTACAGAAAATGCTCAACAGCAATATTTAACTGTTTTCATTACAACTTTTGCAGTATTTTCACCAACCAGAGGTGTTTGTTTTAAGTAGTCATGATTATCTTCAGTTATGAAAATAAATGTTATTGTAATTGATGAAAAAACAAACTGTGCTTTCTCTCTCTCTCCTCCCCCTCTGTCCCATGATTCAGAGCTACAGATAAAGTGCATATCTACTTACATTATACAGATATTTATGTGAAAACTCAAAATTCCAATTACGTTTATTGTGTACAACTACACTTGAATTTTTGTAAATACTCTATAAATTGGATATTACATGCTTCACACACAAATGTCAAATCTCGGCTTGCATACCACTGGATAGATAAAATATTGAAGACTTTTGGGAGATTCTATTTCAGCACACATGAACTTGGCAACCTTTTTCCCCTCTCACCTTACAGATCAAATATAAATAAATAACAAACACATAAACCAACATATAAATTTAAACATATTTTTACAATTAATGGATAATGGCAAAATACCTAAATGAGTCTGAGTGAAGTGGGTACAATATATCTGGTTACTCAAAAGAAACTTGGCATACCCCAACTGAGATGATTCCAAGCGAGTACCTAACGCAATAACCCAAAAAGTTATCTGTAGAGATGATGATTATTGTGGTACCTGCAACAGCCCAGCCTGCCACACTGATACCGAGCAGTCTTAGGATGAATGAGACAGACTGACACTCCAACGGACAGGACTTGCTAGAATTCTGAGCTGAAGGACATATTTTTTATCCAGACAAAACATTCATGGGCAGAACATTCCCCAGGTGACAAAATCATTTCTAAATGTTGTAAGTCACTGAGGTAGATATGACAGGAGAATGTTGAATGTTGCCCTGTCAATCCAAGGAGACACATGGTACCTATTCTGAACAAAAACAACAACTTTCAACTTTATTTCATCCCAGCACATCACACTATTCAGGATTTTCGTCTAAATTCAGAGATATAAACAGCAAAGATATTTGGCACATTGCCATAACTACTCTCCTTCCTGAAGGACAAGCACAGGCGGACACAGTCAACACAGCTTTCTGACCTTCCATCCTCCACTAACAGCACATGGCACACAGACCCCGCCCCTCCCAAACCCTGCCTCCTCTACCCGTATCAGTGACCCTTGTAACTTCCTGCTTGGGTCAGACCAACCTCTGCTTGTTTAACTCTGGTCCTGACATGGTCTAACTGCCTTATGCCTGCCCATCTCACTGTGCCATTGACACTACCCACAGCCAGCCAGTAAGCACTGTAAGTAGGTCACCTAAGTAGAGAAGACATGCTTTCTACCACAGTGACAGACACCAGCCATCTTCTCTTTACCAGCAGGTGAAGCTGCAGACATACAAAGAGGGAGGTTCATGGAACAGCAGGTTTGCTGTATCCTGGCCAGTTCAGCTACCAAGGCAAGGATGAACTGTATTATGCAGAGCAGGTCTATGCCTCACTGAACTGACAGCAGTTAAATCAATGAACACTCATGACTTTGCTGTCACTGGTGTTAGGTCCTTCAGCTGAAGAGGTAAATGTTACAAATTGAATGAACTAAAATATGATATTGACACATAAGATTCCTGAGACAACAATGCTGCTGGTGGATAGAAAGACAGCAGCACAACTGGCATCTTGATATGTCTACTTAGGTCTAGTGCAGTTCCTCTTAGATTAGACTTTACCATCACACAAGTTAATACCAGTTGGATAAATGAGGGTAACATTCCTGGTGTTTTATTTTTTGTTGGGAAAACCCAATGCAAACACTGTTAGGTCACTGCATTAAAGACACAATGTTGGGTCTGACAATGTTCACTGTAGAAAACCACAAATAGGAGCAAGACTCATTATGAGGTCTAACACTGCTTTTACCACTGTTCAAGCAACATAAATGCAAGGGACACCAGAAATGCTTCACTTTCTACCCATGTAGGGAATGGAAGCTTGAGGTCTTCAGTAAATGAGCAAATATGTTAACCATCAGACCACATCACTCCTTAAAACGTGTAAAATCATTTACTTCTTAACAGACGTAACACAAAGTTTTCAAGAGTATGAATAAGCATCATTAACCTATAAGAAACTTTTTTCATAGCAGGGTTTATCAACTCTCCTTGATACAATGACATCCAGTTCAAAGACTGTTTAATTCTTTTAGACACATTTCTAGAAGGAACAAATAATCATCTTTACTTCATAGGTACATTTGAAATAAAAAAACCAAACTATTTGCTAGTATGAAAAACTGTATGTTATAAACACAAATACATTGAGAAACACCCACATTACAACAAATTAACAGGATAGCCTCGATTTGACACTGGTAGGATCGGTTTTGGTTTGATTATGTTTTTAGCTACATTCCAACAAAATCAAGGTGGGGAACAGTAGAAATGGCCTTCAGATATTGTATTCATGTGGGGAACTGAACTTGAGTCTTTGGTGTGACAAGTGAACGCTTTAGCAACTGGGCCACCCCACTGCCCTGATTCGACACTGAAACTGGGGACAGGCCCTGCTGAACCTAGGGAGGACTTAATCTGGCTTGTTTTAATCTATAAGTATAAGCCACAGAACAGATACACTGATTTGTCACTCTCTCTGAATGAAGACTTCAAAAATGTTTGTAGATTTGAGTCTGTGCAATACTGACCAGTGATAAAGATAAGCAACACACATCACAGGGGTGGAAATAACCCATTGCCTGACATTCTTCTGTCGGGCAAGCAAATTTGTTTATCATGCTGTACCGGTGTCCACTTGACTTCCAGTGTTACTTATGTACTTTTATGCAAAATCATTGGCCGGCATTGTGAAAGATAATTCAGGCAAAGTAAAACTGACAGGAGAAAATTTACCAAGACCTCTTCAGTTGCAAACATATAACCGTATGTAAATATAGAAAATTCCAATACTGAACAAATAAAAAAATCAATATTGCCTGTCAAGGGCTCTTAGTTCATTATCCTACATAAAAGGGAGTTGTCACTGTAGTAGATTTACTTGATTAAAACTTGGAACATACCCACTGAAATAGAATAGTTATACCTGTAACCTTCAGGTCACTGACAATTCCAGTAATTTTAAAGACTACATGCAACTTTGCAGATTCCGATACCTTTCGGTACGCACTTACCGAAACAGATCATCAAAAATGCCAATTCAACCTATAAAGTTGGGAAAAGTGGTTTCAACAGCTGTGCTGCGCTGCGCTCATAACGCATGCACAGTCAACAGGTTCGCGGGGCTTGAAACAGCATACATGCCCGGAGTATGAGGTTGTGAGCAGTAGTATTATCCACAAACAAGTAAATAATCTACTCGTTACATAAAAAAACTTGTTGATTGTGGTAAGCAGACTCTGTCACAGAGAACGCTAAATGTCTGCCTGTCTGTCTGCTAAAGACATTATGCAATACATAACTTCAATCATTCACCACATGCAATTTGAACTTAACACTATCAGGCTATACCTCGTAAACAAAATAAATTGATTTATGACTTGTGCACCAGAGTCCCATCTCTGCCACAGTATGTAATTTGGCAGGTGTGATACTTGTTAATATGACATGTTTTTTATACCTGTGGGTTGCAAACAAAGTACATCCATTTTTCTGATGGAAAATGGTGCAAACTCTTGTTAGTTTCAAGTCTTGCTTTGTACTTGGACAAATGACAGTTTCCAGCCACTCAGTAGTTCGCTATCTATACTGAGATGATTTCTGATTTGATCAAACGCAATTCAGAGAACATATATTTACAAAACATCTCTACATACATTCTTTATTGATAACAACTTCTTCTAGGTATATGATTTTGTTTGACAACGGCATATGAATCCATACTGAAACATTGCATGAAGTACAATAAAAGAAGTTGTTACCCATAAAGAATCTTACTTTCTTATGACTCGCCATACTTCTAAAATGCTCATCTGATCATATTTCTGTGCACAGAATGAGGCCTCAGCATATCAGCAAATGAGCCAGCCAATCGGACACACCCACCCGCTATGACTGTTTTCGGTCTCCTGAGTGCTTCTTTTCGAAGGAAGCAAGTCCAAGAACAAAATATTTCACTGTTGAATCTCGATTGTACGCTTATGATTTTGTTTATTGTTTTTTAACAAGCAGCAATGTATATCATGAATAAGTGATAATTGTGTTTAAAATATGTTAGATTTTTTGGTTGCATGTGACCTTTCAGGATGATACAAGGATCCCACAGTAATGCATTGCTGACTGCATTCTTCTACCATTCAAACACATAAAAATGGTATTTTCATGCATGGAAAGTTTTGTACACTCAGCTAACCACAAACATTCAGATAGGTTTCAGTACAGCTGCATTAAAAACTTCAATAACTTTCTATTCCTGACTTTTTTTATAATCGCACATTTACATGCAGGTGACCTTGAACTTTCTGAAAGCAAACCAAAGACTATATTACTTGAAGGTTACATGTAAACCAGGTTCAGTTAACAATCAGAAATGGAACCTCCTTTTCCTGACATCGGGGATGTAGGTTTCATTGGAATTTACACTGTCAGATGTATTGAAGATATTTCCCATTAACGTCTGTAAGTTGGCTTTTTCAATCCTGAATCTCAAAATGCTTCAGTTTAAACATGACATTAACTGGATGACACTAACTACTTCCAACCAATCCAGGGATTTTGCAGATGAGGACTTTCTTTAATTGAAATGAACTGAATCAGTACTACTACCCCGTGGAGATCGGGGGTAGAATAGGTCTTCAGCCAACCATGCTTGCCACAAAGGTGACTATGCTTGTCATAATAGGTGACTTAGGGGATCAGGTGGACTTGGCTGACACGTTATCGGTTCCCAGATCATTGCTCATGCTCTTGATCACTGGATTGTGTGATCCACACCTGATTATTTACTATCATAACAGAACTTTTGAAGAGATGTCTTCAAGAAGCTTTTAGAGATCGTAAATAATTAGGATTTCCTTATTACCCAGGGAATATCATTTCAAAGGGTTACATCAGCTTTCAGTAGCATTTATGAATCAGCATCTTTAGAATATAGCTTCATTATGGAAAAATGAATGAAAAGAAAGAAAGCTATGTTAGAGGCAAATCAGAACATATTTACACTGAAGCGGGGTATATTACAAACAGGACTGATTTGTTTATGATGGGCTGACTGCTGTATACAAAGACAGGTGTGTGGTGACTGCTGTATTCAGATACTGGTGTGTGGTGACTGTTGTATCCAGATACAGGTGTGTGGTGACTGTTGTATATGTGGACAGATGTATATGTTTACAGATGTGTGGTGAATGCAGTATACAGGTACAGGTGTGTGGTGACTACTGAATAAAGGGCATGTGTATACACAAATTGTTTTTCAGTATGGCTGCCAAGACCTGTGGTACCTTACTTATGTTCGTAATGACACAAGTTCATCATCTACTGTTACTGAAGAGTCCAAAGTTAAAAACTCTGGTTCATAATGACTTGACATTCTTTTCAAATTCGCTACAGAGTAATTTGTGGTTGCAAAATTGCTAGATGACATTACTACATTCATGCCAATCTTGTCATCACAGATACTTCTCCAAACTATTTATCATCTAAACAGAAGTTTCATTTGAATACATATTTCACCAAAACAGACAACAGACTTGGTACCTGAGATCAGTGAGCACATGCCTATACTGTCATTCACACATTCACAAGTGACCGTGGTGACTATTATAAATTTTTTAGCAATTTGCTGTAAAAAACCTCCAGTGACATCATTCAATTGTCTCGCCATGTTTTCCTTTCAGGGAGTGAACATCTGCAGGTTGTCCCGCGGACATTCTCCAAGAAATACTGGGGATTTTCTACAGAACTGCCCACAGCGCAAGGATGTTTTTGCAGAATTTCCTGCAGCCCGTTTATTATCTGAGGAATAGCTGTTGACTTTGAATTATTTTACTTGTTCCAAACATTGAGATATCTTTTCCTGCTATTACTGAATACAATAATAAAATATCATATTATTGAAAACTTCCAACATATTGTGCTGATGCCTGGTTTTTGAACCTTCATCCCGACACCGGCAGTGTGTGCAGAGCATGTGCATTAAGTGTACAAGGCAGGGTATTAGCTGCCAGTCACACCCCAGTTGATTTCAACAGTAAAAATCAAATACTAAAATCATATCTAAAGTATATCTTCAGTCAGCTCAGAAGCTGGATCAAAACCACCTCCTCAGTTATGTTACAAAGAGTAAGGCCATGACCTCAGGAAAACAGGATGGACCAATCGCCGTTCCCAATTTCCCTCAGTCGCTGGCTTACTTTTTCAGACAGTTTTGATCCTTTACTTTAAACTCAACTACACTGTTCAGTGTGCGAAAACAAATAACTGCAGTAGTGCATTCCCTTATTAGTATGTAAATACTGGTCATATATCAGACTAGTCTTTGCCCAGGACAACACTCAATACACAACTGAATGAGCACAGCATTGTTCCATCCCAATACTCATGATCAGTATTGATTTTGTTTCCAGGAACTCATCAAACTGAACATGCAAAGCACATACCAATTACTAGTTATCTGAAGGCTATGTAATAATTTTCTCCAAGATGGCAACCATACCTAAAGTATATGTTCGGTCGGATCATAAATTAGATCAAAAGCTCATCAGTTTCATTCAAAAGGCTACGTAATAATTTATTCCAAGATAGAAACAGTATCTGCTATGCTGTTTTGCTATGAGTGAGTGGGTGATTTGTGTTTCACACTGCACTCAGTAACATTCTAGCTACATGGCAGAGGTCTGACAATAATCAAATCAGGATCAGACAATCCAGTGATCAACTGCATGACCACTGATCTATGCAAATGGGAACCAATGACATGTCAACCCTGTAAGTGAGTCTGACCACCCGATCCTGTTAAACTTAGTCACCTCTCAAGAAGCATGGGTGACTGAAGAACGATTCCAACCTGGATCTTCATGGGTCTATTCAGCTAAGCATTTGTGCAGGACATAATTAAACATGCAAGCCCCCAACTACTCTCAACAACAGTCAAAAAATAAACACAATGAAACATTTCAACAATGGCAAATCCTTTATATGTCACATAACACTTGATGAAAGTAAACTTACATAGTATATAGACAGGCACCTAAACTTAATGTTCTGGAAGACACAGAGTTACAGACTGTCAAACATCTAACTTGTCTGAAGGTCAGCCTTCAGTGTAGATACTGAGCGTTATTGTATTCAATTGTTTTTTGACAAGTGAACTGGCTTTAATGTCACTTTGAAAAGTACCAAGATTTATCTCCTTGAGTCACCATACTGTGACAGAAAGTGGTGCAGAACTCATAAAATCTCTCAGTTTCAGCTGTTGGAGACACTTGTTTCAGAAAATCAAGGTAATATCACATCTAACTTAACATCAGGAGTAAGTTAGTGAGTTTAGTTTTATTTCGCTCTCAGCAATATTCCAGTTGTATCACAGAGATCTGCAAATTATGAAGTCAGGACCAGACAATCCACAGATCAACACCATGATCATCGTTCTTGGCAATTGGGAACCAATGATATGTCAACCAAGTTAAAGAGCCTGACCATCTGAACCTGCACATCACATCTTATGACAAGCATTACTGAAGACCAATTTTAACCCGTTTCTTCATGGGCAAACAAGCATGTGTTACTGAAGACTAATCCTAACCCGGATCTTCAAGAGTTATCACTACGAGGATACACAAGGGCTTCCCAGCTTGGAAGGGTGTTTTACACTGACCACTTAGCACTGACAGAAATTGACATGTTCCTGGGATGTTCAGGTTTATTCCTATGGTATTTCGATATTTATTTAGAACACTACCTTACTGACAACCAAATGAAAAGCAAATGGAAACATCAGAATCACAAGATTTTCCAGTACTCCCTGGATCTCCAACTCCTGAATTTCCACATATCTCGAACCTAATCTCTGGTCACAACCTCTTCCTAAATGTTTATCATTATTTTTGTATTTGTATCTCGAATTCAAGATAGACACACACACGATATCTCGAATCTGAAAATTAGTCCCTAGATCTTCAAATTATAAAAAATTTGTATCTCGGTATTGAACTGTACTCCCAACAAGAAACATTTTGCAGACATGTTCCATGTGCTGTCAAAAAATAATTAGTTGTATAAACAATTACACTTACATGGTTGAATAACGTGAGGGTTAGTTAAATTATTGAGTTCACCGTGTCTCTGCCACTTTGTTTAGACAATCATCTTTGAGGCTATGACATGTGAGCAGTTAACCAGCTTCATCTGCCTCACATGGGTACATCACAAAGACGGACCACGATACATACGGATTAGGTAAACTGCCAGTTTGTTGACGATAACTTTTGGGGCTATAAAAGTGCCCTGCGATTGGAAGTGGTCAGTCATTTTCTTGCATCATGTCAAGTGTTGATAATTGTGAGCAATCCGGTGAAGGACGTAGTCATCATACTGGGGGTATCTGGATCCAATGTATCAACATCGACACCGACACAGAAGAGAAAATTAACAGTGCATTCTGCAGATGTAAAGTTGGCTTCTATCAAAGCTGTTGAGAAGGTGATGCCAAAAATAAACAGCTGCTAAAGATTTTGGCATACCGCTCAACACCCTGTCTATGTATCTTGTGTGTGATGGTTATTATCATTACTGTCAAGTGAATAAAAAGAATGAAACAGAGATGTTTTGTTCATGTTGTCATATACAGGTTCAGTGTATATGTAGTCATATGTACACACTGTGCAAATATACAATGTATTTCAATCTCCAATCAAACGTTATCTCAAACCTGTCTTCAAGGTTCCTTGGGGTTCAAGATCCAGGGAGAACGCTACTGATAATCATCTCAAATATCTTTATGATGCCTTTCAAACGATATATGTGACTGTCATATAAATATGATGTCACACAAAGATCATCAGCCATTTTTTCTCAGAAATTAACTAATGTCCAACATACTGTCGATCATGTATTAAACTGCTTATAGGACTGGTTACACTCAAATTCTTAGAAAAATCAATGTGTCACTGTGCAAGACTCGGGTATGAATTTCAAAAGGTAGCATCTGTGAAAATTAAAACATTCATAACAAAGCTCATAATTATTCAACAAAGACATAACCAAAAAAATCACAACATATTTTATCAAGAGAAGGCAAGGCAAGCAATGGACAGTCTTTGCACAATACATATAAAATACTTGAAGCAGCCAAATACAATTACAGGCTTTAGTTCATAAACTGTAAATTTCCCTCACTTCTTCACGTTTTATTCAGTATCTGGCAAAATGACTTTATTTCATCACAACATTTACGTAAGATATAATTAAAGACTGAATTTTCATAACCTCATTAATATGTCAGATTATCAATCTCTCAAGTCAGCCCTAGTCACTGGAGCTAGCTTTTAATACTAAAGTTTGCATTACACAAAAAGGTGTGGCAGTATGTGACTAGGTCTTGCTAAGAAATGGTGGCCACAGAGTCCTTGTATGGGTGACCTTGGCAGCTTGACTTTCACTCCTGAGAATTTCAAAGACTTCTCTCCTGTTCTCCAACAGAGCCCACGTGACATATGTAGTCTCTCCTAAGTGAGTTAAATATTGCTTCTGTTCACCTAGCAGCATAATTTAAGCCATGGCTGTTGAAATGTTTTCTCACTAGCCTTACTGTTACTAGATTCTTGTTCTTTGGTAACCTACTCCATAACAGTTGATAGTACCGTTCCCTTGATGTTTATCACTTTCATCCCCTTTTGCTCTGCGAACCTTAGGGAAGAATTTAAACAAAGAACTTGTCTCACTTTCGTTGTTTCTTCGTTTATTTTTCATTTGTGGTTAGCTATGTAGAATCACTGTGTCTGCACAATGTGAAACAAGTGTTAGCAATATTACAGGGGATACAATAGTTGACACAATCCGTCAAACACTGACATTTACTGTACTATTGAGATTTGTCATTCAGGAAAGATTTAGCTGCCTACCTATATGAAAATAACCAAGCCAATGTGAATGATATAAAGACAAAGTTACATGTAAAATGTTGCAGCCTACTTGGAACACTGAGTGGCAAACGTACAAACAAGTGCCTAAATCAGGAAATAGGTTGGGAGGCAAGGGTCAGAAGCTCTTCCTTCATAAACATACCCGTAAACTTGCCAACTCAGATACACACATTTTTACTGAAAAATGTAACAGCAGGGATAGACATTAACATGAAACAACTAGATAATTCAGAATAATATTGGGTTTGAGCACCTGTTTTCACTGAACTACCTTGAAAAGCACATGAAAGCATACACAGTTTGCAACATTTTGGAATGGGTGTCACCTGCTTCCTCAGAAATGGATATAGTTTTCATCATTATAGGGGATAAGCAGGGGTTCAAGAAATCCCATCGCCTGACACTCGGGACAAGTCAATTTTCATTTCTGGCAATCAAATAATGGTATCTTACTTGTCCGTGGACTACTAAATAATTTCCACTTATGGTTTCAAACTGCAAATAAACTTGGATTTCATTTCATAATGTAGCTATTATATTTCGCAATAATAGTAACTTAGTGCTATCGTTTTTTTAAATTTATTACTCTTTGATAAATAGTCCTGTAAAGACTTACATCAAACATTGTGTCATAAAATCAGGGCAAGTGGAAAATTAGTCAGGACAAGTTACTTTCTTGAAGTCACTTTCCCTGTGGCAAGTTACTTTTAAAAACCAAATTGAACCCCTGGGATAAGGGGTTGAAAAGATACGTAATTAGATGCCACAGTTAAGGAAGAATACAAAATAATGTCTGAAACATACCTAGTTGTGTAAAGGATGACATTGATGCACAATGTCTGGGACTTATTGAAGATTAAAAGTTTGGTTTTCAAACGGGTATATGACATAATTTAATTCGTCATGATATTCAGGGCTCCAGATAATTTTTCAAAATGAGGAGTATGTATGCCTTATTTTTTCAATATAAGAGTACTGGGAAAAGTTAAGAGTACATTTAGATTACTGAGTGAGTGATTGAGTTTAGTTTTAAGCCGCACTCAGCATTATTCCAGCTACATGGCGGCGCTCTGTATATAATCGAGCCTGGACCGGACAATCCAGTGATCAACAACATCAGCATCAATCTGCACAATTGGGAACTGATGGCATGAGTCAACCAAGTCAGAGAGCCTGACCACCCGATCCCGTTAATCACCTCTTACGACAAACAGTCGCCTTTTATGGCAAGCATGGATTGCTGAAGGTCTATTCTACCCTGTGACCTTCACAGGTCACATTTAGATTACTGAATGGAATTTAATGGCGGGTAAGTAATCTTTTATTTCGTTTCATATATCAGCTACAACATTGCTACCCTTTTTAAACAGGGCAACAAACAATTAAGCAGTACATTCTCAGATAAATATGTCCGCATTTGATTCTAAGACCATACATCATTGCTGTGGTGGATATCTGCTATTTTTCGGATTTTTTTCCTACCATGTTGTGCATATTTTTTATCTGTACATACGCCGATATAGCCCTTATTGGGAGCCATGATATTAATGAAACACTCTGTAAGCTGCTTACATTACTATGAATAGTTGCATCTTATCTCAAGCTTTCCTCTTGTGCATGTTGATGGAAAGATTTGGTTCTTGAACAGATATGGGAAAAAGACAACATAATGACAATCATGACATGTCACACCAGGAACGAAACACACATCAAAATCAAACCAAACATTTTATGTCTTATGAACTTTTCTAGAGCTAAAATACATTTTGTGTTCTTATTTCACCACTGCCACACTGAAATAAAAAAAATCATCAAATCGTCATCTGAACAGCTTTTAATTTAAGGACATGTACCATATGATCGACAGTCAATCTCAATTGAGTACAACAATATTTTTTTAAGTCTCAATATGGATAACATGTTACTGCTATTGTCTCATTTCCCAGACCCCACTAGTCATACAGCTTATAAGTTATAGACAGGTGGCATTTGAAAAGGATCATTTTAAATGACCATTTGGTTTTTTACTTGGTCATTAAAAAAATGTATTTAGTCAACAATGTAATGCAAAAGTTGCCATGTAATACAGACATGTCATTCCACTAGTATGCTATTTACTATCACGGTTTAAGTACTGCCAGGGACAGTGGGGTGTGCCTATTGTTAGTGTCCACTAATCAGTGAAGACCAGGGTTCGATTCTGGACATCAGTTCAATGTGTGAAGCCCATTTCTGGTGTCCCCCGTCATGATATTGCTAGAATATTGCTAAGATCAACATAAACCTAAACTCACTCACTACAAAATTGCGATGTGTCATTCTGTCTTCATCAGCATGTTTGGCGAGCAATACTAAACAAAGCATACTACTGTATGATGCCACTAATATGCCACTGAACAGGCTGAAGTCACTAAATATTTCATTGACACAAAAATTCTATTTTGACCATTAAGAGCATAACATAATGCATTATGAATCCACACATTTCTGAGACATAAATGGTAAAATTGAACTCTATGGCTTATGTAGAACATATCTGCATATGTATCATCCATTAATTAGCATTTTATGACTGCTGTGTGGCTTAGAGTTAGAAACAAAACGTTGACGCATCAAGAACGGCCTTGTGTATCTGCCGAAGGTCAGGTCATGTTCATTTCTACACCACGGCATTGTCCTGTAGCCACACATGACCTCAGGTCACCTGCTGACCAACGAGCGAGAAAACATGAAATCAACAGTTTCATGACTACTCAGGGCGCATGTCAACAAAAGACCACAACATTCCATATTTATATCCTGATAGACAACTCGTAACAAGGGGCAAATAACATAAGGAAGAAACTTGGTCGGTGGTCAAAGCCAACTTTTGTCAACAAAAACAATATTGCAGATTATTTGCAAACGCAGTTTTATGACACTCTCCAAAAGTAGTTCAAAGTACATGAAGTTGAATGGCAAGATAGAGGATATAGTCACCATTTTGCGACAGTACGCAAAACACGAGAGTCACCCTTTTGCTGTGTTGACAAACCCTCTGAACACGCGAGACTGCTACTTCTTCGCTTTCCGCTTGGAAAATCTCGCTCGCATTGAGGTGAGCAAATGGTAATAACTACACAAATACCGAATGTTGGGAGAGAAGGGTAGAGGAGGATCCGCATACAGTCACGCACTCAACGCGGCTACACTCAAAAAGCTAGTCATACAGTTACTTTGGAATAAAATTTGGTTAGTTTGTACCTGTTCCTTTTCCCCACTGGAGGCCGCCATTAGAGACAAAGGTGAACGCATGCGCAGAGAGACTCTTCTGTACGCCCAAATTTCCCGCGCTTGTTGGGATCAAATGAGTAAGAACACAAGTACAGTATGCATGCAAACAAATAAACAGTATAAAAATAGTTAGCACATATACGATTTATGTGTCAAGAATATAGGACATCTAAAGTAAATGCGGGCCAAACACATGTATGTTGAAATCGTCTTTTATATATCCGTGAAACGGTTAATGAATTATTATTAGACCCTAATTCCAATATGATTAGAGAAACCAACAGGCACTGACATCTTTGATTATTTTATGCTTTGTGTTATGAGGCTTTTGAGAAAAAAAACACGACTGATTCTTAAATATAAAAGCATTATTTCTACAAGCGTGTCAAAGGTTTCTTTAACGTATCTCTGTATGAAACATGGCACTCTGTCCCACCATATAGTCAGAATTCTTGAATATGTTAATAAATCATAAGGATCTGAAAGAAGTAACATGACGTTTTCATTATATTAGGTACGTCATATGTACAGACAGTTCCGTGTGGTAACAGAGTGTGAGAGTCTGAGAAGTATTCCAAATGTAGATACGGACACAAGGAATTAACGGTAGAAATTTCCGCCACGGGTACATATAACGAAAACAACTCATTCTTTTCACAAGTTTATTATTCTTTAACAATTCATTGTCTCAAATTCTGATCCATTTCCGAAAACACGACGAACAGTTTAGACTAGTTGGAGAGGTCGTTGTCCATGAAGAACTCTGAAAATCGAGCACGTGACTGTATAGCTCTCACAATATAGATATCGAGGTATAAAGAACCCATGCAGTTTCAAGTGTACAGCACTAACTGATTTTATTTACACCTCGGACAACAGAATCCCATCTCTGCAAACCGTGGTTAACTATCGACCTCCGAGTCGGCTGTGAAGGTGTATATGGTTCTTGCTACAGGGTACCTCGGACCGCTACAAACCCCGCACCACCGTGACCTACTTTCCTCGGAGCGAGACGGACACTGTTTGATAACAACACGACTGCTCGCATTTTAGTCGATGCTGGGCAGCTTGTACTCCCTGAACAGTGACGAATATCTTTGATCAATTCATGTTGCTTTATTTCTACATACCTTCCACATTGATAACTCTTGATCAACTACTGGTTGTCCAGATGCTAAGGTGTCGCGAGGACCCGCGACAGTTCACCAGCCTTGTAGCCGTGGGCATCGAGGGTACAGTGCGCTTGTTAGTGTGATAACAACGGCACTATATGTATCAATTAATAGCGTCGGGGACATAGTACATTTCACAACGTCTTACATATCAAAGATTCTGAGACATTCAGACAAGCTCTTTAAATATCCGTTATTTGACTCTGTATCTGAACTGGTGATACATTATGACACCATATTCAGCAGGACGTTTCATAATTGCTGTAGGGGTCGTTGTCGGCAAGGAGTACTGCAGATGTGTACCCAACGTACGTATCTGTATGCAGAAAGGTACCCTCGCCAAAATCAAGATACAGAAACGCACTCTAATACAAATCCATTTTGCACTGCTTCGTTAACTTGATCGGAACTGCCATACAGTTGTAATAGATTTATTTGCGTTTTATAAGAGACGATCACACACATGAATATTTCGCGATGCACAATATCACTTGCAATCAGTTGAACGGGAACAAGTACATATGGTTTCGGTTGCAGAATATGGACTCGTCCGTCGTTTAGGATACGGGTGCGTTTTTGTAGTTTGACTTTGTTCAGGGTACATTTCTGTATACAGGAAAGGACGTATTAGTTACCTGTTCGGAGAACGAGGTCTTCAGCTTCACTATACTGTGATTTATGAACATAATACAACTGTGAATATACACTAACCATCACCTTGAGTATGTATCTATTCGTTCTCCTCGCTCTCTCGGGTCCAAGACAAACACCATGTGCCTGCTCTTGCAATCTTTTCATTATTATATTTTTGGATGTATTCACAACGCGCGACCCATACAGAACAGTACAGGTTACTCACTTACTCCGTCTCATAGTCTGTGAACCCCATCATTTTGCCCAAAGCCAAGTCACTCCTGCAACGCTAAAGCCCTAAATGTAGAAATGGTCTTCAGCAACCCCGCCACAAATGGCGACTATGCTTGAAGTGACTAACGGGATCGGGTGGTCAGGCTCACGGACTAGGTTGACACATGTCATCGGTTCCCAACTGCACAGATCATACTGTTGATCACTGGATTGTCTGGTCCAGACTTCATTGTATACAGACCACCGCTTTATATATAAATCTATTGCATTATTGCAGAGTGCGGCGTAAAACTAAACTCGCTCTCTCCCTTAATGAAGCAAGTTTGGATTTCACCAGTCAATCTCCCAGATCACTGAGTCTAATTTTCAATTTATATGAGTTTATTTGTCAATAAAAATATGTATATTCAGGGAATATATAAGCGTTAGTTTCGTGCCACACCTCTTAGGAGGACACTCCAGTTGCTAAGAGGGGACCATTTGCACCGGGTGGTCAGACTGCTTGACGAATACCATCGTATTCCAGTAACGTATTCAATTTGGTGTAGATGTATACTGCTGACTTTAGTGTTAGACAAGCAAACAGCCCTTACTAAGCCATCAAGCCCTTACTTTGTCGCCTAGCCCTTTCTCTACACATGATACCCTGGCCTTCTCATGACCTTCCATTCTTGAAGCTAAACTGAACGATAAGTTATCATAGAAAGGATACTGAAATCGTTTCTTTAATCGTCGCTTCATTCACATGATGGAAAGCAAATTGTCGGATTAACAGTACATTCAACTAATAAAATCAATAAATAATAAATAATAATAATAAATAATAAAAATCAGTGATAGGTTTGAAGCATAAACATAAACCGGCTTGTCTCTTTGAAACAAAACAAAACATGTCGACGGTGTAAAGACAGAAGACAAATGTATCTTCAGAAATTATATACAAACATCTCTGTTTTGAACTGTCCTGTCATATAGTTCACGGTCAAAATCAATGTATAAATCATACTTATCTTTATATACCCAGAAGTATTATCTTTCTGTACACAGTTATTGAACATTCCGTTTCTAGATACCCAGTTCAAAACTTGTGGAAAAGCCCACGCCTCAAAGACCAACTGTGCACAATTTCATTATTACATGTTTAAGTTGTCGTTACTGTGAGGTTGTTTACAACGCAGTACAGACTTCCACCTGGGACTCCAGCTATTAGATGGAGGCATGTACATCCCTGAGTCTGTACTAAAGTCACAGAAATTTTATGAACAGACTATGTGATTCTGTAAATCTACATAACCTAATTTACCTATATTTAATTCCAACCAAACCGAAAAAAAATAATAATTAAAATATAAATAAACATTTAAAAAACCGCAGGTAGTAAGCACGTTTTCTATTATATCTGTCAGGAACCGGAAATACGGAACACATGAACCATGTTGTTTAATATTCTAAGGAACAAACTTGCTGACCCGCCCACCCACACGCGCACACACACACACACATACACACACACACACACGCTAAGTTCACGAGTACAAACTGATACATAATGATGACCCCCTACCTCTCGGAAACAAAATGGAAGACTCCCCTTCCCCGTCTTGAAATCATCATCACGCTCCCCAACCCCCACCCACCCCTAACCATAAATTATGCACGATCCCTAATTCTTATGTTATTTTCACCCACCCCTGCCCACACCCACCATAGTGCTGGTTTGAAACTCACCTGAAAAAGACCCAGTAGGATCATATTGACATTATATCTTAATGCGCATAAATTTGTTTATGAAAACGCGAAACATTTACCAAGACTGTTATGCTTGTGTATTTGTCAATTCAGAACGACCTATACCCATATCAATACTGCTACATGCACAGGCTCTTTCCACCTTATTGCGTCCACATCTGGAACGTTCCGTGGTATTTCCATTTAAAGCTTCATAACCCCATTTCTATTACAGATTAACACTAATTGTTCATATTCAGCGAGAAAAGGGGTAAAAGAAAATCTTTTGAAATCAATAAGCGGCAGACTGCTATAAGCTACCGCATTGCTATATCCCAATCAACATGGAGACATACCGGTGGAATGTATCTCTGTATATGTGGGTTAAAGTTATAACGTATCGTGTTACATTCGTTTTCACACAAGATAGAGATTACACCAGTTGCTACCTAGAAAAATGGATGGATCCCCAAGATATGTATTTTGCAGACTTTCAACAGATCAAATCTAATTGATGTCGAAGCGAAGGTGCCATCATATAAGCATGACGTGCCTCACAAATGGACAAGTGCAACTGTCACTGTGCGTTGTAAATCATTCAAAAATGACGAGTGACAATAGTGACGAAGATTGGCCCAAACAATATTTTACACAAAATATCTGAACGGCCTTAACATCACGATGATGGCAGTATGAACTTCCTTGCTCACGTATATACGTTTGTCGACAATTATTATATCTAACTTTCACACGGAGAAGTGCTTAAACATGCATGAATGTCATCTTCATAACCATTTACACTGAGCAAAAACTAACCCCCTAAACACAAACACTGCATTCAGCTCAGTAGAACTGATTTCCCTTCAGCCATTCATTCGTCAACACCATGACTATTCACCATAAGGGCCAACGTTAAAGGATAACCGTGGCCCGGAACGTGCGTGTTGTAAAGATGCGCGCGACTGTCTGAACCGGATATTACGTACGTGAGAAGGCGAGTTGAAGCAAGCGGACTGTAAGAGCACCTTTGACAAAGTAGACAATAGTTAGATTTCAACCGCTGGAACCCGTTTTGTTCAAATTCTTTTCATGTACCGTAACAACGCACTGAAAGAAGGAATCAGACGTAAAATCTCCGTCGGTTTTGCAAGCATTACCTAACTGAAAATGTTTGAACACAATCCATTCCTCATTCTGTGTACGCTGTTCATTCACGCTCACAAGTCTAGCCATGGGTTAACACTTTCATAAGGCACAGTTTCAACAAACAATCAGCTAGTCAGAGACAGCAAATATAAGTGGAAAAAATCCGTTCCGTTATGAGAGGAAACCGCTTTCAGAGGCAGCATCTGTAAAGTGAATTCGACCTTGTCAGAACCACACGTCAAGGAATGATTATCAAACATCCATTAAACCAGGCAAAGGTTAGGCGTATCTTACACCAACGAAGGCACTTGTGTTATATTTGGGATTACATTTTAGTACATTTTCTTTGATGACTCGCTGTTGAATGCAGCTGTGATAAACACATACAAAAGCAAGTAAAAAACTGTTCTCCTGGGAAAAGACCCGCTTGAATTATAGCTGCGATCTTTACCTGACCATTTTTGTCACTGATTTGACGAACGTGGAAATGCCCTCAGCATGTCTATCACAAATTGTTTGGAAGTTTCATCTGAGGCCCTGGGTGTCATAGCCCTGCTCAAATAACTTTTCGTCAAGATTCATTTCGCGTTCTCTGAAATCTTCCCAGCCTGCTTGATTGTAACCAACAGTCTGTTGAGCATTAAGCCCGGGTAACAATACATCTAAGCAATAAATGGGTTGTTTGTTGAAGGAATGATCAGGTGTAAATCGGAACCTGTTTTTTGGTCAGCAGAAAAATCATTCAGAGTTATACACGCACAACGTACGAAAGTATTACGATCTGCAACCGATAGAAAACTATCACCTTCAACAGTAGATTGTATTTTACGTGCGAGGAAAATGAGGTAAGTCCCCTGAAATCATGGGAAGCGAGAGAGCAATCGACGAAAGTTTGGTTATCTATCACATGTGTTTGCTCAGTAGATGAAACCAGTGAGTGAGTGACTTTACCTTTAGACGGCACTCAGCAATATTCCAGTTATATGGTGGCGGTCTGTAAGTAATGGAGTCTGGACCGGACAATCCAGTGATCAGCAGCATGGGCATTGATCTTCGCATTTGGGAACCGATGATGTGTCAAACAAGTCAGTGAGCCTGACCACCCGATCCCGTTAGTCGCCTCTTACTACAAACATAGTCGCTATTTATGACAAGCATGGGTTGCTGAAGGCCTATTCTACCCCGGATATTCAGGGGTCGTAACTAACACTAATGTGGGTAAATGAAGACTTGAGTATTATGAACATGTCAGAAATGTGTTATTCGAATTCATCTAAAATAGGAAAAGAAAATCACTGTAGATTTGTTTGCTGGGACTTCAGCCTATAGGTGTTGTGAAACGATAGTAACAAAACGCTTTTCTTCTCTTCATTTAGACAGAAATTACTTATTTGTGGAAACAAATGGCAACATGAGTTACAATGAGTTACATCCATTTGTTCACATTCAAACAATTTAGGGGAAAATCTTTGCCACCCAAATAGGTATGATAAACGTGCAACTTAAAACGATTACTTCATCTCCTGAAAAATGAACCGCTACTCTTACAGAACTCTTTAGCTTGCTGTTAATAATTCGATTAGTGTTTTAATTCTCAGATTCATGCAAGGATGGAGTCAACTGTCTTTCATCTATTAGAGAAGAAAATGTTTCGTTACATTTGCGAGTTTATGAGAAACAATATAAGGTGCCTTTGTTTTTGTTTCTTGTTTGTTCGCCGCTCCCATCGATATTCCACCTACTTGATGACGGGTTGCAAGTAATCCAGTCTTGACCACATAATCCACTGACTGACACAATAAGAATCGATTCACGATTTATCAGCAAGTCAGGGAGCCTGACCACCTGATCCCGTTACGACAAGCAGTTCTGACCCGGATCTTCACTGGCTGGTGTTACTGCTGTTAAATGTCAGTTCACTGAATGGGCACTAATGGGATTTCGTCACAAACACTCACACGAATAATGTTGAACAGATGAAGGGACAGATAACTGTTGGGATGATATCATTCTCGTGGATGTCTTTCCGCCTGAACCATTATGTAACTGAACCCCACACTGTACGTCATTACCGTCACACGTTTGTGTGTATTTTAGAAGCGTCAAGGGGAAGTATCTATTGGCAGAGAAGAAGAGGCTGGATAGGCCCAGTAGTTAAAGCGTTCGCTCGTCACGCCGAAGACACGGTTTCGATTCCTCACATGGATAGAATGTTTGGAGCCCATTTCAGGTGTCCCCCTCCGTGATATTGCTAACGTTCTTTCCTTACGTGACCAGTGTCTGGATGCGACCATAGCGAGATACAGGGTGTATTTCGTCATTTAAATCCTTAGTTGACCAGTGTCTAGATGTGATCATTGTGAAATATAGAATATATCTGGTCATTTTATATCCTTAGTCGACCAGTGTCTGGGTGTGATCTTTGTGAGATACAGAGGATATGACGTCATTTTATATTCTTAGTTGACTACTGTCAATATGTGATCATTGTGAGATATATTTTTTATCTCTTCATTTTGTCTCATCGTTTGATCAGTATCCGGATGTGATCATAGTGAGATACAGTACATATCTGCTAATCGTTTTCTATCCTTGGTTGACTAGTATCTGGATGTGATCATAGTGAGATACATGGTATAGCTCGTCATTTTATATCCGTAGTTGACCAGTCTGGGTGTGACCATAGTGAGATACATGGTATAGCTCGTCATTTTATATCCTTAGTTGACCAGTCTGGATGTGACCATAGTGAGATACAGGATATATCTGGTCATCTTATATCCTTAGTTGACCAGTGTCTAGATGTGATCATCATGAGATACGGGGTATATCTCGTCATTTTATACCCGTAGTTGACCAGTGTCTGGATGTGATCATAGCGAGATACAGGGTGTATTTCGTCATTTACATCCTTAGTTGACCAGTGTCTAGATGGGATCATAGTGGGATACAAGGTATAGCTCTTTATTTTATATCTTTTGTTGACCAGTGTCTAGATGGGATTATAGTGAGATACAAGGTATAGCTCTTTATTTCATATCCTTCGTTGACCACTGTCTAGATGGGATCATAGTGAGATACAAGGTATAGCTCTTTATTTTATATCTTTAGTTGACCAGTGTCTAGATGGGATCATAGTGAGATACAAGGTATAGCTCTTTATTTTATATCCTTAGTTGACCAGTGTCTAGATGGGATCATAGTGAGATACAAGGTATAGCTCTTTATTTTATATCCTTAGTTGACCAGTGTCTGGATGTGATCAAAGTAAGATACAGGGTATATCTCGTCATGTTCTACTCTCAGTAGATCAGTATGTGAGGAAGAAAGATTCTCAAAAGGTTATATGTCATGTAAACATCAACAGACCAATCAGTGAACTTCATCTTCAAACGAATTCTTCTTCCCTAAAGCTGCTTAAAAAAATAATAAATGTTTCTCGGGCACATTTTTTTTTTCAAAGTGACGAGGGCGGTAGGACTTTTTTCAATTTTTGATAGAAAAAGAGTGACGCGCGAGTAACACATTTTTATTTATTTATTTATTTATTTATTTATTTATTTATTTATTTATTTATTTATTTATTTATTTATTTATTTATTTTGGTTGTCAGAAATACAGCTTTGGAAGAAAATCACGTGATAATGAGTAATAGATTCTGTATATACTCGTTCTTACAGACACTCATTCCCATAGTGGACAAATGGATGATTGGGACGTGGCCATGTCACAATTACTCTTTTAAAACGGCAATACAAAATTGTTAAGTGCACAAATAAAAGTGACGCGCCGATGCCCGAGAGACATTTCATTTTTCTTACTCAGCCTAGTGAACTTCAGGGCTTACACTACGTGGTATGCGAATGGAGGAGTGAGTGAGAAGGGTTTTATGCCGCCTTTAGCAGCAATGTCACGGCAGGTTACTCCAGAAATGGCCGTCACACATTGTGTCCATGTGGGGAATCAAACCCGGGTCTTCAGCGCGACACTTTAACCACCAGACTACCTATAGAACATATAGAAAAGGGAATGTGTTGAGTGATTCGATAATGTGGGAATGAAACCCACCGGTCATCAGATAATTGCACAATGTCATATACATAAAAGTACATTAGTATAATGCCTGATATGTATTTACTGACTTATCGATACATGGTAATTAAAGCATGACATTGGCTGTGAAATTGTATAACAAATATCAACTTCACACGTACTTAAACAATTCATTTTCCTTGTGTGTAATCCGCTTATAAATAACGCATTAACAATTCTTTCCCACATGGAAGGAAGTAATCTCTATATGTGCATGTCATTTGCTGGATCCGCCGTCTGCTCAGGCAGCCACACCATACACGGGTGCTGCAGACGACTGTCTGTATAACTGTATAACTCCCCACTAAACCAATATAATAGATCTATTATATGGTCTCTGACTAAACATCATCCTTAACTGTGGGATCAGTGAATGAACTTTGACGTTAGGTCAGCACTGTCCCTTCACTAATCTGTCTAATTTCCAAGCCCTCCCTGCAACATGCTACAGTTAAATCAAGCAAGTCTATATTTCCTCAAGTTCAGAATCTCTGGTCTCTCTGGGGCTCCTTTTCAGTATGTTACTATCCAAATGACACATATTCAGATACTAACCATTAGTCTATAGCCCTATATCATCATCCTCATACCTATCGGTCCGCCACGTGAGAGAGGTTGATTGTGCTAAATGTGATCCTCAATGCGATTACCACAGCGGACACCTAAAAAAAAATCAACAAAAAAACACAAAAGAAACAGAAAACTTCAGTTTCCTTCAGCTTATTGGCATATACTACTTTGACTTAAAGACATAAACCCATGTTTGAATGCATGTCTGCTATAAATCTACAGACAAATTTCATGCTTAATTTTTCAAGTAGAACAGCGTTGTCCTTTCGGAAACAAGGTATATCCTTGACTCATGGGCCTACTGGCCGCAATGACGTCACTTGACTGCACTGCATACATAACCCACCCAAGGATGCAGAGAGAGGCTTCCTCCTCGACTGACACTGCAGCAACACAGGCTGCTTCAACATATTTGTGTCGAGAACATTCAAATAATGGGTTTCTGTAGCAACCCTACGTATGGCATAGGCACACATGCAGTGCACACTTGAAAAAAAACCATACCGTATACATTTTCAAGCGATGTAGTTTCTTCTTAGTACATGAGCAGTTTTTGGCCAATATTCCGCGTTACCTGATTATTTTGGGCAACATTTTCTAGTAGTCTGCACATGCAGACGATAGTTGATGGAATACAAGAATATGTCAGCAGTAAGTAAAACTACACTGTAATCTGGCTTGCTACACGTTCAAGCAGAAATCATGCACACTGCGTTCTACTGATATTACAAAGTCTGGGGTCTTCGTTGATTACATTACAATGTTTTGAAAGCTATACGGGCGGTTTGTACCGGCTCGCACAGGCTGTAACCGGTTTGTGTTATATAGTAAAGCATCAAGGCGAATGTGGCTGTGCCGTGATTAGCAATGGCGGCTTGCTGTGCGAACAGCCTTCCTCGCTGCCCATCAATAGACCTCAAGTCATGTGACAATGACGTCATCCCCGCACTACAAGGTTATTGTTTCTATCTGACACGGAAGTTAACCAATATCAATCAACACCACATGTATAGGAAGGGCATTTGTTCATTTGTTCAGACTAGATACATTACTTCTTATTTACACGAACCAGCGAATTTCATTTTTATGTTGATTCTTAGTCATGTTTTGAAGTCGGCAGATTCCTTCTTTTGTATGACGCTCCACTCAGCAATAGTACATGTACATATAGGCTATATATCTTTTTCTTCAGCGAGACTTCGAAGACTGAAATGTGTTCTATCACAGATCATGTGTAATCTTAGCATATGGTCAGCAGTCCAACCCAGAGATGCATTTCTTTGCTGCTATTCACAGATACTGAAGTCTGTCTAACAGTTCCTGACTAACTTCACGCACTGAACGTATAAATTCACATTCATCATGTGCTCGCTTATAACGTCCATTGTTCTCTGCAGCCTCTGGTCTTATTGCGTATGTATTACACGTAATGTGTGTAATTAGAAGAAAATTCACCCTGTTGTGCACAGACCACCTTTACAGACTGATTACAAGTATGAACCGTGTATGTCTCCTTCGTCCAAAAATCGTAGCCAGTCTCACAGTCCCCGAACCACATTACTTCCCCAAACAGTCAAGCCCTCCCTGTCTTGCCATAGAACTAAATTAAGCATATCTAGATTTCCTGAAACCCTAAATATTCCAGACCTGCATGGGATGTCTTCTGTATGTATGTTTCAGGGTCAGTGTGACAGACTACGCCCATATGTGATGCGAGTTGATCACTTGTTCTTATTCTGCAGACGTTTGAAGGTCCGCTGTTGAATAGGTCTTTGAAGTAAACAACGCATGCTTGCTATAAAAGGCGACTACACTTGTCGTCGGTTCCAAATTGCGCAGAGCAACGCTCATGCTGATCACTGAGTTGTGTAGTCCAGACTATTTGGAGACCGTCGCCATATAGTTGGAATATTGCTGAGTGCGGCATAAAACTCATCTCACTCACTCACCTATCCTGAACCCATCCACTCCCGCCATGCACTTACGTTGTTCTTCTACGTGTACGTGACTTACATGTAGTCAGCCATTTACATAGGGCAGCTGTTGTACGAGTACACAGGGCATCTGTTGAACAGGTTTACATGAGTCATCTATGGTACAATATTGCGTAGACATCTACATTGCACTATAGCCAGTGTATGAAACTCCTAATATACCCAGCAAGTCCACAGGGCTGATAACTGAAAATGTTGCCGGCCCTGTCAACATGTAGCCTGCCTTGTATTTAACACAGGAAACTGAGATAAGGTGTTGAAATAATGCAGTAAATAAACTGATGTGTAAATGTTACATGTTATCAGAAAAGACCAACACTGTTCATTAGCCGAACGCATTCACCAGACCAAGCACATTTATAAAGTGTTAGATAAAATTGTTACGGTTTGAATGATCACGAACTAAACAGACATCACAAGCTATCACATTTGTAAATTATTTAGGAAATATACCCCGTAGTGATTGACATGGTCAAATGTATACCCTTAGAAAATGTATTGACTCAAAGGGCTAGCTATAAAGTAAAGTTGTAAGCCCGCCATGTAACTAACAAGCAGCGGGCCGCCGGCCAGACCCTATTTCAAACACTGCTATAACATATAGTCAATATGATATATTATCACACACGAAGGAAGACTCTTGTATGTTTCTGATGATTCGAGGTGACTGTAGCTAGATGGACTGGGTTAGTTGATACCATGAATGCGTATGTTAATAATAGGACACGCTGATGGCGCAGGCTGCCCATGTCGCGGATTTGATTTGTACCACACAGAAGTCACGTTGATTATATCATTGCATGGTACCTATCGATCGTCACTTCATTCAGATGTCTGAGCAGTTAAGCAACACTTGGTCTTAGCCTGAAGCCACTTAGATGTTAAATGCAAAACACAGTTAGAAAGATTGAACAGTTGACCATGGGACCTGCATCATACGTGCAGACAGACAGACAGACAGACGGACGGACGGACGGACGGACGGACGGACAGACAGACAGGTAGAGCATTAGCATCTCAGACGCAAAGACGTAGATCGCGATCGCAGCCATATAAACAAACCAGTCTTGTAATTGTCACCAATAACGCACCACTCAGTCTGGCATACAGATCCTGAAACAACTATATTCAAAAAGCCACAACTATGGAACATGTGTCTTTATAGATTTCCACTTTCAGGAAAATAAACAGGTTTTCAGGGCTCCTTTTCTTCATATTCTATTTTTATTTATTATGAAGTGTTTCACCAGTAAAATACATTCATTTAAGACACTTGTTAGTCTACACACAAGTTACATGGACGACTGGTATTCTCACAGCGTCTAGTCTCTGGGTGGCACTCCAAAGTTCAGTAAAAGCACTCCATTTTCGTAGAATATGGACTTCGAAATATTTTTCACACCCGAGGTGGTAGCTGAACTGTCTTGTGGGTTCAAAGTTTCCGTTTCATTCTCTTTTTTCACTACCCGTGAAGGTCAGGGGTAGAATAGGCCTTCAGCAACCCATGCTTGCCATAAAAGGCGACTATGCTTGTCGTAAGAGGCGGCTAACGGGATCGGGTGGTCAGGCTTTCTGACTTGGTTGACACAAGTCATCGGTTTCCAATTGCGCAGATCGATGCTCATGTCGTTCATCACTGGATTGTCTGGTCCAGACTCGATTATTTACAGACCGCCGCCATATAGGTGGAATATTGCTGAGTGTGGCGTAAAACTAAACTCACTCACTCACTCCTTTGTATATTTCAGATTTCCTTACCGTTGTTCTATTTATTTTTATGTTGTTTTAACTACTTTACAAAATTCAGAGCCTTCTTTGCTGCTTTATGGATCGATGTGTACACATGTTCAAGATTTTTCCTGCTCTCGAATCACCAGGTGGTGGACATCTCATTAACTGATTTAGCGTGCATATCATGTGGCTAATGTGAAAACGCATACATTATGTACCTGTTTAATTTGAGACCCGAGGTAGAATATAGGTCTAGCGTCAGTAACTCGATCATGCTTGTTTTAAGAGGCGACTAACAGGATCGGGTGGTCAGACTCAATGACTTGGTTGTCATCGTATCTCAATTGCGGAGATCGATGCTCATGCTGTTGATCACTGGACTGTCTTGTTCACACTCGATTAATTACAGACCGCCACCATATAGTTGGAATACTGCTAAGTGCGGCGTAAAGTTAAACAATTTGAAAACACCAGTACGTCGATTACAACGTCCGTGAGCTACAGTCAACGACACTTTTCAAGCACAGTAGTTAAAAGTCTGAAAACCTCAACCTTTCCAATTTCGGCTGTCTTGCACAGAATGGATTGCAGTTTGATATTAGGCGAGATTACATGTGATTATATTGAAAAAGGAATCTTTGCAATATATTTACCTTGTGGCACATGATACATACGTTTATAAAACCAAATGTGTCTAGAAATCCAAACTATTAATATCCTAACATTGAGACGTCTAACTTGCCATTACTTGCCAGTTCGCATATAATTTTAACACAGCAATGTTTTTTGTAATATGATGTATATATTGATTTATATAGGGATCAGAAAAACAGATACTAACATCTACAGTGCCATACGTACAGAAAGGCATGATGTCTACACGCATTGACCTAAGGAATGTTAAGGAATTTAACAGGTACTACAGACTCCAAACGGTGCGCACATAAGCCAGTGTGGAATGGAATCGGCAATGATCTCCAGAATCCGGTACGATACGCACCCAGTCCCCATTTTACACGACTTCTGACGTGGTCCAGCTTCTAACGGGATATGGGGTAATGATGCAGTTCAACGTGTCATAACGACCTGCTGTGGATTCAAGATACAGGAAGACATCTTGTGTTTCAGTTACCAGGCGATATCACTATTCACTTGACGGAGCTCGCAGTCTTATCACAGGCCCAGCTACTACCCAGCATACAGAAATCCAACCCCGCATTAATTTTTAGATTCAATGCAGAATCATTTAACAATTATTTGATAACAATGCATGCTAAAATCGAACTAGTTGAGCAAGCATGGGAGGACTCTTTTGGCGATTTATATCGTGTCAGGTTACTTCTCAGGTGTAACAGTCGTGTGTGTATCGAGAACTGATTCAACAGACTCTCCCGCGGGCCATCTGCCCAACTGTGCAGCCCTGACCTACTTAGTACTCCTACTATGCTAACGTACAGTATCTGTGCTGGCAGGACACACAGCTGCAGATACACCCACATTCTCCCACCCCCAATGATACATTTACGCCTTCACCATAATTTATACAAACATATCACGACGTATGATCAAATCACATATTCAAACCATACTTTAATGACATTCATTTCATGTTGATGGGAGCAACTGTGGAAAATTACGTTTGGCGAGTTTCATTCTTCCAAGGAAATTGTAAATGTAGCTTCTCAATTGGAAAGCTGTACATAGAAGTCGCGATCATTAGTGCTTGCCGGACATGTGAACTCGGGGGGAGGTATAACAAATGCTGGAAGAGCCTTGGCATGTATTACCCACAGTCCTTTGCTCGTTGTGCAACATATACGGATGTCGAAAAAGTGCAGATTGCATATTGCCATTGACCTCGATAAAATGAAACATTGAAAATGAGATAAACTTGAAGTATGTCGTCATGTAAACCCTGCATGCTACCCATTGAGATTCAACGTACTGCCTCGGTCCTCACTTTGTCTGTGCACTAATGGCGACATTAGGGCTACATGGGCATGCAGTAGAAGTTCTGTGGCCGAGTCACAGTCTCTCACGCTGCTCAGTGGTGCATATTAATGTAGTGTAACAGAATAATACTCTTACTGAGCACGTTTACTGTGTGTTTGTGAACAATGGTTCTGTAACTTTGCACGGAGTAAGATCCAAGTGGTGGTTGATGCTCTATGCAACTGAAAAGCAGAAATATGGCCGTGCTACAGTTTAACCAGGGTAAACATAGTGTCCGCAAGAAGTTGAATTTGGGTGAGGGATTCAAGGAAAGCTGAAATGTTTCATGCGAGGGGAAGGAATTTCATGCAACATTCCGCTCCAAATTAGTAACTGTGTATCTTTTAATGACGTATATAGGCTTGACTGTAGAAGTGAATTAAGGGTTGATTGCAGACTTGCATTGGGATGACTGCAGCGATGTAGGGTTAACTGGAGACTTGTTTGACGCTTAGTATGTGAAAATATATAATTTTGATGACACAAAAATTCATTTGAAGTTGAAAATGAGCCTGAAGATATCTGTGACTTAGTTCATTTAGGGCTTTAAAAATAGCATTGCAGGGAGGGCTTAATTGTCAGTAGGAAAATAACGTGGTTCAGGGATCGCGAGACAGACTAACCGGAGACGTGGGTAAGACTGTTGCCATTCTGCAGCATTACGCCACAACAATCGACAGTCAGCAATACCCCATCGCGTTATAAGATAAGTGACCCTGTCATGTTGGGGAGACAAATAGTACAGACAGAACGTTCAACGCACATACGCAATGATGCATTGGAAATTAATATATGTCTGCTCGGGAGAACAAGCATGGTTTTACGCCGATTTAAACATTATATCAGCAATATCACCACGGGGGTCACTAGAAATGGTCTTCACACATTGTGCCCATGTCTCCCACACCCTGAACCATAACATGAAGAATCTCGACTCAAGTTGAGATTCATCGGGGCAATTTAGATTCCTTTGGCTGCCTAAAAAAATTATGAAAATAATAGACAATCTTCCTTACAGTAAATGGGTGAAATAGTGGTGCGCACGACTCGCTTCTAAGACGAAAGGCGTCATAAACATACTCAACAAATTCCTGTCCGAGCGTCATCTGACACATCCAGCCCCATATTGTCGATAAATGACCGCTTCATTGGTGCGGGCTTTTAAATTCCAATTCTCTTCACCTTTAGAGACTGTTTTTCCTGTTTGGCGATTCTTCGTTTTTCTTTCCAATCGTGTTTTGTAGAATACACGGGAGGTCGCCCTCTTAGAGTCGAGCTGGTCTTTATGTAAAGGTGTGTATTAACTGCCCTGTTCAAATCATTACGATCAGTTCATTGACAGACGCGTGGCAATTAAGCCATTGTCTTCGTGTAAGCCTGACAGGTTACAATTAATGCTTTATATTTAGATAGTATTGAGGGCATGCTCAAAGTTCATCGCAAAAAGCATAGCATTTCTTTAAAAATGGCAGCTATGCTGCTGATTGGGAAGGTGGTATGTGTTTGAGCTCAAGACAGACCATTTTATGAAGTCAAACATGTTGAACACATGTGTATTGGAAGTCGGCAGATATGGAATGACTTTCACGTGTGGCGGTCAATGCGTTTTCCAGAATTCGTTTTCTGTCCGTTTCTTTGGTGACGGTTGGCTCGGCGTCCACTTCGTTGTATTGTGTAGCAAAGAGTTATGTCCCTTGTCGATGATCGAGACAAAGACGTTCGCGCTGTAACATAAACAGTATTAAAGACAAGCTACAATTTACCTCACGTTGTACACATATACCCTTGTTTAGGGAAAGTGGCCGGTTAGAATGTAGGGATCAGCATCAGTTTTAACGTTTATATCGCCTAAACCGACAATGATCAATGCAAGGGAGCAACAGTCCAGATGGGGATGTATGCAGTTCTGTCAGAAAGTATGGGTGCCTATGTTTAACACCCATGAGAAGTAGTTGCCAAGTGAAGTGGGGTTTAACGTCATACCTAAATATTTCGCTTATATAACGGCATGAATGCGTGTGTATGTGTGACTGCTTGTACTAGCCCGGACTGAAGCTAGTTTTATAGAACTAGCTGACTGCGATACGATGGCGGAGTGAAGCATGAATACCCGACTCAGACACATTATACTGACTCCGAGCCGACCAGACCTTGTACCCATTTATGCTGAATGCCAACAAGGACCATCTTTCCTCGGTCCCATGACGAACGATAGTAACACAATGCATTTTCTTGTACATAATATATTTGTCAGATTGTGCCGTCAATAAATTATAAACATCTTAATTTCCAAAATATTAAATGATTTCCTCTGTCGATGAACTCACAATTTGCGTATGACATGAACACCGTCTTGTAGACACAGGCACTGTATTTGACAAAGATGAAGCAACGTTATGAAGGTTCTTGTTTATTGGACCTGTGACGATCAGGGTTGGTACGGGTCTTCAGCAAACCCATGTTTGCCGTAAGAGGTGACGAACAGAATCGAGTGGTCAGGCTCGCTGACTTGGTTGACACGTGTCACAGTAGCCCAGCTACGTACATAGATGTTCCCACTGTTGATCACTGGATTGTCTGGTCCAGACTTTATTTTTTACAGACCAGCTATATAGCTGGAATATTGCTGAGTGTGGCGTAAAACTTAACTCACTCACCTACTTTTGTGTATCGCATATAGCGACGTTTCGATGTAGACTGTTACATCGTTATCAAGCGAAAAGCTAGTTTCATAACGATGTAAGAAACCTCATCGAAAGCTTGATAATGTAAGAATGAGCATCGAAATAAGGGTTCGTCCATAATTTATGGCTCGAGGTAGGTGGAGTGATAATGCTATTTATGGAGAAGTATGCACAGTGTGATAAATGTAAATGTTTTACAATCAGAAATCATTTTCCAGTAATTTGCTGAAAATTAATTGTAATGCTGGTCATGCATTTGAGCAATTCTGGGGTCATTGGGTTCATGTCTGGAGAACGGGTTGGCCAAGGCTATAGGTTGACATTAACTTTGAGCAGGTGTTTTTGAACAATTCTGTAACGCGTTGCATTGTCCTGCTCTTGTCCTGACTCTTCTAGGCTGCTGTGGTTGTTATCGAAAAACACGAAATCTGCCAGCCTAAACCGACTTTCATCTGCAGGGAGCACTCTTAGTCACGTCGCTGTCACCGACGTAAGTCCATATCCATTGCTATCCGCGTTGATGGTGTCGACGTCCACATTGTGCACCACTGGCTTAGCTCTCCCCCAAATGAACTGTTTACTGCTTGGGTCTGGTCACTCAAACGAATACTAGTATTCGTTTATTGGAAGGAATACGTATCAAGTTTATTTTACTTGGCCATAGCTTGTAGGTTTATCAGAGTGTTAGATACAAACTTAGTATTGTGGATTTGGTAATGTTATTGGTTTATATATCCCAATAAGTACGCTAGATTCAAAGCAAAACAGCTACTAGTGGTCTGTTCCCATTTCGCTGATGTTTTGAAGGCCGTGTTTTGAGACACGGGCAGACTGCCATGATAAATGGTATCTGCACATATACATAATATTTTGCAATACTTTCAATATAGCCGACCTGTGAAGGCCCCGGGGTGGAATAGGCCTTCAGCAACCCATGCTTGCCACAAAAAGGCGACTTTGCTTGTCATAAGAGGCGACTAACGGGATCCGGTGGTCAGGCTCCCTGACTTGGTTGACACAAGTCATCGGTTGCCAATTGCGCAGATCGATGCTCATGTTGTTGATCACTGGATTGTCTGGTCCAGACTCGATTATTTACAGACCGCCGCCACATAGCTGGAATATTGCTGAGTGCGGCGTAAAACTAAACTCACTCACTTCAAGACCGCCAGGATGTAACAGTATAATAATCTTTTTATGCAGATTAATAGTTTCGTTCCTGGAAAGTTTTCTATATACGTTGCTAAGTTTCTTAATCCTATTACATTCTTTATATACTAGCCACATAAAGAAACTGTGCATTGTCAAAATATTATCACAGTTGATAAGTACGATAACAATGTCAAAGGTACATAAAAACGTTAATGGAGGGATCATGAGACCATAACAAGTCGGGAGAATTTCAATTGAAAAGTCAATTACAATGACGTCACAAACGGGACAGGGATCAAACGACCATGTCACAAGCTCAATAACGGGTATGTCCACCATCGGCATTGAGAACAGCAGTGCGTCGACGACACATAAAGCTTATCAAACGTGCATGGAAGGCTTGTGGGATGTCACGCCAGATTCTCTCAAGTTCTGTTGCAAGGTCAAGGACGTTATAAGGGGGATGAGGGAGACGACATAGACGTCGATCCATCTCGTCCCAAACATGCTCTATCGGGGAGAGATCCGGTGAATTTGCAGTTGAAATCAGTAAGTCAACGTTGTGGTGTTGTAAGAAATCTATAGCCGTATGAGGGTGGACATTGTTCTGTTGGAATGTTAACCTAGGGCCATCATGTTGCAGAAAAGGAATTGCCACAGGTCGAAGAATCTGATCAATGTAGCCCACACCAGTTAGGTTGCCCTGAACAATCAGCAAAGGAGTTCTTTGGCGTGCTGTTATTTCACCCCAAATCATCACGGGACCACCAGCACCACCACCAAAGCGATTCCCCTCTAAGACACAGGTCTGTGCATAACGTTCTCCCACGCGTGTATAGGCAAGTGGACGTCCATCATTATGGAAATGTTAAACCTGGACTCATCTGTAAAAACAACATTTCTCAACCAAAACAAGGGTCTGTGGACATGATATTTCGGCTCTGCATTCGACGAGCTTGTCGATGACGTTGTATCAGGATAGGTCGTATGGCGGGACGTCGTGGTCTGATCCCGTGATGACGTAAACGTTGTCGAACTGTGCTGGGGTGAATACGGTGAAGTCCTGGGATGGTCCGGGCAGTCACTGGGATGGTCACTGCAGTCTGAAACCCGTGGCGAAACCCTTATCAATTTGTCCTGTCTTGGCGTTGTTACACGTGGACGTCCTGAACGTGGCCGATCGATGATGTCATTTGTGTTCTGGTAGCGTCTCACATGTCATTGAGACATTCCACGACGGACCATCTCAATGGCCTCATCAAGTTGTGCAGACGTTAGCCTTGGCATGCTATGCTTTTCAATAACCGTATAATTTTTTGAACGATCGCAAGGGCAGGGGTTGAGCATTCCAAAGTGGCAATATTGTGTGGCATTCATTTGCTCTGTTTCTCTTTCCCGGAATGCGCGTGCAACAACGTATTGCACGTCTCAAGGACGAAACCAATGACGTCACGGAACATGGCACGTGCATGCATGTTGGATACATGTCACTTATCTGTGAGTTTAAATCTTTATGTGTCTACACGAATGATATTGAAGAATTTAGATTTTAGATTTTTGTATGCAGAGTTTCTTTATTGTGCCGAGTATATAATATACAGTCAATTGGGTTGGAAAGTGTTTTGAGAGATGTGCCAGCTGGAGGAGATGGGTTTAGAGTAGGTTTGAAACTTGTGACATTGTCACATGATTTCAGATTTTCGGCTGCTGTGTGAGAAAAAGACCGTTCGCCACAAGCCTTTGTTGTTGTTCTTGGAGTTTGCAACAAGTTCTTTGATATTTTGATATTTGATTATTTCTAGAAAATAATTGTAGAATTTTCTAATGTGAAAGTTGTTTAAAATGATTTTGCTGTAAATAGTTATTTTTTAATTCACTGTAGGCTGGGCATTCAATGATGAAGTGATACTAATTTTTTGACTCGTGAAGGTCCCGGGGTAGAATAGGCCTTCAGCATCCCATGCTTGCCACAAAAAACGACTATGCTTTTCGTTAGAGGCGACTAACGGGATCCGGTGGTGAGGCTCCCTGACTTGGTTGACACAAATCAACGGTTCCCAGTTGCGCAGATTGATTTTCTTGCTGTTGGTCACTTGTCTAGTCCAGCCTCGATTATACACAGACCGCCGCCATATAGCTGGAATATTTCTGAGTGCGGCATAAAACTGGACTCCTTCACCTTTTAATTCATCGCCGTTACATTT
This sequence comes from Haliotis asinina, assembly GCF_037392515.1. Taxonomy (NCBI): domain Eukaryota; kingdom Metazoa; phylum Mollusca; class Gastropoda; order Lepetellida; family Haliotidae; genus Haliotis; species Haliotis asinina. Next base: position 21,626,884 of record NC_090281.1, on the reverse strand, counting down.
TACGCACCTTCCCTGACTCCGTTCTGCTCGGTTTGTTGCCGTCTTTCCCTGTCTCGACGTGTAGAGTGCGCGATGACTGACGGAATTTACATAGTGTTCTGTGCTTAATATTACCAACTTTAATCAGATAATCTTAACTTTGTGTAACATTTTAAATTCTTTGTACACGTAGGTATTGGGTATTGTCGTAACTAAATTGGCCATAATGCTACATAAATTGTCCCGAAGTCTTCGTCTCGAAAGAAGAATGATCGAAATTTTCAGAGTAGGGATCATTTAAGATGAAGCTGAAACCATTATAATCCAGTGCGTGTTCTATCCCCTTCATCCATCTGATGGATAGATTCTCCGCCGTTCCATAAGCGCTATTGAGAATGCAGTTTTCAGTTTTCGTCAGGTGTACACAATATTTGATCATATTTATCTGTCGATCGATGTTAAGTGGGAATCTTCCTACATTCCGTTAGGTTTAAATGCGAACCTATGAATTGTAATCTAACTCAAAAAGTAAATAAACATAAAGTGAGTGAGTTTAGTTTTACGCCGCACTCAGCAATATTCCAGCTATATGGCGGCGGTCTGTAAATAGTCGAGTCTGGACCAGACAATCCAGTGATCAACAACATGAGCATCGATCTGCACAATTGGGAACCGATGACATGTGTCAACCAAGTCTGAAAGCCTGACCACCCGATCCTGTTAGTCGCCTCTTTCGGCAAGCATAGTCGTCATTTATGGCAAGCATGGGTTGCTGAAGGCCTATTCTACCCCAGGGCCTTCACGGGTCTTATTTTCTTGTAGTCTTTCTAAATATTCAACCACGGTCCATTTCTATACACACTGCCGAATGCTTTCTGGAAGATAACAAGAAGTATGTTTTCTTAACTTTTAATGAACTTCCTCTCTGCAAGACGGCATTGCAAAAATACCTTCTGTGGTGTATCCCTGTTTAAGGCCAAACGGAGCGTCTGATATGTTGTCTTTTCATATTTGTTCTATTATTTAAAACTAATGGGGTCACGTCTCTAGTGTGTATTCTCTTGGTCCTTTCTTGTGTGTCGTTACAATGTAGCACTGTCCAATTTTCCGGGAAGCCGCCTTTACCTAACATCTTATATCTAAATAGTTTGACGGTGATGGATTGATTAAGTTTTACGCCGAACTCAGCAATATTCAAGCTGTATGGCGGCGGTCTCCGGGAAGTTCAATAATGATATCTAATGATTCCACCAGAATTTCGTCTTCTGTTTGTTTTCCTTGTTTAAAACACATCACACTTGATTTCAATATCTACAAAGGGTTGCTGAGAAGACTGTTCCCATTGGGGATATCTCCGAGTCAAGAAAATGCATGACAAGAGCAAGTACTCGGTAACCAGTTGTAACACGGTTTCCGTTTTGAACCCCATGAAGGCATTCTTGTGCAGAAAACACACCACATTTGGTTTCCCTATTTATAACGGGTTTTCGATAAAATCTGTCATCTCTGAAGAACCTCAGACCTACACAACCCTCACTTTGCGGTGGGGTACAGTAATGTAGGTTTACGCCGCACCAAGCAATGGTTTGGGGTGTAATCACAAATGGGTGAGCGAGAATAAGCATGAATGAAAAAAGGTATTTTGTATTGCGTAATGTTACTTGGCTACACTTGTATCAAATGCCCTAGTGCCGTGATTTGTATTCGTTCTTTATTAGCATGCCTGTGCATTTTCTCTAAAGACGACACGAAAGATACAGAATCGTCTCAAAGTGTGGAATAGACAAAGGCACACACACACACACCACTGTTAATGTGTTATTTATCCCATGTATTGTTGTCTTTGTATTGAATGGGCCTTGGGGTAGCCTAGTGGTTAAGGCGTTTGTCACGCCTAAGTCCTGGGTTATAGGAGTTCCTATGTGGGTACAATGTGTAAAGCCCATTTCTGTGTCATGGTCTGTTAGCATCACAGTAGCGTCTATTATCTATATGACACAAGCAGTTCTTTTAAATTGTTGAACCAATGGCAACCCATCACGATTAAACAGTGAGACCTAAGTTTGTATCAGTCATGACTCCGACAGTATAAAGGCTGCACAGACCCTCGTGTCTTGGCGACAATTAAAGATATAAAAATATGTTTTGAGATGAACTGCCCAACTCCAAATGCTTCACAGTGCAATAACTCACGACGTAATTGTACTGTAAAGCATTTCAAGTTGCGGGAGTGAAATTATTTTTTGTAATCTTTAATCCTCGCAAACACACGAGGATCTGCAAATGGTACCACTGGAATACATGACTGCAGCGTTGAAAGTCAACGTGAACTTCTGCAGTGGAACAACAGCACACGTCAAATGATGCATCGATGTTGTATCAACAGAAAAAGCAAATATCATGATTAATCACAGAATTTATATAACCCTCTACAAGAAAGGATGGAACCAGTTCATGAACTTGATTTTTCGATTCGCCTGTCTCGTCTGCTTGCAAGGACCAAACCTCCGACCAGACCTAGGGTAACGCACGCTTGCACTAGCAGAAGTCCAACAGCCAACAGCCCATAGAAACCATCGCGGTCTTCAATATTCAGGATGCTTGAGTCGTCCTGCACCGCCCGACACACCATTCCCCGACTGGACATCTTGCACGACTCGGGGACGACGTCAATGCCCATGTCAGCAAGCTCTTGCATTCTCCGAGCCATGTCTCGTCGACTTCCTCCATCTTCCAGTCCATATATGTTTAAATGGTCAGACGATAGGCTGATTTCCGAAGGGTTTTCTGCAACAGACCAGCACTGCCTCTAGGAAAACATGAAATGTAGTACTAAAGAAAGGCTTCACTTGTTTTCAAGCAGTTCGGTGGATCATTAATTTGTGCTGCAGACTGGTCTCGCGGCGAGCTGTCCGCACCAACATCATACCTTAGTGCATGGCGTAAGTTACCTTCATGGAGTCTCGTGTCCCGTCGCCGTCTTTCAAACTTACAGGAATCCTGCAAAGAACCAAGGTTCAACTTGGAGTTAGTGAGTTTAGTTTTACGCACCCAGTTATATGGCGGTGGTTTGTTTCTGGACTAGACAATCCAGGAATCCACGGACACTGATCTACGCAACTGGGATAGTTGCTTGTGATGACTTGTCATCATTGTCAGCCAGCCTGATCACTCGATCCCGTTTGGTCACTTACAAGAGTGAGTGAATGAGCGAGTTTAGTTTTATTCCACCTAAATGGCGGCGGTCTGTAAATAATCGAGTCTGGAGCAGACAACACAGTGATCAACAACATGAACATCGACCTGCGCAACTGGATTACAATGACATGTGGTCAACCAAGTCAGCGACCCTGACCACCCGATCCTGTTAGTGGCCTCTTGTGACCAGCATAGTCGACTTTTATGGCCAGCATGGGTTGCTGGAGGCCTATTCTACCCTGGGCCTTTATGGGTCCTTGAACGAACCCGGATCATTCACGGATCGGTTTTAACTAGGAAAATCTGGAGCAATAAGTCAGTTTGGGAGCTACGAGCATGCATTGTACATCGAGTGCATTGAATGCATGATACACTGACTGATCATTTAAACATTACATTGTACATTTGTGAAACAGTGAGTTTTACACCACATTCCGCAATATTCCAGCTGTATGGAAGCGATCTGTAAATAATGGAAGATAATTCAGTGATCAACGGTATGAGCATCGATCTACACAAATGGGATACAGTGACCTGTGGCAACCAAGTCAGGGAATCTGACCACCCGATGCGTTCGTCGTCTCTTACACGCATAGTGGCCTTTTGTGGCAAGCATGGGTTGAAGACCTATTGTATCCCGGATCTTCACGGCCAGAACATGAGTCGGATAACGACTTGGACAGCCGTAACTTAGTATGTGGACAAATCTGAGCGTTTCAGCTTAGTTTTATTTCACACTCAGCAACATTCCAGCTGTATGGCGGCGACCTGTAAACAACTGGACCAGACAATCCACGGATCAACTGCATGAGCACCGATCTACACATCTGGGATACGATGATATGAATCAGCCAAGCCAGGGAGTGACCAACCGATGCGTTAGTCGTCTCTCTTAAGTATAGGTTACTGCACACCTATTCTAACCCGGATCTTTAGGGTTGTACAAATCAACTCCCCGCTATCTGATAAGTCACAGTATCTAGTTACTTAAGTTGGCCTTACACCGTCACACTTGTTCTTGCAGGATGTGAAATTGCACGTGAAGGAAATAAAGGGTTCATTCCTCAGCTTGAAAGCACCAAAAAATGGACTTCTGATAATTACACCTCTGGTAATAAAGCCTTGATTCCTGGGAAACACGATACCATCACCGCACCTGCAAAGACAGACTGATACACAAGTACCGTTCATTCATTCATTCTAGTTGCCTCAAAACCTACCTCAGTTGTTTCGAAATAATCGCAAGAAATGATAGCAAAGACAGTGACCATTGGAATAGATCTTCAGTAGAAAGGCAATGACTGCATGTATTTTGTCAATTTCAAATTTAAGATGGTGCATGACATGGTTACAGGTGACTACTTAGCGGAACCTCGTCTGTATCAAGGTATCTGGATAGGGTCACGCCACCAGTGAGTTTAGGTTTAGGCCGCACAGCTGCATCACGGCGGTCTGAATAATCGAGTCTGGATCAGACAATCCAGTCATAAGTAGCAATTGTAACTCTGCGCAATTGGAACCGATGACATTCAACCAATTAAGCAAGTCTGACCATCCAATCCCGTTAGTCGCCTCTTACAAGCATAGTCGTCTTTTGTGTCAAGCATGGGTGGCTGAAGACCTATTCTATCATGGTCTTCATGAGTCGAGGGTCATACGACACAAGACTAAAACCATGTTTTTTTAAAAAAAAAGCGTAGATGGATTTGACAAGCATGAGAAACAATTGCTTCTGTATACCACGTATGAACGGCGGTTATATTTGTATCTTTGAATATCTAAAATCGAACTTATTTTCACAAAATACATCATGGTATCACCATTATTTGTCGAGCAGTAATGATATATATCTATATACCTGCAAAAGAAAACTGCCATTTTGTGAAGTATTTAAACGGAGGACAAACATGAACGCTTATTCATAATCTTTTTATATTTCATTTTTTCAAAGTGTTTCTTTTGCTGTTCAGTACAATTAACTATGGATAGGAGTTCATTGTTAAAGTGGAATGGTAACGGTAAATTGCTACAACCACTTTATATCAAAGGCTAATTGAATTTAAGTCCTGAACCACAAAAAAGTATAAAGTATTAATTTGGTAAAAACATCTTCCCGTGTCAGCACGTGTAAACTGTCTCAGCAAGATCTAGATGGGCAGCATAATTAGGGAAGTGGTCAGCAAAATCACGGATCTAGAATTGCCAGTTTGACGCAAGGTATCTCAAATGGTATTTTTTTTATCCAAAGTTAGACTACCAGTTACCGCTGCCATACTGGATCATGCAATGCTATAAAAAATAGGACGGAGATGCTTCACTTACCCGCCACGTAAAATGGGGTATGACATTTTCCCTGCCACGGCGTTACAGCTGACTGCACGAACACCCTTCTCCTTGTTGGCAGCTGTGGATTATTAGATGTTGACATTTTTGACAACAGACATAATTTGGCGTCACTTGTCAGCTGTTCAAGTATACCTGTCGGTACTCCACAAGGCTGAACTGTCAGACATGCATTTGGCTGTTGTGTTTGAGTTTGAATTGAACATGGTGCTGGCGTGTTTCAACACTCATGTTATTCGCTGGTTTTGACAATGTTTCATTTCACACAAACCCAACTAATAAATTGCTTAAATTAGTTAAATTAATTAGATTAGGCTGCTTCACTGTATGTTCTAACATGCCGTTAAAACTGCTCATTAAGCACAAGAAAAGTAGCATTTACCTTAGAGTATACATCACCTTACAACGATTAAGTTTACATATGCCTATCAAACCTTTTGTCTCTCGCGCCCGGTCATCCTTATTTTGATATCAAATACAGGGAGAATGTAGTGTCATTTTCCTCGTATGTCCATATTCGTTACCCTATGGTAGCAGAATGTTTGAAATGTTTCCTCTCCCCCGACTGTACCTTTCATTCTGGCCCACAGCTGAACCTTCCTCCCGATGGCGACATGAGTCTTGATAGGCCGGCCGTAGATGTCCGAGACTTTCAGAAAGTACGTCGATGTAGATGGAGGACCCATCTGCTGCTGAAGCTCTGTAGGTCCTAACAAACTGGGAACAAAAATGAGCCAATTCCTTCCAATGGGGCCTGGCTTCCCATGTATATAATTTAATAAAACGTTAATTACAATATCTATTTACTTGTCACGAGTGAATGTTGTAACGGAGAAGCGACTGGGACGGCCAAGTGAGCGAGTTTAGTTTTACGCCGCACTCCGCAATATTCAAGCAACATGGAGCAGGTCGAAATAATCGCGTGCTGACCAGACAATTCGTGCCAACCAAGTCAACGAGTCTGACCACCAGATCTCGTTAGTCGCTATGGCAAGCATGGGTTACTGAAGATCAATTTTAAACTTGTTGGTGTCAACATGAGTGTCTCGCACTCGCTGAACAACATTTTCCCTACAGCCTAGCCCTCCCTGTAGTACTAAAGCTCAAGATAAAGCAAGTCTAGATTTCCACATGTTCATGAATTTCTGCTGGGCCTTAGGCTCTTTTTTTAATTTAAATAGGTCCGTTTGCTTGCTACAGTGAAAATTATGTGTTCAGAGACTAAGCATTAGTCTAGTGTCGGCAAAGATAGCGGTGGCAGATGCCGTGGTTTGTCCGCAATGCGACACTATTTCAGATTTTTAGATTTCGGCTAAAGAGTGAGGAGTTCAGTTTACGCCGCACCTGGCAATATTCCAGCTATATGGCGGCGGTGTGTAAATAATAGAGTCTGGACCTGGCAATCCAGTGATCAACAGCATATCCATCGATCTGCGCATCTGGGAACCGATGACATGTGAAAACCAAGTCAGGGAGCCTGACCACCCGATCCCGTTATAGTCGCCTCTTACAAGCATAGTCTTATAACAAACATGGGTTGCTGGTGGCCTATTCTATCCCGTACCTTCACAAGTAGATCGGATAAAGAGCCAGCAAAGGGAGGCAATAAATTCATCGGACTGAACCATAGAAGCCTCCAGTGTATAGTGGGGGATATCTTGAAAGACTAGTCTAGCGGAAGTACAATCTGAAAGTATGCCCCATGGCAATCCTTTAGTCCAAGAGAATCCTACCCTTCTTTAGTCTCATGCTTGACCGTTTGGTTGACGGCATGAGGGTCGAGCGTGCACGTGATCAGATACTGTTCCTGTTTGGTCTTAACCATCTCCCTGGGCTCGGACCATTTGATGTTCAGCAGCACCATCCGGATGCCAGCGTGTTTGCGGGTCTATAAATAGAATATGCTGATATTAACTGAAAGTGCCATGTAAATTATTGTTGATTCCAATTTTTATGCCACTGAGCGAATTTTATTTCAAGTAACAGCAATATTCTCCCCAAATCACCGTGGGGAGAACGCCTTGTAGTTGCATAAAATGCCGAGTTGTATATAGGCGAAACCACAGAACTTAATACATAGTGGATGGCCATTTTATGCACAAACCTGCATCATGGTCAGTTATGGACATTACTGTTAGCTGCAGCATATGAAGGCACGTATTATTTGTTATTTGGTAACTTTTTTTATCCGACTGCTAATTGTTTTGGTCACCAAAGTTTCACAAATTTTGCCCAATGTCATTGACGAATGGTGTCAAATGGTTTAATACGGACCTTGAACACGCACTTCTTCTTGGGGTCTCCCTCATAGGCTACCTTGAAATTGTAGTTGACGTTATCAGAGGACTTGATGGCTATTATCTCGCCCTTGCACTCCACACTGACACCAACGTTCAGGTCTGTGAGAATGGTCACCTGACTGTCCTCCTTCAGGGTGGCACCGCAGGTGTGCTTTACTGGACAAACACCGTTAGCAGTCACAATTACTGAACAAGCACCGTTAGCAGTCATACTTACTGGACCAACACGCCGTTGGCAGTCATACCTACTGGACACACACCGTTAGTAGTCATGCTTACAGGACAAAAGGATCGTAAACGGTCAACTACCGGACAAACACCGCTGTTAGTAGTCACAATTACTGGATAGTCACTGACTGAAGTTGGGGAGTTCCAAACTGAAACATCTATTACTGTTTCTTCTGGATATGTTGTCAATGTATATAGTATACAATATGTATAATATACAGCAAATGTTCCCCACCTAATATTTGATTATGCATCAACGTTTCCAAACGAAAATGATTTCTGTTACAGGCTTCCCAAAACACATTACATGGTTGTAGCAGTGACGGAACCCTTGGGGGGCCGTGTCCGGTTCTCCTGGAGAAGACCATATGTAAAGCGTCATATATACACCGGTTATGAAATGTACCCTACTGGAGTGAGTGAGTTTGGTTTTACGCCGCTTTTAGCAATATTCCAGCAACGTCACGGTGGGGGACACCAGAAAATGGGCTTCACTCATTGTACCCATGTGGGGAATCGAACTCGGGTCTTCGGCGAGACGAGCGAACGCTTTAACCACTAGGCTACCCCACCGCCCCTAACCCTGCTTGAAGTAACCCTCCATCGTAAATCGATGACATAATATACATGTTCCACTTACCTTCGAGCACGTAACCGGGAGGAATCGCGAGCGTCATGTTCTGAAAAGATACAACACACATCTGCAAATGGGAAAACTGGCTCGCGGTGGACACTCGTGTGATTAGATGTTTCCAAAACTAATTTTTGGAAACCTGATTTCCAGAAACATTGAACGCCGTGGGATTTCATGAGCGAAGACAGTTACAAGACTTCTTAAATCGGCTAGTCACGCATTATTTGTTTTGTACGTACCAATAACGTCTTTTTTTAAAACCACGTCATGTTACACAGTGGCTGCGTACAACGTAAAACACCAATGATAAATGCTTTGGAGGCAAGTAAATTTACACTCTTATGACTAGTGTTTTAAAGGGATGTTTGTAATTTGAACTTACCAACAGCAACAGCAGTTGCAGCACCGTTACCACAGCGGGGAACATCACCCCGATCATTCTAAAACGAGATGCCATGTGTCAAAGACAGGCTGCATTATTTTGAATGTAATAAGCTGGTAGAACAAAAGTTCACTGCTGAAACCTTTATTACAGATGTCTGTGACCTGATAATACACACATATTGAACACATTAGTGCAGTTTAGTTTTACGCCGCACTCAGCAATATTCCAGCTATATGGCGGTGGTCTGTAAATAATCGAGTAAATAAGATGTCGTCCTTGAAACGTTTGTTAACGTACACACTTCCTATCAAAATTGAAAGTTCATTATCCCCTACTTTTTTTGAAGAATATGTTTTGTTATGATTATTTCTAGGTGTTAGGTTTAGGGTTAGGTTTTGAGTAAGCTTTCTACAAAACCATTTATTCATAGACATAGAATAATTATAAAAAACGTAGGTTACTGGAGGAAATCTTTCCCAAAGGCACCCTGGACATAGATTAGCCTCTCGCCTTAATTTATTGACTTTAATATACTACGATTTAGTGTTACAGGTTTCAATGAACGTATCTCAGTTTCCGCGCCTTGTTAATAGCGTGTAATATAAACAATCTAAACCAAGAATTCATTATCGTTTCATTCTCGCTGTCGTCGTCATGTAATTAGAAATAAGAAGACTTCAGCCCGCATCCCCACTAAATTTTAACGAGGAAACAAATGTCCGAGTGGCATTATTTGAAGTTGAATATGTCTTTCAGTTTGTTCAGATAAATTAAACATGTAACATTCATCCTTATCGGATGGGGAATATATATTCAGGTGATATGATTCTGAGTAGAATAGAATTTGGGGAGGGGGTGGTGGAGGGATACGGGTGGATCTTTACATTCAGACAGTTGATTGTTGAGGGTGGAGGGTGGAGTAAACGTACACTAGCTTAAACAATTTGAGGCTTTCACCATGAACACATGTGAGAAAATCGTATGTGGCATTCAACTTTGTTTTTATGTACGTGAACTGTAGCAATGCTTTCCGACAGCGGCACATTTGAATAGATCTTCAGAGACTCGCGTTGCATTCCTACATAAAAATCTTAAGTAATAATTTTACAAGTAGCTCTAAAGAAGTTTTATTTTTTTACATTTCTTTTTTGACAGTATTGGACATTGATTCCAAAACATCCATGCTTACATACACAAAATAGACCTGTCCGAAGAGAAGCTTCCTGACTTTGACATACCTACCTGGCTCCTCGCGTCCGTCCGGGGTACTGGCTGGACGAGACAGAAAGTGCGATCACGCCTTCAGTCGTAAAGGTTCCCACGTGGTGCTCGTGCATCACGAGATGTGACGTATTGTTGCAGTGAGTGTAGCTTATGGAAGCCTCTGAAGGCCATCACAGCACTGATATTTCCGGTTAATGCCACCATGACACTTGCACGAATTTGGCCCCCCGCACTGACGCGCAATTTGTCGTGGCAATGCGTGTTATTTAGATGGTACGCGTGAAAGCGTGAAGTCTAGTTTGCGCCTTGCTCGCGTCCTGTTTACACACAAGTTACGCACCTGACATGCAACGCGTGACCGAAAATGATGCGCATTGTCACTCACTGGCACGCTATCGCACGACCTATTTACGTCTAGGTCAAGTATTGTTGGCGCATTGTTTATTTCTAGTGTACGACTCGGAACGCACGACATGGGCATGTATTGCCACATTCATTTCGCGCATGCGTTAAACAGTCGTGGTATTTTATGGTCCCGCTTGACACCACGCTTTAAAAATAGCAGGCATCATCCCAGCTTAATGTACTGCTGTCGACCAACAAGATGTTGAACAGCACAGAACAGGCTGCTGTTGCAGAAACGGACAGGTGTCTACCAACAAGGAACATCCAAGAGGCTATACACACATTACCCCGACTTGTTCCAAGAGATTGTGGAGAAGTTAACCCTTCATCTTGAGGAGAAGACCATATTCAGGAGAGAACTGCTGGATGTGGGACCCAAGCTAGCAACCGCTCTTCGCTTCCTTGCCACTGGTATTCGTATGCAAGTCTACAGCACAGCTTCAGAGTTGAAGTTAGTAAACTCTGTAAGTTGTTACTAGAGGTCTTCAAAGCCATCATGTAGGTCCACAAGCACGATGTACCCGGGTACCAAATTGACAAGGGGTGGAATGAGCTTTCTGAAGGTTTTAGTTGCAGATGGTACTTCTACAAGTGTCTGGGGGGCAGTGGATGGCGAGCGTACTTCTGTGAAGAAGCCTCCCAAAGCTGGATCATTCTACTACGACTATAATTTCTTCAACACCATTATTACTGATGGTAGATGCTGGATACAGGTTCCTTGTTAAGGTGGGGGTACAGGGTGGTGCTTCAGATAGGACATGGAAGAACTATACTATATATATATATATATATAAGTGTGTGTGTGTGTGTGTGTGTGTGTGTGTGTGTGTGTGTGTGTGTACGGACGTAAACTATGCGGGAACTCGTCGTGCCGTGACCACGTGAACACGTCGTGACAATGCTCAAGTTGTGGCAATGCTCAAGTCCCACCCGCCCACTTCACGACAAGTTAGAAGGTATAAGCTTTGTGCAATTTCCCGCGACCATGTCACACAGTACGTGGTCAAAGCGGGTCAATGCGGGACAGGGCTGGAAACTGACAAGTTTTCATTTGCACCGCCCAAAGTGTTTCGGAGTAGGCTGCGCATTGTTCGCGACTACTTCACGCAAGTGGCACGAATATTACGCGTGCCAGAAATGTAAAAAATTTTAAATTTCAAAATTTTCTTTGGGCACTGGTACGCAGTTCCGCACAGTTAATGCACACTTCACGCCAGTATACGCCGTTTACTCACTGGCACGCAAAATTGCGTACCAGTGCGGGGACAAAATTCGTGCAAGTGCCAGGGATTCACCCTCTACCTCTCTCACTCTTCCGATGGCGGTAGCTTGTGTAGGACCGAGTCTCGCTCTGACAAGATTGATATTGTTAACAAAGATACACACACGCACGACAACCACCCGGTCGCTTCATACGTACTGTGGTCGACCTTATCTAACCCGTGACCTTTACTTAAGAGGCACACTGTGATGAGGGAGTTTGGCTCAGTTTTATCCCACTACAAAACTGTCTTCTATTACACCACGACATACGTCTGTATCCGGGTCCTTTGTCTACACACATTTCACCACGTTGTGTGTGAGTGAAGTACGTGTAAGTGCGATCTGTAAATAATCGAGTCTGGACCAGACAATCCAGTGACCAACAACATGAGAATCGATCTGGGTAATTGGGAACCGATGAGATTTGTCATCCAAGTCAGCGAGCCTGGCCATCTGATGCTGTTAGTCGCCTCTTACGACACACATGGGTTATTGAAGATCCATTCTAAGCCGGATCTTCACTGGGTCTGTGAATATGTGTTTGTGTGTGTGCATCTTAGTATTTACATGTACGCATGTGTGCGTGTATGTTTCTTGTATGTGTGTTATGCACGTATGCATGCGCGTACATGTTCAGTTAACAGTAAATACAAACGTTCGTATGTTTGTATTGTATTGTATGACAACGAACATAATCGCTCTGTATCACTTCTGGCTCTAACGGTGATTTTACGCAGCTTCACCGCCTCTATTTCCGACCTCATTTTCAATAAAGAGTTGCTTCCCTTAGACCGGTGACCACATACACGCACGGAGCACTGCCACAGCTGTTGTCTGTCTCAAAAGATCTACAAGAAATATCTACATGAACTAGGGCAATGCAAAAACTTGGCAAGATTTACACTAGGCATTATTGCAATTTCAGGAACGCCTGTGAAAGAGGGAAAAATCCTCTGTAGATACAATGTACATATATCCATCAGCTGAGTGCAAACACAAAAGAAGCGGTGGAGTAAATTGATGTAAAAGACATGCATGTGGGTCGGTAAAAGCATCACATGCCGCTGGAATAAAGTAAGTGTGAATTATTTGATGTCATGTCATTGTTTTATGATTTGTTGTGTTCTCCTTTATCACTGTTTAACTGTTGACAGGATAATTTCGAAATCTGCATGATTTGACTCAAGTCAAAGATATTTATTGTACTTTAGGCCTCTGCGCACGTTATAGACATTTCACAAAGGAGATATTGCTTCTAGGGATAATAACATTTTTCACATAAAAAACTAGGTTAAGTATTTTCCTTTTACATGGAAACAATCAAGCTGAAGGATATTTTAACGGATACTTTTTTGGGACATATTGTTTTCTTAATCTGCATGATATGGGCATATAAAAGCAAAGTGAATTTTATCCTCTACAGCCGAGTTTCATAATGAACATATTCTGAAACGTCCCTCAGTTGAAAAACTATCTGCCTTTATTTGCTGTATAGTCTAACAAGCACAACTGAAAGTTGACAAATGTGTGTCTGATATCTCCAGGTAGAGAGATATAATTCTGGTTGAATTAAGCTCTTATATTATCTGTACAACTGATATATTGAAATATTGTTTGGACAGGAATGCCATTCTTGGTAATACAGGCTACCAGATAGTATAACAACTAGTCTTTTATTATCTGTACAAGTGATATCTTAAGCTATTGTCTGGAGAAGAATGCCATTCTTGGTAATACATGCTACCAGACAGTATAACACCTCGTCTGATATCTGTACAGCTGATATCTTGAACTGTTGTCTGGAGAAGAATGCCATTCTTGGTAATACATGCTACCAGAAAAACATCTAAAAAAACAATTAGTCTCTAAAATGAACACATTTGGTCGATAAAACAGTTCATAACATAAATAAATAAATAAATAAATAAATAAATAAATAAATAAATAAATAAATAAATAAATAAATAAATAAAAATACAATGAAAAGAAACCTCGAGACTTTCTGCATTTTCAGAACTGTGGAATTCTAGACTTCCTACATATTCTACACTTGCACGAATTTCCTGGATATAATTTGTTTCAGGGTCTGTTTGACACACTAGGTTGTGCGCTACTGGTGACAATTACACATGACTGGTTTGTTTATATTGCTGCTATCTTCATCATTGCGAGCGAGATCTTAATGGCCTGTCTGTCTGTCTGCACGGATGATGCAGGTCACAGGGTCAACTGTTAAATTTTCTGAATGTGTTGTGCAGCCTCTCTGGTTTCACTGCACTGTATTAGTTTTATGTCACTCAAGGTGTAGATTGAGATGACATTTATATCTAAGTGGCTTCAGGTCAAAATTTGCGTCACAGACATATGACAAATGAGACAGACTAGTGAGTAGATTAATCAAGTGGCGAGCAAAAGAAAGTACGCAGATGTAATTGTTGCTGCATCCCCAAATTTGCGATCTAAATTGTAAAATTATTCATAACGTTGATTGTATAGAACGCAACCATCATGTTTAATTTGCCAAAATGCAACCAATAATATTTGTACGTGTTTTGCACGAAGTTTCGCAAAATTGTGATTATTGTTCCATTCACGAACATCTTTCGCACTTTTCGTAGGAATTTTGTCACTTGACAAAATTCGTAAGAACGGGCCACAGGAATGTCACAAATATGTTTCCAACAGCGATATTGCAAGGACACTGCGTTGCACAAGACAAATCATAATTCAGCTGTTTATCCGTTTCAGTATGACAGGCAAGACATATGATCTACCCAAAACTGGACGTTCCAAAGTCACAACACCCACAAGAAGATCGTTATCTGCAGACTATTCACTTACGCAACCGGATGTTGGCGATGACGTCATCAGCAGCCTCATCATTGGGTAATTGCGTGAGCTGATTCACAGTGACAAGACAACTTCGTGCTGCTGGCATACAGGCCTGCCGACCACTGAGTGGATGGCCTTGACCTTCCAGCATCGTAGAAACCGTCGCAGAGGTCATCACTACGTATACGTCGCTGTTCATTGATACAATGTCATTTTGCTGATACAACACGTCTATTGCAGTATGCTTCAACATACATTTTCCATTTCATCTAAACGTTTGGTTATTTTTAATATCTTATTGGAAGAAACACAACCCGTGTACTTTCTTTTGCTCGTCAGTTTATTAGCAACAGTTTGATTTAGTCACACAAATCCAAAGCCATGAGAAAATAACACATTTATAATGATGTTGTTTTACCCATAAATGTACAAGTATGCTAGTTTGGGGATTCTTTGCTCGTGCATTACACGGATGTTTAACCGACATTTTAAACACTCGATTTGTGAATTTATATGTACTTACAATGAGTATGCACCCATCCACAAGGTGCACGCTTAAAACATGTGTTTACACAAATGCCCTGTATAGTAAATGGCAACGACGCCTCCATCAAATGCGCATATTGCGATCTTGTAATGGTTTCTCAATCTGTTTTCAAATAAATAATGTTTTTTTTTCAACTTTAATTTAGAGTATAGTCACGGTTTCTTCTCAGTGCTGGTTCGAATCTCTTTCAGTCACAAAAAAAAAATAAATCAAAACTTAACACTAGCTAGGAAAATAGGTCACTTTGGACAATCCTTCACTTCTGTATGAGCAGCATCTCTCTCTCTCTCTCTCTCTCTCTCTCTCTCTCTCTTTAGAGAGTAGAATCTTTTCCATCTGGGCCCATCTGCTCAAGCGTTCCAGTTTCAAACAACTGTTGATTGTCCAGTTATCACCATATTCATTTTATTATTCTTACATATTTATCTCCTTTTGCATGTTTTTAGTAATTTCATATTTTATGTTGTTATTCATTTGCATTTTTCTCAAGCTATGTGATCCAAAACGAATTCACTTTGAGGCGATAATGTATTGTCTGTCCTCATCTGGTTCCTCGTATGCGGGTATTTCAAGCTGTTGGTTTATGTGCAGTACAGTCTCTTTGGGTCTTCTTGCTGGTGTGTCTTGATTAGCAGTAGTAATATTTTGTTGTTAGATACTGCAGAGCTTCCAACCCCCAAAGAAAACAAAAACCTGGAGAAGCCGGGGTCCAGGGGCTGCAGGCCCCCGCCGGGTCCAGGGCGGAGAGCTGGTGGGGGGTCACGGGAGCGAAGCCCCCCTGAAGCTGAAGAAAAGTAGTGTTTTTAAACCCTAAAAGTGCTTTAAAATTACCATGCTGAGGAAAAATAAGAACATAAATTTTGGAAAATACAATCTTTTCAATTTTTAAAAATCGTGAGATTATCAATGAGAGCGTGACAAATGCTTAAAAACCGTGAGTTTCAAGCCAAAGGCGTGAGAGTTGGCAGGTCTGGGTACTGCGTGTTTAGAGAGGACAACAACACACCGCGTCGTCAACTGTTCTCGGAGAACCAGTCCACGTGTCCTTGATTAGTGGAGTTGCGCATCTCCAGCATGGCAGTAAAGGCGAGGTAGACAGTGTGTGCTGGAAATAGCCCTGAAATCAGATCCGGCACTGGCTGCTGGGAAGTGGGGTACAGAGGGGCGATCATGTCGGAACAAACTGCGTCTGAGGTAAGTACGTTTGTTTGTAAGTTTGTCCAGATGCACTGATAATACAGGTACGTGTTGCTGAAGCTGGGGTGGACATGATGGCAGGTTGATGATGCTAGTTCAACGTGTGTAAGTGGTCCCTGGGTGTACAGTTGCAGTAAATAGTCATTGTAAACAGTACAAGGCATCCAGATGTCGAGGTGCTTTGTTCCATTGTGTAATCATCTGCGATGTTCACTTCAGTGATGAAGCCTGTGCCACCCTTTTCCCGGACTGCCTGATGCCGTGGGTGAAAACACGTTTTGTTTACTGTTAGTAAGCTGTGGCGGTGAAGGTCATCGCACATGTGCAAACTGTTCATTGAAACCCATCTTGTTTGGACATAATAGTCTGTCTCACAGTCCCTGATCCATATTATTTTCAGTAACGACGAGCCCTCCCTGCAATGCTAAAAACCTAAATGAAGAATAGATTTGCCCTGGCTCGTCTCCTAACTCTCTGGACACCTTTCAATGTTAATGGGTGTATTTGTTACTATCAACATTATACATATTCAGTGACTAGGCATTGGTCTTTGGCATACGTTAGTGAATGAGTATGGCTTTACGCTGCTTTTAGCAATATTCCAGCTACATCACGACGGGGATCACCAGAAATGGGCTTCACATATTGTTCCCATGGGAGAAACGAACCCTTGTCGTCGGCGTGACGAGCGCAACGCTTTGACTCCTGGTCTACCCAATCGCATGAAAGTGGTTCCGCTTTAGATGATGCTGCGTTTAATACGATCTACTGGATCTGGCTGGATTGTTCTGGATCCCAGCGTTGTGCGTATGCGTGTGTGTGTGCGTGTGCATAAGTATGTGTGCCCGCGCGCGTCTGTCTGTCTGTCTGTTAGTTTGCCCGTGTGTGTGTATTGGAGTTGCAACGTTATGTCAACAGTGATAGATGGGTAAATCAACCTGTTTCCCTGTAGTGTACCCCCATCCTACAGCTATATGGACTGTATGATCGAGTGTCTATGTGCTTGTGTTTCACTAGACTTGTCAATTATTACACGAGTTGTATGAAACCAATTCCACATGGAGACAAACTACGTGTTTTGCAATTCCCGCATTATAATTAGTAGAAGTGAAGAAATTATACCTTCTGCATATCGAGAACCATATGAACGGGTCGGGGTAAAATAGTGACAACCCACACATCATGATTTTTCCAGTATGATTGTATTTAAAAGTGGGCTGTATTACTACATGAACCAGTGAAAGTCCCGGGGTAGAACAGGCCTTCTGCAGCCCATGCTTGCCATAAAAGGCGACTATGCTTGTGAGAGGCGACTAACGGGATCGGGTGGTCAGGTTCGCTAAGTTGACACGTGTCATCGGTTCCCAAATGCGCAGATGGATGCTCATGTTGTTGGTCACTGGATTGTCTGGTCCAGACTCGATTATTTACAGACCGCCGCCATGTAGCTTGAATATGGCTGATTGCGGTGTAAAACCAAACTCACTCAATTATTACTACATGGACATCAGTTATTTGGAAGCTTGCCGAGTTGCATCCTCGATATCTCCAGGTCATCCTCGATATCTCAAAGTCTCCACTATACCCTGGACGCATCTACGGGTCGGCCCGATAATTTTATTACCTCCCTTTGCTGACTCCGCTTTCTCACGGTAGCCAATCAGAGTGGTCGCCGTTATAACAGAATTTGCCAGTGTCATAAAAGGTAGCAGTTGCTACGCCGTGCGACTCACAATTTGGGGAAATCATACATGCAACTTTATGGGTCCGAAAACTTTTTTAAAACACATAGAAATCCATCTAATACTTTCAGAGAACCTACGCATGGTTTGTTTGCCAAGTTTAATCGGTTAGAGAATTTAAAAAGCGAAAGTGAGTTGTGACTGGTTCGCTCAAATTCCCAGCGTAGGCACCTGATTGGATAAAAAGCCAGCCAAGGGAGGTAATAAATTTATCAGGCTGAGCCGTAGATGCATCCAGGGTATAGTGGAGACTTTTCGGAGCGTAGACCCTGGAGATATCGAGGATGGCCGAGTTGCGGAGGCTGGTGTGTTTGACGTCAGCAGTGCATTAATGTAGCAAGAATAAAAATACACTGTTTGTTACACACTTATGTTATACACACAATTCTTTATCTACAAATATTAAAGCAGTGGAATTGAACTACGAGTATTTATGTTTAACAGTAAGTTGTAAGAACGTTTTGAAATATTACATTCACTCTACACTGACTTGTAACATGAATGCAATCTTTCACTTTCAGCGTGACAAACCAGACGACGACGATGACCATGGAGGAGGTGAAGGTGAAGGACATGACAGCGACGACAAAGGAGAAGGTGAAGGACGTGATGACAGTGGTTCGGAGCGATCATCTGTTTTTGACCCGGACTATCTGTTGCGTCTTTTGGCAGACTGTATCAGTTATAAGTCATCTCTACACGACATCGGCATCATTCTTAGGTGTGGCAACGTCGTCAACGGCTCCGTCAAGAGAGGCCTGCGTCCACTTCACTATGCAGCCTATTCCGACTACGCCGAATGTGTGAGGTTCCTGTTGGAAAAGGGGGCTGAGGTGAACCAGCCGGACGACATCGGCTACACGCCCATACATCTGTGTGCCAGGAAGGGAAGCTTGGAGTCAATGAAGATACTCATCGAACATGGCGCTTTGGTGGATTTCTTTACAGATGATAACAACATAGATGAAAACATGAAGACTCTTGGCTACCACACGATCGAGCCCTTGAATCTAGCCATAGAAAACAACCATGTCGAGTGCATGCGACTTCTTCTGGAAAAGGGTGCCAGACCAGATCACAAATATTTTATGGGTTATGAAATAAATCTAGTTCCTTTGGAGAACATCGAGTGTTTAGAGTTACTTCTGCAGTTCGGAGCAGACCCTAACGTGTGCAACAGATGCGGCGTAGCGCCATTGATGAAAGCTTGTAGACAGCACAACCTGGCGGCCGTAAGACTCCTGTGCAAATATGGGGCAGATATAAACCTAACGTGCTCGCCAAGATTTGAGCAGAAAACAGCGCTACATTTCGCACTCCAGAAGGGCGATCTAGCTATCACGTCGTATCTCCTACGTCATGGGGCTCAAACAGGCCGCCCTGCAAACTATAAGTATGCTGCTCTGCACACGGCTGTCACTGCCGATCGCCCAGACCTATGCGACATACTCATCAAATGGGACGCTGCAGTGGATGAGGTCACAGACGAGAACACCACACCGTTGATGCTAGCGTGTGCCACTCCCCACCTGAAGCAGCAGAAGGAGATCGTCGAGGTGCTGCTAAAACACGGGGCCAACCCCAACGCTCATTCCGACGTCCTGACCTACACCTCCCCATGCCTCGCCCCCCTTACCGAGTACCTTCGGTGTATCTCTGACTCAGTGACTATCGAGGTGCCTCGGCTGCTGATCAAATACGGCGCCAACGTCAGTTTCAAGGGATCTTCGTCAGTGACGCGAATGAAAGACCCTTTCGGAATACTTCATTACCTGCCCAACAGTCGCGTGGCAAATAGAGAAGAGATCTTCCACCTGCTGGTCGAGGCAGGTTCAGTCTTTGACCTGAGCGCTATCCGACTATCCACGGGACTGACTATCTACGAGCGGACACTTCTGATGGAAGTGGGTTCCCGTCCGTTACCGGCTCGGCAGCTGCTACGTTTGTTCTTGAGGAAACACCTGGCAGGCAACTTGCCAGAGAAGGTAGCGCTTCTTCCAGTGCCGGACATAATCAAGAAGTACATTCTGTTTGAAGCATAAAACTTACTTTTGTATGTATATTTGCTAAATAGTGGAGTGAAAAGAATAAGCAGAACTCCGATCTTGTTTACTGTTCAAGGCTGTTTGTTTAATAAGTATTCGCATGCCTCACACTGAGTATAAGTGACCAGACACCACCATTGAGTCACTGGTATAAACTGGTGAACCGATTCTAACATTAGCCACTGGTATATACTGGTTAAATGACTCCACCATTAGCCAGTGATAAATACTCGTTAACCGACTCCACCATTAGCCAAGTGATACATATTCTGACTCACTGACTCACTGGTTCACTGACTCCACCATTAGCCACTGGTATATACTAGTCAACCGACTCCACCATTAGTCACTGGTACATACTAGTTAACCTCTAATCATAGTTACTGCTTAACCGACATAACTCAAATTCACTAGCATATATTCGATAAGTGAACCTCTTACCACTAGTATATATACTGGTTAACCGTGTCCAGCGTTAACCGTGCAACTGGAGCTGTCTGTGATATGATATTATTCTGTATAGCGTTTGTGAGACATGCTGGCTTGAATGTCAGTAAATATTGTTCAAGAGGTGTAAATAATCTATATGAAATAAGTTATTTCTCCAAGAACATCGTCCACTGAACCATGAGGACACTGAGATTTTTTTGGAATGGAATGAATATTTTTTTGTTATAAGAACTCATGCAGTGTGAACCTACAACAAAGCATAATTACTTTGAAACTTGAAATGTCATCAATTTGGATAGTCACGTGTATATCAGAACGGAGAAAAACACGTTGTATTTGGCGATATGAGACGATGGGAGGTGGTTCACTATCAGATGCATTTTACTGTTACCGAAGATGTATAGAACATGCGGAAATTATCTAAATGTTGAATAAAAGGATAGGCAATGTCCTTCCAAACACTAAATATTTTGCATTCATTTTTTGTATATTGTTTGTTGGTATATACTATTGTGCAGCATTTTATACTTGTCATGAATGTATTGCCACCAATACACTGTGCCATTAAGAGAGTGTTCAAATGGAATTTGTGTTACATTTTGGTTTTCACTTTTTCAGTAAAATACAGATTCAATGTAATTTTAGTGGTTAAGTCATAATCGGAATCCGGGATTCAAACCCATATTCTGCAGTGACTTGGTTTCGTATCATGGACAGAATATTGACACATTGTGAACAGACAACTCCAAAAGCCTTCTGGCTTACTTCACCCGGCGTGCAGCTGGTCCAGGTACACAATGGAATCGTTGTACAGTTGTAAAGGTGCAGTCTTACTTCACCCGGCGTACAACTGGTTGAGGTACACATGGGAATCGTTGTACAGTTGTAAAGGTGCAGTCTCACTTCACCCGGCGTGCAGCTGGTCCAGGTACACATGGGAATCGTTGTACAGTTGTAAAGGTGCAGTCTCACTTCACCCGGCGTGCAGCTGGTCCAGGTACACATGGGAATCGTTGTACAGTTGTAAAGGTGCAGTCTCACTTCACCCGGCGTCCAACTGGTCCAGGTACACATGGAAATCGTTGTACAGTTGTAAAGGTGCAGTCTCACTTCACCCGGCGTGCAGCTGGTCCAGGTACACATGGGAATCGTTGTACAGTTGTAAAGGTGCAGTCTCACTTCACCCGGCGTGCAGCTGGTCCAGGTACACATGGAAATCGTTGTACAGTTGTAAAGGTGCAGTCTCACTTCACCCGGCGTACAGCTGGTCCAGGTACACATGGGAATCGTTGCACAGTTGTAAAGGTGAAGTCTGAATGCTGAGAAATGTTTACTAAGCAAAACTGAAAACTTGACACTCGGGGTTTTAAACTAGAATTTAATTCTGAATAATACTGAACATCTTGACATGAAAGGAAAATAAAAAAATCTCATTCTCGCCGAAACTCTTTAGCAACGATAACGTTCAACATGACGCTCACAGCCGTGAGAACTAATCGATTGATGGTTGTGGCCTCCCCAAGCGTCTCTTACAGCCATACAAGGACTCTTCGAGGGCCTGAGAACATTAGTAAACACACCCCGAGTAAGAAGTCTCCCGGTTGGTAGGCCACGATCGAATATTGCTTTCACTTTTCCATCAACTGTGAACGAGACCACTAAAAAACCTTATGTCTAGATCTTTAGGCACGGATCGTCCAAGCGTCGGAATGTTTCGTCCATATGTAGCATTATCCGGATATGTTTGAAATAGAGGGATCTGGTCAAAGATTTGCCTCTGTTGTTCACATTTCATTTAAAGTACCACCGCCACCACCACAAACAACAAACTAAACACTATTTGCACTATTTTATTACGGAAGTTATTCATATTACATTTTTCAGCCTTTTTATGAATTTTGACTTCAGTCCAATTTTAACTTTGACCTCGGTCCATTTGATTTGTTTTTCGGTCTATAGTCCCTCGACCTATTTCACTACAACCCGAACAAGATAGTGTTACAAAGAATGTTTCTATGTTGTCTGTGTGTGGATTATCGTGTTCCTTTTCTGTTAACATTTTTGTTGGTATACATGCTGCAAGCCTGGCAAAAGTTTCACTTCAGTCTCAATTTCCGCTGATCTGTTACACCAGCAGTACTCAGCAAAATGTTTTGACTTGAATTGGGTGATAGGTTCTAGAACATTTTTTTTAACAACTTCCAAATGTTATAAACTAGTTAAAGGGGCACTGATGCGGAGCGAATAATGTTTCTCGCCAACGGTCTAATTACGGAACCAAACTGCAAATTGGTCAGCGCCCGCTCTTTCGACCGGGACGGACAAAGGAACTAGGCTCCTGTCCAAATTAGCAGAATTTTTCACCCAAAAGAGTCAGGAGGCCGGTTGCCCATCATATGCCATTATTTAAAAATATCCATGGTATTCCTTGTCTGATCGTAACAAAATATCCCAGCAGTGTAGTTTGCTTGAATGGTATAGTTACTCAATTTGATCCTATTTCTGTGTTTTTAACCTCGATATTTAATCATGTTACATGAAAATATGATGTCTACAGGCACGTAGCAAGCCATTTATTTCAGTACGGAAGATTGCAAAGCTTTATATTTAGGTAGTTTTGAGTGTTGGTTGAGCTGTGATAGCAAATATCATACGTAAAGTTTGGTAGCTATGGTAGCTACAATGGTTTATTATTTATGATAATAAAAACACACAGTTGATTTATTTGAATTCGTAAACAATAAACGATGACTTTGGTAGAGAAATCTGAAAATTGTCTTACGTAACAAAAAAACCCTTATTTCACCTACTTACCCAAGTACACAGCAAATGCCTGTATGTATTACTTATGTAACGAAATTCCGTTGGTATCCTCAAAACAGTTTCGGCCCATATGTATTTATAACAGGTATAATTAGTAGTAACACCACTCAGGTTACACAACAAAGGTTCCCATTTGGCATTTCTCCTGTCTGGAGTAAATACTCAACATTATAAATTAAGGTCTGTATTGTAAATGTATTGTATGTTATGTAATATGTGCATGTAAGTGATGCAAGCGGGTTTATCAGCTGAGTTACAAAAACAAACATCGATCAAAGGATTAACCGATAACACACTGATTGATTAATTGCTTTTGTCAAAAGGTAGTGTGTGTAGATGACTACACCCTGTCGTAAAGTGCGATTGTAAAAACAACATCCTCCCTTCAAAGAATTAACCACCCTTGCGTTGATCGATTGATTGCTCATTATTGGTTAACTAAATTATTTAGAATAGCGGACATCATACAGTTAGTTGCCAGGTGTGCTATCTTGGGTGACCAATGAGAGGTTTATCAGGTTTTCACCAACGAAAAACGTGAAACGATGTGTTACTTTTTCGCAAATTAGACAGTTGTGTAAGACACGCGACACAGAGCAGGATTATTTACCAGCTGCAGATGAATGGAATACGATTTCTTTTACGTGGATATTGATACATTCCTGAACAAGGTAGTAGCCTGACATTGTTGCTATAAAATTAGTCTGTTTTACATTCATTATTTGCATTTTGTTTAAATTTATTTTTTGTAGCATTCAGCAGAATCGATATGACAGAAAACACACACTTGATCGCGTATGTGTGAAATAGGATCCACATTGGCAATCTATACTATGTATAAATGTTGCTGTTATGTTAGAAATTTAATATGAGTATAAGCAGACCATGTGTTCTTTTATTAATTTTCAAAATCATACAAATATGACAATAAACTAATTAGGGTTATGAGACAAAATATAGAGACGTACATTGGCTTCGGTATTTTTCCGTCCTAATAGTTTTTTACCAGTTCTACCACTGGCAGATGATTAATCTTCAAAGTGTTTCATTTGTTTTCATAATGCGTTTGTAATGAAGTTGATCTGTCTATAATTAAACTATCAGTTGCACATACGGACTGCGCAGCAGAAGTCACGAACCAGTCACGAATTCTGGGATATCATCCGGGTACTCACTGGAGAAAAACAATAACAAAAGTTTACATCAGTCCACGGAAATTGCTCCGCATCAGTGCCCCTTTTAACTACACGTCCAAATTTCATTTTGTCAGACTTTCCTTTGTTTTTCAGTTTACATCTGATATTTATGGTAGGCTGTCTATGTTTATCATCAATAATCTACCGTAAAAAAACATATGTTCCTCCAGTTTGCGCAGCTGACTTGTAAAGATGTCAAGTTGGCCAGTTTTCTGTCAATTTGAAAGACAAAAAATGCACACTTTTGCTACAAATAATGCTGTAAAAAATAGCGTTTTAACACATTAAGTACTTTCTGGCCGTACTATTTTCAATATTCTAAATATTGAATACATAACATTCAACAAGATGTATTTCCTCATTTAAAAAAAACGCACTCTTCGAGGAAACGGACAACTGGATTGCTTCAGACCACGTGACATTCCTCGGAACTGAGTGTTCACGTGATTCATCATATGACACTCAAAATGGCGACGTGTAGCGCGCTATTGAGTTGTTCGAAAACGATATATTTTTTTATTGTCGTTATCGTTTTGGTAAGTCATTAAATTGTTCATTAAGATGCTACTGTGAATGAACACATGTGTGAATTATAATTCTTCCGCTGACAATCAAAAGCTGACCTTGTTCTATTAATGATTTCGTGTCTTAAGGGGGGGGGGGCGGGAGAAACTACGTCGTATAGAACAAATATATGGATGACAACTTCTTTAATACTGACCAGGAAGTTTCGATACAGTCATTCACTCTTGGAAAACGATTCAAGTACCTGTATCGAAACGCCGTGACCTAGTATTAATGAAGTTTTCATCCATACATCCTTCTTCTCTGTGACTTCCAACTTCTATATATGCAACTCAATTAAGCGAATGTGTTACAGCACTTTTGCATCAGGGTTATTAGAATATAGGAAACCATTAAAATCTCGACCTAACAAACCTGGGGTTATGACATAAATTTTTTGATTAGTTCATGATTTATCATTCATCATGTACACGCACTTTCCAAATGAAGATCTTTAGAATCGCTTTTGTGTAATATTTAACACACAACTGTGACAGATTTACACCAGAGACCATATATACTTGTGTGTGGTCAAGGTTTACACTGAGAAAAGCAATGCGCAGATGAATCTCAATATTGTCAGTGATCGAATGGTACTGATCAATGTTGGTTCAAATGTGGGTGACATTAAAATTTTGTTTGTAGCAGTTACCGACCTGTGAAGGTCCCAGGGAAGAATAGGCCTTCAGCAACCCATACTTGCCATAAGGCAAGTATGGCGTCTAACGGGATCGGGTGGTCAGACTCGCTGAATTGGTTGACACATGTCATTGGTTCCCAATTGTGCAGATCGATGCTCATGTTGTTGATCACTGGATTGTCTGGTCCAGACTCGATTATTTACAGACCACTTCCATATAGCTTGAATATTGCTGAGTGCAGCGCAAAACTAAACTCACTCACTCACTCATGGTAGCATTTACCATGGTGTTATCCATTTGGGGTGTAGAAACTTTGGAAAGATTATATTTTTATTGGTTATTTTTATTAGTTATTCTATGCCAGGGAATTATGGGTCTGTGCCTGTGCCTGTGGCTGTGACTGTGGCTGCTATGACAATCATTAAACTAAACCTAAATCCTAAGCCCTTGACATATAATTTCTAATAAATAGAATACATTTCAAGCAGGGTTTATGAGTGGAACTCTTGCTGAAACTTTGTGTTTTTGTTGATTAGTGAATGCTATTTTTATAAGCAAGAAAGAAAATGAATATATAGAAGAAACATTCTGCATTTAAATAATTTGAAATCTTCAGCACCTCAGCTGTACACAGAACAAATCTCATGATCTTTTAGTACTTGCACTTGTTGCTTCATTTGCAGAATCGACTTTCAGCCAACATTGCTTAAGCATGCAGAGTTTAATGTGTCTCGACATGTTTGACAGAATGTTGGTCATCAAAGTATCAAAGTATTTCCAAACAACAGCTCAGTCACCTGTTTTAACTTTCTGTATTTGCTGTTTCTTGGGAAAGAAATTTGCAGTGAAATACTAGCTAGCTCTTGTGTAACTTTCACTTTGAATGTGAATTACAAAAGTTGGTAAGTGTGAACTTATCGGAGCAGAATAGTGACTCCTACAAGTTCTCATGATCCTTGTGTTCCCATGCTGTGAGACTTTCCCTGGTTTGGGCCAGGTTAGGTCGCTGTGGAACATTCCCTGGTTTGGGCCAGGTTAGGTCGCTGTGGAACATTCCCTGGTTTGGGCCAGGTTAGGTCGCTGTGGAACATTCCCTGGTTTGGGCCAGGTTAGGTCGCTGTGAGACATTCCGTGGTTTGGGCCAGGTTAGGTCGCTGTGAGACATTCCCTGGTTTGGGCCAGGTTAGGTCGCAGTGGAACATTCCCTGGTTTGGGCCAGGTTAGGTCGCAGTGGAACATTCCCTGGTTTGGGCCAGGTTAGGTCGCAGTGGAACATTCCCTGGTTTGGGCCAGGTTAGGTCGCAGTGGAACATTCCCTGGTTTGGGCCAGGTTAGGTCGCAGTGGAACATTCCCTGGTTTGGGCCAGGTTAAGTCGCAGTGGAACATTCCCTGGTTTGGGCCAGGTTAGGTCGCAGTGGAACATTCCCTGGTTTGGGCCAGGTTAGGTCGCAGTGGAACATTCCCTGCTTTGGTCCAGGTTAGGTCATTACCCTCCCGTCTGTCTTTATAAACCAAACCAAACACAAACACAATAACCAGCTTAACATCAGTATTCAGAATGGTATTGTGTACTCTGTTTTAGATGTATTGGATCCATGTGTAAATTAGGTACATACAGTTTTGGAATGTTTAAAAAGCTATGAAATGCCAATGCTCTGGAAAATCTTGTATATATTTTGTGGTTGTTTTGTAGAGTGAGTACAAGACACTGTGTTGAGGATGTTTAGGACACTGTTTGTGTTATGGTGGTACAGGACACTTGTGTTAAGGAGTAGAGGACACTGTGTTGAGGGAGTACTGGACACAGTGAGTGTGTTTGTTTGGGGAGTATAGGACACTGTTTGTGTGAGGGGAGTACAGGATACAGTCGGTGTTTGTGTTGAGGGAGGAGGACACTGTTTGTGTTGAGGGAGTACAAGACACTGTTTACATGCAGGTGGCACAGCCAGTCCACTGTGAGAAGGCAGCCAGCAATGTGGAGAGAGTGCACATCATATTCATGAACCACCTTGGTAAGTAGTAGTGCTGTCATCAACTCTAACATATTATCTGCTGCTTCAGCAAGAGTTTCAACAGCTACACGCAGTTGCCCAGGTTGGAAGCTGGAACAAGACTGAGCATTGTCTCAAAGTTAGTAATTAGCAGATTGAAATCATGATCACAATGTCAATCTTGTGGACCAAGGGTGACAACTGGCACACATGACTGGCAGACATGAGTGTCTCTCAAATTGGTGATGAGCTACACAGCCCTACGGGTGTTACAGTTAGTGGACAGACGATTCAACACAGATGAAACCTGTACGCCGGATGCCTAAATGTTCTCCCACAACTGACAAGCTAAGCCATCATGTCATGCATGAATGAGTGAGTGAGTGAGTTTAGTTTTACGCTGCACTCAGCAGTATTCCCGCAATATGGCAGCGGTCTGTAAGAATCAAGTCTGGACCAGACAATCCAGTGATCAACAGCATGAACATCCACCTGCGCAATTGGGAACCAATGACATGTGTCAACCAAGTCAGCGAGCCTGACCACCCGATCCCGTTAGTCGTCTCTTACAACAAGCATAGTCACCTGTTATGGCAAACATGGGTTGCTGAAGGCCTATACTACCCGGGACCTTCACAGGTCATTTTTGAATGAATCAGGTAGTCAAAGATTACTTTGAATAGGTGTGGCAGAGACAAAACAAGTGTTGACATGCAACTGACATTAGAGAGAATGATGGTTTGGGGGGTGGATGAGTGAACAAGAGGGCAAGGATCATTGTGACTGGTAAACATCTTAACATGATATATACTGTACACTAAAGAAATGTAAGTTTTTTTTTTGTCAAGTTTTTAAAATAAAAGACATAAACATGAATGCTTACTTTTATGTGGTTTCATTTTTTTAAACCTGCGTTTCTTTTGCTGTTCAGTATATATTCATAGACAGTAATGCCCTGGCACCATCTTTGTAGCACAGGTGGACATCATGATGAACTTGATGACATCACACTGCTATGACTTTGCTGCAATGCAAGTCTTGTGGTAGGTACAGTGTTGAGACATTTTTCACTGAAAACTAATGAAGATTGATTTTTGATGATAAATAGAATCTCACTCTCAGATCTTGTAATTTTGTCAACCCATGGTGATATAATTAATTTCAGTAGACACTTGAGGGACATTCTCTATATACGAGTGAATCTATGCAGAACCACTCAAGTCAGTTTGACCCTGAAATCCCGCACACTCACTGACCTATCCCCAGACACAGAATATTTTATCATTTGGGGAGGTCAGTACGAGGGGGACAGACCAGAGACACAGGAAGACATTCAACTGCTCAGCTGAATATGGAGTATTCTTTTATTAAAAATAACCAGCTGTTAAATGATTTTCTAGTTAATTTCACATACGTTACTCTCACATGTGGTGTAATTTTCATATGATTTTCTCCCATAAAGATTCATGTAAGAATTGATCTCTAGTAACCGATTACTATCCTAAGAGACAACTAATGGGACTGGGTGGTCCAGCCTTCTGTCTTAGTTAACATATTATCATCGCACACCAATTGCGTGAATCGATGTTCATGCTGTTGGTCCCTGGACTGTCTGATCTAGATTCAGTTATTTTACAGACCGATGCTATATAGCTGGAATATTGATGAATGTCTCGTAAAACTATACTCACTCACTCATATGAACTTTACTGAACAGAAGATCTAATGCTTCAAGATCATTGTGCCAGTACATAAGATGCAACTTGAGATATTTGCACTTTTCAGATGCAGGTTACAATGGTATTTCCCCTACAGTCGGTTTCATCAACAATGTACTGAACACTTACTTCCTACTGTACTTTCCCCGAGCGGTACAGTTGGCCCAACAACTAAGGCATGATGGGTATGAAGAAACCTTCATCTACACCACTCATCCATGGCTGGTCAGCCTGTACCTGGACTGTCCGAACCTGACACTCAGCAATATCAAACTTGCGGTAGGTTTGGGTGACAGTATTGTTGAATGTCCCAGGCATCACACTAGTGGTAGGTTCTGTTGACCCATCTGTTGAATGTTACAGACATGACACTAGTGGTAGGTTCTGCTGACCCATCTGTTGAATGTTACAGACATGGCATTAGTGGAAGGTTCTGTTGACCCATCTGTTGAATGTTACAGACAATACTCTAGTGGAAGGTTCTGTTGATCCATCTGTTGAATGTTGCAGACATGACACTAGTGGTAGGTTCTGCTGACCCATCCGTTGAATGACACTAGTGGTAGGTTCTGTTGACCCATCTGTTGAATGTTACAGACATGACACTAGTGGTAGGTTCTGCTGACCCATCTGTTGAATGACACTAGTTGTAGGTTCTGTTGACCCATTTGTTGAATGTTACAGACATGACACTAGTGGTAGGTTCTGTTGATCCATCTGTTGAATGTTGCAGACATGACACTAGTTGTAGGTTCTGTTGACCCATCTGTTGAATGTTACAGACATGACACTAGTGGTAGGTTCTGCTGACCTACCTGTTGAATGACACTAGTGGTAGGTTCTGTTGACCCATTTGTTGAATGTTACAGACATGACACTAGTGGTAGGTTCTGTTGACCCATTTGTTGAATGTTACAGACATGACACTAGTGGTAGGTTCTGTTGATCCATCTGTTGAATGTTGCAGACATGACACTAGTTGTAGGTTCTGTTGACCCATCTGTTGAATGTTACAGACATGACACTAGTGGTAGGTTCTGCTGACCTACCTGTTGAATGACACTAGTGGTAGGTTCTGTTGACCCATTTGTTGAATGTTACAGACATGACACTAGTTGTAGGTTCTGTTGACCTATCTGTTGAATGTTACAGACATCATATGAGCTGTAGGTTTTGCTGACCCATCTGTTGAATGTTACAGACATGACACTAGTGGTATGCCCCAATGGTAAAGCTGTTGTATATAGAGGTATGTACTGTCTTCCTAGTACCCCAATGGTAAGGCTGTTGTATATAGAGGCATGTACTGTCTTCCTAATGCCCCAATGGTAAGGATGTTGTATATAGAGTTATGTACTGTCTTCCTAGAACCCCAATGGTAAGGATGTTGTATATAGAGGCATGTACTGTCTTCCTAGTACCCAAATAGTAAAGCTTTTGTATATAAAGGCATGTGCCGTCTTCCTAGTACCCCAGTGGTAAGGCTGTTGTATATAGAGGTTTGTGCATGTCTTCCTAGTACCCCAGTGGTAAGGCTGTTGTATATAGAGGCATGTACTGTCATCCTAGTACCCCAGTGGTAAGGGGGTTGTATATAGAGGTATGTACTGTCTTCCTAATGCCCCAATGGTAAGGATGTTGTATATAGAGGTATGTACTGTAGTCCTTGTACCCCAATGGTAAGGATGTTGTATATAGAGGCATGTACTGTCTTCCTAGTACCCAAATAGTAAAGCTATTGTATATAAAGGCATGTGCCGTCTTCCTAGTACCCCAGTGGTAAGGCTGTTGTATATAGAGGTTTGTGCATGTCTTCCTAGTACCCCAGTGGTAAGGATGTTGTATATAGAGGTATTTGTATGTCTTCCAAGTGCCCCAGTGGTAAGGCTGTTGTATATAGAGGTTTGTGCATGTCATCCTAGTACCCCAGTGGTAAGGGGGTTGTATATAGAGGCATGTACTGTCTTCCTAATGCCCCAATGGTAAGGGTGTTGTATATAGAGGTATGTACTGTCTTCCTAGTATCCCAATGGTAAGGATGTTGTATATAGAGGTATGTACTGTCTGCCTTGTACCCCAGTGGTAAGGATATTGTATATAGAGGCATGTACTGTTATCCTAGTACCCCAGTGGTAAGGGGGTTGTATAAAGAGGTATTTGTATGTCTTCCAAGTGCCCCAATGGTAGGGATGTTGTATATAGAGGTATGCACTGTCTTCCTAGAACCCCAATGGTAAGGATGTTGTATATAGAGGTATGTACATGTCTTCCTAGTGCCCCAGTGAGAAGGATGTAGCTGCCTTCAGGGAAGCAGTCATGCGTGGAGACATCACATGGCATGCTGGTCCTATGAACATGCAGCCGGAGAACATGAACCAAGCCTTGTTTGAGTTAAGTCTGAACATCAGCCTGGATTTGGATGCAGAGTTTGGTATCAAGAGAAAGTATGCCACACTGAGTCAGAGGGATGTCCCAGGTACGTAACCCAGAATGTACACATGGTAGGGGGAGATAACTCCTTCAAACACTATGTAATGAGGCAAGTTGTGTTGAAACATGCATGCTTTCTGTGCAGGCATGACAGCAGCTGTGGTCCCCGTTCTCAGCAAGTTCAACATCATGGCTGTATCAGTTGGTGTCAACCCTGGCACAAGCCCTCCTGCAGTCCCCAACCCTTTCGTTTGGAAGTTCCGTGACTCTCAGGTCATTGCTATGTGGAACAAAGGTGAGATGTGCAGGTATTCAAGATATATGTTTGAGATAACTCAATATAAGGGTGAAGTGTTGGGTATAGTTCAATGCAGGGGGTGAACTGTTGGATATAGTCTTGTGTAGTGGTCAGTATATGGTAATTTGAAGGAATCTTTTTTTTATTCAAATGATATTTGCTTTCCTTGACATAATAAACCATATAACCCTGATGAGGGAATGTAACTGGACCTGGCCCTTTTATTGAGTAAAAACTTTTATTGCCTGTAGATGCATTTGGTGGGTGTATTTGTGGTTTATCATATTTGTTTGCTGTTGCAGTATCAGTCTTTGTGATATTATCTCATCTGGACTTGATTTAAGACTTGCTTTTGGACCATAGTTTTTTGGCCAGTCACTTTATTGCACCCATTCATTCTGTGTTTATATTGATGGGATATCCCAGGTTGTATATGTCATCTTCTGTCATCTTCTCCTGCTAGGTGGGTACCCCATAAACCCAGGACCCACCCCGGCCGACCCTGAAGGGATGTCAAAAGAAAACTGTGTCATTGTGGATGGGTTCACAGATGTCCTTTGTTTTGCATTTAGATCCGACAACAGTGGGCCACCTCAGAGTGTCAATGTAAGTGAATATCCACTTAGCACCTGTCTATGCAGGCTAATAAAGTAGGGAATAACAAACATATGATGGATTGAGGGTATCTCTGAATGTGCTGACAGTCTTTGGACAGATTGCTCAAATATATATAGTTGCTCTATTAATGAAATGTCTAGATTTTCCAGAGGCAAAAGGCGTAACATCACTTTTCCATCTTGGAAAGTATGAAATATCAGTCACTCTGTTGCCCCTGAAATGCCCTTCATTTCTTTTTGTTTCAAAAGATATTCCCACACATACATGTTTTTATCGTGAAATTAATCACAGTTCATTTTATTGTGAAGTTAATCACAGTTCATTTTATTGTGAAATTTAATCCTGTTTGTCAGGAGATTCTCAGCAATTATGAAGTAGTTCGTGGAGAATTCCCGGGTGCCAAGCTGATGGCGTCAACATTTGACAACTTTGTGGAAGCACTTCAGCCAATCAAAAGCCAGCTTCCTGTGGTGGAAATGGAGGTTGGTGACACCTGGATACAAGGCATCTCCTCAGACCCAGTCAAGATGGCCAGATACTGGGCCTTTGCCAACAAGTTGCAGGACTGTGTGAGGAATGGTTAGTATATATGAGTAGTGTCTGGT
Source organism: Haliotis asinina (assembly GCF_037392515.1). Taxonomy (NCBI): domain Eukaryota; kingdom Metazoa; phylum Mollusca; class Gastropoda; order Lepetellida; family Haliotidae; genus Haliotis; species Haliotis asinina. The sequence goes on along the minus strand of NC_090281.1, from coordinate 21,593,227 downwards.
AGTGTTGGTATTGGCATACAACCTTTGATACAATACATGACTTCAGCTGTGGTATGATACAAATCCTGGTACAATGGTGGCAGTATGATATGTTTCATGATACTAAAATCTTTAAATCTAACACCAAAGTCTTTATTTATTGAACAAAATCAAAACAAAACCATTTCAAAGTATTTCATCAGATTCCACTTGCGTTATTAAGTATTTGTTCACATATAATTATGTTTATACATGAACTTTGTGAATGTAAATAAAATGGGTGTTTTACATATAAAGTTCCTGATGCATCAATTTCAGAGAAACGTAATGAAGGAAAATATGTATTCATAGAGAGCTAGATTTTGCAGACCACACAAGAAAAACAGATTTAGAGTTATCTCCCTTCCATCCACTTCCATTTACAAAACATCAGTATTTTCTGTGCATCATGTTGCATTTAGTGTTATTCATGATAAACAAGTAACTACTGTGAAGTACTGAGTGAGCTGCTATTGGCAGTGGAGTGTATTGCAGTGCATCTTGCTTGTACACGGGATGCACTAAAAATAATAGAAGAATGCTCAGCCAATCAGACAGCTACATTTATGTGAGAGGTAAGATAAACGGCTATGTAAACCTTTGTATCGATTTACTGTATCTTGCTCCATGGTTGGATGCATCAATACGTATCAACGGATCATCACACCACTAGTGTATGAGGCAGACCATGGTTAGCAGTGGTTGTCTTACACTGAGCCAATCAATGTACCACGCTTACAACCGAGTAACATTTTCCATGTTACTCACTGGAAATGTCAGAATGTGGGAATTTGAGTGGTACATAAGTTTTACTGGTTTGGCTGTTGCCTAACTCCGGTACTCGTTATTATGATCCAATACACATGCTTTGAACAGTCCAGAATGAACATTGAGGTGTTTGGTAAGATAAATACATTGTTTGATGGTCCCTGGTTTGATGGCTCCTCTGCGTTTGATGGCTCCTCTGCGTTTGATGGCTCCTCTGCGTTTGTCTATGTTCCCTTCACCACAGTTCACTCACCATCTAAATGGACCACCTTTATATCCCACTGGTCAGTACCTATCCAAGATCTACTGTGCTTAACACTTTGTTATCATTTGCATACCTTGGCTTCACTAATGATCTGTGACCTCTGTAACCAGGTCAGTGCTCGGGAGATGACCCCCGGATCAAGGCGGCTGTCCGATACCTAATCAAACTGCCAGAGCACACGTGGGGCCTGCCATCTGTTGGAGACCTGGTTAACTGGACAAACACAGCCTTTAGTCGTGCAAGACGTGGTCAGTTTTGTATTGAAACATGATACTTTTATTAAAATTGTCCTGAGTTTCATGTACACTACTCAAAATAAGTAAAAGATCACCTGATATATTTTTAGGGTTAGTTAGTCTGAATAGGCCATATTCTCCTGACTTTTTCTAAAGGTTATGCCAGAGTCTCATGAAAAAATTCAGGCATTGTGTAACTTCTTTTGAGTAGTGTATAGAAATAGTTTTTGTTGTTGCTTTCCAGGAAAGACATGCATCACTTCTCACCACTTCTACCACAATGTTATTATTCCTTTTCACCACCTCTATTATAATGTTATTATTCCTTTTCACCACCTCTACCACAATGTTATTATCCCACATCACCAACTCAGTTGCAATGTTTTTATCCCTCATAACCACCTCTACTATAATGTTAATATTCCTCATCACCCCCTCTACTACAATGTTATCCCTTGTCACCATCTACAATGTATTATCCCATGTCACTAAATCAGTTGCAATGGTATTATCCCTCGTCACCAACTCTATTGACGTGTTATTATCCCTCATCACCACCACTACTACAATGTTATTTTCCCCTTTACCACCTCTACTACAATGTTATTATCTCTCAAACCACCACTACAATATGTTGTTATGCCACATCACCAACTCTTGCGATGGTATTATGCCACATGACCAGTTCATTTGCAATTTTGTTATCCCTCATCACCAACTCTATTGCAGTGTTATTATCCCTCACCACTACCACTACTGCAATGTTATTTTCCTAATCACCACTTCTACTACAATATTATTATCCCTTAACTCCACCCTTCTACATTGTTATTATCCCCATCACCCCTCTATTACAGTGTTATTATCCATCATCACCACCTCTACTACAGTGTTTTTATCCCTCATCACCACCTCTGCTACAGTGTTATTATCCATCATCACTACCTCTACTATGATGTTATTATCCCTCATCACCACCTCTACTACGATGTGATTATTCCTCATCACCACCTCTACTACGATGTTATTGTCCCTCATCACCACTTCTACTACACCTCTACACCTCTAACTCTACTACAGTGTTATTATCACTCATAACCACTTCTACTACAATTTTATTTTCCTCATCACCACCTATACTACAATTTTATTATACCTCATCACCACCCTTCTACAATGTTATTGTCCCTCATCACCACTTCTACTACACCTCTACACCTCTAACTCTACTACAGTGTTATTATCACTCATAACCACTTCTACTACAATTTTATTTTCCTCATCACCACCTATACTACAATTTTATTATACCTCATCACCACCCTTCTACAATGTTATTGTCCCTCATCACCACTTCTACTACACCTCTACACCTCTAACTCTACTACAGTGTTATTATCACTCATAACCACTTCTACTACAATTTTATTTTCCTCATCACCACCTATACTACAATTTTATTATACCTCATCACCACCCTTCTACAATGTTATTATCCCTCATCAATCCACTCCTCAATCTGCAGGAATAAACTACAGGAACTGTGAGATTGCATGGCTGGAACAGCGCCAGTTCATTGACTTTGCATTCTCCAGCCTCCAGGACCACCCCCTGGCATTGGCAGTGAAGCAGGAATGGGAGGAACAGACCCCCTTTAGACCAGATCTCACAGGTGGGTGGGCTTGTGATATAGACCCTGACAATTTTGGTGACCTCATTAAAAATGGATCTATACTTTGTATTGATGTCTGTCTGTTAAGATTTAGTGACAAAAGTCTACAGGAGGTCATATCATCTATCAATGGAGTATACCTGTGATTTAGAATGACAATAATACATACGTGTGTTACCTGTATTTACACACTGAGATGAGTCTGTGTGCACTGGACAGCTTCAAACATACAGATGCAAAGGTGAGCAAATATTGGATGCCATCATATCTGATGTTATTGTGAGGTGACATCCAGCAAAACACCTGGTGCGACTATCAGCAAGGTGGTGCTTACAAAACCATTATCAGCCTAAAGCACATACAATGGGTTGTCTCAGACAGTCTTTTCAAGATCATACATGGTTAAACTATATAATCATTGATGTGCATTGTAAATCCCCTGGTTGGGAATTGTGAATCCTTGGGATGTGGATTGTAATCGCTACTCTGGGATTTACATTTGATATGTAAAGATGACAGTAACAATGGAAATGGTTTGAATATGTTTTCTTTTGTTACTGAAGTCAGTTGAAATTAAACGTCAATGAAACACATTTGATTGATGGACCACGGTTCGTGGCTGCCACACTTGGCATCACCTCTGTACCACAAATGGTGATTCTGTCTTCTCTCGTCTGTTCTTTATGTTCTTTATACTTCCATAGATAGATAAGCTGAGCTATTTTTAACAATAAAATTTATGGCTCTAATGCTACACTTTCTTGAAAACTTTAGTTACAAATCTGCAACCAATTTTGAAACCTGGGCGTATTTTTATTACTGCAGACCCAAGATGCTTTTAATCACAAGAAACCTCTCATGTTCTCTAACTTCCACCATAGCAATAATCCTTGTGCACACCACTTGCTGTGTTTTTACGAGTAGCCTTCCTGGTTCAAGCTGTGCTAACCTAATCACTGTGGATGTGCTATGGGGCAGCACAGCACAGCTGTTGAAACCACTTTCTCTCCCAGTGCTGGGGTGAAATTAATGAATCGTTTGAACTCCAATTTCATTGGCTTTTTTGTTGCTTTATTTTTCAACTTTATAAGCTGAATTTGCATTTTTGATACTTTGTTACTGTAAATCTTCAAAGTTTGTTTTGCATTGCATATGACCTTTAAAGGGTGGTTGCTTTTCTTTCTGCCGACACCAAGCTCTTGTTTCACTGTGTCCTGCAAGGTTTTGTGACCAACAGGAGTACCATGATACCATTGCGTTTCCTTTGGGATTTTCAAAGGTGTCAAATAAAACTCATCCTTCCCCTTTTCACTCAGTGTCTTCGGGCTCAAACAATTTATAACCTCTAAAAATGTGCATCCACTAATGTCTTGATAACATATCACTTTTGCTACAATTAGAACTAAATAAATTTGGTAAAGCAATTTCCATTTATTTCACATTAAACAAACAGGGTCTGCTGTCATTGCTGCATGTTGGTGTAGCAGCGCTTTTTATTCATAGTGTAAAACCAAGTTCAATCACGATTTGCAAACATAACAAACACCATGTTTCATAAACGTCATATGTTAAATGTTCGTTTGTTCCAATGTTGTCTGAGTCTTGCTGTTGAATGCCGCCTTAACACATCTTCACCTTTCTTCTGTTTCATGGACCCTTCTTTTTAAGGATTTCCCTTAACTTCCTCTCTATTCTGAACTACCCAACCCATTCTTTGGGATTTTCCCTATTCTATTTATAGATCACATCAAAGAGTTCCTTTGATGTTGTACCTGCTTCATTATAGGCTGTTGTGTCCTCTGACCTTACTTCCTTTGGCTACCAGTTTTCCACCTCACTCCACTTGCTGTTGTTGAGCTGGAAACACCTTTTCCCTTCCTCAGGCTTGACTCAAAAACAGCTTCATCCTTCACTTCAATAAAACCCTCAAATCATCACAACTGTCTTGTCATCCTTAGCAACAGCCCAGAGGTGGACCCAAAAAACATGTCTACATTGGAATCCACTCTGAACAGGATTTACTGCTTCTGACACTGTGCACTGTATAATTTGTGAAACTAAATCTTTGTAGAAAGCATATTGACCCCTTTTTGTTTGGTTTACTAGCCCAAGTAGCTCAGGTTCAGTCTAAAGACATAGTGTGGATTAAAAGGTGTGTTGTTTGAGGGAACTGGGTGTTACATATGTTTGTTTATATTTCAGGCTACAAGCTGGTAGTCAACACCACCCAGGTGTTTACATGTAATGATGGGATCAAGCTGCAGTTCAGAAAGGACGGGTCATTGGTGGAGCTATATGATCCCTACAACAGGGTGAGCCCTTCGCTTCACATCATCTGGCTTCTTTCTTATCACTGAAGTTTGGGTCATTGTTGCTGCAGCAGTGCCTCAGTGCATTTCCACATTTTTGACATGCTATGTTGAGTGAGTGATTGATTGAGTGAGTGAGTGAATGAGTTTGATTTTATGCTCCTTTTTTCAATATTCCAGCAATATCATGGTGGGCGACACAGAAATGGGCTTCACACATTGTAGCCATGTGGGGAGTCGAACCTGGATCTTTAGTGTGATGAGGCAATGCTTTAACCACTATGTTACCACACCACACCACATGCCATGTTGAAAACACAGTTAAAATTTACAACACCCAGAATATCCAATTCTTTGCACCCCTGACTCCATCAATAAAGCTTTGGGCACATCATTGTGATGTGACTGGTCGAGAGTACCCACATACAAGTGAGGAGTAGGTTGACAGTAAACCCTGTAGCCTATTTTTTAAACTTTTACAGTCCACCATCTTTGAGATTTTCTTCATGTTTTCTTTTTGTGTAAAGAGTGCAATATCTTGGGACAGCTCATACATACTCGACCCCTGGGAACCTGGTACAAGTCTTGTACAGGGAAGAAACCTTTCAAAATGTCCCTCTTGACCACAGGACCAGTGAGTGGACAGTAATTAGTGGTCCTGTATGTACCTCATTGGTCCAAAATAACCTTCGTATATTTACTTAACTATCAACGCAAAATTCACTGGCCACCAGGACCACCTCAAACTTATTTTGTGGTCCTGGTGAATTTGTACTAGCCAGGGACTACAGCACCAGCATAAAGATTAGGTGCCTGACTCTGAGGGTGCGGGTTCGAATCCCGGATGGGACTCAACCGAAAAAAGTACTAGAATTTGTACTTTACTAAGAAAGTGAAATCCCAAATATGACATATGTTACCAGCATAAAGATTGCACATTGTAATACATTCCTGCTTTTTTGTAGATTTGGTCAAATATTTTTCCTTTTGGCATATCTGTACGGGAAGTTGCCATTATAACCACTTGTAATTTACTGGTAGGTGAGGTGGGCCTCTTCAGAAAACCCAATGGGTCAGATCCAGTATGTCACTTACAACGAGACAGACTTTGTGTATATGGCCTCCGTGTACAACTATGGAGGGGGAGGTGCAGGTTATGACAAACCTAATTCCACCAAGAATGCCAACCCAGACTCCAGACAGTGGAATTACTTCATGGACAGTCTGTATGAACGGATGTGTGAGTGTGACAGGGGTCTTGATCCTTTGTTCAGGGGTATTTTGTAAAGAGTTAGTTTTTGATGTTTTACATCTAATAGATTTTATATTTTAGAACATGTCTGCATTTTGTGTTCCTGAAATTTGAAATATTCTGCGTTTTATGTTCATCGCTGTGGCTTCTGATTGAGCCAAATACATCTGGGCTCTTTTGACAAAGCGTCAGCCACGTCTTATAGACGTGCATATAGTTGACTGTAGAAGGGGATGAACGCAGTACGCTTTGAAAGACCTTACTTGACCTTAGTTAAGTGTAGTTAGACATATTGAAGCATAGTTTATAATAGATCACCACACTTATGACCATACTTTGAACTTTGGCCATGGTTCAAAATATCTCTTCTGTTACCTTGAATGCCAAGAGCCAATTGTTACTGTAGTTTGAACATGTTTGACCCTAGTCTCCCCAGTTGACCATGTCTGACCCTACAACATCATTGTGTTGACCATAGTACAACATGGCACTGTAATCAAACTATGGTTTGCTTCATTAATCATTATGGTCCAGTGGAACAATGTTCACGACTATAGGATGTAAGCAGGCCGAAGACAGCTCCTTGGGATGAACTCAGCTAGTTTTCTATATGAAACATTGTCAGTAGTCACTGGATTCTCAAAGATGTCCTCCCAGTGTAGCAAGAGTGTGAACTGGTTGCTTGGCTTCTGTACATCAGCAGATAATGCCAGCTGTGACTTGATCATGAGACTGAGGCCAGCAGACCCAGAGATGTATCTGAAGTATGGAGCTCCTCTTGAGATCTGGCTGCATCATGTCACACACGGAGTAGATGAACAACACTTAAATGGAGGTATGTAGTTTAGTATTACAGGGACATGTGTAGCTCAGTGTTACAGTGACGTGTGTAGCTGAGTGTTCCAGTGACATGTGTAGCTTTGTGTTACAGTGACATGTGTAGCTCAGTGTTACAGAGACATGTGTAGCTCAGTGTTACAATGACGTGTAGCTCAGTGTTGCAGTGGCATGTGTAGCTTAATGATCCAGTGACATGTAGCTTATAGTTACAGGGACGTCATGGTTTCTGCATGTTCATGAGTACATGGTACATGGTACATGGGTATGTTGCAAGGTACATGGGTGTGTTGAAAGTTAACTTGAGTTCACAATGATGTTATGGTAAATATGGGTCAACAAAATGTCACAGCTCTAGCTCTTCTTGATTTGTCAAGTGCCTTTGACACTATTGACCACAAAAGTCTCCTTCACAGACTTGAGACTCGTATCAGCACTGCCCTTAAGTGGATTCAATCCTATCCTCTTTCCGCACCCAGTCAGTTAAAATTCCTTATGTCTCCTCTCAAAAATCAGCTCTGTTGTTTGGTGTGCAACAAGGTTCAGCTTTGGGACCATTTCTTTTCACAGTTTACATCCTGCCCGTTGGAGACATAATTCAAAAACATTTTCGAGATTTCCATCTATGTGCAGGCTCAACTCCATGTCAGCTTCCAATCATCTGAACTTTCATGCAACCTCTCAAAACTGGAACAGTGCATTCAGGAAATCAGAATGTGGATTGTATCTAACTTTCTCATTTTGAATCCAAACACCATCTCAGACAGCTAGAATCTGACTCTATGTGTCTTCACATTGGTCATACTGAGGTTTAGCCCTCTCACAGTGCATGGAATCTGGGAGTAATTCTTGATTCCACCATGTCCATGGAAGCCCATATTGTTTCTGTCAGCAGAGCTTGCTACTTCAGCATTTTCATTATCAGTAGAGTATGCCGCTCTCTTGACACTCAAACCTGCAAAACGTTGATACACCAACTGATAACTTCAAAACTTGATTCAGACACTTTAAAGAATTCAGAACTCACCGTCCTGATGTATATCCCATTGTTCCTGCTATGATTATATATCTCCTGTGCTTCAGTCACTTCACTGGCTTCCTATCTCTTCAAGAATCATCTTCAAACTCCTTGCCCTCACTCATGACTCTCTACAATGAAACTATCTCAAAGATTTATCTCCGCTTACTCATCTCAGCAGAATCTCATGTCCTCCAATGACTCTCGGCTCAACCAAGATCACTAAATCGACTCTTTTGTAAGCCCACAACTCTGGATTTGCTTCCCCAAACCACAGACATACAACCACTAAAGATGCCTTTAAATCACTGCTTAAGACTCACCTATTTCTATCTGTGTATCAGTTGATATTCATTCTGTGTTTTATGAATATATATTCTGTTTTCATCACTGTATCAATACCACTAAGCATCTGTAAGGTGGATATTAGGCACTTTACAAATGTGTTATTATATTATTATCATCCCCGCAACTTCATGGGATGGATGTTTGATATGTATGTCCATCCCATGGTCCGTCCGTGCGTCTGCCTTACTTTGTCCAAAGCAGATCTCCTAAACTATTTGCGATAACTTAACCAAACTTGTCACACATATCAAGCATGATCTCTAGATATACCTTTTGGGGATTAGACCCACACATAAATGTTACTTTTATCGATTTCCATGGAATCATCAAGCTGTGACTATGGCAGATGATGAGGATGTTACTTTGTTCAGAGCAGATCTCCTAGACTATACCTGCCATCTTCATTAATCTTGTCACACGTATCAAGCATGATCCCTAGATGTGCCTTTTTGGGATTGGGCCCAGATATGAATTCTGTTTTGTGCGGAAACATGACAGGCTGAGACTAAGAGGGTGTCAGCTAAAACTATACATTCTTGCTTCATCAAACCTGGCACATATGTCCAGCATGATCCCTAGATATGCCTTTTGGGGATTAGACCCAGATATGAATTCTATTTTTCTAGCTTTACGTGGGAACATGACTTAGGCAGTGACCATGACAGATGACGAGAATGTCATCTTGTCCAGAGCAGCCCTCCTAAACTATTCATGCTTGCCTCATTAAACGTATTACATATATCATAAGTCAAGTATGATCCCTAGATGTGCCGTTTGGGATTAGACCCAGATATGAGTTTTAGGTTTTGCGGTTTCCATGGAAATATGACTTAGGCTGTGTCTTTGAGGATGTTATCTTGTCTGGAGCAGATCTGCCAAACTTTAGCCTTATTAAACTTGGTACACATGTTCACCACGTTTGCCATGATTCCTAGATGTGCCTTTTGGGGGTTACACTAGTGTGTGAATTTTATTTTGCGTAGTTTCCATGACAACAAGTTTGACTTTGTTTGAAATTGGTGCTTGTGCTCTTTTCTGGGGCAGAACTTTAAAACTGTTGACTATTTCTTCACCAAACTTGGCACATAGATAGGTCAGGTGGTATAGTGGTACCTTTTGGTAGGTTTGGATTTCTGATAAAAATATTTTTTGCATTTCCATGGCAACAAGTTTGACCTCCACTGAATTTGGTGGAAGCTTTCTTTTCCAGAGCATAACTTTGAAAACTTACAGTAGTTGCCTTCTGCTATGCCATATGCATACCGAAACATTGACATACTGTAATCATAATCAGTAGACATATTCATGAAGAGTATTTTGTGGTTGCGGGGGAAATTGATGACTTTGTCTTCTTGGTATCATTAAAAGGCCTGTAACATATTTCAGGATTGATGTGACTGTCAGCCAGTTTACATAGGGACACATCTTGTGGTGTCTGCATGTTCAGGAAGGTAGACAGGTATGTTGAAAGGCCTGCGGGATGTTTCAGGGATTAATGTGACTGTCCAGTGGTTTGAAAAACCTCCCACACGTCTGGCGGAGTCCCTGTCCTACGGTTTCCAGCCCACTTCCCAGCCCCAGATGGACTGGTACGTCTCCAAGACAGGGCAGATGGTGGCTGCAGACAGTGTTGTCCTCAATGGCAGTCAGTATGTGCATGGTGAGACAATCTTGTCACCTTTACTTTACTTGTCCTCGATATCTCCAGGGAATACGTTCCGATAAGTCTCCACTATAGCCTGGAGTTATCTATGGCTCAGCCTGATAAATTTATTACCTCCCTTGTCTGGCTTTTCATCCAATCAGGTGTCTACGCTGGGAAGTTGAACGAACCAGTCAGAACTCACTTTCACTTTTTAAATTATCTAACCGATTAAACATGGTTAAACAAACCATGCAGAGGTTCTCTGAAAGAGGTAGAAAGAGCTCTTGCATATATTTTTTAAAGGTTTTGGACTTATAAATTTGTCTGTATGATTTCCCCCAAATCTGAGTCGCACTGTGAGCAAGCCTTTGCAGTTGCGACGGCTACGTTTGTTGACACTGTCAAGCTCGGTTATGACGGCGGCTGACTGGCTACTGTGAGAATGCGGAACCAGCAAAGGGAGGTAATACAATTATCGGGCCGACTCGTAGATGCGTCCAGGGTATAGTGAAGACTTATCGGAACATATTCCCTGGAGATATCAAGGATGTACTTTACTATGACTGTCCAGTGGTCCAGTGGTTTACTATGAACTTTCAAAATGTCTTCTCCAGTCTCAGACTTTACCCATCTGAGAGCTATGGCCTGATTGTCTGTGCATGAATGTTGACTTGAAGGAGCCTTCACATTTGGCCATGCCAGAAAAACAGCTCACTGTAATGGCACATGAGACCACAGGGGTTCAAATGACTGTTTGAACAATAATTTTTAAAAACAAAAATCTAGACTTTTGGAATATATTGTTTTCATATGTTATGTTTAATATACATTTCAGATTTGAACAAAATCATTGAGGAGATGAATATTTTCGAAAATTATACTGCTACATTCGTTGCATCAAATATGAGTGTAGAAGTATAATTTTCTAACATACTCATTTCTTCATTTATTTCATTCAAATTTGAAAAATGTGTTAATCATATGGTTATAAACCATATGACTGAACATTTAAGTTATAAACCATGTAAGTTATTTAACATGTGATGAAACATGCAAGTTAAAAACCACGTGAGAGGCCATGTAAGTTAATAATCAACTAATGGACCATGTATGTTACAAATCATGTAACTGACTATCAGAGTTGTAGTGAGTGAGTGAGTGAAGTTTCATGCTGCACTCAGCAATATTCCAGCTATATGGTGGCGGTCTGTAAATAATCGAGTTTGGACCAGACAATCCAGTGATCAACAACATGAGCATCGATCTGTGCAGTTGGGAACCGATGACTTGTGTCAACCAAGTCAGTGAGTCTGACCACCCGATCCTGTTACTCGCCTCTTACGACAAGCATACTCGCCGTCTATTGATTGTTGTTAGATAGACCATTGAAAAACATAGGGGAAATTGGACTTACACTACTGATGATGTGCAAATGATGAAACCAACAAGGAAACAGATGCTAAACAGAAATCTAGGGAAAATTTTAAAATTGGTTCTATTAGTTCGAATATATTTAGCATGGATGCATGTTACATTTTCTCATATGCACTGGCGCTGGCGAGTGGCATGATCGCAAAATGGAACATCCCCTACCTTTTTTGAATGGTATATACACCTGGAGTAACAGTGTGTTGTTTGTTTCAGCTACTGACCAAGGGATGTATTACACAGTCAGTGATGGGAATGGCCTGGGACTCTTGTCCTCAGAGGTCCCTGTAGTGTATGTAGGTACCAAGGGCCACCCTCCGTCCCCCTTCCCCGTCCCCCTCAACACCATCACACAGCAGGACATCACCAGCATGGCCTTCAACTTCTACAACAACATCTGGAACACCAACTACATTTTGTGGTATCCGTACCTTGACGGAGATGAAGACTTTAAAGGGAGATTTCAAGTAGAGTTTATAGTAGACAAGTAGAGGTGTACAGATCATGGAGTGTTTTTATTTTTTGTATCTTTATTAAAATTCATATATCTTTGTTCAGATTGTATACATGTTTTAGTTTCGACAATGCAATACCATCAATGAGATGCATAATGTGTAGTCATTTAACAATATATGTTTTCACTGGTCATAATGGGGACATGGGTGGATGTACTCTTGATGTTTGTTTATCATAGACAAACATTGAAAGTATGTCAACCCATCGGCCCTGAGGGACCAGTGAACAGCATATTTATCTTACCATACACCTCCATGTTACTTTTGGAGTGAGTGAGTGAGTGAGTTTAGTTTTACTCTGCTTTTCACAATTTTCCAGGAATATCATGGTGGGGGACACCAGAAAAATGGCTTCACACATTGTACCCATGTGGGGAATCGAACCTGAGTTTTCGCTTGAACCACTAGGCTACCCCATCGCCCCTTGAATTGTTTGAAGCAAAGGTACAAAACTATTTGCAGCCACTGCTAGATTTTGCAGACGACAAGAAAAACAGATTTCCTTTCCATTGATTTGCATCTGCAAATTTCTGTACATCATTATGTGATTCAGTGTTATTCAAGTTAGAGAATTACTACCAGGAAGTACCAAATGAGTTCGTCATTCCCTGTGGGATATAAGGAAAATGTTACTGCCTTGTAAGCAGGGTACATTAAAAAAATAGAAGAGCACTCAGCCAATCTGAACGTGACATTTACGTATGAGGGAAGTAAGGATGGGAAAGCCACATTAACATGGTGCTCCAAATGGCTGCAAAAGTTGATCCTAATGGACTTGAGTTTGAAAATGCAATGTGCCATTGACATCAAGTGATCTGCCATTGGCACCCAATGATCAAGAAAAAACAGAGCACCTTTGAGCTGCTGAGCTGGATATTGCGTGCGTGCGTGTCTGTGTGTCTCTGTGTGCGTGCGTGTGTGTGTCTGTGTGCGTGTGTGTGTGCGTGTGTGTGTGTGTGTGTGTGTGCATGCGTTCGTGTGCGCTAACGTAGGTAGGTAAGTAGGCTCAGATGGATGGGATAAAACAGAAGTATAAACTAACAAATGAAAAGTATACACTGCATTTCTTCTCACACTCATTTGTTTTCTCCTCTTCTTGTGATTGCTTACATGTGATGATGACTGTTATCTAAAACGAGGGGGTTAAGAGGTTAGCCAACTGCAGGGCAGGCTAAATGATTGACAATCGGAAACATTGTCAACCTGCCCCAAACCTTCAAGGATGCAGCTGGTCTGTACACCAGATTAAAACGATGAAAAAGGGGGATTTTTACTCTATGCATATGTTCAGTTGATATCTTACACACACTGATTGTATAGGAGGACATAGTTGTATTAGGAGTGTGCTCAAGGTGTACTGAAGCTGGAATACATGGCAGCCCCAAGTGGAGGACACAGTCATGGTGCAGCAGACGTTCCTAACCTTACAGAGAAACCTGTCTTTCAATACAGTCCTAGAGATTTTAGGGTCTGCAAGTGCCTGCTGAGCTGAGCTGTCCCATAAGGACAAGATCTAAACGTACCCACTGGACCAAGCAGCCCCCATAAGGACTAGATCAGAAAGTACCTGCTGGACCAAGCATCCCCGATAAGGAGAAGGTCAGAAAGTACCCGCTGGACCAAGCAGTATCCATAGAGGCAAGGTCTGAAAGTATCTGACAGAGCAAATATAAAGGTCTTTAGACCAAATATAAATTTCTTGCAACCCTCCACCCATAGAGTACACTCCTTTGTCGTGAACAAACTTGAATTTCGACGTTCCAACCACTGTATCTCATATACTGGTAGATTCCATAGAGCATAAGGAAAAAAAACTACTCATCACATACTTGTATCTGCATTTCTATTTAATATGCAAGTGGAAACTAATACATATGTGTCATCACTTCTTACAGCAATAGGTTCGTATTCTTCACTGCTGAACAGGAGAGGATGCCATTCCTAGTTAAACACATCTTGCCTCCTGTGTCTTCAACAGGTTTTGAATAAATAGCATTTGTGGTAATCGCTTGATAAGACTTTTAATTTCAGCTGGTCACGTGTCAATCAACGACGGCTGCAGATGAAGGTGTACATCAATCCAGCTGATCGATTGGACGAAGCCAGATATCGTCAATCTACCAACAGAAGCAGGGTATATACAGGATGTGAGGTGAAACGTCGTAGTGAAAAATATTTCGCTCATATGATGACCAGAATGCGCGTGTGCGGATGGTTGTACTAGTCCAGACTTAAGCTGGTTTTATAGAACTAGCTCACTGAGATACCATGCGTGAATACACAACTCACACACGTTAAACTGACTCCGAGCCGGCCAGTCCTTGTTGTACCCATTAATGCCGAGCGCCGTATCTTGACGTTAACGTCTTTTCGTATGACACAGCAAGCGACCTGCCGCTGTTCCAGGTACATGAAGGTGTATGAGTGAGTTTAGTTTTACGTCGCAATCAGCAATATTCCAGCTATATGGCGGCGGTCTGTAAATAATCGAGTCTGGACCAGACAATCCAGTGATCAACAACATGAGCATCAATCTGCGCAATTGGGAACTGATGACATATGTCAACCAGTCAGCGAGCCTGACCACCCAATCCCGTTAGTCGCCTCTTACGACAAGCATAGTCGTTTTGTATGGTAAGCATGGGTTGCTGAAGACCTATTCTACCCCGAATGAAGATTTTTATGGATATCAACTTCTTTATGTCAACTTCTTTATGTGTTCTCACATAAAGAAGTTGATATCCATAAAAATCTTCATTCTTATGTATTTTCACTTCTAAATGACATTCAAAGAATATTCTACCCCGGACCTGGTACATGAAAGAGCCATTTTCTCAGCGTCAGTGTGGTACAGTAAGATCATTTAACGGTTGTCATGATATGTGCACAATGATGTCAGAATGCCTGGCATGCCGGCATTATATTTGGAGATTTACAGGACATAAATCCATAAACATTGCGTTCCTTCGAATATTGCTTTAACAACGTTGCCATCTTGATACGACTGGGTATCGCTGAATCGCAACATGATATTTTGACACCCCGACCCTACCCAACCCTCCATATCCAAGATGGCGTATTTACTAAAGAAGCGACATAGTCCATGAAGTACTGTTTCCCATGGATGTACATCCCCCGAAGATCTTGGTCTTCAAGAACTGACTGACTGGATCGGGTGGTCAGAATCGATTACTTTGTTGACACAATCAGTTGTGTAAGTCGATGCTTATGCTATTGAAAACAGGATTGTCTGGAATGTTTACAGACCGTAGCCATATAGCAGTAATATTGCTGAGAGCGGCGTAAAACTGTAGTCACTCACTCACTCTTGGATGGACACTTATAAGACGAACATACCAAAGTATAATGTTTGAGGTAAAGCGGATTGTCCCACAAGAAGCCGACCTCAGGATAATGTTCATTCGTGACCTACACTGCAGTAGCTGTACACTCCATAACCCACCTGTGCACGTGGAGGAGAACTGAGAGCGTAAATGACGGCGTCAACAATGTCGGACGGCTGCAGACACTGCAACATTGACAATATAGTCAAACATGAGTCAATAGATCTTTAAAAAGGGATGGGTTTAACGATGGTCCTGTATATATGACAACTTAAAGGAGAATATGAAAGAATTGCAAAAATTTGCTGGGTGAAAGATAAGTCATCAGAAACATATACCCAAAGTTTTAATTACAAATTATGCATATTTACGTCTTAATCGTGAAAACAGTTTCTGTTATCTGAGATTCGGTCATTATGCATATTCTGCGGGAAGTCACGTGACCTTTCCGCTCGTGACGTCAAATGTGTGTGCGAAGACCAAGCTCCACAGTAATACAAGTCGTGTTGATTCAGTCGTTTTTGTAAATGGTACGATGGTTCATTTTGCTATCTGGGGATGCATCGAACAGTGAAAAGGGCCATCATTCTTCAAGACAGACTTAGGCAACAGAAATGTTCCGATCATTCCGAGTCAGGCGCGCTTACTTTCAACACCAGTTGGCATCGGAATGCACTCACCACAGACACACCTAAGACTCTACTAAAGTACAATGAAAACATTGAAAATGTTTAAGCAGTCTGATTGTTTCAGATTTACACCGATCTAAAAAAATTAAAATAAAACGAAAGTTCCCGAAATTTGCGGAAAATTGTCATGTCTGCGTGTTTCAAACGTACGCGTCATACAAAATTCACCTATCACAGAAATATGGGTTGTGAGACATAACTTAGATATCTAGTGCACAGAGTTTCTATGATAGGCTGCTTCTGTGTGTGGACTTACATCGTAGGAGCTGTAGAAAGCCCGAGCTTTAGCATCGTCATTCAACATTCTGTTCAGGAACTCCGTCTCCACATTCCCCGGGCTTATTGACTGAAAAGAGAAGTATTCGTTTTGGGAAAAATACCATTTCTGACACAAGGCCAATTGGGACAACTAACTGCAGTAACTGTGTTAACCATCAAACATATCTTGTGGACTTCTCAACTGCGAGGTACTCACAATATGAAGTAAGAAATCTGAAAGGTCTGTTTTACATCGTCAGCGGGGTTATGGCAAGTTGATCTGTGTGAGAAATTGTAGCTTTGTAATGTGAATGTAGACTTGGTCCCGTCGCTATATGGGTGGATATAGCAATCCCCATAAGGACTAGGTCTGAATGTACCTGCTGGACATAGCAGCCCCGATAAGGACAAGGTCTGAAAGTACCTGCTGGACCAAGCTGCCCCGATAAGGACAAGGTCTGAAAGTACCTGCTGGACCAAGCTGCCCACATAAGGACAAGGTCTGAAAGTACCTGCTGGACCAAGCTGCCCACATAAGGACAAGGTCTGAAAGTATCTGCTGGACCAAGCTGCCCACATAAGGACAAGGTCTGAAAGTACCTGCTGGACCAAGCTGCCCACATAAGGACAAGGTCTGAAAGTACCTGCTGGACCAAGCAGCCCACATAAGGACAAGGTCTGAAAGTACCTGCTGGACATAGCAGCCCCGATAAGGACAAGGTCTGAAAGTACCTGCTGGACCAAGCAGCCCACATAAGGACAAGGTCTGAAAGTACCTGCTGGACCAAGCAGCCCACATAAGGACAAGGTCTGAAAGTATCTGCTGGACTATATGGGTGGAATACTGTCGATGTGTTGTAAGACTCAACCTACCGTAACCTTGGCAGCAACCTTATCTTCCCTGAACTCAGACCTCATCCCATGCAGTATGGCCGTAACAGCGTGTTTGGTTGCAGCGTAGAAGTGGTTGCTTTTGTGGACCTGGACTCGGTGGCCTGACAGGCTGCATGAATGGAATTAAAAACACCTGTAACGCCATCTTGATTATGGTTATACTGACAGATCAAGCATGTTGTATTGTTCATATATTGTGTTATGTGTTGTCCGGAACAACGTTGTCCTTCATTCTGCGGGTTGAATCATATGCAGATCAATGTTTCGTCTCACCTGTTGATTAGGAAGAAGTGACCGTCATTGACACCTCGTTCCCTCTGAGATTTATAGGCTTCACGGGAGCAGATACAGAGCGCTAACACATTCACCTGGGGTACAAGAGCATGTACATAGTGATTACACATTCACCTCAGGAACAAGAGCAGATACATGGCGCCAACACATTCACCTAGGGTACAAGAACATATGCAGAGTGATAATACATTTACCCGAGGTACAAGGGCAGATACATAGTGCACACGCATTCACCCGAGATACAAAGGCAGATATAGAGTGCCGACACATTCACCTGAGGTACAACAGCAGATATTTAAATTCCAGTATATATATCCACTGGTCGACTAGTCAGTGAATGTTTTGGGGGTCAATGTTTAAATATACTAATGTAAGATCCGTTAAGGTCCCGGGGTAAAATAGGTCTTCAACGACCATGCTTACCATAAAAAGCGACTACGCTTGTCGTAAGAGGCGACTAACGGGATCGGGTGGTCAGGCTCGCTGACTTGATTATCACATGTCAGATCGATGCTCATGCTGTTAATCACTGGATTGTCTGGTCCAGACTCGATTATTTGTACAGGCCACCGCCATGTAGCTGGAATGTTGCTGGAGTGCGGCGTAATGCTAAACTCACTCACCACTAATATAAAATAGCCACTTACCTCAGGCAAGTGTTCTAAATTACGTTTTGCAAAATATTCTATACTGTTGAAAATTCCTGTTCTGACATAAACTGATGTATTATAAAATATACGTTGATTAAACAGATTATTGTTATGATTTCCATAAATGATAAAAACTCAGTGAAAATTGGCAAATTTTTAACAAAACGATGCACCAAAACATAGCCGTTCACATGCACGACAGAAATGCACATGCGTTCAGAAATGTGATGAATGATACTCGTCTGCATAAGGTTTGCAGTTAGTTTAGAAATTTATTTGAGGTAGTTTCGAGTGAGTCTGAACTTTAGTTGGGAAGTAAATATGCCACTCTCATCGACTTGTTAAGTAGTAATGCACTTATAAATCGGCAATATTATGGCCTGATAGATCTCGAGATGGCCGGGTGTAAAAACCTTGGAGTCAACTTTGTGTGCAGACTCTTTCCGTGTTCGCACAACCCCTAGTGTGCAGTACACAACCCTGTACACTTAGAAGAACTAACGAATCCGTTGGTATATGACCAGATGGTGGCCACATGAATACGTGCATACACCAAGTTGCGGGTACAGCAACGTGCAGTGAACTTGGACAACGTATTGTCACTATGTGTCTCAGTCCACCCAGCTGTGAATTGGGCACCTCGTTGGTATGAGAGAGCCACATTAAACTCGGTGCGCCTAGTTGCAGCAAGAGGTGTATACTCCCCAGTGAGTTGAGATTGATAATGCGAAGTGACGTAGGGACGGACATCGAGGGAAACAAATACCAGGGCCTTGAGCAAGAAATAGTTGCATGGATATGTGCGCTATATAAATATCCTATAAAAATAAAAAGATGTTATTTTAACTTTTCTTAATCTTAGTTTCTACATTCAAATTTTGTGGGCAAGTAAATTTCAGGTATTACAAGCCCAACTGGCAACTGGAAACTATTTGGCTGCACTAGCTTGTTTCAAACGTCCAGTATACTAATTGAATTCAATGTTCATGAATTCTGACTGAATTCAAAACAGTCAAAATAACATCAGATCAAATTTGAGTCTGGTTTTATCACGGACGTTTACACAGATAGGTTTCACTGTACATCTAAAATGTTAATATATAGATAAAATATTGATCCGTCACTATTCATGTGCACACCATGAAATTTTTTTATAAAAAACCAAAAAAAAGCAACAAAAAAACCAACAAAAAAACAAACGCTTGCCGTAAACAGGCGTCTTTGAGCGAAATTACTAACACGTTATGAATAAAATAATCATTGTCTAATTCCATATACCAGCATACAACTTGGTTCCCAAATACCATCAAAGTGGAATATCCCTTACTTAGTTTAATTTATATATGACAGTCTCCCATCGGCGGATACAGGAATTTTGAAAGTGGGAAATGTTTCACAACGCAAAAATAAAAAGAAAAAAATCTTCAGTCTTCTTCCCATAGTTCCTTGATCCACCCATGTCTCCACAAGTGAATACGTACATCTAACATTTCCCGCCACTGTTTTGTGTTTCCTTCCATCAACGAGGTGTCATGACCCAATCCGGCATTGTTGACGCAGACGTCAACCCCACCAAGGTCAGGGTCAGACTTTATGTTTTGGAACATTGCCAAGATGTCCTCCTCCTGTGTGACGTCACATTTCATTGGTTTGAGTGTTCCTGGCTCGTCTTTCAACTCGTCGGCGATTTTCTGCAAAGTAAATATATTTAAAACAAACTGTCTTACTAGCTGATGTTCATACAAAGGGGTGTAAGCCAAGTGGTTTGAGCGTTGGCTCGCCACGCGAAGACCCAGGTTCGATTCCCCATATATGGGTACAATGTGTGAAGCCCATTTCTGGTATTCCCCGCCGTGATATCATAAGTTGCAGGATCTGTAGCCCTGGCTTGCCACGTTGAATACCGGGGTTCGATTCCCGACATGGGTACAATGTATGAAACCCAGTTCTGGTGTTCAACTACCGTGAACTTGCTGGAATATCGTGGTGTAAAACCACATTCACTGACTGACTGACTGACTGACTGACTGACTGACTGACTGACTGACTGACTCACTCACTCACTCACTGACTCACTCACTCACTCACTCACTCACTCACTCATGTTCATATTTAAGGGGTACAGTTTTTACAATGATACCGGTTGTGTTATAAAGTAACACCGGTACGCCTTAAGTGGTCGCGGTGCTTATGTCGAGCTGAAATGTCAAGTGTGTGCTTTTCATACATCTCTCATAAATTCAACCTCTAACATGTCTTCAACACTGCCCTCTTACGGGAGCAAAGGCTCCACAGATTGTTAATGTTAATTTTGTAAGTGGTATGGCTATAAATAACAACAAGAGTGTTAGCTGATAACAAGATACGCAGAAACGGACGTGAGAGGTCAGTCTAGAATATCACCTGAATTCGCTCGACATTGCGAGCACATCCCACGACTTTCATCCCATTCTTAACCAGAGATCGGCTGATTGCTGCTCCGATCCCCACCGAAGCTCCAGTTACCAGGGCAACACGACCTGTCCATCGTTCCATCTCTGCTGAAGAGAAGAGATGAATGTCCCACAATTACTTACAGCAATGCCTACTCCTGGCTTATCAGCCAACAGTGACATAAAGACGTGTTCTGGCATGTTCTGCAGATATCAGTCCTGTAGGCGATCGTGCTTTTCAAGTGGATGTGAATATAGGACAGGCATTCGCTCCTTTATTGTTAAACCAAGAGCTACCGGAGGGCATGAAAGATATATACTGACGGCAAAAGAAACGCAACTCTGGCTTTTTGTCAAGCTTTCAAAGAGGAGACACAAACATGACGGCTTACTTTCATAATATTTCTTCTTTTCAAAATTTGCGTTTCTTTTGCTGTACAGTATACTTTGAATCATGCATGTAAACGCAAAACAAGATTGATAGTCTATCTTCTTCCACAACAGGGGCGGTGGGGTAGCCTAGTGGTCAAAGCGTTCGCTCGTCACATCGAAGACTCAGGTTCAATTCCCCACATGTGTACAATGTGTGGAGCCCATTTCTGGCTGATATTGCTGGAATATTGCTAAACCCAACCCAACCCGTAAAACCCAACTCACTCACTCACTCTTGAACAACAACAGCATGACAGTGTCAATAGCACAGTGGCCCCTAACTATACACTAGGCCGTTACATGCACATTTCAGTCTGCTATACTCCCTGTGATACGAGGTCTATGTATCAGACGAAATGGACAGAATGAAACTAAAGGCCTATAAAGAAATATGTCGATACAGAAAGACATTGCTAAGGCTTGTTCAATTCGAACATACCTGAAAAAAGAAAATTATAAATGTTTTAATTCAACTTGTCTGGATCAGTTTAAAGTTGATAGTGCATTTATATTATTATGGAATCCAAGAAGGGACATTATCGCGTTGCCGCCCTCACAAAAAGCGCATAGTGTCAAAATTCACCAAAACCTGACAACGTGATAACGGGACTTTTTTACCACGTGCCGCGCTGTGGCACTGTCGCACTGTCGCTCTTGGAATAGTTTTTTTGTATTCACGTAAAGGCGAATATCAACTGGTCTGATTCGCTAGATTGGCTGATGTATGTCATCGTATCCCAATTACCAGGATCGATGTTCAAGCAAAGGTGATTCTCATTTCAGCAGTATCATAGTACTCTGGCCAAGTTACGTGAAAACGGTTTTTATTTCATCAATATCGTAGCACCCTGGTCAGGTTTACGTGAAATTCTCATTTCTGCAGTATCGTAGCATCTTGGTCAAGTTTACGTTAAATTGATTCTCACTGCAGCAGTATAAAGTCAAGTTTGCGCGAACATGATTTCAGGAGGATCACATTTTCTTGGTCAAGTTTACGTGAAAGTGATTCACATTTCATCAGTATAGTAGAACCCTGATCACGTTTACGTGAAAGTGATTCACATTTCAGCAGTATCATGGCATCCTGATAAAGTTCACGTGATTCACACTTCATCAGCATAGAAGAATCCTTTCAACTTTACGTGAAAGTGATTCACATTCATCAGTATAGTAGAACCCTGGTCAAGTTTACGTGGAGGTGATTCACATTTCATCAGTATAGTAGAACCCTGGTCAAGTCTACGTGAAAGTGATTCACATTCATCAGTACAGTAGCACCCTGGTCAAGTTTACGTGAAATTGATTCTCATTGCAGCTAGCACCCTAGTCCGGTTCACTTGAAAAAGGTTCCCTTGAACTGGGAGATATAAAAATTGCCCTATGTTTATGGAAGATGGCACAGAATGTTGAGAAATACCATATGTGTTCTCTTATTTGCTATATTTGTATAGTTTGTTTTCTCCAGGTGAGACTCAACTCTCCTGTCCGTCTGAGGACAATAAAACAATTAAACGTGACAAGTGACAAGGTGCAATAAATATAATAAATCTGACCAAAATTTCTTACGCTGCAAAATTGCCCTTTCAACAACAGGTTTTGTAACACGGTTGATGAACAACCCTCAGCTGAAGTGCCACCGTGTTCATACAAATGGTGCAACGCTATAAATCAGATCTCGCCGGAAGGCGACCTTCGGCCCTTCTTGCCCACAAACACACTACAAATCCACGTTCGTTGACGTCAGAATGTGCTTTGGAATCAACCTATTGATATATATCATTCCAAAGCTCTTGTTCTTGTTCATATTTCTGTCATTTCAACACGTTCTGTAAATATGTTTTTAAGTACCTCTTCACGACAGTGTCACTGCTGTGGCGGGGTGATTTTCCTATAAAAAAGACAGAAAAGGTTAACAGCAAGCTACAACTATTGTCAACTCTTCACGATGCAAGCTGTGTGTTTTGCCGTGGTGGTCGTTGCTCTCCTTGAGATCGTGTCTGGGGCAGCGTAAGTAGCGTTCGGAGCAGATCCGTCACTTTTTATTGAACATTTTTACACCACGTTAATGAACATTGTAGAATGTGTTGATAACGATATACCCCGGGGGTTTTCCAGCTCACCGTTCTTGCCGTACAAAAAGATGTGTGCTTTTCGTGATAAGCGAGTTCACATACCATTTTCCAGTTGCTGCATTTATATGGTGTCAGATAATTTTTTAAGAAACAACAAGAAACCATATGAGAATTTCACAAAAGTAGAGCGTTCTTCCATTCCGGAGGACCTTTAGTTCTACTTCCTCTGGCAATACAGGAATCTGTCTGATTTGTCAACAATCCTTGACCTCAGAAATTTTCTAAATAAATCTATATCAGAACTCAAAAGAAATGATGGAACAATAGTTAAAGACCAAGAGGAACTACTTAAAGAAACCCCAATGTTTTATACACAGTGAATTGCAGGAGGTTTTTAACATAAAAATGAATGTCCATAGATATCAAAGCATAAAGACACGTGAAGATCCGGGGTAGAATAGGCCTTCATGAACCCATGCTTGCCATAAAAGGCGACTATGCTTGTCGTAAGAGGAGATTAACGGGATCGGGTGGTCAGGCTCGCTGATATGGTTGACACATGTCATCGGTTCCCAATTGCGCAGGTCGATGCTCATGTTGTTGATCACTGGATTGTCTGGTCCAGACTCGACTATTTACAGACCGTCGCCATATAGCTGGAATATTGCTGAGTGCGGCGTAAAACTAAACTCACTCACTTACTCTTCACTGCTTCACTGTTCTCTTACATTTGATGAGCTTAGCCACTTCTCCAATATTTATTAATGCATCAAAATGTATCAGGAACAGTAAGGGTAGTAGGTACTTTTATCTAATGACATGATCAAAATATATACATGGCGGGAAACAGATACACTAAGTCGTAATCAAAATGGTTAGGGGTGAAAATGCCATATTATATCATACCTATAAGTTTTACATAGAACTGGTAATAAAGAAACTGCTTTTTGCATGTTTTGTTCACAAGAACCAGAAACATTTGTTCACCTTTTCAGTGAATGTAGCAATGCAAAAGAAATAAGGAGTGATTTAACCAGATGACTTAAAACTGTAGCATAAGATAACAGTTAATTTAACTTATCTTATCATTAAACGCCATATATCTTGGTAAACGAGTCATATATATACCGAAAGGTTGAAAGAAGCAATTACAAACTTCAAGCACGAACACAGAGAGATACGCATATGCTATGAAGCAATAAAATATAGTGCCTTTTTAAGGTTTTATAAGCTCTGGTCATCATTCTATAAAGAGAATCTGATATTTTTAGCTTATATTTATGACGTGCTGCATTCTGATCCACCCATACAATCTTTCAAGTAGTCACATCATACAATCGTATAATATCTGTCAAGTTAATGAAACATGTGAAGCATGTCATTTATAGGTGAGTATTAGCATTCAAGTAATACATCTGGATATATCTTCTGATATTTATTAAGTAATAAAAATGATAACTTTGGATTCATGTAGCAGTATTTAGGGATGATTGCTCAAAAGCGCTTCTACATTGACTGGAGTTTATTCAAACACATCTTTCTTGAACATATATGTGCTCAGATGTTTCTTTAACGTGGCGACATCCTGAGCGTTTCTGATGTCAGGAGAAAGACTATTCCACAGTTTAGGTGCAGCTGCTGCAAAGTATCTGTCTCCAAACGATGATTTGCGAGATGCTGGCACACAACACATTCTGTTCACCCGAGCGAAGAGGTCTTGATGGCCTGTAGTTGGTTTTGAGACGTTGCATGTACTGTGGTGCAAGACTACACAATGCTTTGAACACAAGGAGGTGGATCTTGCTACTGAGTCCTACTCGATACAGGCAACCAGTGGAATTGACGGAGAAAGGGCTTCTGTTATCAAATTATCTTTTCCTTGTAATGAATCTTGCAGCTGACTTTTTTGCGAGCTGTGGTTTGTTGACGAGTCGTTTAGAGAGACCAAACAGAAGAGCGTTACAATAGGCCATATGTCATAGGACACAGGACGTGACTACTGTTGATGCAGTTTTGTTATCAATGTATTTCCTGATCTGACTGATATATCTGATACTGAGGTACTTCTCGGGTAATCGTCACGATATGGCTGAGATATTGCCGATGTGACGTTAAATATTAACTCACTCACTCACTTCTCGGGGTAGACTTTGTTCATATGGAACTTACAGTTGACCTTTGATTGAAACATATCTTCAAGATTTCTCACGTCTCTACTTGGCATGATCGGACATCCTTCAATATTCAGGGTTGTGTTGTTCTGATTTTGCACCTGTCAGCAGACGTTTAGTCATGTCTCTATTCAGGTTCAAGAAGTTGAAAGCCATCCAGATGCTAATATCAATAGCGCAGTCAGTTACACAAGCAAGGGCTCTCTTGGTTGACAGTTCTTCTCTTGGTTCGAATGTCAATATAACTGTGTATAATCGTCATGAGAAATGGGCAGATAACTCGTGTGATCTGGCAATATCACCCAGACGTGAGGTGTATATTGTAAATAACAGGTTTCTGGGCACAGAACCTTGAGGGACGGCGTCTTTGAGTAGCACTGTTTGTGAAAGTTTTTTTATCTTTCCTGGATAATATATTCTTGTGAGATACGACTTAACCAGGAATACGCACTTGAGATTACACAAATCTCACCATTAGAACTGACTGGTTGACAGTGTCAAATGCCGCGTTTAATGTGAAATGGAAATTGATGCTTATACATTCGATAATGTATTGAGAACATTGTAAAATGACATGTTTGATATGGAGTGGAAATTGATGTTAGTACTTTCGACAATATATGGAGAATGTCGTATAGACATGTTTAACAGAATGTGGAAATTGATGCTAACACTTTCGTCAATGTATGGAGAACGTTTCATATACCACATTAAACATGAAAAGAAAATTGAAGATTATGTTTTCGACGATTTATTGAGAAATTGAAGTTTATACCTCAGTGTATGGAGAAGGTCGTATGTAAAACACATTTAACATGAAGACGAAATAAATAAACACACATAAAATCCCCAGTCCTTGACCTTGACGTTAACCGTGCCCTTCAGTTGGTTTTGAATTTCATGTTTTTCAGAGTCCAGCCGGAACAGAGGTTCGGTATGTTCAATCCCCTGTGCATTCGTTCGACTAACGGTTCCAAACATAATTCTATACCGATGTCAGTAATAACAATACCTTGATTGAGACTCACTCACTGAAGTATGTTGAGTTTGTATTTTCGTAAGGACAGAAAAGAAGCATTGAAGTTTAATCTTCTTCTATTTCATAATCTCTACAAAATCTCTCAGTCTAATAACAAATGAGTTGTCAGCCTGAAGACTTGATGTTCGCAGTGTTTGGCAAATGGTCCGAATGGAGCGAGCGTGTAGGGGATTGCAGTGTTAGCTGTGGGGGAGGCTCACAGACAGTGGTGAGGACGAGGAAGTGCCAGGGCGGTCTGATCTGTAAACCCATCACCGGCGGAATACAAATCTACACACAGGCCTGTAACACCGACAGCTGTTCAGGTGAGATGACCGTTAAACACCGGGTGTTCACATTCCTATCATGCTGTTCATGATGTTGTAACCACAGCTCAGTTCCCAACCAACAGGGCGGTGGGGTAGGCTAGTGGTTAAAGCGTTCGCACGTCACGCCGGAGACCCGGGATCGATTCCCCACATGGGTACAATGTGTGAAGCCCATTTTCTAGTGTCCCCCGCTGTGATATTGCTGGAATATTGCTAAAAGCGGCGTAAACCTAAACTCACTCACACACCCAACCAATACGGTATCAGTGACGTTACATCTCTGAGGCTTATGTGTAACAGGCGTTGTGTAAAATGAGGCCACATGGTGTAGCTGCAGGTGACATAGTGCTTGTCTGAAATGTTGACATACGGTTCCGTACTTCACAGTTGTGAAAGATCGATACTAATGTTATACATTCCCTGGTTCCTTGCTTCTCAGTGGATGGAGGATGGTCTGCATGGGGAGAATGGGCCGCCAGTGACGGCGAGGAATGCTCGGTGT
Organism: Haliotis asinina; assembly: GCF_037392515.1. NCBI lineage: Eukaryota > Metazoa > Mollusca > Gastropoda > Lepetellida > Haliotidae > Haliotis > Haliotis asinina. The sequence goes on along the minus strand of NC_090281.1, from coordinate 21,565,831 downwards.
TTTGTGGAGGGGGCAAGGTCAGACAGTCTCGACAGAGGACATGTGACAACCCAGCATCTCAGAATGGCGGTGCTGACTGTGAAGGAAACAGTGTGGAGCAACGAGTAACCGACTGTAACACACAAGGATGTGGAGGTGAGGTTCCTTTGGACAATTTGCTGTCACTAACACAATAGTGGACAGTGGACAGTGTACAGTAAGTTCTTGCTGTGGCAATGACTAGTGTGTGAAGTATGTGTTTTGTGTTCCAGATTATTGCCCAGACAGACAAGTGAAGTTCTTCCCTCATCCTACCAACAGAGGACGGTACTACCAATGTGGGAACCGCATTGCCTACCTCATGAGGTGTCCCGAAGGTCTCGTATGGGATAACGACATCTGGACGTGCAACTTCGACAACTGAGACGTCATATCACACATCCCGCTAACTTGATGTCACATGCGCATGTACTTTCCTAATAAAGCAGAGTTTGCAACGTAAAGATCATTTTATGTTTTATGTGCTCCTGATCTGTACGTAACTGGCTTACTAAATCTGAAATTGTGGTCACACTAGTGGCTGTCTCATGACGAAACCATCATGTGTTGTGTTTTCAACAAGAAAGATATTCACAGACAAGTTCAGGTTCCGAATCCAATACAATATGTCACCGTCAACCGATTCCTGCACATGCTCAGACGATTCTTTTATTGATAAACAGACGGCTTTATACCGAACGTGCAAGGGTGAATATATGCTACATGTACAATGCAACTTAGACAAAGTTCTGTATGAAAGATTGTGTGAGGCTGGTTTTCTAAGCGCCACTTTGTGGATAGTCACACCAGGTGCTTTGCTCCATGTCACCTCGCAATAAAAGATGATAGCATCCAATACCTGCTCAGAATAGCTAGACAGCACCTCTGTGTTTGAAGCCGTCCAGTGCACACAGCCTCACCTCCGCTTGTAAATACAGAGAACACACACACACACAAATTATTGTCATTCTTCAGTTAATTACAGGTACACTCCACTGATGTATGAGTCCAGGCTTTTGGTCGGAAGTGTGGCTTTGACCAGTTGTTAAGTGACTGCTTGGACATTTTGCTCATAGACGATACTCCATCGATAGCGCTATCACTGGAGGACAAAGTGTGTTTGGCTACAAACCCAGAACATTGTCAATATGCATAAAGGAAAGTTTCTCTTCGCTGATTGTTCGTGTCTGCCTCACATTCCGAGGTAAAACCTCAATCCCTCTTGTCAAATCCCAAACATTTCACTTATGTCTGTAAAACATCACTGCCTTTGGTAAAACCTCTCCCATTCCTCTCAAACGGAGTGACATGACTACAAATAGTCATTTTTCACACTTATCAGGCTTGGCTGGATATCAATGGCCATCACACACATCATTGTCGTTTTTATGCTACAGTTGTCTCCCCAATGCAAAATGGTCCCATTTGTGCTATATTGTAGTCCAGTTCGCCAGACGTATTACTGTAGGCAGGTAGAGGAAATTAGGTACACCCACCCCTGCAGGGGTTGTGGTGCAGTCATACCAGCAGCATGAAAGCTAAACCACCCAATGTTTAATTCATGAAACACTTCAGACAGTAACAGTGTTTTAGTACATTACTCTTTCCATATACATGTACACAAGGTTAAAGAGCTAGGTCAGCTGGTTTAATAGTAAGCAATAAGACATCTATAAATATTGCTATAGATATTCTGAAACAAATGGCAGCATGGGCATCGCTTCTAGGGTTTACAGACGGACAAACTCCTGGCCCCTGCTATCGACAGAGTGACATCCGACATCTAACTTCAAGCCGTCCAATCATCAGATACAGTCTAAATGGATAGCACTTTCACTTCAAACTCTCTGGAACGAAGTGTACATTTTCTATGTACAAAATTGATCCGAGACATCGTCTGTTGTTTGTGCTGTGCATCCTGATCGACCAACTTCAACATACTGAAGACTCTTCAAGATCCTCAAGATCCTCAAGAGACTATGCGGCGTGACTTGCTACCAACAAGAGTGCAGACAGACTTTTTGAAATTGCTGCTGTCAGTGCTGCCCAGTCTGAGTTTCCTGAAGCCAAGGGTTGTTTCTTACACTACAGTCAAACCATATGGAAGAAGACTCAAGAGCTTGGTTTGGCTGAGAAGTACAAGGAAGTACCGGCAGTAAACACTTGGATAAGACGATCAGCAGTCCTGCAGTCCTGCAGTACTTACTCCCTATTCCGGAAATACAGAACATCAGAATGGATGTGATGGAGGAAAGTTCTGATCTCGACAGGTCTGGCGACTTTAATGACAACATGCTAAGCAGCTGGGTGGACGATGATGCCAGGCTCTCACCTCACATCTGGAATCATCGTGAGACAGTCGGCCCGAGGACCACCAACAATCTGGAGGGCGTTCACAACTGACTGAACAGATCACTGCCACGTCGCTGTCTGAAACATAATTCGGCCGATAGAAGTCTTAAACTCGATTAATGATGTGAACCACATTAATCTGCCAATTTACCAATTTACACTTATCAGAGGGGTAGACGAAGTACGCAGTCTAGACTACCAGTTGCCCGACTTTCATTTTTGTGGAAGTCGCGGTGGCTGAGCGGGCAAGGCGGCTGACTTTGTGTGCTGGCGATTAGGTCCTCTGAGGGAGTGGGTTCGAATCTCGGATGGGACGCAACCAAAAAAGTACAGTACTAGAATTTGTACTTTACTAAACATGTGAAAACCCCAATATGACATATATTGCACATTAATCTGTAATTTGAATTTGACCATGGATTGCTCTAATGTATACAGGTTAATGTTATATTCTCCAGATCATTTGAACAATTTAAAATGTGTAAGTGAATTTGACAATGACATGTTCCACTGCACACACAAGTTACTGTTTTATATGTGAAGTCATGAATGAAAATAATAGATGAATCATGTAAACATCTTTCCTGTCTATACATTTTTGATTTGTGCTTTATGTATAACCATAGAGAGACCGTATGGAACTAAAGATCATCGTTTAAGTCATTCGTACTAGTGTAGTACAACTGGGACGCATTGCAAAAGGGAAGGACACATTTCAAGTGCTTATAATAGGTCATCAACGTACAGTTAAAATGTGACAGCTCTCAAAACACAGCCTTGACTAACACCTTTTTACAGGAAATGGAGAAGATGCAACTCCCTCTATTTTAACACAAGATTCCATTGAAGTATATTCAGTGCGTAAAATACCATTACCAAAGTACGTTTACCATTGTACCAAAGTGGTGGAGTATATAAAATAATCCACTGAACTATATTCTTTACAAACCCTTTTCGTTCTCTAGAAGGGCCCAGAGTTTCTTTTTCTAAAAAAGCTACATTTTCTCCCTGTTACTGCATCTGTTTCAGCGCCAGTACCTTATGCAAGCCAAGTTGGCACTATTTTTTCTAAGATGACTCAATCAGACAATTTGGGGTTATTCACAGGTAATGTGAAGGATATTTTCTTTCACCTTTTCTTTTGTGAATGGTACCCATGATTAAAACCAAAAAGTAGACATTCATCATTAACAATAGCATTGTAGAATACTACTAGGTGATTAATACCACATCTATCGTCGTACATTAAATGTTCATTAACAACAATATCGGGTCCACTTGACTTGCCGTTGTTAAGTCGCCGAATAGAACACAATAGCTCATCAAATGTAAGAGAACACTGAATCAGTGAAGAGTGAGTGAGTGAGTTTAGTTTTACGCCGCAATCAGCAATATTCAATAGCGGTCTGTAAATAATCGAGTCTGGAAAAGACAATCCAATGATCAACAACATGAGCATCGATCTGCGCAATTGGGAACCGATGACATGTGTCAACCAAGTCAGCGTGCCTCACACCCGTTCCCGTTAGCCTCCTCTTACGACAAGCTTAGTCACCTTTTATGGTAAGCATGGGTTGCTGAAGGCGTATTCTACTACGGACCTTCATGGGTCTGAAGCAGTGTATCACAAACATCACGAGTATTCTCAATTTGAGATACAAAGTTATTTACATAGTCCGTAAAAAATCTGAATCAAGATTAACATCTGTACATGTTAGGGAAAGGTCTTTGAAATATATAGCAAATAGATCACATTTACCTTCCTGAGTATTTCAAGATGTGTTTTCGGAAGTGAAAGCCTGAATATATTCCTGATAACGTTTCTACATTTGGTAGCTTTAAAGTACTCTTGTATACCTAGTTCATAAATTCATTTGAATGTAAGATCATAATCATATTTCTTTGATGGAGGATGTCGTTTTCTGAAAATACGTTTTGCTTCTTACTACCACTACCACCACCACCACCACTACCACTACTACTACCACTACTACTACCACTACCACCACCACTACCACTACCACCACCACTACCACTACTACTACCACCACTACCACCACTACTACCACTACCACCACCACTATCACCACCACCACCTCTACCACCACTACCACCACCACTACCACCACTACCACCACTACCACCACTACTACCACTACCACCACCACTACCACCACCACCACCACTACCACCACTACCACTACCACTACCACTACCACTACCACTACCACTACCACTACCACCACTACCACTACCACTACCACCACCACCACTACCACTACCACTACCACTACCACCACTACCACCACTACCACTGCCACTACCACCACTACCACCACTACCACTACCACTACCACTACCACTACCACCACTACCACTACCACTACCACTACCACCACCACTACCACTACCACCACCACTACCACCACTACCACTGCCACTACCACCACCACCACTACCACCACTACCACTACCACCATCTCTACCACTACCACTACCACTACCACTACCACTACCACTACCACCACCACCACTACCACCACCACCACTACCACCACGTCTACCACTACCACTACCACTACCACTACCAAAATAAGCATGACTGTTGATTGTACATATGTACGATCACCAACTCCTGCGTTTTAATGATTCCACAAGACGTTAGAATTCATCAATAATTGGAAATTAGAGGATTATGGCATGAAGAAGTCTTTGGTATATTTACTTAATTTTGTGCGGGAAAGTAAGGAATTCGAGTAGCTGTTAGCTGTTTCCCGGATGTTTTACCAATAGCTTTTTCAATAGCAAATTTCCACGAGCAGGAATTAAACAACATTGCATTGAAAACTGTAAAGTAATGACTTACTAAACTGTCATCTTGATAAACCTCCCTTGTAGGACCACCAGCACGTGGTACAGGGTATGCCCCTTCCTCGTCCCGTATATTACTTGCATTTGCTTTGAACAAAACTGCGGCGCTGTGTCAAGACGATCAGGTCGATAAATGAGACCAATATTTCCATAAAGCGCGTCTTATCTCACGAAATGAATACCTTGACTAAAAGCATAATTTTGGGACAATATGTCGACTCGAGCTGTCTGTAAACATGCTTCATAAATCCTGCAGTAGACCAAAATCAGCAGCGCAGTTCAGATCCATATGGTTGTGCAACTTTGACTGGACTATGCTCAAACTTTTTGTTAGTCCCTCAAAACCTCCGAATTTCCATATGGTTAAGCCAGTCACATGATTTGTTAGTCAATAGGCCAGAATAGTATGACAATCAATAAATAATCTCAAAAACTGATTAATTCTCAAGAGTAAAGTTAAATGTGATTTATTCAAAACCAAACAACAAATACTCTAGATGACACTTTGAACATGCGTACACAGCTTTCTTTTTAATTTATTGAATTTAATTTTAGAAGATTTTTGTGATTATTCAAACAAAACGATATGTTCACTTCTGTCCCTTCGCTGGTACAAAGCGATAAATCAGACATTACATAATCGAGTATTACGTCACCCCTCGATCGTTCCCACTGTACACCCAGACTGCGATCGACAATCTGCGTGTTGTGCAGTCGGTCAAGAAGTACGACTAGCTTGACGAAATTAATTAAAATTAATCTCCAATGCGCCTTCTTTTATCTCAAAACGTTCTGTAAACATGTTTCGGATTGCCGAACTACGACAGAAGCACTTTATGAAATTGAAAGTCTGCATGAATTTCCTATAAAAGACAGAACAGATTCGTGGACTGGCACAACTGTCGACAACTGTTCACAATGCAGATGTTGTGTGTTGCTGTGGTAGCCGTTGCCGTCCTTGGCGTCGTCTCGGGGTCAACGTAAGTAGCGTCTCCCAATACTGCTATACCGAATGCCTTCAGCACCACATTTAATAGTTTCCTACCTCACACATAAATGTCATTTACTGATTCGATGAGCCAGGCTGTGTTACCCCTTTTACAAGCGAGTAACATTTTCTATGTTACCCGTGAGAATGCCAGTTGTGTGTGTTCGGTAAGATAAATACGTTGTTCAGTGGTCCCTCGGGAACCACATATCCTATATGTTTCTTTATGTTCCCCTCTCCCATGAACAGTGAACAACTTAAAATATTTACCAATTACCACCTTTACCAATATTTACCAGGACTGAGCGTGTAATGCTGTAGGAAGTGATGTTATAGATTCGAGAAACCTTCCCAAAGCAAAATGGTTTAACTCACACGCATTGCTTACACTTGCTTGTTTACGTCACACCCAACAATATTCCACTTGTATGACGGGGCTCTGTAGCACTTACTCCTCAGTCGTTACAGATTGTTCAAGATCAGTTTATACGCTGATCTTCATATTGGTTACGTTATTCCTTGCTGTGCTGTGCCAATGCCCGAATACTAAATAATGACATACAAGTTGTTCATGCTACTGAAGTTCGCTTGTCCAACAAGGAATAACACAAATACAAGTCTACTGAATATATCTCTTACGATCTATCAAATACCCATACTGTTATCATTACAGAGTGCGGCTTCTCACTTCCTCCAGTCTTAGTATGTGAATACAGGAATCTGTCTTCTACGTTCTAAGAATACTTCAATTGCATCACTTCCTTGACCTTTCTAAAAAACTGCAATAGTGTTGGTTTTCATTTTCGCCATTTTCAGAATCTCGCCTGACCCAAAGTTCGGTATGTTCCATTTCCAGTGTCTTTACTCACAGAATGGTTCCACGTAATAAACCATATGTATATCTATATATTGTGCCAACAGTTTGGTAATGTGATCCCAGATAATTCCTTTGCAGTTCAGAAAGGCATTAAATGAAACTTTGTAACTTTATATCTTCTTCCATGATATAATTCATAACTTCTACAAAAACAAATATGTATGTGTCTGGGTATGGTAACAAATGAGTTGTTCCCTGAACGTTCGCAGTGTGGGGCACATGGTCCGAATGGAGCGAGAGTGTGGGGCAGTGCAGTGTTAGTTGTGGGGGAGGCTCGCAGACAGTGGTGAGGACGAGGAAGTGCCAGGGCGGTCTGGTCTGTCGGCCCATCAACGGCGGGAGACAGGAATACACACAGGCCTGTAACACCGACAGCTGTTCAGGTGAGATGACCGTTAAACACCGGGTGTTCGAATTTCCATAATGATATTCATGTTGTCGACACCACAATTCACTTCACAGTCAATGCGGTCTACACGAAGTAAAATCTGCGAGACTTCATCTGTGACCGGTGCTGTGTCATATGAGGCCATATGTTGCGAGGTATCTGAATCCCAGTAGTTGATAGTAGTGCTACATATCTCCTACTTCTGTGCTTTTCAGTGGATGGGGGATGGTCTGCCTGGGGAGCATGGTCCGCCATTGACGGTGAGGAATGTTCAGTGTTTTGTGGAGGGGGCAGGATCAGTCAGTCTCGACAGAGGACATGTGACAACCCAGTACCCGGGAATGGCGGTGCTGACTGTCAAGGAAACAGTGTGCAGCGACGAAGAACCAGTTGTAACACACAAGGATGCGGAGGTGAGGTTCCTGTTGACAATTTGCTGTCATTAAGAAGCCATTGGACAATGAACAGTAAACTCTTGCTGTCGTAATGACTAGTGTGTGAAGTATGTGTTTTGTGTTACAGGTTATTGCCCAAACAGACAAGTGAAGTTCTTCCCCCATCCTACCAACAGAGGACGGTACTACCAATGTGGGAACTACATTGCTTACCTCATGAGGTGTCCCCAAGGTCTCGTATGGGATAACAAAATCTGGACGTGCAACTTCGACAACTGAGACGCCATATCACACATCCCACTAACTTGATGTCACATGCGCATGTACATTCCGAATAAAGCAGAGTTTGCAAAATAAAACCTGTTTGATGTTTCCTATTTACCAGAAAACATATAATAATATGGTTTAGTACATGGTCTCTCTGTTTATGGTGTGGGTCCAGGATGACAAACTATCCTTCATGTTAGTGTTTCACGTGGTACTCCTCCACTGCAGGTAAAAGTCTTACTTACATCGAGAGATCTAAAACAGTGGTGACACATTGTTATCGCTTTGGTTGTGTCATGAAAATAGCAGTGCAAGTGCACATTTGACTTTGTTTTATGTTCTTGTATTCAACAAGAAAGACATTCACAGACAACTTCAGGTTTCGAATCCAATTCAATATGTCACGATCAACCCGATTCGTGCACATGCTCAATCAATATTATTGACAGATGGTGTAATACCAAAAGAATATATGCCACTAAAACAAAGCGCTCTATGAGAGACTGTATGGCTGTGTAACCGCCACCTTATCGATAGTCATACTAGGTGCCGCAAATCACCTCGGAATACCTGCTCACACTATCTGGGCAGCACGTGTGTGTTTGAAGCCGTCCGGGGCACACAAGTTGTAGGGGTTGGATTGTGGGAATCAACGTACACGACTGGTTGTAATACGTGGAAACTTGAATCTTTTGAGATATAGAGATGGCATCCCATGGCAATGCCATTCCTTCGCGAGCAACAACAGGGAACATTTCTGCAGCACGACAACGCTCGTCTCCACACAGTGTGAATTGTGTGAACTTGAAGGAGTGTAATAGGATTCCGAATGACGTCATCCGTCGTCACGAGACGCCGAGTCTGGGCGTGTATTGGTGCTAGAAGTGGTCACACTCGTTACTAAGGATGTGTATAAGTAACCAGAGACATTCAGTGACTGACTCCTGATGTATCTGTGAACTGTGCTATTCCTACACCTCTGTCCATTACATAACGCGTGCTCTTCATCTGTGATGAGGTTCTCATCGACAATTCTGGTGCACTATTCCAAACGCTGAATTCATTAAATGTACCATAACTTATAAACATTGAATGTTTTGATTTTATTTTATCGATCATTAATAAGGATGTTCCCATTCTCTTGCCCTCTGGTGTATTATTGTCATTCTTCAGAGAATTACAGGTGCACTCCATAGATAGATGAATACATGCCTTTGATCTGAAGCATTGGTTTGTCCAGCCTTTAAGTGATTTGCCTTTTTGCCCTTTCACGAAGGGTAGGACATTTTGATCGGAAATGATACACAATCCATAGCACTATCACTGGAGGACAAAGAGAAGTAGTATTCTCATTTGAGTGGTGAGCATCTTAGCATGTTCCCGTGATGGTTGAAGATGTCACATGTCCCCACCCGCACCTTGGATATTGCTGAGTGCAGTGTTAAACAACAAACAAACAACGTGTCCTCGATTCTCGTCCAGTGGACAGTTCAGGTTACTGAGTACTGAGATATTCCTTGTTTGGTGGCAGGCAATCACTACTATGAGCAGTTATGTGTCCATTTTCACGAATCATACCAAAGCCCGATGCTTTGTTGTTTCCGAACCCGTTTTTTAAATCTGACCTCCGATATTGTACTACTTCTCATCTTTCAGCATCTTTCAGAATGACAATACCAGAGATTCAGAAGCATCTCACGTGACATGGCAGGACTTGATCAGGTTTAAGACAGTGAAAACTATAAACTGTGGTCCGTAAAGCAGTGCATAGTGACATGAATGTAATGACATTCGGCTTGTTGACCGACCTGTACATGCTCGAATCTTATCCAGGCGGAAAAGACGATTATGGCATGAACGACTGAGTGGCACACTTACTCTTAACATTTTTGAAGAGAAATTCAATTGGAATTGAAAAATGTTGAAAAGTGCTTGAAATCCCTTCCCTTTTCTGATCCATCTAGGCTTAAGGTAGTGTCATCTGGAAATTGCTCCAGAATATGTTCTGTATTGCCCACTCTTACACCCTTAGTACAAGGATCTCTACACACTGGATAAAGATATAAGGAACTACTGGTTGCCCCTGGGGACAACCCCTTGCTATTGGAAAGAACGAACTTCCCTCTGCATTCACTAAAACACCATATTCGGCCCCATCAAAAAGTACTGTAACTGTATTAGTAAAACTGAGGTGAGCCAGATGTTTGTGGGTTTTTGTATAGTCCATCAAGACTCCATCGTAAATTACTCGGGCTAATTCTCCCGTACACCTTTTTGGTTTTTATGAATTATTTGTGACAGATGTTTATTTATAAATTCTATTGGCTATTGGTCTCCATATTTAGAAAATGTTTAGGCCTATTTTGGTAAGCATGTTAATAGTTATTGTCATTGTGTGGATGAGAAAAAATACCGATTCATAATCACGGCTTCATCATTTCTATTCTATAGCTATCTTGGCCATTTGTATTTGTATTTCCAAGAGCCAGAAGTATATTTCATCATGTGTTAATTGCCTTACTAGAGGTTTTGCAACTTAGTCATGATCACTTAGCTTTGAAACATCGAATTCAGAAAATAAACAACTACACACTGATCGTTGTAAACAGTTTTCGTAGCAATGTTTTGATTCTTCTAATATCTCTTTTTGGTCTTTTAATACATTTCCAACACTTTTGTGCAATTCTTTTATGGAATTGTTTAGAAATTTTCCATATTCCAAGTGTCAAATATTTTTTTTTCATGCCTGATTAATTTTGCTTTAGATTTGATAAACCCTCCTCGAGTTTTTTGCATTTTCTTATTCTTCCAGGTTCAGTTCAACTACGTGGATATCTTCCAATATTAATAGTTTCTCTTTTTTAGTTTTGAACTAACTCAACTTTTTCTTGTAGCTGCTCAAAGGCATCCATCGCTGGATATCAATGTCAACGGCACGTCATATTATCAAGCTCAACTCATACTACTCTTGCAGTCACTGGGCGTAGCGAGTTAGTTTTGTCGCCGAGCTGGGTTTCCCATCCTTACCAGGGACCCATTCACAGCTGGTTGGACTGGAACATGCTGATCACAGTAATTTGTCCAGGTTTACTGAACCTTGCTGAACCCGCAACTAGGTGTTAGTTTTGGGTGTGTGTTTTGCACGTATTCATGTGGCCTGTGTTGTGTACTGTACACTAGGGGTTGTGACAACACCGAAAGAGTCTGCTCAAAGTTTTGCACCCGGTCAGAGGTGGGCTCGATTATGGCACCTCCAAGCTCTGGATCACTCACTAGCCTGACGCCTTAGACAGTTCGACCATCTCGTCCCCCGTTCTATGCGTGTCTCGAGCGGGTAGAAGTCCCGTGATTATTAATTTGAATACAGTATAGAATGTGCAGACAAGGTCGACGATTGGTAGAAGCAGAAGTTGAACGGTTAGACTCGATGCCTGGGGACTGCTTTTTCAGTTGTTTCGAGCAGTTTTAGGAAACGGGTTTTGGAAACAACAATGCATTGGGCGCTCGTATAATTCTTAATACAAACAGGCCAAGCGAAAATACAGCTTCATAGTACCGTGTTCTTCCACCAAACAACGAAGTTCTCATTACTCTCAGTAACCTGAAGTTTCGACTGGAAGAGATACAGTGTTTGTTGTTTAATGGTGCACTCAGCAATGTGACATCTTCAACTATCACGTGAACTAAGAACTTCATCTATCAACGGTGCGTATCTGTAATTAACTGAAGAATGACAATAATACATATGTATGCACAAGCGGAGGTGAGGCTGTGTGCACTGGACGGCTTCAAACACATAGGTGCTGCTTAGCTAGTGTGAGCAGGTATTGGATGCCATCATCTCCCATGGAGCAAAACGCCTGGTGTGACTATCCACAAAGTGGCTCTTACAGAAACAACCTCATACAATATTTCATAGAGAACTTTGTCTTAGTTGCAACGAACATGTGGCACATATTCTTCCTTGCTCACTTGGTATGAAGCCGTCTGTCAGTGACTAAAATCATCGTTTGAGCATGAATCGGGTTGATCGTGAAATATTGAATTGGATTTAAAACCAGACCTTGTCTGTGAATATCTTTCTTGTTGAATACAATAACATCAAACAAGGTCAAATGTGAAACACTTGCACTGTTATTGTCATGACTCAACCAAAGCGATAACAATGTGTCACCACTGTTTAAGATCTCTCGATGTAAGTAAGACTTTTACCTGCAGTGGAGCAGTACCACGTGACACACTACCATGAAGGATAGTTTGTCATCCTTGACTCACACCCATACAGTCTGTCATAGAGCGCTTTGTTTTAGTGGTATATAATCTTTTGGCATTACACCATCTGTCAATAATATTGATTGAGCATGTGCAGGAATCGGGTTGATCGTGACATATTGAATTGGATTCGAAACTTGAAGTTGTCTGTGAATGTTTTGTTGTTGAATACAATAACATCAAAGAAGGTCAAATGTGAAACACTTACATTGGTATTTTGACACAATGACACGACCAAAGCGATAACAATGTGTCAGCACCATTTTAGATTTCTCGGTGTTAGTAAGACTTTTACCTGCAGTGGAGCAGTACCACGTGACTCACTGTTACGGTGCTGATCTTAACAACCTTAACTAGAGGAAGGTCCGTAAATAACCTTAACCATGGGTTCAAATATGTATAGGTAATTTGTTTCCATCTTCTGGTAAAGGACAGCCTCAAGAATAAAAGTTTGATTTGAAGTTTATTATTATAACAACAACAGAGCTACATATGAGGTAACAATGAACATGAGAAATAGAATGTAAATATAATTCACACAATGGAGATATAATAAGCCACTAACGTGGTATCACACCTGACGCATAAACTTGCCCAACCGTGCACAAGTGTATAGAGTTTAAGGAGATTTACATTACTCCTAAAATTTGACTTCTTACAAAATACACTGAGACTTATTTGAGTGCTTACATCACCTTGCACAAGCGAACAGAGTTTTAGAAGATTTACATTGCTTTCAAGAATATTTACTCGAAGCCAAGGTATTGATTTGATAGGAGTCAGTTAAAGAATAGGTGAGATAACTTATAGTTTAGACGGTTTTGTCTAAATATGAAAATTTGACAAGTGAAGGATATCAAAAGATAGTCGATTAGGGATACATAAACAGTTAAAAGACTCTCAGTCTACCGTGAATTATTCCGAAATTGAATACACCTCAGAGGATTTTTACCGTGTTCCATATATATAAAAGGTTAAAGTATTCTTATAATAGGATTTGCAACACTACACATCTATTACACCCGATAATATGGCATATAACAGTACTGGACCTACCGTGACATAGAATCACATCCAACACATAATTCCCATAAATATTCGGTCAGTGAATATAACACCACACACTGGTAGTTCAATCCCAAAATGGAATAAAGTTCACCCTATCTGATTATCCTGACGGTCTTGATTAAGGAACGCTGAATCAGCGACCGACTCATGTCGACATGCACTACCACTACCACTACCACTACCACTACCACTATTTCGTCTCACGAAATGAATACCTTGACTAAAAGCATGATTTTGGGACAATATGTCGACTCGAGCTGTCTGTAAACATGCTTCATAAATCCTGCAGTAGACCAAAATCAGCAGCGCAGTTCAGATCCATATGGTTGTGCAACTTTGACTGGACTATGCTCAAACTTTTTGTTAGTCCCTCAAAACCTCCGAATTTCCATATGGTTAAGCCAGTCACATGATTTGCTAGTCAATAGGCCAGAATAGTATGACAATCAATAAATAATCTCAAAAACTGATTAATTCTCAAGAGTAAAGTTAAATGTGATTTATTCAAAACCAAACAAGAAATACTCTAGATGACGCTTTGAACATACGCACACAGCTTTCTTTTTAATTAATTGAATTTAATTTTAGAAGATTTTTGTGATTATTCAAACAAAACGATATGTTCACTTCTGTCCCTTCGCTGGTACAAAGCGATAAATCAGACATTACATAATCGAGTATTACGTCACCCCTTGATCGTTCCCACTCTCCCGGACTGTGATCGACAAGCTGCGTGTTGTGCAAGTCGGTCAAGAAGTACGACTAGCTTGACGAAATTAATTAAAATTAATCTCCAATGCGCCTTCATTTATCTCAAAACGTTCTGTAAACATGTTTTGGATTGCCGAACTACGACAGAAGCACTTTATGAAGTTAAAAGTCTGCATGAATTTCCTATAAAAGACAGCACAGATTCGTGGACTGGCACAACTGTCGACAACTGTTCACAATGCAGATGTTGTGTGTTGCTGTGGTAGCCGTTGCCGTCCTTGCTGTCGTCTCGGGGTCTTCCAAACATGCTATGCAATTACAAGCGAGTAACATTTTCTATGTTACCCGTGGGAATACCAGTTGTGTTGCCTGAAAACAGTTGAAAATGAACATCGAGGTGTTCGGTAAGATAAATACGTTGCTCACTGATCCCTCAGGAACCACTGGTTGACCATATATATGTTTCTTTATGTTCCCCTCTCCCATGAACAGTGAACAACTTAAAATATTTACCAATTACCACCTTTACCAATATTTACCAGGACTGAGCGTGTAATGCTGTAGGAAGTGATGTTATAGATTGTTTACGTCACACCCAACAATATTCCACTTGTATGACGGGGCTCTGTAGCACTCTTCTCTTACGCCTCAGTCGTTACAGATTGTTCAAGATCAGTTTATACGCTGATCTTCATATTGGTTACGTTATTCCTTGCTGTGCTGTGCCAATGTCCGAATGCAAAATACTGACATACAAGTTGTTCATGCTACTGAAGTTCGCTTGTCCAACAAGGAATCACACAAATACCACAAGTCTACTGAATATATCTCCCACCATCTATCAAATACCCATACTGTTATCATTACAGAGTGCGGCTTCTCACTTCCTCCAGTCTTTGTATGTGAATACAGGAATCTGTCTTCTACGTTCTAAGAATACTTCTATTGCATCACTTCCTTCACCTTTCTAAAAAACTGCAATAGTGTTGGTTTTCATTTTCGCCATTTTCAGAATCTCGCCTGACCCAAAGTTCGGTATGTTCCATTTCCACTGTCTTTATTCACAGAATGGTTCCACGCAATAAACCATATGTAAATCTATATATTGTGCCAACAGTTTGGTTAAAATGATTGTTTTGATCCCAGATAATTCCTTTGCAGTTCAGAAAGGCATTAAATGAAACTTTGTAACTTTATATCTTCTTCCATGATATAATTCATAACTTCTACAAAAACAAATATGTATGTGTCTGGGTATGGTAACAAATGAGTTGTTCCCTGAACGTTCGCAGTGTGGGGCACATGGTCCGAATGGAGCGAGAGTGTGGGGCAGTGCAGTGTTAGTTGTGGGGGAGGCTCGCAGACAGTGGTGAGGACGAGGAAGTGCCAGGGCGGTCTGGTCTGTCGGCCCATCAACGGCGGGAGACAGGAATACACACAGGCCTGTAACACCGACAGCTGTTCAGGTGAGATGACCGTTAAACACCGGGTGTTCGAATTTCCATAATGATGTTCATGTTGTCGACACCACAGTTCAGTTCATAGTCAATGCGGTGTACACAAAGTTAAGTCTCCGAGGCTTCATCTGTGAAAGGTGCTGTGTCATGTGATGCCATATGTTGCGAGGTATCTGAATCCCAGTAGTTGATAATAGTGCTACATATCTCCTGCGTCTGTGCTTTTCAGTGGATGGGGGATGGTCTGCCTGGGGAGCATGGTCCGCCATTGACGGTGAGGAATGTTCAGTGTTTTGTGGAGGGGGCGGGGTCAGCCAGTCTCGACAGAGGACATGTGACAACCCAGTACCCGGGAATGGCGGTGCTGACTGTCAAGGAAACAGTGTGCAGCGACGAAGAACCAGTTGTAACACACAAGGATGCGGAGGTGAGGTTCCTGTTGACAATTTGCTGTCATTAAGAAGCCAGTAAACTCTTGCTGTCGTAATGACTAGTGTGTGAAGTATGTGTCTTGTGTTACAGGTTATTGCCCAGATAGAGGAGTGAAGTTCTTCGCCCACCCTACCAACAGAGGACTGTACTACCACTGTGCGAACTACATTGCTTATCTCAGGAGTTGTCCCGGAGGTCTCGTATGGGATAATAAATTCTGGACGTGCAAGTTCGACAATTGAGACGCCATATCACACATCCCGCTAACTTGATGTCACATGCACATGTACATTCCGAATAAAGCAGAGTTTGCAAAATAAAACTTGTTTGGTGTTTTCTATTTACCAGAAAATATATAATAATATGGTTTAGTACATGGTCTCTCTGTTTATGGAGTTTGTCCAGAATGACAAACTATCCTTCATGTTAGTGTTGCACGTGGTACTTACTTACATCGAGAGATCTAAAACAGTGGCGACACATTGTTATCGCTTTGGCTGAGTCATGACAATAGCAATGTAAATGTTTCACATTTGACCTTGTTTGATGTTATTGTATTCAACAAGAAAACCATTCACAGACAAATTCAGGTTTTGAGTCCAAATTAATATGTTACGATCAACCCGAATTCCTGCACATGCTCAATCAATATTATTGACAGATGGCGTAATACCAAATGACTATATGCCACATGTACACTAAAACAATGCTCTCTATGAGAGAGTGTATGAGATTGCCACTTGGGTGTGTAACTAGCCGCAAATCACCTCGGAATACCTGCTCACACTATCTGGGCAGCACCTGTGTGTTTGAAGCCGTCCAGTGCACACAAGCTCGCTCCATTCGTTTGTATTACGTGTACGCATTATAGAACATGCATACATAAACTCATAGGCACAAGAAAGTAAACACATTTTATGTTGAAATTTTGGCAAAAGTTGTCCAAGTGATTAAATCCTTCTAGGATCCTTCGATCGATCTATCAATAGAGAGAGAGAGAGAGAGAGACAGAGTGTGTGTGTGTGTGTGTGTGTGTGTGTGTGAGAGAGAGAGAGAGAGAGAGAGAGAGAGAGAGAGCAATTGTGTGAGCAATACCATTCCTTCACCAGCAACTGCATGGAACACTGCACGACAGCACGACAACGTGAGGCTCCACACAGTGTAAATTGTCAAGAACTTCTTGAACGCCCAGAATTTCCAAGCTCTTCCGGGGCCAGTACGCTCATCCTAAACCAAGTATAGCACTTGTGGGATCACCTACATTACCAGGTGAGAAGACAACCACGATCCCCAGCTAACCGACAAGAACTTGCAGACGCTCTCAGGAAGGAGTGTAATAGGATTCCGAATGACGTCATTCGTCGTCATGACACGCTGAGTCTGGACATGTATTGCTGCTAGAGGTGGTCACACTCGTTACTAAGGATGTGTATAAGTAACCAGAGATATTCCATGACTGACTCCTTTTGTATCTGTGAACTGTGCTATTCCTGCATCTCATTACATAACGCGTGCTCTTCATCTGTGATGAGGTTCTCATAGACAATGCTGGTGCACTGTTCCAAACGTGGACTTCATTAAATGTACTCTAACTTATAAACATTGAATGTTTTGATTTTATTTTATCGATCATTAATAAGGATGTTCCCATTCTCTTGCCCTCTGGTGTATTATTGTCATTCTTCAGAGAATTACAGGTGCACTCCATAGATGGATGAATACATGCCTTTGGTGTGAAGCATTGGTTTGTCCAGCCTTTAAGTGATTTGCTTGTTTGCCCTTTCACGAAGGGTAGGACATTATGATCGGAAATGATACACAATCTATAGCACTATGACTGGAGGACAAAGAGAAGTAGTATTCTCATTTGAGTGGTGAGCATCTTAGCATGTTCCCGTGATGGTTGAAGATGTCACATGTCCCCACACGCACCTTGGATATTGCTGAGTGCAGTGTTAAACAACAAATAAACAACGTGTCCTCGATTCTCGTCCAGTGGACAGTTCAGGTTACTGAGTACTGAGATATTCCTTGTTTGGTGGCAGACAGTCACTAATATGAGGAGTTTTGTGTCCATTTTCACGAATCATACCAAAGCCCGATGCTTTGCTGTTTCCGAACCCGTTTCTTAAACCTGACCTCCGATATTGTACTACTTCTCATCTTTCAGCATCTTTCAGAATGACAATACCAGAGATTCAGAAGACTCTCACGTGACATGGCAGGACTTGATCAGGTTTTAGACAGTGAAATTTCATGGTTAACTGTGATGGTATTATCTATAAGCTGTGGTACGTAAAGCAGTGCATAGTGACATGAATGTAATGACATTCAGCTTGTTGACCGACCTGTACATGCTCGAATCTTATCCAGGCGGAAAGGACGGTTATGGCATGAACGACTGAGTGGCACACTTACTCTTAACATGTTTGAAAAATGTTGAAAAGTGCTTGAAATCCCTTTTCTGATCCATCTAGGGTTAAGGTAGTGCCGTCTGGACTGTAACTGTATTAGTAAAACTGAGGTGAGCCAGATGTTTGTGGGCTTTTGTATAGTCCATCAAGACTCCATCGTGAATTACTCGGGCTAATTCTCCCGTACACCTTTTTGGTTTTTATGAATTATTTGTGACAGATGTTTATATATAAATTCTATTGGCTATTGGTCTCCATGTTCAGAAAATGTTTAGGCCTATTTTGGTAAGCATGTTATTAGTTATTGTCATTGTGTGGATGAGAAAAAATACCGATTCATATCCACAGCTTCATCATTTCTACTCTATAGCTATCTTGGCCAGGGCTTTGAGCGTTTGTATTTGTATTTTCAAGAGCCAGAAGTATTTCATCATGTGTTAATTGCCTTACTAGAGGTTTTGCAACTTAGTCACTTAGCTCTGAAACATCGAATTCAGAAAATAAATTTTCCAAACTAACAACTACACACTTATTGTTGTAAACAGCTTTTGTAGCAATGTTTTGATTCTTCTAATATCCCTTTTTGGTCTTTTAATACATTCCCAACACTGTTGTGCAATTCTTTTATGGAATTGTTTAGAATTTTTCCATATTCCAGGTGTCAAAAATGTTTGCTGTTTCTTTTTCATGCTTGATTAATTTTGCTTTAGATTTGATAAACCCTCCTCGAGTTTTTTGCATTTTCTAATTCTTCCAGGTTCAGTTCAACTACGTGGATATCTTCCAATATTAATAGTTTTTCTGTTTTTGCTTTGAACTAACTCAACGTTTTCTTGTAGCTGCTCAATGGCATCCATCGCTGGATATCAATGTCAACGGCACGTCATATTATCAAGCTCAGCTCATACTACTCTTGCAGTCACTGGGCGTAGCGAGTTAGTTTTGTCGCCGAGCTGGTTTTCCCATCTTTACCAGGGACCCATTCACAGCTGGTTGGACTGGAACATGCTGATCACAGTAATTAGTCCAGGTTCACTGGACGTTGCTGAACCGCAACTGGGTGTTAGTTTTGGGTGTGTTTTTCGCACGTATTCATGTGGCTTGTGTTGTGTACTGTACACTATGGGTTGTGACAACACCGAAAGAGTCTGCTCAAAGTTTTGCACCCGGTCAGAGGTGGGCTCGATTCTGGCACCTCCAAGCTCTGGATCACTCACTAGCCTGACGCCTTAAACAGTTCGACCATCTCGTCCCCCGTTCTATGCGTGTCTCGAGCGGGTAGAAGTCCCGTGATTATTAATTTGAATACAGCATAGAATGTGCAGACAAGGTCGACGATTGGTAGAAGTAGAAGTTGAACGGTTAGACTCGATGCCTGGGGACTGCTTTTTCAGTTGTTTCGAGCAGTTTTAGGAAACGGGTTTTGGAAAAAACAATGCACTGGGCGCTCGTATAATTCTTAATACAAACAGGCCAAGCGAAAATACAGCTTCATAGTACCGTGTTCTTCCACCAAACAACGAAGTTCTCATTACTCTCAGTAACCTGAAGTTTCGACTGGAAGAGATACAATGTTTGTTGTTTAATGGTGCACTCAGCAATGTGACATCTTCAACTATCACGTGAACTAAGAGCTTCATCTATCAACGGTGCGTATCTGTAATTAACTGAAGAATGACAATAATACATATGTATGCACAGGCGGAGGTGAGGCTGTGTGCACTGGACGGCTTCAAACACATAGGTGCTGCCTAGCTAGTGTGAGCAGGTATTGATGCCATCATCTCCGACGTTATTGCGAGGTGACGTGGAGCAAAACGCCTGGTGTGGCTCTTACAGAAACAACCTCATGCAATCTTTCATAGAGAACTTTGTCTTAGTTGCAACGAACATGTGGCACATATTCTTCCTTGCTCACTTGGTATGAAGCCGTCTGTCAGTGAATAAAATCATCGATTGAGCATGAATCGGGCTGATCGTGAAATATTGAATTGGATTCAAAACTAGACCTTGTCTGTGAATATCTTTCTTGTTGAATACAAGAACATAAAACAAGGTCAAATACAGTCTGTCATAGAGCGCTTTGTTGTAGTGGCATATATTCTTTTGGTATTACACCATCTGTCAATAATATTGATTGAGCATGTGCAGGAATCGGGTTGATCGTGACATATTGAACTAGATTCGAAACCTGAAGTTGTCTGTGAATGTCTTTCTTGTTGAATACAAGAACATAAAACAAGGTCAAATGTGAAACACTTACACTGCTATTTTCATGACACTTCCAAAGCGATAACAATGTGTCACCACTGTTTTAGATCTCTCGGTAAAAGTAAGACTTTTACCTGCAGTGGAGCAGTACCACGTGAAACACTAACATGAAGGATAGTTTGTCATCCTTGACTCACTCCATAAACAGAGAGACCATCTACTAAACCATATTATTATATGTTTTCTGGTAAAGGAAACATCAAACAAGTTTTATTTTGCAAACTCTGCTTTATTCGGAATGTACATGCGCATGTGACATCAAGTTAGTGGGATGTGTGATATGGCGTCTCAATTGTCGAAGTTGCACGTCCAGATTTTGTTATCCCATACGAGACCTTGGGGACACCTCATGAGGTAAGCAATGTAGTTCCCACATTGGTAGTACCGTCCTCTGTTGGTAGGATGGGGGAAGAACTTCACTTGTCTGTTTGGGCAATAACCTGTAACACAAAACACATACTTCACACACTAGTCATTACGACAGCAAGAGTTTACTGTTCATTGTCCAATGGCTTCTTAATGACAGCAAATTGTCAACAGGAACCTCACCTCCGCATCCTTGTGTGTTACAACTGGTTCTTCGTCGCTGCACACTGTTTCCTTGACAGTCAGCACCGCCATTCCCGGGTACTGGGTTGTCACATGTCCTCTGTCGAGACTGACTGATCCTGCCCCCTCCACAAAACACTGAACATTCCTCACCGTCAATGGCGGACCATGCTCCCCAGGCAGACCATCCTCCATCCACTGAAAAGCACAGACGCAGGAGATATGTAGCACTATTATCAACCACTGGGATTTAACATATGGCCTCACATGACACAGCACCGGTCACAGATGAAGCCTTGCAGATTTAACTTCGTGTACACCGCATTGACTGTGAAGTGAATTGTGGTGTCGACAACATGAATATCATTATGGAAATTCGAACACCCGGTGTTTAACGGTCATCTCACCTGAACAGCTGTCGGTGTTACAGGCCTGTGTGTATTCCTGTCTCCCGCCGTTGATGGGCCGACAGACCAGACCGCCCTGGCACTTCCTCGTCCTCACCACTGTCTGCGAGCCTCCCCCACAGCTAACACTGCACTGCCCCACACTCTCGCTCCATTCGGACCATGTGCCCCATACTGCAAACATTCAGGGAACAACTCATTTGTTACCATACTGAGACAGTTACTGCTTATTTGTTTTTGTAGAAGTTATGAATTATATCATGGAAGAAGATATAAAGATATAAGATACAAAGCTTCATTTAATGCCTTTCTGA
Organism: Haliotis asinina; assembly: GCF_037392515.1. Classification (NCBI taxonomy): domain Eukaryota; kingdom Metazoa; phylum Mollusca; class Gastropoda; order Lepetellida; family Haliotidae; genus Haliotis; species Haliotis asinina. The sequence goes on along the minus strand of NC_090281.1, from coordinate 21,543,780 downwards.
ACTGCAAAGGAATTATCTGGGATCAAAACAATCATTTCAACCAAACTGTTGGCACAATATATAGATTTACATATGGTTTATTACGTGGAACCATTCTGTGAGTAAAGACACTGGAAATGGAACATACCGAACTTTGGGTCAGGCGAGATTCTGAAAATGGCGAAAATGAAAACCAACAATATTGCAGTTTTTGAGAAAGGTGAAGGAAGTGATGCAATAGAAGTATTCTTAGAACGTAGAAGACAGATTCCTGTATTCACATACAAAGACTGGAGGAAGTGAGAAGCCGCACTCTGTAATGATAACAGTATGGGTATTTGATAGATCGTGAGAGATATATTCAGTAGACTTGTATTTGTGTTATTCCTTGTTGGACAAGCGAACTTCAGTAGCATGAACAACTTGTACGTCATTATTTAGTATTCGGGCATTGGCACAGCACAGCAAGGAATAACGTAACCAATATGAAGATCGGCGTATAAACTGATCTTGAACAATCTGTAACGACTGAGGAGTAAGTGCTACAGAGCCCCGTCATACAAGTGGAATATTGTTGGGTGTGACGTAAACAATCTATAACATCACTTCCTACAGCATTACACGCTCGGTCCTGGTAAATATTGGTAAAGGTGGTAATTGGTGAATATTATAAGTTGTTCACTGTTCATGGGAGAGGGGAACATAAAGAAACATATAGGATATGTGGTTCCCGAGGGACCACTGAACAACGTATTTATCTTACCGAGCACACACAACTGGCATTCTCAAGGGTAACATAGAAAATGTTACTCGCTTGTAAAAGGGGTAGCACAGCCTGGCTCATCGAATCAGTAAACGACATTTATGTGTGAGGTAGGAAACTATTAAATGTGGTGCTGAAGGCATTCGGTATAGCAGTATTGGGAGACGCTACTTACGTTGACCCCGAGACGACGCCAAGGACGGCAACGGCTACCACAGCAACACACAACATCTGCATTGTGAACAGTTGTCGACAGTTGTGCCAGTCCACGAATCTGTGCTGTCTTTTATAGGAAATTCATGCAGACTTTCAATTTCATAAAGTGCTTCTGTCGTAGATTGGCAATCCGAAACATGTTTACAGAACGTTTTGAGATAAAAGAAGGCGCATTGGAGATTAATTTTAATTAATTTCGTCAAGCTGGTAGTACTTCTTGACCGACTGCTCAACACGCAGCTTGCCGATCACAGTCTGGGTGTACAGTGGGAACGATCAAGGGGTGACGTAATACTCGATTATGTCATGTCTGATTTATCGCTTTGTACCAGCGAAGGGACAGAAGTGAACATATCGTTTTGTTTGAATAATCACAAAAATGCTCTTAAATAAAATTTAATGAATCAAAAGAAAGCTGTGTGCATATGCTCAAACTACCACCTGCAGCGTATTTGTTGTTTGGTTTTGAATAAATCACAGACTTGGTCTTGAAAATTAAGCAGCACAGTTTTTGAGAATATTTTTGATTACAGTGATATCCTGATTTATTGACGACCAAATCATTTGAAAGTCTTGACTATGAGAAGTACTGTTCAGTGGATATATTCATCTATTTCATTGTTATGAATCAAATGTATGCGTCGAAATACTACCTGCTTGACATTCACAACGTGTGAAGCGTATATTTATTCCCCTTACTGATGCAGGTCCTGACAGTCATTTGAGTTCCGATTTTATGAGTGAAGCGTCTTTTCTAAAATATTCATAAATTTTATTTTAAAAAATCGTTTACAATTACACATATGTTTGCGACTGAATAATGTGTCAACTGTGGTTCATTCCATAGTGGCCAGGTACGTAAGTCCCAAAACATTCTATGTAAAATTTATTACTGCCAAACTTTTAATCGTAGTATATTTGTTGTTTTTAATAATGGCTAAATTTCAGTATTATCGCCAAAGGCTGAAGGGATGGTATAAATCCAGCTAGCGTCCGTGCAGGTAGCAAAGGTATTGTAAGTACCCATAGACCCTAGTATGGTGATCTACCTTCTGTTGTTGGTGGTCTATAGCCTGTGTTTTATATCGTATTGTCCTCTTTAATGGTAATGTTTTAGCTTTTAGTGCTAGTTATCTGTGGTAGCCAAGTGTTTTAACTGTCCTCCGATGACAGGTGTTTACGTTTTCATTTTTAAATTTTAATATTGATATAAATTAAAGTTTCTCGTCACGACATGGCGGCAATATTGCCGATGTGACAATAAGTTATAACTCACTCACTCCTTAGTGACCAACTATGATCGGCAACTCAAGGTGGATGCGACTGGCCAGTGTTGACAAAATGGACATCAATGGCCCTAATTAACTATCACATTACCTTTGATTTGCCCTGGTGGTGTAACACGAAGGGGACAGGCTAGATACAATTAAACTTGTAAACATTCTGGTCACCATCCAACCAGGTCTGATTGTTAATGCAATGTTGTGAGCGAGTGAGTTTAGTGTTACGCCGCAGTCAGCAATATTCCAGCTATATGGCGGCGGTCTGTAAATAATCAAGTCTGGACCAGACAATCCTGTGATCAACAACATGAACATCGATCTGCGCAATTGGGAACCGATGACACGTGTCAACCAAGTCAGCGAGCCTGACCACCCGATCCCGTTAGTCGCCTCTTACGACAAGCACAGTCGCCTTTTATGGCATGCAATGTTATGAGGTATATAGATCAAGAAGTTGTTCATGAATAAATTTCAGTTGAGCATACGTCACAGGGCCCACTTGCACAAGCGATCTTAGCGCTACGACTATCTTAGGCCTATGTTGAAGATCGATTCGTGCAAGTCAGCCCAGGTCAACAATGGACGTGTGCATCGAATCCTAGATCCCAGATCCTGCTTGCAGTCAAACCTGTCGTGTGGGATGTCAGGCAGTTACTGCTGGGGAATTACTAACTTCTGTATTCCGAGTTAAAGTCTTTAAGAAAAGTAGGGGAACCTGAGCTTTGAAGTCGGGTAGAAAGAAAACCCATTGAGGAACGTTACAATGACAGTCATCTTGTGTATGCAGCATCATTTCACGTTATCACCACACGCAAACACAATGCATGGGAAGCACGTGCACAACCTGGGTGCCTCCTACGCGTGCATGGGGTGTCATTATGAATCTTGGCGTTTTTCAGGCAGGTCGATAAATCACTGAAGAGCAATTTTCCGATAATTGTTTTGCATCTGTGCATCACACAGTTGTTAGTGTATGCTTCCAGTCGTTTACATTGTTTGAATTTGCAATGCAGCTTGTGCAACATGATGAACATTTACGTGCAGCTGGAATGGTGCATACTGTTTCCAAGTCAGTCATTAACAGACTTTGGAACAGATACCAACAAACCCAAAATGTTGATGATCGACCGCGTTCAGGTCGTCCAAGGTCAACATCAAAAGTACAGGTCCGTTTCATTCGTAACCAGGCTTTAAAGGAATCGAGTTCAAACGGCAAATCAAATTGCAGCCAGTCTTAATCAGGCTATTGGTGTTCTGGTCAGGCGATTGGGAATCGGCCCCGTGCAGCTCCTTTGCATCCTCGACGGCCCCGTGTTGTACCCCCCTTGACTGATCGTGACAAAGACAACAGTGGTGTAGGACACGTAGACGCTGGAGAAATCGTCGTTGGTCGCGTGTCATGTTTTCAGACGAGTCAAGATTCACCTTGGACTTCCTTGACAGGAGTGGTCAGGTCTGGCGAAGAAGAAATGAACGCCATGCTAACAACAACCTGAGACCACACGATCGATTTGGAGGTGGGTCAGTAATGGTATGGGGTGGTATCACTATGACTGACCGAACCCCTTCTCATGTTGTGCAAGGAAGGGTCACAGGGCAATACTACCGAGACAACATACTGACCCCCCTTTGTTGTCCCCTTTGCGAGGCAGGTCGGTCGGTCGTCAGTTCATCTTCAGGATGACCGTGCCCATGCACGCCGTGCACGTATCGTCAATGATCACCTCCCGCAGCCCAACACCTATCGTATGCCATGGCCAGCTATGAGCCTTGACCCCATCGAACACGTCTGGGACATAAAAGGGAGGCGTGTGCGTCAACATCAAAGGCCAACGACTACGCTGGATGACATCGGCCTTGCACTACAGGATGAATGGAACAGGCTCCCCCCAAGAGCTATTGGGAGTCTCATACGCAGTATGCCGCGTCGTCTGGATAAATGTCTGACTATTCAGGGTCAAATCACACACTACTGACTGAAAATTGTAGACCCAAACTTTTTTTGTCACCTAAGGGTAATATCGCCGTAAAGACAAGAGTTTTTTTATGGATGACATCTTTTGTTGTGAAGTCACGACTTCTTCATCAGGTGAATGAAAAAAAAGTGTGTATCACTTCTAAATGCCCTTCAAAGACAATATCTCCGTAGCTCTACAATCTTTAAAGATTATGTGGCTTGGACCTTCCGGAACCTCGGCTTCATTGTTTTTCAGGAATGGCGAGTTACTAAGACACTACTCTATGACTCTACGTCAGTATCTGTGCACAACTGCTTTTTTAATCATTTGTGTGAGTTTCGGCCATCATCCTGAGGCAAAGGAGCCCTCTGTTTCTAACTTCTACTCTTGCCCTGCGGACCAAACTGAGCGTCAGCACATCCCAGTCAAACCTGCACCACAATGGAAATTACGTTGTCCATTTCGATGTATAATATTGCAGGATTTACGAACGCCGGCAAGTGGAATTTCTAGACGGTCATTCAAATCTGCTTACTGGCATTAATTTGTTCAACTGATACATCACGTAATTTACGAACAGATGGCAATTTTTAGTTCACTTTATCTGACTCTGACCCGTTTGATATCAACGGGAATGTCGTTTCATTCTACAGTATGTAATACATACGATAGGGCCGTGTATTGACATCAAAATTGTATTGCAATATAAAACTGCGACATGTATTGCGATAGGTATTGCAATTATAATGGGACCTTAACTGTTTGACAGTGAGTGACACTAACTGTGCATGTTAATCACAATTTATAGCATTACAGTATGTAGTTTCGTAATTGAATAACGAAGGAAAACAACTGCTGTCAATAAAAGTATGTGTAGATTTTAATTTAAATCATAAAGATTATTACAGAAACTTCAAATATGTTCTTTACCCAAAATATCGGTTCCCAGAAAAAATATTGTAATACGTATCGTTTAAAGAGCGTATTGCGATATACCGGTAATACCGTGCAGCCCTAATACATGTATACGGGATACATTGCGATATACCGGTAATACCGTGCAGCCCTAATACATGTATACGGGATACATTGCGATATATCGGTAATACCGTGCAGCCCTAATACACGTATACGGGATACATTGCGATATACCGGTAATACCGTGCAGCCCTAATACATGTATACGGGATACATTGCGATATACCGGTAATACCGTGCAGCCCTAATACATGTATACGGGATACATTGCGATATATCGGTAATACCGTGCAGCCCTAATACACGTATACGGGATACATTGCGATATACCGGTAATACCGTGCAGCCCTAATACATGTATACGGGATACATTGCGATATATCGGTAATACCGTGCAGCCCTAATACATGTATACGGGATACATTGCGATATACCGGTAATACCGTGCAGCCCTAATACACGTATACGGGATACATTGCGATATATCGGTAATACCGTGCAGCCCTAATACATGTATACGGGATACATTGCGATATATCGGTAATACCGTGCAGCCCTAATACATGTATACGGGATACATTGCGATATACCGGTAATACCGTGCAGCCCTAATACACGTATACGGGATACATTGCGATATATCGGTAATACCGTGCAGCCCTAATACATGTATACGGGATACATTGCGATATATCGGTAATACCGTGCAGCCCTAATACATGTATACGGGATACATTGCGATATATCGGTAATACCGTGCAGCCCTAATACATGTATACGGGATACAGTGTGCTGTGTTTAGCGCAGGTTCCAGTGGCTTTGATGTTGAGACACGCGTGTGATCTACCATATGTTAAACCGTTACGCGTGTTTATGTGCCCCAGTAGGTCAAGGTTGTCTTTATAATCTGTCAACATATTCACCTGCAGTTGTACATATCTCCGTGTCTATCCCTTCCAGCTGCCAGGTCAGGTATGTTGGCAGCTGTACACGAAATATATAAACTTGGTAATGTACAGTGATGTGTGTGGAAGTACACGTTGGTAGTTGTATTACACGTGCTCAACTGCGTCATTATTTTCTCTTTTATAGCACACTATTTTAGTGGAGTTCTCTGACACAGCAATGCCCCTAAAAGGTGAGATTCTATTTATTGAAACCCCTCTATTATCCCTCTATCTTCCGTTTATTCTTTGGGTGCTCGTCTATGCGTTATTCTATCTATGAGTGTGCACAGTTTTCACAATAAATATGACAGACTGCAAACTGAGATGTGTGATAGGCATTTAGACGCTGATAAGGTAATACTAGACACTGATAAGGATGTGCAACTTCTGCATTATTTACACACGACGCTTCTGGGCTAATACTTGCCCCTTCATCTGGTGAAGGGCAGTTTTGTAGTGATAAACATTGTTGAAACAACATGGCATTATTCACAAACTAAACTCATAAAAGTCTCACTGGATTCCTGCTTATGTGTGTCTGAGCTGGGTTTCTACTTATCATGGATGTCTGAGCTCAATCTACTCACCTCATGTATGTCTTAGCTGGACCTACTCACCCCATGTTACGTCTAAGCTGGACCTACTCACCCTATATATGTCTGACCTGGACCTACTCACCTCATGCGTGTCTAAACTGGATCTACTCTCCACATGTATGTCTCAGTTGGATCTACTCTCCCGATGTATGTCTGAGCTGTATCTAATTACCTCGTATATGTCTGAGCTGTATCTAATTACCTCGTATATGTCTGAGCTGTATCTAATTACCTCGTATATGTCTGAGCTGTATCTAATTACCTCGTATATGTCTGAGCTGTATCTAATTACCTCATGTATGTCTGAGCTGTATCTAATTACCTCATGTATGTCTGAGCTGTATCTAATTACCTCGTATATGTCTGAGCTGTATCTAATTACCTCGTATATGTCTGAGCTGTATCTAATTACCTCGTATATGTCTGAGCTGTATCTAATTACCTCGTATATGTCTGAGCTGTATCTAATTACCTCGTATATGTCTGAGCTGTATCTAATTACCTCGTATATGTCTGAGCTGTATCTAATTACCTCGTATATGTCTGAGCTGTATCTAATTACCTCGTATATGTCTGAGCTGTATCTAATTACCTCATGTATGTCTGAGCTGTATCTAATTACCTCGTATATGTCTGAGCTGTATCTAATTACCTCATGTATGTCTGAGCTGTATCTAATTACTTTCTGTATGTCTGAGGTGGATGTGCTCACTTCATGTATGTCTGAACTGGATCTGCTCACCTTCTGTATGCCTGACCTGGATATACTCACCTCATTGATGTCTGAGCCGGGTATACTCAGGTCATATATGCCTGAGCTGGATTTCTACTCATCTCATGAATAGGCCTTCAGCAACTCATGCTTGCCATAAAAGGCGACTAAGCTTGTCGAAATGTCATCGGTTCCCATTTGCGCAGATCGATGCTCATGCTGTTGATCACTGGATTGTCTGGTCCAGACTCGATTATTTACAGACCGCCGTCATATAGCTTGAATATTGCTGATTGCGGCGTAAAACTAAACTCACACACCCCCACTCACAACCTTCCTATCATAGCAGGATAAGGAAGATGTGTGCTGATCCCGATTTGAAACCATTACTGAACAATAGCAATGTGTGGTAGATATCCACGTATGATTATATATCCACTATGTTTTGCAGACTACAACTTCGAGGAGGACACGTTTACTGTTACGGACGATATGCAAGAATGTTTCAACAACAACGGTTATTTACTCCTGAGGTATTGACTGTGTATTGGCTGTTTTATTTTTATTGATATATACTGAACGGCAAAAGAAACGCAACTCTGTTTTTTGTCACGTTTTGAAATATAAGACATAAACATGGACGCTTACATTTATGAGATTTCATTTTTTTCGAAACTTACGTTTCTTTTGCTGGTCAGTATACATTTCGTATGCTTTAAACGTACGAGAAATACGCTAAGAATGTCACAAATACGTAGATATTATGACAACCAAACACATACACGTGCACTCTCTGTTATAAACGCTCGCACATGCACACAGACATACACACATACATAAGTACTCACCGTCTGAAGGGCTATATTTCAAGTTTTTCCTTGTCGTAGGGGACTGTTGAGCCACAGTGAACTGAATCGAGTGATGGACGTGGTAGAAGACAATTCCGTCATCGATAAATTTGCTTACGGTGTAAGTGTTCTTTGACATTCATGGTTTCCTTGAAGTTTGTCTTGTGGTGTCATCGTCAATATCATGTTCTTTACTCGTAAAGGTGTTTGTGTCTTGTGTAAAGTATAGAGCTTTCTTTCACTGTAAATGTGTTCATCGATGAAACATATACCCAGTGAAAGGAAAAAGGGAACACATGAAAGCACAGGGTATGTATTGCAATGTGAGTGAAATTCTGGAAATAAATAAAGGAACACGTGTACTTTCACGCGTTACCTTATTTGTTTCCGTGAGTATATAAACAGCTTTCTCATTGATGACGCTGCTCGAGTGGTAAGGTTCAGCATTTCATAACAAAGCACTGGCTCTTCTCTGATGCAGAACAAGGATGACAAAGACCGAGAGAGTCGACTGTGTTTGTGGAATCACCCTGGGAATGACGTCACCGGAATGGTGGCTCGATGCAGCAAGGTTGCGGGGACGTGTGCAAAGGCAAGTAACCCTGGCCACATTTAGACAATAACCAATGAGCGACGGGGAATGACCGGCTGTTGTCCCTGTTATTCACAAATGTTGCGTTACTGGTGTGTGTCCGTGAAGACTGTACATACTACATATACCCCTCTGAAGCCCTTACGCTGAATTAAGAGTTATAATGTTTTGCTTCCATTGTGCTCTTATGCATATCAAATGAATCGCTGAAAGCCATATTCATCCATTCATTTGTCTTGAAAGGAATGCATTTTCGGAAAATGTTCATGCTGGCAATTGTGCAGAAATGTCAAAAATGATAACTAGGAATTTACGAATTGTGATGGACAGTCTCTAGATGTTAGCAGATAAAGAACATTCGGTTTAGGTCAGCGAAATTAAACCAGCAATAGTTTTAATAAAATAATGGCATTCATACACAACGATGTGGCATACTACAATAAGCGTTTTTAAAGTCACCTCGAGGTGTTGTAACATTGACAGATTATATCCCTCCTTATATTGCTTAAGTATAACGGCGCTGAGGTAACAGCGGTAATATTCCCATGATATATAGTGAGTTAATGTACCGTTATCTATGTTTAAGTTGTTGTCTGGGGAGGTATACCATTACCACACCAAGCTGATGATGAAAGAAGCAAAGACAGGAGGTAGCTTTGTCTGGCATCAGGATTATGGGTAGGTACACCACCCACCCCACCCCGTGATTAATCCGGGGAACACTTTGTGAAATGTTATAATTTTATTTTGTATGAACACCCCACTCAAATACATTATTCTGATCCCAAGCCGACCAATCCTTGTTGTCCTCATTAAAGCCGAACGCCAGTCAGGGACCAACAAGTACCGTATTTTAAATAACGTTTGGTATGACGCGGTCGGGGATCGAACCCCGCGACCTTCCGCTCTCCGGGCGCACGTTCTAACCACTACACCACGGATGCGGTCCAAGCTGTCCAGAATTCATAACATACATCGCAAAATATCAGGCATACATATTAGATAATTGCATACTAGTCCCATAAAGGTTGTCCAAAATGCAGGTTTGAGTTTTTTACTGTAATTGTCCAGATTCCAACTACTGGTACCAGAAAGACTAGATCAAGGTTTCAGTTACTGGTACCAAGAAAGTGGGTGATTGAGTTTAGTTAGATGACTAACGTGATCGGGTGGTCAGGCTCGCTGACTTGGTTGACACATGTCATTGGTTCCCAATTGCGCAGATCGATGCTCATGTTGTTGATCACAGGATTGTCTGGTCCAGACTCAATTATTAACAGACCACCGCCATATAGGTGGAATATTGCTGAGTGTGGGGTAAAACTAAACTCACTAACCCACTCTGGTGCTGAACTTCACTGACCCGATAGGTGTGTTTCAGTTACTGGTATCGGAACGGGTGTCTCTTTCCTGATATGATGACTGTATTCATCGCGCTGGACAAATGTACCCGGGAGAATGGCTGCCTGCAGGTAATGTACAACCTGCTACTAGGAGTATGTTATACTTTCAAGAAAAAGCAGGGGAACTGTACTTTCAATGTACGATTGTCGAAATTGGGAGATATATGTGATTGAATCAATGTTGATACAATAATAATGGATGTTTTGAGAATGTATCACCACATGGATTTCATTCAAAGGAAAGCTGTTCGTTCAGTTATCTCCCTTGTTAGGTGAATGAAGTATGACATGAACATTTCAGGTTTACGATTTTCAGTCAGTAGTGTGTGATTTGACCCTGAAATCCCTGACCGTGCACAGATGCAAGAACATTATAGGAAAAAATGGTCTACAGTGATTTATCGACCTGCCTGAAAAACGACAAGATTCATAATGACACCCGATGCCCGTGTAGGAGGCACCCGCGTTGTGCACGTGCTTCCCATGCATTGTGTTTGCGTGTGATGAGAACGTGAAATGATGCTGCATACACAAGACGAATGTCATTGTAACGTTCCTTAATGGGTTTTCTTTCTACCCGACTTCAAAGTTCAGGTTCCCCCACTTTTATATTTTGGAGAGTATATATATTCGGGTGTGTCATACCTATAAGTACAACTAAGTAATTTCGCTCAGCAATAGTGCAGCTATATAACATCGGTCTGAAAGAAATCGAGTCGGGACTAGAGAATCCAGTGATCAACAGCATGAGCATTGATCTACGCAATTGGGATTCTATGACCTGTGCCAGCCAAGTCAGCGAGCATGACCACCTGATTCCGTTCTTCACCTCTAACGAAAAAGGGTACTGAAGATCATTTCTAGCAAGGATCTTTACGGGTACCCGGCAGTATGAAAGGTGTCGTAGTTTAGTAGTGTACTGGTGGCTGTTTAAGCGACGATGTAGTTGTGTTGTATATTTCAGATATTATCCGGTTCACATCTGTGTGGACGTGTAGAACACGGTATTGTCGGCCGTCAGATAGGAGCTGATGTGAACCGAGTGTCGGAGATCAGCAAAGTGTGTGAGCATCTCTATGTGGAGCTAAATCCAGGTAAATCGGTACTTTCTCTTGCCATAAAACCTCTGTGGTGATACATCGGTTTCTGAACATACCATCACAAGAGACGTTAGTGCCTGCAGTTTCTGAGTGAAGTTGTTCCACTTTGTGGTTCTCAACATATCAAACAGGTGACGCCTTGTACTTCCACGGCAATGTTCTACACACATCCAGTGCTAACATGAGCAGCATGAGGAGATGGGCCTTACTGTGCGCCTACAACAAAGCCAGCAACAACCCAGTGATGGAGCATCTACACCCATATTACACCCCTCTGACACAGGTACAGTAGTATGAGTCAGTACATCTACACCTGTATTACACCACTGTTACACAGGTACAGTAGTTTCAGTCAGTACATCTACACCCGTATTACACCCCTCTGACACAGGTACAGTAGTATGAGTCAGTACATCTACACCTGTATTACACCACTGTTACACAGGTACAGTAGTTTCAGTCAGTACATCTACACCCGTATTACACCCCTCTGACACAGGTACAGTAGTATGAGTCAGTACATCTACACCTGTATTACACCACTGTTACACAGTAGTTTCAGTCAGTACATCTACACGTATTACACCTCTCTGACACAGGTACCATTATGGATCAGGGCCCAGTACTTCTAAACCCGTATTTCACCCTTCTTTAAGTGGCATTTTAGAAGTTGGTATCATGATGATGAAGACTTGAGAAAGACGTTATCTACCCATAAAAGGCTTCATCCCCGTATTACACCCCTCTGACACAGGTACAGTAGTATGAGTCAGTACATCTACACCCGTATTACACCCCTCTGAAACCGGTACAGTAGACTGAGTCAGTACATCTACACCTGTATTACATACCTCTGACAAAGGTACAGTAGTTTGAGTCAGTACATCTACACTCGTATTACACCCCTCTGACAATGGTACAGCACGTATAGTCAGTACATCTACATCCGTAGTACACCCCTCTGATACAGGTACCGTAGTTTCAGTCAGTACATCTACATCCGCATCACACCCTCAAACACAGGTACTGTAGTTTGAATCAGAGCCCTCTTTCACAAAGCGATCTTAGTTCTACAATGGTTGTAACTCCCATGCTCCAACAAAGGCTTAAGAAGTCATAGCGTTAAGACGCTTTGTGCACCTAGAACATCTTCATATGCAGCTATTATATGCCACTGCTACTAGGATTGAAACATCTGTATCTGCAATTCACCATTGTAACAAAATGAAAGCAACCGTGTGCATCTCGGGTTGCAGGTGGCCAACACTGCCATTATGGAGTGTCCAGTTCCCTGGGACGCCACAGGGAAAGATCTGGTTACAAAGGACAGAAGGGAGAGGTTCGTTATGGCCAGTTAGTTGCTCTGGAAATCGATTATCAAACAATGCATTACCAGTGCCAGAATAAGGTAAAGTCACATTGTCATGCAAGTTACTCAGATTACACTGTAAATGGTCTTATGTGCACATCAGTAATAAATTCTAGTCTTGTATTCGCCAACATCCTTCGCGTCATACATTTACAACCATACTGGCAGGTCCAATAAGAGACGGTTTCTGTGGATTGCATTCAAACGTTATTCATCAATGCTGCGTAACTGATGTGTATTAAGGCAACTTCTGTAAATACAGTGTACTGTGTATGAATTACATGTACACCTCTGGAGAATTGTGGACATGGTTTTAAGCCAGTATTTGCAATATTCCAGGAATATCACAATGGGGGACACAAGATATGCCCGTTTTAGATATTGTACCCATGTGGGATTCGTAAATGTGACGAGCTCACACTTTCATGTGAGATTAATATTTCATTTTTTGTTTATATTGTGTCATTAAGCATATCAAACGAAACACTGAAAACCAATTCCTGAGTCTTGAAAGTTATATATTTTCAGAAAATGTTAATGCTGGCAATTGTTCAGATACTGAAATGTCAAAAATATTAACTAGGAAGTTATGAATGGTGACTGACAGTCTCTGGATGTCAGCAGCCAAAGATCATTCAATGTCTGGTAAGCGAAGTTAAAACAGGCAAGAGTTTTAATAAAATAATGGCATTTATTCACAACAATGTGACATGCTACAACAAGTGCTTTTAAAAGACACCTTGGGATATAATAACATTGACAGGAATAATAACATACGTTCAAAACACAAAACATACAGACTGTATATTCAATGCAGTGACTTAGATTTAGGCTCAGACGTGAGTGCAACTGTATCTACACAAAATGTGGTGTCAGCATACATTACTGGCTGATCATATGATGTTACACCCTGTAGGTTATCAACAGATAAAGGATCAGTGGTTTATAGAAAACAACTGCAATTGTAGTCATGTTAAAGGGGATAACTAAGGCTTGCTACACTTCTAGGAATATTTCAGCAACATGATGTGGTACATCACATACAGGTGTGACACATTGCACCAATATAGTTTAAAACCTGTTTCTGGAGTGATGAGATAACACTTTAAACAACAGGCTAATCCTCCACCCTTGGATAAGCAGTCTTCAAAGAACCTAACTAAATCACTTTGTTCCACTTGAACATTTTGGAGCTGTTTTGGAGCTGTTAGCATTTGTATTCAAATATTGTTTGCATAAACTATAACAAATAAGACACACCTTAAGAATCTTAGACTTCAGTTATGAAAATGAGGTACATGGTATTTGCCTAGAACCTTATGTCTTCGTTCAACAGGAATAGAATCATTGAATATATCTCTTTGGGATGTCTGACTTGATGGTGTATCCCAGTAAACGAGGATACAAATATACCACAGATATAGAGGATCTCAACTATGTGTCTGATGATATCAATTATATAAACACAAGTTGATAAAGTTACTGATATCCAAGGTTTGCCGAGGATATTTTACAAGAAGTGTTGATACATTTGACATCCGAAGACACGAGGGTGAGATATGATTTATCATTGAAAAACGCTCTTTAGTTTTCAATGAAAACTATACATCTCTGAACACGGTATCGCCATTAGGCTTGCTGTGCAGTGATGTCATAGCATTATGATGTCATCAAGTTCATGCAGTTATAGCATCATCATGGCATTGTACAAAATCAACTGTCAAAACGATATCTCTTTAGAGGGATCAATTGATCTCACACAAACAATATCACCAGTTTTGGATGAAAAAGGTATATTACACCGTGATCACCAAACACTTCTTCCATAGGGACTGGACACTTCAGAGAGTGAAGTGACTGAGAGACAATAAGATCAAAACCTGAAAAGGCCAACCCAACAAGTGGAAGACGGGAAATATTGAGTTTAGTGTGAGTGACTGAGTTTAGAGTTATGCCCCTTTTAGCAATACTTCAACAATATCAAACTGGGGACACCAGAAATAGCATTCACATACTGAAACCATGTTTGGAATCAAACACAAGTCTTTGGTGAGAGGAGCAAACATGTTAACAACTTGGCTACTCCACTGCCTCTATTGACTTTAGAGAAGAAATGCAGAAATCTAAAATAGTGATGACATGGTACAGTTTGTTGATTAGATCTGGTTTTACATGGTCTTGTGAACTCACCATACTTCACGTCATTGTTAGTGGTGTTCTGATGATTGAAGATAATAAAAATCGATCGAAAGGATTAAAAATACTCATCCATTGTAAAAAACATTTTTGATCAATAAGAATTTTGTTGTTTTACTATAACACACTTGAATGAAGAAAACTACCCATTCCATTTAACGAATATTTACAAACACGCATTCTACTGCATAAGGCTGTGCCAATCATAAAAGTTTTACCACTGTATTTTACAATATCTTTCTTGCATGTGTGCACTATCATTGCATGAATAAAAAGTTAGAAAAACACATTAAAGAAAACACAAAAAAATGTGGAAACACCCTAAATGCTGGTGATAACATTAAAAATGTATATATTTTCATAATAATCGATAATCGTTCACCACCAGTCCCATGATAATCGATAGTGGATCTGGTTTCCAATTACCAACACTAGTAATCACCACCTACTAATTCATTAGTATTGCATGTCCCTGAAATACAACAAATTTGATGAACTTGAGGCCTTTCTGACACTTTCGGTCAACAACTGCAAGTATTGTGGTAACAGAAAAGATGATTACATGTAATAATTAGACAAATGATGGACGAAATTTTGCTATCTATGTTCATTCAGAACTTTTCCTGTTGACTCTGATTATACAACAGACTAAAAAAATATTCTTTTCATTGCACATCTACATACATACCTGAACGCAACCTAAAAATAAAAATGTGGTTTCAGTAAAGTAAAAAGTAAACATAAACTTGTTACAAAAACAACCAGTGTGAAGTAGCTACTGGCCAGATTACCTGAGGCTATTAAAAATCCAGTCAGTTCAGTAAATCTCCACAGTCGTGTTGTAAATACAGCACTTTTTCTGACTTGTTAACCTATAATACATACATCTTGCAAAATTATAACTTGATAAAAACGTTCATCATATTGGAGCAAAATTTTTAACAAATTCAGATGTGTTTTCTTATCTGTTTTTAAATGGTATTTTTGTTTTGTACTAATATGCTTAGTTTCTACATTCAATTGTTGGGCGAGTGAATTATTTTGTGGGCTAGTAGCTTTCAAACATACCTAGCCTGACTGGCTAGTAAAATTTGGAACCTATTTAGCACTCAGAAAACAACAAAAGTTTTCAACAGTCAGTAAAACCTAACGTTCTACTCGCCATAGAAGGAATATTGACTTCATATTTGCATAGACCTGTTTGCTGTTTGATGTCTATGTGGAAGAGTTCTGAGTTGTGTGAGAGATTGGACATCTATCGACTGCATATTCCTGTCAGTGGGTCACACAACACACTCCTGGTGCACGCACACACACACAATCAATAGCTGGTCACCTATCTACGAACTTCATGTCTGGATGTATCAAATGAAATGAGAGATTGACCTAGTGTTTCATCAACAATAAACTCTAAACATGCAGCATTTTATGAAACAAAATTCCAATTCAACAAATATCTGCTGCACTTAAAAAAATATGGAAACTAAAGAAAACAATTAATAACAATTTATGAAAAAAGTTCACAAAGGATTGCATTACTGTTTGACATTAATAAAATGAAAGTCAAAGGTGACACTGAGTGCCAGATAATAGGCAAGTTGTTTCGGATTATTACTTAAAGTAAATCAAAGAAAGAGTGAAAACTGACATACTGTTCGGAGACCAAACACTGAAGTGTTTTGTTGTCAAGACATGATCACCATTCTTTTCTGGGTTAATGTGTCATTCTAAATGCCAAATACTTATCAAACCTAATTTAATCCAAAAAAAGGCAATTTGGTGCAATGAATTTGATAAAATGAACCCCCAAGATAAATCAGAACATATTATTATCAAATCCCCAAAATTATATGTAAGAAAGATTGCTGCTTCACTGTATGTTTAATGCAAGAAAGTAAAGAGCAGTTTGAAGTCATCAAAGTTCAGGGTGAAAAAGTATAATTTATCACACTACACATGATGTAGCCTACCTGTAGGTGCGGAAGACCTGGTATTCATATCACACAATGATGGAGATACATCAGGCATCTGTTTTGTGAACAGACACCTGTACCTCACACTGCGTTTGGTTCTATTCCCTCAAATATTCAAAACTATTTTGATAATCAACACACTTAAAAATGATTGTGGTGGATGTAAAGGTTAATGGAGGACATAAATGATCACGAAAGCTTCACCATGGATTGTCAGCTGATGTACATGTTCACTATTACAACCAGACACCCAACATCACAGAGACAAAGGCAACAGTACATGGCACTATATTGTTTCCAGATGTACACTATCCATCATAGTCATGTCTAGAGTCATGTCTTAATAGAAATGTTAGCGGACAAATCTGCACATCTAACCTCCAGCACTTCATCTCTTGAAAGCACTCATATCATACAGGGCCCTGTTTCACAAACTCTTAACTTGTAACTTTTCTCATAGCATTTGCACCTATATTACAGAATACCAGGTACAAATGCTACGAGAAAAGTTATGAGATCTTAGGCTTACGAGAGTTTTGTGAAACGGGCTCCTGGTTATTTGGCTGTAACTTGTAAAACATTTTCTTCAGAAGCATTTTTTGTAAACTTTCAGCTAAAATCTCCATACAAAAGACGCCAAGTCAAGTTTCTAGTACTGAGTACTATAAACATGAGTGGTAACTGCTGGATACCGTTGTTACTTAACCATATCTAATACATCACTGAAACACAAAGATGTTACACGTGCTAGGGTATACGCCGGCTTACTTCCAGATGTCAGGTATGTCAGTCTGAAGTTGTAGCTAGTCACTAAATGATACCATTATCAGTATTATACAGACACAGTCCTGAGTACCATAGATAAGCCGATCTCATGGGTAAGTCGACACCCCAAGTTGACCCTTAAAATCAGTATCAAAATGGTTTGTTTCATACATAAGCCGACCCCTGCAATGGGGGTCCTCATTGCAGTCATCTCAGACCACAGTCGCCATTTTGGATGTAAAACATAAGCATGTTTGGTGAGAATAGTATCTAATAAAGATTTTGCTGGCTCATAACGTGGAAACTTGTGGTGTTCTTTTTATGTTCAATATCATAATGATCATTATTGTTACATGTTTACAATGACAACCAACACACAGACCAGACACCAAGCATCACAGAGACATAGGCAGCTGTGTTTGGCACTATATTGTTTCCAGATGTACACCCTACAAAGCATATCGAGTCAAATCTAGAGTCATGTCTAAATAGAAATCTTAGTGGACAAATCTAATTTTTCTCATAATGTCTAAAAAAGTTGCAATCATATGCCCATCCGATATATATAACTTAAGCCCGCATTATTCACGGCAATCATTGACATATTGCGGCAATGAAGCGTAGCTGGCAGAAAATGGTAATTGGTACGAATGAGTTGTGGAAATCATGTGCATGATGAGAAACAATGGAAAATATGTAGCACTGTTATGTTGCCCTTGGTTGCCACCGAGATCAGTGGATCCTATCAACAATGTGTAGCAGCAGCAGGGGTTAAATAATCCCATTGCCTGACACCCAGGACAAGTCAGTTTTCATTTTAGGCAATAAAATAATGGTATCTGACTTGTCCACAGACTACTAGATAATTTCCCCTTTTGCTTGCAACTGCAAATAGTCTTGGAATTCATTTCATATCTGCTCATACTGAAGCTATTAAAGTTAGCACTACTAATAAAGTAGAGCTAGTAGAGAGTGAAAATATCACTCTTCTATAAATAGTCCAGTAAACATTAACATCACGCATTGTGTCACAAAATCAGGGCAAGTGGCAAATTAGTCAGGAGTTGTTTTGCCCTGTGGCAAGTGACTTTTCAAAAATACTTTTGAACCCCTGAAGCAGTCTACACTGACTGCTTGATACAACAATCCCACAGGGAAGCTAGGATACAGGTACATTTCACACTAACTTCCTCATCTTCAAGAGGAACACAGACAAACACTTAAGTACTTTGATAACATGTTAGGTATTAAACTGTTTGAAGACATCCTTTCTGGAATTCATAAATCTCATTAAAATCATACCTTTGTGCTTGGTAACAAATATCATTAAAAGTGCGTGCTTGCTGCTACAAAGTTCTGAGGACGTCTCATAACAGGTCATGTCAGAACTGACCTTTCCCAAACTGTAACCAACCATGATATCATTAACCAGGCTATCTGGCAGCTCAAAAAACCTTAACCGATTAAAAATAGCTTTAGGAGTTTATGGAGCCACTTTCAAAATGAAATCATACTTGGGATTACACTTGAATATAATATATAACATAGGTTACACTTGACCACTTTCTAAATGGCATTGTGTAAACAAAAAGGTTAGAGAGTATGGTTTTACATGGCTTTTAGCAATATTCCAGCAATATCATGGCAGGGGACACACATTGTAAATGGGTACCCATGTGTGAAATCGAACCTGGGTTTATGACTTGCCTAGTGAATGCTGTAACCACTAGGCTACGCCCATATAACGAGAAGAAAATCCATGAAAGTCTAATATATGACAGAAAAGAGCTGGGTCTGATGTGACCTAAAATGTGATGTCCTAAGATCTTTGTTTAACACTAAGCTTTCATCTTAATGAGACAGAGAATTCTTGTTTTGAGCAGATGCATACAAACTTCAACAGAAAGCGGATTTCTTTCTTTCACACTTCCAGCATTTCCACACAAAATTGCATCTGGTAAATAAATTACATTGTCAACAAGCCGTGGTATGTATCGTGGTGGAATGTTGAATAAATACCCAAATGTACAACATGGCAACAACATTGAGTGTTATTTACACACTGGACACCAGGGTGGTCAGCTCTAGCCAACAAGTCATCACTCCATAATGCTCACTGTTTATGACTATGTCCACTTCTACTTAGATAAAAAATATTATTAATAACTCAGCATTTTCATCAAATTGTAAAATAGCAAAAATGGGTCTGAATGGACAATATTGCACACAGGACCTCAACAAAACTGGGTCTTACGTTTACTCACTAATCACAACATTCTAAAAGATGTAATGTTTAGTATATACACTGGACAAAAATAGTTAGGGATATGTGTAAATTTTGAAATTATGAACATTGATCCATCCGTTCATTGACACATTGATAAAATATCAATCATAAAAATACCAATATCCCAAATTTATTTTGTCCAGTATATCATTGTCACGTCATATAGCTGGTGTATCATACATTATCTTACCTCACACATAAATGTCACTTTCTGATTGGTTGAGCATTCTTCTATTATTTTCAATGTACCCCATGTACAAGCGAGGTGTATTGCAATACAACCTGCTGCCAATATCAACTCATTTGGTTCTTCATGGTAGTTGCTTTTTGATCTTGCAATCTGTGCATCATGCACGATGCACAGAAATTACTGATGTTTGGCAAATGGAAATCGATGGAAAGGACATAACCCTGAATCTGTTTTTCTTGTCATCCACAAAATCAAGCAAAGGCTATGAAAACATTTGACTCTCTTTCCAATAAATAAGTTTCGACAAAGCATTCAAATGTAGTCCCTGTGAATATTAAGAAAGGGAATTTCATTGCAGCGACGTTACTCATACCTCTGGAAAATACAGCAAGATGCAAGATTCGAATTGTTTGATTCACACAGGTTGGCTTAAGTATACGATCCGCTACTCATGCTTAAAACAGTTCAAAATCAACATTGAGGTGTTCGGTAAGATTAATATGTTGTTCACTGGTCCCTCGGGAAACATGGGTTGAGGTACCCTCAATGTTTGTTTATGTTCCCTGAGCCTGCCTGAAGGCTCAGGGAACATAAACATAAACAAACACTGAGGGTACCCCAACCCATGGTCCCTGACGGACCAGTGAACAACTTTTATTATGCACAATCAGTTTTCCCAAACGCATTAGAAAGCAAAGAGTCTGACAGACTAGAGAGGTTACATACACCTTTAACCCTTAACAACCAATCCTTGCACACTGCCTTTACAGAAGCCCCATACCACTATGCTACAAAGTAATGTGAAGGCAGCACTGGACTACTGATGTACATGACACACACCCATTGTCTCGAGATACCAGTCACATGTGTTCCTGTATAAAACAACTGGTAGCTCTTGTAGTTGCATTTCTTCATCATACTGGCAGACAACCACAAGGCTTCCAGTTTCGTCGTATTGTGAAGTGATAGTACATTAGTAAAATGATTACTGCACACATCACATAGAACATCATGCACATGCCGAGGTCGACGCCATTGAGTCCCCAGCCTTTCCGCGACGGGTGGTACTGCTTGTCTTGGTGCATGTACTCTTGAGTGTCTGCTAGACGAGCCCGCTCCCATATCTGTCGCTCCATCTTCTGCTGGTATGCCACCTTTTTCTGTTTTCTGAGCGAGTGAATTTTCTCCAGGTCCTGAGCACGCTGGTGCTTCTCCCACCAGTCCAGTTCACCCTTGCCTCGGACCCTGACACTTGTCTGTTTACTGTCACTGACAATATTGTCTTGTCTATAGAGCCCTACAAGGTAGGTCAACACTTGAGCCTCATCCCAGCCTGTCCCACCTGTGTGACACTGGGGACATGCTGTCCTTGAGGGGAACTGAATCTTGGGGTGTTGGGGGTCCTCGGACAGGTCTCCATGGAGTCGTTTGTTGGCCTTGTTGTGTGCCCGCCACAACCATAGCACAGTGTCAGACCCATCATGAACCTCCTGCTCCACAGTCGAGGCCATCTTCATAAAATTCTTCGAACATTCTTCACACCCAAAAAAATTCTTCATGTAGCCACTGATACCAAGCAACACTTCTTGAGGGTTGGTTCCTGAAACACAGATTTTCAAGACAGCATATATTGTGAGCTTCTTCAAAAGGAGACAGGGGAAGAAAAGAGAATATCTGTTTTCATAATTTTACATGAGAGGTAAGAGAGTGGGTAGATCAATCATAATGATATTAAAGGTTTAATACAGTGAGTGAGTGAATGAGTGAGTGAGTGAAGTTTTATGGCACACTCAGAAACATTCCAGCTATAGGGCACCAATCTGCAAATTGTCAAATCTAGATCGGACAATCCAGTGATCAACAGCATGAGCATCATTCTACACAAATGGGAAACGATGACCACCTGATCCTGTTAGACACCTCAATTCTAACCAGGATGTTCAGAGGACTGTGTTAAACATGAGGCAGGTTGCATTAATCCTGACCATCACTGTGATGAATAGTGAGTGAGAGAGTGAGTTAAAATTTACTGTCACATCGGCAATATTTCAGCCATATTGTGACGAGAACCATTAATATTATACATATACTATGATGAATACTTACTGAGATGAGATAGGTGAGAGGAAACTGTAAGTGTATGAAACAGTGTCCACATGCCACATGGGTAACCACGGAAACGTGTTTCACTGCCAGCACAGCCTATCCACGTCACATCATCAGGTAGGAAACTTCCTTTTGTCTGATAACATAAAGATTAAACAAATGTCATACACATGTGACATACAGATCATGCAGTAGATCATGTACATCTCTTAACATACAGATTATACAATATATCACTTACACCTGTTAACATGCAGATCCATGTTTGACCTGAACATGTACCTGTACATGATCTAGCTATCATGACAACCCTGTGTGTAGTACCTGTACATGATCTAGCTATCATGACAACCTTGTGTGTAGTACCTGTACATGATCTAGCTATCATGACAACCCTGTGTGTATTACCTGTACATGATCTAGCTATCATGACAACCCTGTGTGTATTACCTGTACATGATCTAGATATCATGACAACCCTTTGTGTATTACCTGTACATGACAACCCTGTGTGTATACCTGTACGTCATGATCTAGCTATCATGACAGTTCTGTTTGTATACCTGTACATGATCTAGCTATCTTTGCGTATAACTGTAGGGCATCTAGCTGTTATGACAACTTCATATGTACTACCTGTAGTGCATCTAGGTGTCTCGACCACTCCTCTCCTTGCAGAGGGCCTTGTACATCATTCAGCCACTTCTTGACATTGACCAGAAATGACATTATCTCTTCCCGTCCAGGAAAATACTGAAAAATATCAGAAATATATGTCAATGAATATTGTTAAGATATTCCTTGATACTCTCATGACTGTTTCATCCAGAACAGATGGAATGGAAGCGGATGTTTTGCAAGGAATGGAATGCTAGTACAATTCAAATACAGACTTAGGACTGTCAGCAGGATCAGTATAATCACAGCACTGATCAGGCAATGTTAAAACAATCCCAGCAGTTTTCAAGAGCTGAAGTATTTCATCAAAGTTCTAAGAAAATTCAAGTACTTATCTGTTTGCACTGATCAAGGCGCTCATCAAAGGGAGACAACTGACTGTCTGCAGAGTTGTCTCCCTTAGAACATTCACATTTTCAATGTGATTCCCATAGCAACACATTAGTATTAAATTCAGTTGAAACAAACAGACTTGCCAAAAACAATAATGTCTCTGAGCAGCTGAACTTTAATGGATAAAATCTTGTACAGATGCAATAGTTGTCAAATGATTTCTGTGACATCAGAAATGACAAAATTGAGCTAAAAATATTGACGGCAAAAAGAAACTTTTTCCTTCAGCTGAAAGACCAATTTTCAAAATAGAAAATCTGAGTGAACCAGTGTATATTTCCTTTCTGTTTAAATGACCCTGATGACTTGGTAGTGATATCTGAAAGCATGTAAGTTTGAAAACCTCTTCTTTTCACTTCTTTTTCCTTCTTTAAGCCAGACCTTTGATTGCTAAATACATTGCTAAATAAAAGGAAATGTTATAAATTCAGCTTCTCTTCCAATGTAAGTTATGGCTCATAACACAAACTTAAGCAAATTGTGATCATTGATAGGTTTTAGGAATTGAGGTAGTAAACACTGTGATGGATAAATACACTGCCATTTACAAATATTCATACTTGTAATAGTTCATATTATCAAAAATAAGATAAGTTTCAAAGCATATATCTCAGTGAAAAATCTGTCAAATTCATCTTTTTTAACAGCATGAGGTTCTGTCAGTCAAAATACATCAGAGGTTTTAAAATCAAATTTAACATTTATGGTTCAATTTAAACAGTAGTTGCCAACCCAACTGAAGCCACAGTATTCTTGGAAACTTCCAAGAACTTGGAACATCAAAGAAAATTCTTCAAAATAGAAGGTCCGTTTAAAAAGTCACAATTTAAGTCTCATTACGATACTGGTTATCCTCCTGAAGTGCAAGACTAAAGTCAGACCTGCAAGTGTCTAACACATGACAGGCAAAGCAGCACATGCCCACCATCAGTTCCAGTGAGCTGCAACCTTTCTACAATGTCTGTACTTAAATATCACCAACAACAGTGAGAGTCAAAACTTATTAAACATCTATGGTGAAACCATGTGAACCACGACAAATACCCATAACATAAGATAAAAGTAAAATGGTAAATACACAAACTCATGAGGTCATTGCAAATCTGTCATTATCCAATGAAACACATTAAAAATAAGAAAAAAATATATGATGAGGACATACTGATCTGGGGTAGATACAGCTTTTGAGAAAGGAGGGTGCACACTCTTGAGAAAAAGGGGGTGCACACCTCATTTTCACCTGTTTTCAATGGTCATTTCAGAAACTTTCAGGACAAAATACTGATACATAACTAAAAGAGGATTTACAGACTAAACGGTAAAGGTTCAGAAACCATGACAATACAAGGAGTGTTCCATGATGTCTCTCACATCAGCAGTGAGGGGGAGAGTGAATGTGCACAGGCACAGCAAGATAACTCTATATATCAGAACAAGGACGTCAATCCCTGTCTGTTTGGCTATGGTAGGAAAGTTAAAGCACTGTGTAGCTTTGAACACTCCTGTTTATTACAATAGATAAGCCAAATTTTGACGACTAAAAAATGCAGTTGTAGAAGGGGGCAATTTATCTACTGGTAAGACTTTCGTCAAACTTCCATTCTTGTGGGCAGTAAGTAAAAAACCAATAATGTTATGTTCGCGTGAACGAAAACGAGGAAACGACCTGTCAATGAAGATGTCAAATTCTATGAGGTTTGGGGACAGAATGAAGT
Organism: Haliotis asinina; assembly: GCF_037392515.1. Taxonomy (NCBI): domain Eukaryota; kingdom Metazoa; phylum Mollusca; class Gastropoda; order Lepetellida; family Haliotidae; genus Haliotis; species Haliotis asinina. The sequence goes on along the minus strand of NC_090281.1, from coordinate 21,518,733 downwards.
TACATGCAGATCTGAAATGTTTACTACTTGACATTTAGCGAAACAAACTATATGTATGCACTGCATAGTCATTTTCTGTAAACTACACTTCATTTCAAAACGTGAGTGGAAGCAGTATGATTGTGATTTCTATGAATAATTCGGACCAGGTAATTATTGGTAACTCCCAGTTGTCTTGGTCCATTGCAGGGAGTAGGCTCGTGTAAGTAACTTACCATTTTGATTTTAAGGTTCTAGTAGGGCTTCGGCTTATTTATGAGATTGGCTAATCTACGGTAATATATCCTATCTCCATATTCCCCCCTTCCCCCCAAAAAAAACCCCAAAAATGGCCAAATCATTATTCATCTTCTTCCAACCTTACTTGTACCCTTTGAGAGGCACCCACCAATCAATGTGCAAGCACAACCACAAAGTCTATGATAAGAGATACGTCCATCATTCCACTGAACTCACCCAATATGTAGCACGCAATCTTACTGCGAGCAAACACTCATTTTGGAAAGGTTGGTCAGAAAGTGGTCACTAAATAGATATATCTTGAGTGGCACTACCTTCACAAGAACTGTTATATAGTTCTTCAGCGCTCTTACGGCTTCTTCATCAATTGAACTCTTTATGGCCACCTCTTGTTTCAAGCTGTAGTGTAGTGCTGATTCCAAGTCTTTCATGTGTACAAGTGCACTGAAACAGCCAGAATAATTTTCAACAATAATATATTTGACAATGCAGTTTTTTTCATGATGCTACAAAGAGTCTTTGATTGGCAGATAATACACAAATTGAAATAAGTTAATTTTAGGATATATTCTTCATGAATGTTAAACATTTCAAGATGTATGTGAATCTAAGGAGTGAGGGTATGGTTTTACACCGCTTTTAGCAATATTCCAGCAATAACACCAGAAATGGGCTTCACATTGTACCCATGTAGGCAGTTAACCCCGGGTCTTCGGTGTGATGACGAACAATATAACCACTAAGCTACCCCACCACCCCTATGTTGATCTAAAGGTGTAGAATCATCCAAAACAGAACAGATGGAAAACACATGAAAGGACTGTGTATTACGTGACAAAGACACTGGGCTGACTGCAAGAAGCTCTGGACTGGAAAGTGATTGGCTTGATGCCTCCAAGGCACATATCTATATAGTAACCTAGGCTTTGATAAACACTCGCTGGTGGTGTAAAATAGTGTAGTGAGACCTGTCCTCTGCCTCTTTTCACTGATCTTACTGTTCCTCACTATCACTCTTGTTCAATCCTTACGTCTCTGAAGGTCTGTCCTCTGTCTCCTTTCCCTGCTTTTACTGCACCTCCCAATCACCTCGTATGTCCAACACTTACATCTGAGGAGGTCTGTCCTCTGTCTCCTTTCCCTGTTCTAACTGCACCTCCCTATCTCCCATGTTCAACACTTCTGTCTGTGGAGGTCAGTCCTCCATTTCCTTATCTTCCTCTTACTGCCCCTCCCCATCGCCCTGTCCAACACTTATGTTTGAGGTCTGTCTTCTGCCTCCTTTCTCTGATGTGACTGCCCTTCACCATCTGTCTTGTTCAACACTTATGTCTGAGGTCTTCAACCTCCTTTCCCAGCTCTTAATGTCCCTTCCAATCGCTCTTGTTCAATACTTACGACTGTGAAGGTCTGTCCTCAACCTCCTTTCCCTGCTCGTACTGCCCTTCACCATCACCCTCATTCTTCATTTCCTGGTCTTCAACCTCCTTCTTGTCACCAACCTTTACAGAGTTGTGATCCTTCTCGTTCTTGTGCATTGTGCTATTGCCAGCAATCAGCTTCCCACTGAAGGCTTGAATAGCACTTACAAAGTTTGCCCTATCTCGGATACCATTATCACCCCTGCAAAATAAACATTACTGAATAAACAGACAAATGTCTATAAAATGTTGATCTTTTGTGATGGAAAAAAACAATGACTGAACACGTCACAGCATCAGTTTCCCTGGCAGTCAGTGTTGGTCTGAACCATAGAGCATGACCATCTGATTAAAAGAGCTATTTCTGAAAAGAATGTAATACTTCCAGTCCATATCAACACACCCTAAAAACCCCAGCAAATGGCACAATATAGAGCAAAATACACACATATGTAGCTGCATTTGATTACCCAGAGACATTTAGCTCCAAAATAAAAAAAAAAGAAAAAAAAAAAAAAGAATGTAATACTTCCAGTCCATATCAACACACCCTAAAAACCCCAGCAAATGGCACAATATAGAGCAAAATACACACATATGTAGCTGCATTTGATTACCCAGAGACATTTAGCTCCAAAATCAAAAAAAAAAAAAAAAAAAAAAAAAAAGTTTTTAGAAGAAATGCCAATAATGCACTTGAATGCAATAACAAAGCAAGAAAGAAAGGGTCAATGTGTACAGGAGTCAAAATTCAAAATATCACAAAATACCTCTATTACAAGTTAGTTTACATACCATATATATATATATATATATATATATGCTGAAATGTCTCGGAAAGAGGAAAACAAATTACATTTTCAATATGGCTACCCAGCAGCCACAGCGGAGATAAGATCAGGGCACACAGCTGTGAGCAATTTGACAGACCACAATCCCGTGTAGTTGTACCTTTATAACCCTAATGGTTGACTTGCTTGAGAAGTAACACCATTACAGAACAACTAAGCATTCATGTCTAAAGCTTCTCTTATAACAGAAAGGATGCACCATGCATGTGAGATGCAGACCCAGTTATATTTTGAAGTGACTACCTCTGAGATGGTTACTAAATCTTGTGACTGCATATCCACTTATCAAGATTTTAAATATATGTACCAGTTACACACTGAGTGAGTGAGTGAGTGAGTGAGTGAGTGAGTGAGTGAGTGAGTGAGGTTTAATGTAGCTTTTAGCAATCTTCCAGCAACATCATGGCAGGGGGCACCATAAATGGGCCTCACACACTCCATCCATGTGAGGAATTGAACCTGGGTCTTTGGTGTGACAAGCAAACACTGTAACCACTACGCTAACCCATCACACCAGTTACAGAATGAGAATAAATGTAATGTTCAAAGAAAATGTTAACAGTCAAATATGAAGAATTACTGTTGGATAACTGATAACTAATACATGACCTAGTTAACTGCTCTGCTAGGTCAAGGACCTACCCTGTTGGCAGCACTTACACAATAACTTTCTTGTATATGCCATCCTTGTTGACAGAGTAGAGTGAGGGAAAGGTATTGATGCCAAACTTTATGACATCTGCTTTTAACATACGTCGCACCAGGATGCTGGGCTGGTTCATTGTGTCCAAGATAACCTGTAAGACAATGGGTGATAACATTGGTTGGTGTTGATTTACATCATTTGAGTAGATATTATAGTCTTATCCCTGGAATCTGATCCCACTAACAATATGGCTTCTGTCAACAATATTGTAGCTGGGAACCAAATCCCAGTATTCCCACCAACAATCTACAGCTGGGACCTGATCTCACCAACAATACATCATCAGCCATCCATACTACAGCTGGGACCCATTCTTACCAACAATACTAAAGCTGCAATCCACTCCCGCCAAAAATACTACAGCAGGGACCTGACCCCACCTACAATACTACAACTGGGATTTGGGTTTGCCCTCATATCGCCTACACCTTATATTGCCTACACCCTAATGAAAACAAGTTTACACACCGGTGAGCACTATGCAAATGCTGTCTTACCCATAAAGTAATGGATGCAACCATTTCGGGTGCACCATGAGAGAATTGAAAACAGACAATGCAAGCCGCTTTAACAATGTCAGCCTGAGGACATCAGCATGTTTATTGCGGTTATTCAACATTATTCACTGACAATTACTGATGTAATTTAACAGCACATCAGTCACAATATTCAACAAACAACCTTGAACATAGCACAAACTGCTTTAAAATGTCACTTTCACATCATTGTTCTAGTTCATGATCAGATGTTTTTTAATTCACTGGGAACATCTTAACATTCACAAAACAGTGAATGATGTATGCTTGCAGCCACAAGCTTGAGGCAAACAAAGAACGTTTCATCACTTGAAAAGAAGGTATTCCAGCATCTCGGTTGTAGCAAATACCAGCAGTCTGTTGCCATCGTTTACACAGAGGAATTTGACTTCAGCTCTAGCATTCGGCAATTGTGGGACGGACCTGGTTCTGTGCCTATACAGGGTTGCCTGTACACTGGGAAATGATGGTGCAGCCATGGCGACATCTTCATCAAGGAGGTCAAGTTCTGAGCTGTAGATCTGCTGCACTGGTGATATGTCAGTATGGACTTGGTGTTTCAGACGGCTGAGAAGTCTGAAGTTTTCTTGTGGCTGTGAACACTGGATGACACCAAGTGATCTCCAATAGTAGTGCAACGACCATTGCATCCTCTGACAACACACTTCCAGTGGGTAGCAACTTGATGTTTAACGTTCAGTCTGTATCGGTAGCCTGCATACAAAACCTGTTGACCACCTCTCTGTGATGTCTCAAACTCGACTCTCTGAAGATTTGCCATTTTGATACCCATAGTATGAGACACATGTGTTTTTATACTTCAAGGCAATTGTCTTGGAGAATATCCAACCAATTTTAAGAATATCCAATCCCTATTCGTAAATTTAATCTTAGTTATCTTATCAGTAAACCTTCTTTTGAAGTCTTTACTCGAGACAAATTGAGATTATCTCACTTAAAAAACAACATGAAGCAGGATCATAACCTCTAACAGTTGTTAAACAAACACATTTGGATAATCTCTCTTCTCTAAATGTGGGCTATCCCATTCTCCTAATAGGGGTGATAGTATATGACATTATGTTTATTCTAGGCGAGATAAGGTGTAGGCGATATAAGGTGTAGGCGAAGTAAACACAGGCCGGGATTTGACCCCACTAAGGATACTACAGCTGGGACCCAATCCCCAAAACACTACAGCTGGGACCACCAACAACACTACACATGGAATCTATTCAAACCAACAACACTACAACTGGGACCCGATCCCACCAAAAATACTAGAGCTGGAACTCAATAATACTGCTGGGTATTAACTCCACCCATATTAGAGAGCATCAGTCAGCAATATCATGAATATGCTCATGTTGGGACTGTTACTGTCCATGTGTTGCTGGTTGTGACTGTATTGCTGACACTCATTTCAATAAGCTAATCAATATATCCCTTTCCCATACCTCTTTTCCCAGACTTGACTTCGGATCTTCAAAAATAAGGAAAACATATTCATGATGCTCTTTAGCTTCTGTCCAGATTTCTTGTATGTTTCTGAAATGGCAAGATTGCAGTTATACATTTGAAAATAGAATCTTAGAATATATACAGAGCATATGGCATCCTCGGTGATCTCCAGGGTATACTTTCAGATATATCCCCACTAATACCCTGGATGAATTCACACTCCATAATTATATTACCTCAATTTGCTGGGTCTTCTCACAGTAGCCAATCAACTGAGCTTGTCAGTGTCAACAAAGACAGTGGCCCTCAAGGAAAGGTTTGCTCGCTGTGTGACTCAGATTTATGGATGAAAATCATAGAGACAAATTGTCAGGTGTGAAACCTTAAAAAACACATAGATGCAAGAACTTCTTCTACCTCTGCAGCAACTATGTTGCCAAGTTTAATTGGTCAGATAAAAGAAGTGAAACTGCATCATGATAGAAAATGTTTGATTGGTACACTCAATTTCCCAGCGTAGACACCTGGACCCCTTTCAACAAAGCTCTCGTAAGCTTAAGATCTCGTAACTTTTCTCATAGCACTGGGACATCCCATGTCATAGCATAAGAGGTACCAATGCTACGACGATAGTTACGAGCTCTTAGACCGATGAAAGGTCAGTGAAAGGGGTCCCTGACTGGATCATAAGTCAGCAATTGGATGTAATAGCATTATCTATAGATACCATAGAAGCATCCAGGCTGCGAGTAGATACCTATTAGAATGTATACCCTGGAGATTATGGAGGATGGGTATGGATGAATACACAAACTCAGAAAACAGCAATGAAAATCAACAAAAAGTGCCATATCACTGCAGCTCAGCTGGATGTTTACTGAATATTTAAAAACAAAAACAACACTGAACAATATGCTGCCACCATTGACATATGAACATAATGCCTACAAAAAACTGCTGAGAACAGACACTAAAATCTGACAGATTTAACAAAATATTATATGAGAAACAAACATACATGACTAAGAATGCATGACATGTTCTTTGGATAAAGTTTTTTTTAATCCTATTAAAAAATGCCATACATGATTAAATCGAATTGCCTCAATTTGCCAGTTCTAGAAAGCATGGTGAAACATAAAATTTAATACTGCATTTCCGACATCTTCACACAAAACAGTGGTGTCCTGCATCAGATTATGTATGGATCAGACTATGCTGAGATGGACTCCTAGTAAAAAGCTTAATACAAAACCGAGTGATATGTATACAGACTCAAGCTGTATAGTCAGAAAGCTTAAAAATTCTACACCATCACTAGCTCAAGGACATGTCACATTATGTAAATCTGCAGCTCGTGATACCTGAAAACTGGATGGCTGTAACAAGAGCTCAACTATCTCTCAGGGTGTTTAGTATCATACCATTACACAGACATGTTGAAAATATGTACTTAACAGCCTAAGTAAACATAAGCTCAGTATTATACATTACACTGCTATACTGAGTCTAACAAACCTTAGCAGAAGCTAACATCAGACACCCCTTATGTTAATTCTTGACACCAAATTTGCAGGATATGGGAATATATTCTTCAGCTTGGTGGCTAAAATTTTAAGTTTTTCAACATCTTAACTTCGAAATATGTTGAAAAGAAGTGATTATAAATAATGTCTAAATCTTCAAAGACAATACAACTTTTAAATCATGAAAGAATAACATTGTTTAACCTGTTAGCCACATAATAATAATTGGTCCAGGAATAACTGAGACAGGTACCCGGGTACAACTCATTACCCATCCACCCCAGATATCCAGGTTTACCTGTCCCAGTCCTAGAATCTAACAAACTCTAGTAGAAGGTCACGTCTGCTAACCTTTGAGCAACCTATCACTGTCCAGTCAAACGCAATATAGTCAAACAGATTTAACCAACCAAAAAAACCTACTATTTAGGGTTCAGCAGGACTTTAAAAGTGTTTCGGCATTTTCTCTGACTTGTTGCTGATCTCTCAACAAACAAAACTTTGCATAAAACAGTGATATTTGAATTGCAGTATACATGGGGTTACTGGTGACATGGTTGCTGTTAACGTATATTTCCACAAGATGACATCCTGGATTATTGACAAAAAAAGGCGACTGTTTACTCACTGTTGTGAATAATGCCTCCTCCATGTTTATCATTCGAAAGCGGACCTGTGAAAGTCCGGGATAGAATAGGCCTTCAGCGACCCATGCTTGCATAAAAGGAGACTATGCTTGTTGCAAGAGGCGACTAATAGGATCGGGTAGTCAGGCTTGCTGACTTGGTTGACACAGGTCATTGGTTCCCAATTGCGCAGATAGATGCTCATGCTGTTGATCGCTGGACTGTCTGGTCCAGACTTGATTATTTATTGACCACTACCATATAGCTGGAATATTGCTGAGTGCAGCTTAAAACTGAACTCACTCACTCACTCGAAAGAAAAGTGCAGAGGATAGCATTGTGAATCATTCAAGTCCAAATGTTTTTGAGGTAAAATTTCAAAATGTATGTGCAAATGATAACTTCTGTGATTTGATAAGCTGTGTTCTCAAAGCTCAATTCAAAAAGTTAGCTGATGTGACCTTCCTTTAGAGTTTGCTAGACTTAGTAGAGGAGTGTGACAAATAATAACATCAAGCCTAAGTTTAATTTTACTCAGACTGATGTACTTGGCAGCTTGAAATGACAATCTGAATACTTCAACAAGAAAACATGAGGGCTGTGTTAGTAGTAGAGAAATGCATCGCATATCAACTAAATCTTGACAATCATTCAAGAATTTGATTGAGAAGTGCACAATGGTTAACAGTCCTGTGGACCGGTGGCCCAAACTATTACATCCTCCAGCCATATCCCTGAGTATGAAGTAAGGCCCGCCTGACCACCTGAGACAGGCTAGATTTCTGATGGACGGTCTAAATTCACAGCTAGCCAGTCCAAACGTCTGGTAAAAAATTTAGATGTTCCATACATTTAACTAATTTCACAATATCTTGGTGAAACATTTTTAAGTTACCAGCCCTGACGTCTGGCTGGGTTATTGGCTCATCTCATACTGAATATCCCTCAAATACTACTTGGCCAAGAAGCTGTCCATTCACTTCAGTGAAAAGAACAGCATGTTTCAAAGCCTTCGAGTACACCTTGGTACTTCATTGTGACAGCAGAAACTTTGATCTGACTCAAAATTGTTGATGTCTCACAACTCTATCTTTCATAAGATCCATGACATCTCTTGCATCTGGGATTGCCTCCATTCGGTGGTTCGAGGATCAACCCACTGACTACAAGTTCGCGGGTCCAGATACACATTAAGCACTTTTTATAACCAGAGGGTGCAATAACAGGACTAGCATGCATACTTTATCAAATGCCATATTACAACCTTTTTCCAGAATTTCAATTAGGATCTGGTTATCAATTTATAATAAATGATCACAGTTTTACATTATAGTCAAGTTAAAATGTTAATTTTCATTCTAACCCAAATAATGTTGTTCACTGACTTCCAAACTGATTTGCATCAAAATTTACTTTTTCAGTATTTTGAAAATGAGGGAATTATTGAATCAAAATGGTCTAGCCAAAACATCATAAGGAGCTTGCGAAATTTATGCTGGTCCTGTGGACCCAGGCAAGTAAAAATTTTTTGGACCACTAAATGATAAGTTTGCAGTGGTCCTGGTGGCCAGTGAATTTTGTATTGATAGTTAAGTAAATCTGTATGTTATTTTGGACCAGTCCTGTGGGCTAGTGGGAAAGGTTTCTTTTCCTGTGTAGATGATGTACATTTCAAGAAACACCTACAAAAACCTGAGTTTGACTTGTAATTATCAATATTTTCATCTAAAAGCCATACAAAAAGTTCATTAAACTATTTTTAACCACTATGCAAGTACTATAAGCAATAACCTAGATATGGACAAAAGAGTAACGATCATTTCAACGATTGCAGTGTAGAATCCATGTGGCAAGCCAGCTGCAGCTACTGATGTGCAGGTAGTAGTCAGTGTATCTAGTTTGTCCATATGATAATATCAGTGTGCACCAGCTGGTGAAACACTCAACCACCTGTTCCTCACATGCTTAACAAGCTAGGGATATGATAGGATCATTTGATGACATGGATGCGCAAACTGACTGACAGAAAACACTGGATATTTCTAAGGTGCATACACGAGGGTGTCCATCATTTGTAGTGCAGGGTAATTTTTTGCTATTATGAAAAGATGGACACATACACAGGGTGATGTTCATCATTTTATATAATAACATACTTAAAGATTATTTCTAAACTCTATCAAGAAATCAAAGGACTGAGTGCCTGAACAGTTCTGAGCCTGACAATGATGGATGGCTCCACACCTCTTCTGTCAAGTTTGGTCAGAGGTGGAATTCTGACAGAGCCAACTGTGTTCTTAACAGAGGATGATCAATGAGTTCATAGCCATTGTCATGCTTTGCATTCATAGCAAGAAAAGCACTAATGAAACGCATTTTAAATATACATGAATACTGATGCATGATTAAAATATATATTACAGGGCCTGACTTATGGAAATGAAATCTACTTGCACCCACTGCAACCTTAGGCAATCACCTACAGGCAAAGACTGTACTACAAGAAGACAGTCATCAATATCCCCTGCAATGGCAAATACTCTTCATGAATATGTTACAAGTTATGACTGTCAAATATTCTGGTGTGTACATAGCAAAGTAGAAAGAAAGCACTGAAATATTTTAAAGTTCTGTTCCAGAAAGGAGCAATACCACCAACTTCAGTTGAAGCCAACATTGTTGCCATGGGAACTGACAAAAAAATATTTCAATGAGAATTCCAAAACTACCAAAAGGCACCAGTTCACCACTAAATATGCGCATGTATGAAATTTTGTGCAGAAACAGTGAACGTTTTCTAAAGTTCTGCTTAAGAAAAGAGCACTACCACCAATTTCAGTCAAAGTCAAACTGATCACCTGATCCTGTTAGTCGCCTTTTATGACAAGCATGGATTACTGAGGGCCAATATTCTAACCCAGACCTTCACGTGTACCTGGTTTGGAACTGGTCTTCAGTAACCCATGCTTGTCATAAGAGGCGACTAACGGGATTTAGAGGCTTGGATGTCACATGTCATAGTACCCCATTTGCATAGATCGATGTTCATGATGTTGATCACTGGATTGTCTTGGCCAGACTTGCATCAAACAAGAAACAAACATATCTTCTTAAAGCCCTTCATGTTGTAGATTAGTCAGAATTTTACAGTTATCAGAATGGTACACAAAGCCTACAGTCTAGACTATCAGCTGTCTTACTTCCTTTTTTGTGGAAGTTGTGGTGGCTGAGTGGGCTTGATTGCAGACTTTGAGTGCTGGCGATTAGATGCTTGACTAATCTTTGAATATGTTATCCCTTGAGGATCTACTGTTATGGGTGGTTCCTCCCATCTTGAGAAGCTTCCATATAAATGGGTTTTCCAGATTCACCCAAATTTTCTGTGAAGTTGTCACATTAGGCAGTTTTCCATCTAAGGTTGATGGTTGCACTTGAACAGCTTTGAGTGGAATGTTCAGAACCTGACATTCAACAGCAGAAGCAAGAACCTTTGGTGCCTTTACCTCCACCGAGGTTGATACTGTGCTTTTCAGGACGCTTGCAAAAATTGGAGGACTGAGTCTTCTGTCCTCAGTTTTCAGAATAAAGGGAAACAAGTCAAAATTGTTTCCTCTGAATATACTCCCTGAACATGAAGTTCATTAATGTTTCCACTGTATCTCAAATCAAGGGAGAGAGAAATATTGCACATTCTGCACACGATATTCTCTCATCAAAACTGTCATTCTTGAGGCAAAGATATGACTGGAAGATTGGACTATAAATAGGTCAAGGGAAAAACGACCTAAAGATTGGACTATAAATAGGTCAAGGGATTTTATCTGGAGATTATTACAAGGAGGCTGGATGGTACATATGAGTGTGACTTCTTTCATAGTGCACAGGAAAATGCAGCATTTATAAACAAGATGAGGGATTGCTTTTTCATAACAGTGATTTGTCTAAGGACATTTTCTTCTCCTGGTTTCTGTCTCCTGCCTCTATTAGATGTCCATTTCCTTAACATTCCAAACTACAACTAGATTTGAAAACACAGAATACCCTCAATAGGAAAGAATTCTTTCAAAATTTCGCACTAGACAACAATACGAGTGAGTGGACAATAATTAGTGGTTGTGTCTGTACCTCAATGGTCCAAATAAGATTCGTAGATTTACTTGACTATTAATACAAAACTCACTGGCCACCAGGACCACTGCAAACTTAGCATTTAGTGGTCCTGGCGAATTTTTACTAGCCAGGGACCACAGGACCAGTATAAATTTCGCTTACTGCTGTAAACTGTATCAACTCTACTTCAGATATGATGCTTATATGTTAATACTTGTAAGCAGTATCATATTCATGGTTCGAAGTGCTATCTATCTGAGACCTCGATCACTTAATATTAAGTGGTCCTGATGAATTTTTACTAGCCAGGGACAAAAGGACCAGAGTAAATTTTGCACACTGCTCAATGTCACTGGTTGTGTAATACATGAGCAGTCTATGAAAAATTCACTGTTTTTCACACATGTAGATGATTGTGAAACTGTGAAACTACCTCAGTGGCTGTAGCCTTGGCCAGGATGGTGGAGCTGTGGAATTCACTGAATCTAGGCACTTGAAGGCAAAGCCTACCAAGCGGTCGAAATCCTGTCCCCCGGCCAGAGTGTGTGTTGCTGTTTTAAAGGAGGCATCTTTGTTGGCATGGGGCGTAAAGAACTGCAAATAGAGGAAGCAGAGTTATTGAATCATTATAACACTGCTGATGGTACAGATACTGCACTCAAGATTCACAATTGGGACTATTTCTTATTGACAACATCACAAATAAAACCAGTTTCTCATTGCTGCTGAACATGCTCATCAACTGTTGCTCTTAACACAGTGTATAAGATAGACATCAGTTGTGTGTCAGATATATAAACGTTTATGTCATCCTAAACACCTTGTCCTAGACAGTCACTAAAGTAATGGTGGAAATAGAAGAAAAAAATGTTAACACTTATCTACAATTTATGTGTAAGAGAGAAATACCCGTCAAACTAAGTTCGGCCTAACTACAGTCTCAGTGGTTGGGAGATACCACACATAAAAATGGACTATACTGAAGAGAGATTTGAGCAGAAATGAGCCATATGTTATTTTTTAAGAATAAAAATTTACTATATGGAACAGACCATGGCTATATACAAATTAGTGTGCGATGATGTTGTATTACAAATGAACCTTTTTAATCATTCATTTTGAAATTACACTTAGTTTCATAAGTTTAGTTTCAAATGGTATCTGACATAAAAAATAATAACTTTAGTACTAAAACTATTAAGGATGTAGCTACCATGGGGTACCACAATAAAAAGAAAGAATTAGGTGGAGTCGTCTGTCTCAAAACCAGGATGGGTGCTGAGGCAGTGGTTGGGGTCGGGCTGGGGGTCACAGATATCAGCTACGGTAAGATAATCCTTTATCAGAATAAACATGGGAAGTAACAACATGTCTTAACAATTAACAAATAATGCCCAATCCTGTCGATCTTCAGGTGGTCATGCCGCCTACATATTTTGGGACATATTATAATAAAAGAATAAGAAATTAAGAATTAAGCTTTACATATCTGAACACAAACTTTATGAAAGATAAAAACGTAAGATGTTATTCAATAGATGAGACATATTTCACAAATGAAAAGCATAATATATTTTTGAGATAACTCCTTGTGCCCTTAGGCAGCATTTGAATTTCAAGCCAGGTGAGTCGACAGTCCATTGTCATGTTTGACTGAGCGACTGATCTAGTAGATCTAATAGACCGTTCTAGTCTGTCAATCAAAACTGGTGAAATAGTTTCGGCCAATTAGCAGTGTGGGTACACATTGTGGACTTATCAGACTTATTTCCTGGGTCAGACGATGCCTCTGAAATGATGTGCCTCGAATCATGCCATTGACACTTGCTACATCTATTATATATTGCTGCGATTTGATGTGTATCTTCAAGTTCAACAAAACCAACACAATCAAGACAAAACAAACTGAGGTGGATCAAGAAATGTGATAGGCCTCACGATCAGTTAAACTTTAATTGTTGACAACATCCTTCATGAAACAAGGGAGACTGTAATAACTTTCTGTTGTAGATTATCCTGATGAAAACCTACGTCTACTTGAGGGTGAGAATTTGCACAAATTTCCAAACTTTCGCATATCTGGAAAATCATTACCAATTAGATGACAACAAACAGCAGTTTAAGACTTCACAAATGTAATAGACATGGACAATTCTTGCAACTGCAATATTGATTTTGCTTCATGGTTTTAGTCAATACTGGGCATTGTGTTGGTAGACCATAAAGCTGAAATGAGACCTGCGAGAAAGCCGAAACACAATGTAAACAAATCTGACGGCAATCTGAGTTTGGTTAGTGTTGACCACAATAGCAAAACGTGTTACATTAAGGAACAATGAGGTGGATGGATATTGTTGCCTTTGCTTGTATATATTCTTAAATTTGTCAAAATAAAAACGTACAATCTGAAGGTCTACTGTACAATACAGTATCTATAATTTGGTGAAATATATTTCAGGAGTAATAACACCTTTTTATTCAGACGGACAGTGTCGGCACATACCTATCATGCAATATATAAAATATTAAAATTATTTCAGACATTTATCGATAAAACATGGGACCTTGTGGAATTGAATAACCATACTCTTTTGTGGATCGAGATGAAAACTATGAGAGAAGAATAGTGACTTTCAGGAATATTGGATGGAAAGCAATAAAATTATATTCCTTAACAAAGAGGACATTACTTGTTTCGTATTTTTGTCACAACATAATTAATTACACATATAGGAGGTACACTGGTGTATTTTGAGAGTAATATAGTAATTAAAACTGTCATAATAATTAATTCATTGAAAATAACAGCAAAATAAGTTTCAGAATCTTGCGTCCTTTAGTAAACATAGAAAGGTAATGAAATGAATAATAATATCAACTATAAATAATTATACATACTTGACTGACATAATAGATTCATGTGGTTTTAAATCAGAGCATAAGGAAACAAAAACTATATACACATCATGATAGAGCAACCACTTGGTACTGAATTAGTTTCTTAACTCCTGCGTTCCTTCTTTCAGATATCTCTCTTTTATCTAAATAATATATTTACCCAAAAATTATTCTGAAGTGAAGATTGCTGGTATAATAACACCATTCTTTCTTAATTAATTGGAAAATGACCTCCATATTGAATTGTACATGGGTTTGCAGGCGGTGAAAGCTTTAGGGCATTTTCATGTGTGTTTCCTAAACTTCTGTTATGACTTTAAGCACATTTTTAAACAATTTTAATATATTTTTGATGGCACTCGTAGGTATTTCAGAAAAGGAAACAGTGTTTTGTCCTCCAGGGATATGGTCTCAAATCTAATAAAACAAAGATTATAACTGTTTAAGAAGCAATAATGTCCAAATGTAATTTTATTGACAAAATGCTTTGTATGTATTCTTTGCACCTTAAGTATATTAGTAATTAGCAGTTAAATATCTCTGAAGGGAGAGAAGTTTATTTTACTGAGTGTACTTCTGTTTCAAACCTATTAACTGGTTGGATAACTGTGCATGCTCTGTTAAAAAATTTCACATCACAAGTTTCCTATTTCTGGAAGATGGGTCAGTGTACAGGTGCAGACTGTATATTGGATCTTCTTTGTGTTACAGTTGCGTGACATGCCAGAACATAAATGCTGGCAGTTCATGAAGTCCTGAGTTGTGCATGTTTGTAAATTAGGATTCCACAACAAAGTACACATAGTAAAATAAATTGGAAAGAATGATTTAACAAAACCATTTCCATATTTTCGAGAGAAAATATGCTTCCTACTCTCATGCAGCAGCTGGCCGGGACGATTTTTTATCAGGCATGTAACACCATTTCACTAGCCAATATTACAATCTGTCATCTAAGTTACATTAAAAATAAAATACAGAGAACTTTCCTCTTTAAATATCACTCACAAAGAATGAATACCACAAGCAGAATTCATCAACACCATTCTCAATATTGATGACGGTGATGCCATTGTCATTTGTAAGTGGTTGTCCTCACCTATCGTCAAAAATGAATTGTGGGGGGCTTATAGGCCCCCGACTGGATCGGTCCATTGTAATCCATAATCTGATCTATTGTTTTCAGCAGCTATTCACATTTGTTCTAAGTTTGCCTGATTTTACGACTAAACATTCTTTTCTGGATATCCCATTACGCTTCCCACTCAACGCCCAGATATGAATTATTTTGACATATACTGAAGACAAATCGTTTGGGATATATGCAAATTTTGAAATTTTTAATAAAGATGTATTTATTCATTGACACACTGACAAAATATCAATAATTAAAATACCAATATCCCTAACTTATTTTGTCCAGTATACGCTATTTGCAGGTGCGTAAACTGTTTTTAATTTCTGACAGTCAAATGTCTGTCTGTTCCTTTCTTTCCACGTACATACTGATGTTGCCCCAGTCAGAAGTCATGTCTGTCTGTATGTTACTTTTCTGCATGTGCATAATGATGTTATCTCAGTCACACAGATCTGTTTGTACATACCATCATGGTAGGGTAGCCTTGTGTATTGAAGGTTCGGCAAAGGTCACTGTTGTTGGCATTGGAGCAGTCCACAGCTCCCACAGACAACACCCGCCCCCAACCTGTCAAGAGTGAGAGAGTAAGTTAAAAATTAACACAACATCAGCAATATTGTGACAAGGAACAATTAATCTTATATTTGGTAAATTGTACAAACCTGTCAATGAAGGACAGTAAAATAACTAGCCCAGTCCATAGATGTATTCAGCTGCATAAATATGATATAGTTAATCACTCCAGTCTGTTTAGAAAAGCAGATTAATAATCTTCTATAGGGACAGAACTGACATTGAGATCATGTGTGTTCACACTGAAGACTTCTCATGCTTGAAAGATTTAATTTTACTTTTCCATATTTACATCTTCACATCTGGGTTTTAAAGTAATAAAAAACATACAGTAAGACTACAAAATACTGGATACCTAATGCCGTCTTTCAGTTGAAAACTATACAACTGCACAAAAAAATTGCACAATTCAACTCAAGTTTTTAGCAATTCGCTATCTTAGAGTACCTACTTTTTTAAGCCCTTGGATATCTGTTGCTATCTTCTTTCGGGTTAGTTTAAAGAATAGGGTTAGGGTTACAAAATTTTCCCACAGTTGCCTAAAACTCAAAGAATTCTATAGCTGTGTTTTTTCAAAGATGCATATAATTTATTTGGGTTAACTTACATTTCCTTATGAAAATCAATGGGTAGTTTCACTATCTGGAACTTGTCTCAAATAATCCAATTGTAATGGCTATTTTTTTAGGCTTCTTTATTTTTTCTGATTTTATAGTTCATGCTTCCCTGTATTTGGACACATGGACAGACAAGTTTATTCAGTAAAAGGACACAGGCCCATCATACAGTCATTTGCATATCGTGTTGAATTTAGTGCACATGCTGTTTAAAAGAAGTATTTCTAGTGTGCTGAAGTACATAGTACAGAAACATACTAACATCTTTTATAACATAGTCATTACTTGTTTTCATAACAATAATAAAATTGGCATTTGAATCAAAATCAGCCAAATAATTCTGAATATATCTTAATCTTAAATTAAGTGAGTGTGAGTGAGTGAGTTTAGTTTTACGCCGCTTTTTAGCAATATTCCAGCAATATCACGGCGGGGGACACCAGAAAATGGGTTTCACACATTGTACCCATGTGGGGAATCGAACCCGGGTGTTCGGCATGACAAGCGAACGCTTTAACCATTAGGCTACCCCACCGCCCCTTAAATTAAGAAAGCGTTCACACTTCAAGAGTACATGAAATTCATCTTCAACAACATTTTTGTCATTCAGTTTATAAAATGAACATAACCTCTCATTGTATTTAGCTGTATTGTATCTTCCAGTTTCAACTGCTAACTGCCCTGTATTTGGAGGAGCGTGCAACTCTAAACAATATAGCTGGTAGGTATCCAAGAAATAGTGTATCCTATTCAGGATGTGTACCCAGAGACCATGCACTGATATATAGTCCTGGTGTACCAAATATACATGGATATAATTTCATTAATTTTCATTGAACACCTAGAATGAACAAAGGTTGGAATATTAACCCTGAAAATGACTGTTTATTTTGTCTCACAATGAATTCAGCATATATCCATAACTATCCTGTACGGAAGTGTATACAGGGATTTACAGGATGCAAATTCCTGCTTCCTATATACGTAAAAATTAATAACGGACACGACAAAATTATTCATGCACCCACAAGGACATAGAAAAAGTCCATATACCATTTTGTAAAAAATCCGATCAAATAACAAGAAGTTACAACTGGGTTTGCTACAAGCTGGGTTATGAATCATTTGCAAATTAATTACCTTAACAATGTGATGTCATGATACGTACAAAATAGCATGACAGTGACTGAATTACAACATTATTACAACACAGTATTAATGATAATATTTAAGCGTCCTGGGACCCCCATTTTGCAGGACCCCTGAAAATTAAAAAGAGTCCACTGGACCCTCACATACAGGAGTCAAGGCAGAAATCCTTATATATATGATTACATAATCAGATTATGTCACCAGGAAGAGCTTTATAAAAATTAAGATGTCCTTTACCCTTGGCGTATGTAGCAAATTTCTTCCATGTCGGTGCGAAGTTGATGCAGTGTCCGCACCAGCTGTTATAGAACTCTATCAACCAAGCATTCTCTTTGTCCAAAAACTGATCGTAGAAATTTTTGTTGTTTAAAATAATCACATCGTCAAAATGTGAATAAAGCCCATCTTTCTTCGTTTGACCTGCACATTCGTTAAAAAATATGAATGTCATCAGAAACAGGCAGGCCTTCATCTTCCTGCATCGGACATCGCTCGCTGTCAAACACTGCAAAACGTCAACACACTGCTGAGCGTGAACCGGTAAGTGGTATTATCATCACAACTCATATCAGTAGTAGAAAGAATTTATATGTTCTAATAATAAAATCAGAACGTTGAGATAAAGCAAATTCACATTCTATCAAACATGAATAAATGTAAATATTTATAGTAATGTGTTGATATCAGTTGACAATGATATTATTCTAAACCAAAGAACAGTGCCAAGTTAAACATTAGTTGTTGGAATATAACATACGACTTTTTCTGATCCCAGTCGCTGAAGAGTTCCAATACAAAGCCACGTGGTAATACGTGCCTCGAGCCACATATTATTAGCGTCATTATTTCCGTGACCATTGCAGCTGATTGATTTCCGTCATGTAACATGTTTACCGGCACGGACGAGGAAGCGATCGATTTATCACAACCATAGTAGACTTCACAGGTTGGCTTGCAGTTTGGGAGCATTTTTATTAAGAATACATGCATGCATAAATTTATCTTTGTGCAATGAAATTGTAAAATCCGTCGGCATACGCCAACAGAAGCGTGGTTTATTCAAGAGAACACAATAACATAGAATTTTATTGGTGATAGTTATTTTATTCACAATACATATGCAAAATATTAATAATGTTCTACCAGCTAGCACACTGCCACAAGTTTGGTGATTGTTGTTCTATTTACACTGCATTTGCAAAGTATTCCTAATGTTGCTTAACTCCAGTCTGCATACTGCCATTTAAATGATATATCTTTCATCTGCTCCTGAAATTGGTTATCTAATAAAACATCCTTCTTTTCTAGTATGTGAGTATGCTTTTCCGATATTTTAAGACAAGGTTCTCAACTTATACGAAGAACATCTGAAGTGTTGCAGAGTAAAAAGAATATCGTCTCTGGATTGATTTAATTAATTAACTTCAAGGAGAGTGGCTCATTATGCAAAAGGATATAGCTAAACAAGTCGAGTTTGCTTTTTTCTAAATTTAGCTTTAATGTTTATTACAGAAAGAAATATAGTTGCTTATATATTACGTTTCTACATCGCGTTAACATATTACAGTTACCAAAGTGTATGAATACTATTGACTGTATATTTTTCAGTTTCATGCGAAAAGAAACCCACATCGCTCTCACTGTAATGGAGTTGTTGGTTGGTTGATTTTATAGTTTAAAGGCGACGTGGGCCAATAAGAGGCCTACTTACGCCCGGCTCATAGGCTTGATTTATTATATAACACATGTTATTTCATCGCCAAAAGGAGTCGCTTAGATAACAAAAAAGATACGTCAGAACTATTAATATTCATATGGATACACATATACAGAGAAAGAATAACCCCTGCTTCGTTTTACGGATTAAAACATAAATAATCACCTCTATTTCTGCAACGTGAAATACTCATTCATTAAAGAGTTGTCAGAAAGATGACTGAAGAAGTAGTTTATCTATATACTGTTATCATTAGTATTATATTACTATTATTATTTGAGACCCGTGAAGGTCTGGGGTAGAATAGGCCTACAACAAACCATGCTTGCCATAAAAGGCGACTATGCTTGTCGTAAGAGGCGACTAACGGGACAGGGTGGTCATGCTCGCTGACTTGGTTGACACATGTCATCGGTTCCCAATTGCGTGGACCGATGCTCATGCTGTTGATCACTGGATTGACTGGTCCAGACTCGATTATTTACAGACCGCCACCATATAGCTGTAATATTGCAGAGTGCGGCGTAACACTAGACTCACTCCCTCACTCACACTCCCTCATTACAGCATGGCGTTTTATTGCAGGTTATTTGCATTTGTGGAAATGTAGCAAACTCACTCACTCCGTATTATATGTGTATTTATAGCGCTTTATTCCACAACACATTCATGCTCAAAGCATTTCTTTGTTTTTTCCCCAGATTGGATGTCAATATCAGCGGCACATCATATATTACCAATCTCAACTCTCTGGGGATCATACAACTCTTTCAGCCACTAGGCGCACCCAGTATGACTTTCCCATCCTTTCGAGGTATCCATGCACAGCTGGGTGGAGTAGGGCACATAGTGACAGGACTTTACCCATGTTTACTGCAGGTTGCTGTACCTGCAACTAAGTTTTGTTCAGTTACCAAGTGATTCCTTATATATCAGATTCATACCCCTTTAAGTCGAAGACACATGTACTGTCAGTTCTTGTAATTAAATTTCACAACCAAAACGTGTTCTCTACAGTAGTTTAAAGGAAGTCAGTAATATATATCAGAGCTAAAATGGTAGGGATGATGAAAAGTCGAGCAGTGGAATACCTGTACTGTGGCAAGACGTCAATCAGGTGACTGTATAATTTATGCACATCACTTGATAGGCTCACAACAACATCAGCCAATCAAATGGGAGCAGCATCAAAAGCAACGTTCATGTCACCTGTCAATCAAAAACGATGTGATAAGAACCAGAACTGATTACCTGAGAACTTGTACAGTTGGAAAACAATGATACAAAATTCAAGGACATGAAATTTGTGAAACACAGGCGGGAGAGCCTGCATAGGGTCCCACATAAGTCTTATACCTAGTCCTGAATATATACTAACACGCATAAACAACGCAAGTTTTTTTTATCCAAGCAGGAAGCAATCTCGGAACCCTAAATTGATATGAGTTCTTGGCATATAATGAGGCTTGTTGGTGTTATCAATAATTTCGCTGCGGTTTGGAAAGTCCAAGTAAAACACATCAACAGAAGGGATCATCAACATTAGTATAAGACTGCACAAAAGTTGGGTCTGTCACTCGTTGTTCAACAATGCAACGTTTAACTCAAATTGAAAGAAACCAGGGTATCGGACGTTTGAAAGCTGGGGTGTCTGTCCAAAATGTTGCCCGTCATTTCGACGTAAGCAGTACCACGACTGACCGTCTCCAGGATCGATATTTGTAGCGCTACACAGACCTTAGATGACATTCCTCGGAGTGGTCGTCCAAGGGTCACACCCCTCGACAAGATCGGCACATTTCCAGTCAACACCAGCGAGATCCGTTCTGGTCAACCCCTCCACCTTTCGAAAATTTAATAATGCCATCAGTTTTGATAGCCGGAGAAACGTCTACACTCATTTTTTTCTGTCTGTGCGACTCCTGCATTTATTTCTCGTATTTAATATTGCAAATTACGTACACTCATTCTTGCGTATACATACACGTGTGCGTGTGCGTGTGCGTGTGCGTGTGTATCTACAGGTAGAGATGATCATACAGAATAATCTAATACAATCGCAATCTCTACCAGCAGAACCTCAAATCTGATCCTACTAGTAGAGATGTGCAATTCTACTCTTATGCAAGCAGGTGTAAATTGCGAAAAAAACCCAAATCATATACTGTAGAATATAAACCTAACAAATGTATCACAATAGTGAGTGTGTTTTATTAGATCCATGTCACCCTTTTTCAAACCTGCCTCTAGCCAGTAAGTAGATCACAGGGTGGAAGCGTTGTCCACACGAAACGTGGAGTTGCCACTAAAACAAATCCATTGTGATCCGTCTGTGATCAAAGGGAGACAACTCCAAGTCGTTTATTCGATCAACCGTCTTTCCGTGACTTGCAAGAAAAAATGACTACCTGTAAAGTTATGCGCGAAAATACGCCAGACGCGTTCTTCTTAGTGTGGACAGCGCTTCCACCCTGTGGAATAGGTCTGGCGTACTTTCGCGCATAACTTTACTGGTAGTCAATTTTTCTTGCAAGTCACGGAAAGATGGATGGTCGAATAGACGACTTAGAGTTGTCTCCCTTTGATCACAGACTCGTCGATTGCGCGTGTTGGGTTTAGTACTGCGGTCTGTATGTCTCACACACTGCATCGTTTACTCTGAAGTTATTAGCATTTTTGTTGTCCGTTAACACTATATTTTATCCTTCTAAAGATATGATATGCAAGAATTACCCCTCTCCCGATAAAACATTCTTTGAGGAGTATTTCTCTCTAACCTTTGGAGTGAGTGAGTTAGTGAGTCAGTATGGTTTTACTCCAGTAATATCACGACGGGATACTCCAGAAATGGGCTTCGCATATTTTACTCGAGTGGGGATCGAACCCAGGTCTTCGGCTTGACGAGCAAACACTTATCCACTAGGCTACCCCATCGCTCTATAAACCTGTGGATTTCATTACCTATGGACTCCAAAATCCTGTATGCACACCAGTCCGCCCTCATATCCCTCACCCCATGGTTTTGTAAGTGTCGTATCCGAGTTATAAAAGCTGTCTGTCCAAATGACTACAACGCTGAATTTCGTTATGCCAGATATGACGCAAGGAATTCGCCAATTCCTCCAGAATGAAACTAAAGTTCATGTAAAGGCAGTGGTCACACAAGTGTCAGTTCTCAGTATATTGTAAACAGTGCCGGTTTACGGTAGGATGTCATCCATTATTATACAGAATGTATATTATCCGATGGCATACCATTATCCGAGAGGTACAGAATGACAGACTGTATTTCATTTTCTGCATTTTTTAAAAAAGAAATGTTATACCCCGATGTGATGTAATGACTAATATCCCTTTCACCACATTACCTGCATATGTAAAAGTTTGGATCTGGCTTTGTTGTTGATAATTTCTTCAAACTAAAATGGAAACATTGGACATCGAGGATATAGTTACTTTTAACACCCCTCGTATACACTACCCATCTCAAATTATTTATCTCAGTGTACTATCTCTAACACTGTCATAACTGATATTATTACGATTTGTAAACTCTGTCTACTCACATGTACATCAGGAAGCTAAAATACTGCTTCAACATGAATTTCATCTCAATTATTTATCTCAGTGTACTATCTCTAACACTGTCATAACTGATATTATTACGATTTGTAAACTCTGTCTACTCACATGTACATCAGGAAGCTAAAATACTGCTTCAACATGAATTTCATCTCAAATTATTTATCTCAGTGTACTATCTCTAACACTGTCATAACTGATATTATTACGATTTGTAAACTCTGTCTACTCACATGTACATCAGGAAGCTAAAATACTGCTTCAACATGAATTTCATCTCAATTATTTATCTCAGTGTACTATCTCTAACACTGTCATAACTGATATTATTACGATTTGTAAACTCTGTCTACTCACATGTACATCAGGAAGCTAAAATACTGCTTCAACATGAATTTCATCTCAATTATTTATCTCAGTGTACTATCTCTAACACTGTCATAACTGATATTATTACGATTTGTAAACTCTGTCTACTCACATGTACATCAGGAAGCTAAAATACTGCTTCAACATGAATTTCATCTCAATTATTTAAAATGAATTATTAAAACCATCTCAACAACAGCACGATTTTATTCCCATCTCATCTGTATGCAGTCTAATCTTTCCTTTGGGTCAGTTCATTATGCCAGGTAGGTAAATGAAGCGTGTTGTTTTAACTAATAGAAGTGGTAGTGGGCTGAAGGTGGTATGGACTGTAGTGGTTTGGGGAGACAACCAAACTCAGAAATGAAACACTTACGTGTAAATGTTTGAAGGAACGTGTAAATGTTTCAAGGAAATACCAGGACACTAATTGGCTCGAGACCTGGTTGATCTGTTCATGCATGTCATGTTTTTTAATACTGGAATGCATGGTGGACATATCGCGAGTGTATGCGGTCTGGCGTGATCTCGCGAGACCGAGTAGTGAGGCAGTCAACCACGGTGTGTTACCTACCATGCCACTTCACACTGCAAGTATACTACAAAAATACGTCGTATTTTCCCAAAGTTTTGTATTTTCGCTCCCCTTACCGCTTCTTTCCAATTTCAAAATTCAAACAACAATTAATTTTGGAAACTTCCCCTTCAGATTGTCCTATCTTTCTGTCATGGTCACCCTGCTTTGGATCAAACACAAAATGGCCTGGCAGGCACGCGTGCGAGGTCGAAAAGCGCTCCTAAAATCACTTATGAACCCAAAGGGTTACTTTTCAGTTTTGAGTGGGTGCATTCACACACGCTATAAAATGACAGCATCTGTGTAAGCATCTTTCGTGGAGGAGTGAAGGGCATTTGATAATAATTATTGGTATGTCATAGTAGGTACTATACGACGAAAATGCAATGATAGATTTGTTGGCTTCATTAAAGAGTAATTTTCACTCTGAGTACATCACAAAGATTTTTAGACGTCGTGAACTACATGTTGTTTCCGATGCTTATGAAGCTCAGGGACTTAACTGGATTGAAAACGAATTGCTGGAGAGCGTGGCACCATGTTTGCTGGCGATATCAACTCTATCTATTAAAAAATATCACTGTCCTTCAAATAGTGAACTGTAAATTTTGAACTTTATGTATTTTTTGTACTGTGTTCCACACCTTTGGCATCGACGTGCGTGAATGTAGTTTGGAAACATTTTCTCCAAGACTGACGCTTAATCTGTTTACTTGCGCATCGACTTTAACTTTATTCCAATGTCGTCGAAAATACGTTTCTACTTAATTCCTACACTTTCTGGCCTGTTTGCATCCATTACTGTACCGTGGTTTAAAGGTACCGTTTACACATGAACTATTGTATTGTATAAACTAATGTAAATTCGAAACGTTGAAAAGATTATTGTCATGAGTTCAGTGAGTGATAAAAAACAGTGAAAATTGGCGCGTTCGTAACAAATCTTTACACCAAAATGCAAACGTTCACATGCACAGTATTTGCACATGCTTTCAGCGATTTGATGCATGATACCAGTGTAGTTCCTCTGCATAAGGTTTGCAGTTGGCTCCCCAAGTTAGTGGAGAAATCTCTGTCGAAGGAAGATCATCGCCATGGTGACAATGGCGTCACCTTGGATATTCTATACGTGGTTGTAAACCAGGCGTTGGCTTCTTGCTTTCCATATCATGATCTCTGATATATGGATCTATCCACAGGCATTTATGTGTGTATTTAAAAACATATCGTGGTATTTTTTCGATTTTGACCCCGTGAAGCTCTGGGTTCGGGTTAGAATTGATCTTCAGTAAGCCATGCTTGTCGTGAGAGGCGACTAATGGGATTGGGTGGTCAGGCTCGCTGACTTGGTTGACCAATTGCGTGGATCAATGCTCATGATCTGAATCAATGAATTATCTCGTCCAGTCTCGATCATTTACAGACCGCTGTGATGTAGGTGGAATATTGCTGAATGCTTTATTAAACTAAAACTCACTTATTCTCGATTTGGAGATGATGTTAGTACCATTCTCGACTCACACTTGGTCTCTGAATATATTAACATTAATAACAAACAACCCATTGAAATTGAAAAGAGCCCTAGGGTGACCAGAAATTCAGAACCTGGGGAAATCTAGATTTGCCCCTTTTAGGCTGTAGCATTACAGAGAAAGCTAGACAGCCGGGAAAATAATGTTATTCCGATACTGTGGGACAGACGAGTACCATTCTATAACTGTGCGGTACTCCACATAGGTATTTGCCCACTGAGGCAGATTTGCTGCAGTTACATGTGGTTGATCATGTTTGCGTCATCAACTTACAACTTCAATCAAAGCAAATTAACTGAATATGACAAAGTGGTGATGTGTGGATCAAGTGTTAGATAAGACACGTGACGATGCCAAATATTCCTGTGTAGTTCCATATTGACCTTACCTGATTGTAGTTGTCATTAGACACAGACTGATGTGTTCTCGTGGGACGCGTCGTGACAACGCCTGTGACAGATAGTGTTATAACATTTGCACATGTAATGTGTGGCTCTGGTGAGTGAGTCAAATTCACAAATCAAATATCTCCGCCATATCGTGATTTGTGGCTGCAAGAAAGGAAGTTTGATTATCGGAAATACTTTAGTTACATGATCACAAATAATCGCATGTTCTAAATATACTATCCGAAAAAAGAAACCCATGGACGATTTGTAATTTTGAAAAATGTATTAATTACCTTTTGTGTTCAACCAATATCAGAATAAGTAACAAATGTGTTGATAACACAACGCAACAGATATCACATTCCAGTTGAAATTGTGCAGCAAATAGCATTCATTGTCTGACAATAAAAATGCAGATTACTTTCTGAAATTGGCATTCGTTTTTAGTCTATTTGTGGACGAGTTTGAAAATAAAATATTTTCGCAACAGGTTTCTCGTCTGTGCGTTCCTTTTTGGATAGTATATTTACCTGTATACTGACAACGTATCTTACGTACTATCTGTTAGCATCCTTCTATGATTGTAATGATATTACATGATACAAAAATACTTTGTTCATCAAGTTAATGAATTCTTAAAGCATTTAGTTTGTATATAAGTTAGCTAATAATATGACAAAAAGTTTTTTTCAAGCGCAATTTACATGTGCCTCCTTAAAGTCTTTCTAGGACATTTAAGCACAATTTACCGTATTATATTATGTAATGCTCTTATATAATATCCTATACGCTTTTAGCAGAATGGCTGTACATTCTACTAAGTGTTTTATTTATATTGTTCATTTAATAATTTATTCAGTAATGGGTGGATGACAGTTTTTGATATAATTATTTTGAATGCCTTGATTATACCTACAGTAACTGTGTCTGTAAATTGAATACTGCATTATTATTTACCTATATGCGACCGCAGTCTAAGTGTCATTATCATTAGCAAGTCTAATGTACACACGTACCTGCGGCAGCAAGACTATTCCTCTTAATGCTGGGACCCGTGAAGGTCCCGATGTAGAATAGGCCTTCAGCAACCCGTACAAGCCATAAAAGGCGTTTCTGCTTGTCGTACACAGAGGCGACTAACAGGATTGACTTGGTTGACACATGCCATCGGTTTCCAATTGCGCAGATCCATGCTCATGCTGTTGATCACTGGATTTTCTGGTCAAGACTCGATTTATTGATTTATTGCCGCCATATAGCTGGAATACTGCAGAGTGCGGCGTAAAACTACCCACTCATTCACTCACTCTTAATGCTGGTATTGACAAGAGCAATAATGCAGGATAGCAATTTTGCGGGAATGTTTAAACAAAGTTGTTACAGTAAATGCGATATTCATCTCGAATTGAGTCATTACTATTATACTCGTAAACACCATTGCGTCATCTGCTTGTGTGTATAGCATCCCGGTAATTGACAGTTCTACTCGCTCTTATGGATAAACAACAAGGTGGGCATTATGAAGTTAGTCCCTGAGAATTGATGCAACGTCTCCACAAGGTACCCGTGAAGACCTTTAGTAACAGATAATTCTCGTAAGAGGCGATTAACGGTATCGGGTTGTCAGGGTCGCTGACTTGGTTGACATGTTGTAGACTGCGTATATCGATGCTCATGTTGTTGATCACTGGATTGTGTGGTCCAGGTTCCATTGTTTACAGACCACCGCCTCATAGGTGAAATATTGCTGAGTGCGGCCTAAAACTAACCTCATTAACTCACTCTACAGGTATCAGGATATTGAATTTTCTTCCCATTTCAGTTAAAATATTGATGACATTCTTGGACCGTTGAAAAATTATCTTCCGTACCAAGCAGTCTTTCTTCAACTCAGGACCGCCCTACCTTCAATACCTGCTGACACATTACTCTCCAGAAAGACCTCTACTCTCATCACAGCAACTGTTACTTACTGTCCCGAGCTTTAATCTAAAATCATTTGGCCGAAGAACCAAGAGGCTTCTCTGTGGAACTCTCATTAAATCAACCCCTTCCATGAGTACATTCAAAACACGACTCAAGACTCATCTATTCCTCCGCTACAAGTGACTTTTAATCAACTGTACCTGCCATCTGTATACAGGATTAACTTGAGCTCAGGAAGCGCTTTGAACATATCCCTCTGACCTGGAAAGGCGCTATATAAATGGTCTGTTATTACCGTTGAAAAATAATCATACTCGACTAGCTGAACGTTGACTATCAAACCTTGTGTTGTGACGAAAAGAAACATTGGGATTCCAGGTGATTTGACTGACAAACATCAACGAAACAAGTGGACAGAGCATACGTTTCACGTATGTTTCTCAGCTAGTGTTGCCATGACGATCATACAAACATGACTCTTTCTTGGAAAACGAATAACTGGTATATGTGACAAACGCAATATTTTATGCACTAAACTTATCCAATAAATATCGGCCGCACTTCTCCAAAAAATCTTATCTTGTCCGTTGTACATTTTTTTTATACAGAGCAATAAGTTCCTCCCATTCTAATCTAGGCCATTAACGCAGCTCTAATTTTCTTTTTTGTCTGTTATTACGACTCACTCAATACTCCATGGTAGGCCACACTGAAATATTTGAAATTGTTTCCAGCAATGTCAATATGAATGAAAACCTACATAATATCTGGTTAGGATATTCCGCCTTTGAAACAAGCGCCAGTCCTCTAGCTATCAGGTACGTACCGTGACAACAGTACAGGGACGAGGTGGTGAACGATAGCAGACTCCAGCTGTCATTCTTGGACACCATGGCGACCTGCCAGACGAATGACGGTTGTGTCAGTAATTTTCTCAGTGATCTGCACAATTTGTTTTTGAAACGCTGATTTCATAATATGCTACTTTCTGAAGGCAGTTGATCCTAAATGTTTACAAATGATTTTTAAGGAATATTTCAAAGAAATACTCGAAATTCTAATTCTAATACTGGGATCACATGCAGCACAGGCATGTGTTGGTTGTACTGAATATACTGAAGGTGTTCCACTGCGTTGAGACCAGTTTAAAGGCTGGTGTTGAGGGCAACATTTCTACACTAAGTTGCAGTGCCGATAATCGCCGGAACTGAGTGTGGTGGAATTCAGTTCCTCGACTGCAGTCCAAATAGCCTGGCTCCTTGCACTGTATGAACACAAGAGATTACCATTAATCCATCATTTCCGGATAGGGACGGCGCGGATAGAGTCCGCACTGCTATCCAGCATGCTCCAGATGTATTTGACAAGCCGCGAAACGTCCAGAATGTCAAACAATCAGAATAGATGCATAGATTCTACATATCAGGAATTCCACCTTTGAAAATGAGGGATTGAAAGGCAGTTCGTCCGTACGTTTGCAACTGTCAAATACATCGGAACATATTTACAAAATAATTTGTTGGTGCGAGGAATATTTACGTCAACGTCGTTCCGCACGTGCCAAATTCGGCGGGAATCCTCAACATCCGCCTCCAACTCTTGTCGGCTGGCCTTGCTCTGACAGGGCGGCACGTGCAACTGTCGTCTGCAGGCTGGAGCTAGCAGCAAGAGCAGAACAGACTATCAATCACAATGTCCACTTGACTGGCGTTGGAGTTGCATCCCCGACTTGTAGGCAGCACTCGGGTAATTTATGATAATAGGTGCACAAACGATCACGTCCTGGGTCGCAGGTGACGGGTGTACAGGCGCTCTCAGATATACCTTTAGAAAGCGTCTGCATGACGCCAATATTACGATGCGCTGCTGCCGGTCTGTGGAAACAGCATTAAATCTCAGAAACCTGTATATGTATCACGCTGTGTATAGTAAGACACAACGCACATGTAGGTTTTGCATTTGGTTGTTTGAATAATTTAAGAACTTGAGGAACAATATGCTTAGGTGAGTTTAGTTTTACGCCGCACCTAGCAACATTCCAGCTACATGGCGGCGGTCTGTAAATAATCGTCTATGGACCAGACAATCCAGGATGTGCATCGATCTGTGCAGTTGGGAACCGATGACTCGAATCAACCAAGTCAGCGGGCCTCGATCCCGCAATATGTTTACGACGTCGTTTGAAACTTTCTACAGCATTAAGTAAACCCATGGACCTGGTAAATCGTCATGGACAGCAGCGTGACAATATGAAAACGTTACTGGTATCGAATCTATGTCTATGATGCGTGTCCACACCTCACAGTGAGAAGAGGCGGTGAAGTAGTCTAGAGGTTAAAGCGTTCGCTAGTCACGCCGAAGACCCAGGATTGATTCCCCACATGGGTACAATGTGTGAACACCATTTCAGTTTTCCCCTGCCGTGATATTGCTGGAATATTGGTTAAAGCGACGTCCCGACTCACACCAAAGGGGATTTTGTAGTATCATTTTAAATAATGAATAGTGTATTAGATAAGAAGTCAGAACATATATTCTGAGCAAGATTTGCTTTAATGGATCGGTTATTGGTTGAATCTCAGCCATGTTTCATACTTCGCCAGAATGTCCAGAATGAGGGTGTTTGGTTTGTGATCTTTATTATCCCAAATGAATTTAAATAACAACATTATAAAGTTAGTGCATGGAGTTTCAGTATGCAAACAGTACATGTACACGTGAATGACGTAACGACATGTAACTTTCTTTACCTTTTCTCTATCTAGACAAATTCTGCTGGTTTTGTCCAGTCTCTTTCTAGCATTCATGACCTTTATTCTGACATTGCGGTGCATCCCTTCAGCTTTAGTTTATTGAAGACAATGTCTTTCTTATAGGATAGAGTGACTACTGGTCAAATAGAAGTCGACAAACTCATTTTATTGATTTGTTCTCAGTATTATTCAATTTGGCAAAGCGTTGCATCCCTTCAACCTTATCTATTGGAGACAAGGTCTTTGGTATGGGGTACAAATAACAGACCCAAAGCGTTGCATCCCTTCAACCTTATCTATTGAAGGCTGTGTCTTTGTAATGGGTTACAAACATCAGGCCAAAGAACTTAAATGAATATCAGCCAGAAATGATCTTCACATATTCCAGTAACATCACGGTGGACACAGGAAATGGTCTTCACATATTGTACCTATGTGGATAATCGAACCCGGGTGTCCTGGCGAACGCTTTAACCACTAAGCTACCCACAGCCCCGAGTGAAAAAACATAAGATACTGTACTCCTTTGTGAGAGGAGGAGATAATTCCCCGATTCAGTTTCTGCTGTATACCCACGACAGGAGTCCTGGCTTGTTATTATTCTGAATAAACTGTGTTTATTACGATAGTTGCTGGGGGGTAATGGGTATTGATACTGGAGAAATACAAGCAGACACGACAACCTTGATTCATTACTGTCACCTCGCATCACAATTTAGGAGTAGGTTTGGGTTATTCTTGTGACGCCATTACGATTCCTGGAGGGATTATGTCATAACTACTTACCCTGATTGTTTGCGACACGCAAACCACACACGTGCTAAACATAGGGTCGCTGACGGCGCTGTTTGTGTTGACTCCGTGTGCATGGCGTTCGCACTCACACCGTTCAATGTATATTTTAAGTACGCTTCGTTACACTCGAAACAATGCTGGCGTCAATGGCACGTTACCGTTTGCGAGCAAAACGTTCATTACAAATACGGTGACGAAGGTTGGGTTTGAATTTATGATATTTACATATAAGATGCAATGTTTTATCTTTTGCCCAGAAACACCCTGTTTATATTTCTGTGTGCGATATTTTTCGTGATTTGTTGCCAGTTGGCGAAATGGTTTCCAAATTTTGCTTGCCAGTGTCTTAATGTTACTAGCCCGCAAAATAATTCACTAGCCCGATTTTTAATGTATAACTTAAGCAAAATATTACGCATAGGTAAGCTGCTACTATGATAAACATTTATTTCAAGCCATAACCTTGCATGATTTAAGAATGTATAACCTAACTGGTCGGAGGTGGTGATATGTTTACAAATTGAACCAATGGAAATTAACTATCCAGTGACTGTGGAGATTTAATGGCTCGGCTGGATTTTCACGAGCCACGAGCTAGCGGGCCAGTGGTATTTCGCACACCCTGTGTTGCACGTTGTTGCCTTTATTACAGGTTGCGTTTTTGTGCTTTTTGTTGAGTTGTATTGCATGTTGTATACACTCTCTTCTTGTGTTGCCACTCACAAAATGTAAACAAGACATCAAATCATTCAACTAAAACTCGGAATATGCCAAGATACATGTACCAATGAACGCAAGAGAGCACTCGTGTCTAGCCCCTGTGTGTATATGTCCGTTCCTTCCACTACCAAGACCAATGGACGACAGTGTGTCGTAATTGGCTGTCAGCTGTTGTCGGCTTTAACGAGACTGACGGGATAAAGTCATCATTTGTTGAGTGGAACTATTTGTAGCATTTCAAGTTTGTTCACGTGTTAATCCGTGGTATTAAATGTGTTCCGGTCGGTTTAGTGTCAGCTTTCTCCAATTAGCCGACGTTAACATTACATGCATCATGACCACTGAATGTGTAACTTGTGTGACACATCACATAGGCTGTGTCACGCCATAGGAAGTGAAGAAGACGAAGAAGCTGATGAAAAAAAGGCTGATGAAGAAGAAAGAGAAGGTTTTATTTACGGGCGACTCGGACAGAGCGCCCTTATTCTTTTTAACATGTGGGCACGTGTAGAATATTGCATACATTCTTGTAACGGATTTAAGGGAATTTCTCCCACAGCATTTCGAAGTGAGTCATTACTCGTACACACTGCACCCAAGACGAAAGCGTAGGTTTATCATATAATTTAAATATCAATACCAATAATTTATACCACGAGTACATATCTGTTGTGCACGGGAGTGGATACTTAATCGTGAAACTTGTCTTTGCAGTTATTAATGGTCATCTACTGTTTTTGTCAAACAGGTTGTAAATGACACCTCCAACATGAAACAAACATGAATATTACCTTTAATTATTAATTATAAAAACGCCTAAAAAATATTTATCTGTAGAATTGAATGGAAGACAAATTCTCCAGCCCACCTGTACACTTTCCGTCTTCTCCGTACATTGTAGTAAATGTCGTTATTTTTTCGCCTGTATTATCACTTTCTCAATTCCACCAGGCGTATCCTACGTAATGTTGGATTAAGTGATGTTCTAAAGAACCCATCCGGGTATTCCATGCCATGGCTAGTTTCAAGTGTTGAACGAATTCTTAAAGATCAGTTTATTCAAAATTGGAGATGGAATATCATGGCAAGCCCAAAAAGCATTTATTATTGGTGAAACAAACACTCCCCACATTTTGAAATATGTCCTGTCCTTCCTGTTCTAAAGTTATACCAGAGCTTTTGACATTCCGAACGAACGTCAAACCATAACGTACCGTTTGAGACTAGTAGCTGGAGTGGAGTACCCAGAGAAAAACAATTTTCCCTCTCTGCAACTCAGCAGCAGCAGCAGCTGATGAGTTCCATTCTTCTTAAAAGTGAAGCCTTCATTTCCGAAAGATTGTTACCCTTAATCAATTTCTACAGTGGCCTTCTCAAATGCACAAAGAACCAACAGTTTACTTCTAATATACATTAGAATTGTAATGTAAAATAATTAGAATTGTTTCCAAATATAAATCTAATTTTAAACATTAATGCTTTTTCAATTTGTTATACAATATATTTTTATATCTATTACAAATGATGTCGATGTCACTTTGTACATCCTTGCTATCTTGGTATATATTATATTCACTTGCATTCACTTGTCTCATACCACCGCCGGTGGGTTTTCGAGAAATACAAGTCGAAGCTGTCACGTGTAATGGAAACTTCAGGACATCAATGTCCACTGATTGATGTCTGTTCCTGTTGAGACACCTGACAGATTGAACCGGGGAGAGCTGTCGCAATCTGTAAACCGTATCACTCATTCCGAGCTGTTTTCAAAATATTGGTCCAGCGTTAAGAATATTTCCGGGGATATAGAAACCCAGAACTACTTTCCGAGAAACCCAGATTCACTTTCCTTCGAAACCTGAGCCTATATGTGTCCGCGTCCTTGAAACCCCCTCCAAGCAATCCCTTTTATGTCTAAATGTGTGAATAAAAGATCACTGTTACTTGCTTTATTCGTAATGGAACAGGATTGCACAGGTTTTTCAGGTAAACCGAATGGTTTTGAATGATGTAAATATCAACAAAATATATCATTCATATGTGTTATAAATGGATCGAAATCTGATTTGCTGACACTCGATGTAGCTATACTAAGCATGTAATCGTGCAAACAGTTAGAACGACACAACAAGCATGTACAACATTTCTCACGGAAACAGATAAAAATGAACCTGCTTTGTTTGGAATACCATCGGAAGTTATTCACTGATGACGGCACCCCCTCCCCTTCCTCACTTCCCTTCCTCCCGTTGCCTCGGTGCATGGCTTTATCTAGTGTTGCATCTTCCTCGCGGGCTGGCTAATTGACGTATTAATCAATCATCGGCAGACTCTCATGTCGGTTGCACTGACACGTGATCAGTGTTAATAACTGTGACGACTGGCCCCCACTTAACTAGACTCGCCAAGAACGCTCCCCGTCCTCGGTACATAACACACACACACACACAAGGAGCCTTGTATGTACTCCTGAACGAGCAGTATCCCTTGTCTGTACGGTCTGTTCGGAAGGGAAAAACATTTAACCACCACACTTGCATTACGTTTTTCATTATTAATACAATCACTTAGCTAATGTGCCTTGCTAGGAGGGGGAATGCAATGACTGAGGCGTTATTAATTGTCATGATAAAGAATTCAGTGACAGGGACATTATTAACTGTTATGATAAAGAATACAATGACACAACCAGAATTACTTGTAATGATAAAAAACTTCAATGACAGAGACAGTATTACTTGTTATGATAAAGAATTCAAGGACAGATTGAGACAGCATTACTTGTCATGATAAAGAATTTAATAGCTGAGCCGTTATTGCTTGTTATGATAAAGAATACAATGACAGAGACATTATTGCTTGTTATGATAAAGAATTCAATGACAGATCGAGACAGTATTACTTGTTATGATAAAGAATTTAATGACTGAGCCATTATTTAATTTTATGATAGAGAATACAACGACAGAGATATTCATGTCATGATAAGGATTGAGGCATTATTACTCGATGTGATAAACAAAATAAGGGTCAAGGCATTAGTACTTGTCATGACAACAATATTGAGGCATTATTACTTGTCGTTGTAAACACTACAAGGATCGAGAAATCTTTTTCACGTGATAAACAATATACAGTTTGAATCATCATTACTCGTTGTGATAAACAATATACAGTTTCAATCATCATTACTCGTTGTGATAAACAATATACAGTTTGAATCATCATTACTCGTTGTGATAAACAGTATAAGTTTGAAGCATTATTACTTGTGGTGATAAACAATATAAGGATAGAGGAACCGTTACTCCTCGTAAGAAACAGTATAAGGATTGAGGCATTATTGTATGTTGTAATAAACAATATAAGGGTCGAGGAAGCATTACTTCTCGTCATAAACAATATAAGGATTGATACCTTATTACTTGTCATTATAAGCAATGCAATAACTGAGACATTATTATTTGTCAGAAAATATAATATCATCATCGACCCGGTTTTGCTTGTCAGTTGAAGCATTATTACCTATCATCATAAGCGTTACAAAAACTTTGGCCAACCATATATACCACAGCTACAATATTTCCTCTGATACAAACACCCTTACAGAATCCCATTATGGTTGTTTAAACGTGTCCATGAAAACGATTATTCTTGTACATATGTATTTCCAGTCACATGCCGGTATGGGCTTTTCGCACAACTTGATAACTTCTCAAAGTCTTGGCTGTGGGTTTGAGATCACTACCGACTACTAACAGAGTCATCTAGAGGTGCTGCTTTCAGACAAGGAGGGACCCTTCTGCCGCTGCTTGTAACAGTGTGATAATGAACTCAATAGGAATGTGCACTTTTTGTGAACATCACATAAAGGAAGAGCGATGTTCACCCTTTATGTTCATCTTCCGAAGGAAGAGGAATTGTAAGTACTATGTGCTCGATAAATAAAGACGTTGTGCACTCTCCATGCTCATCCCCTGAATAAAGAAGAGATGTACACTCTCTATGCTCATCTTCTGATGGAAGAAGAGAAGTGCACTCTCTATGATAATCCCATCTCACAGGATATTCGAAACTTCTCACGGTGCTTTCCCTTCAGACCGAATCTTTAAAATATTCAAAATGTGAAAGAAAACCAAACTATATTTCATCCATGATACGTGGGAAGGGTACTTTTTGTCGTTACTGATACAATATACATATAAGCACACATTTCTGGGATTATCTCTGTGAAGTGACCATGGCTCAATTAAATGATATTAATTAAAATGTTAATCACGTATTAGATATTTTTCAGTTAATTCTCTCGTGCAGTGTAATATAGAAAAGGTTAAGCCGATTTTCAGACTTCAACCGTATCGCTGAAGGATATAAAACGGGAGTTCCAAAAAGAGTCCTTAGAACAGAACCGAACATGGCCATAAAGTCGAACATAGTATCCATTTGTTTACCCTTTCACCTAACCAAGCGATTAAGTTGTAATAAATTGTTAAACGGAATACTATTAAGTATTTTATTGCTCATTAAAACGCACAAACAGAAAGCTGGTGTTTCGCTAAGTCCGTTGAGCCACGTGTTTGAGGTTCGGAGTAATCTTGTTCTTTGGAACAAAGAGGACATGGGATATTCCATGGCGAAGAGAGAGCGGAGTTTTATGGCCCCAGATTTCAATCTCCTACCAAGTGCATAATGTCTTCATACCAGTCCCCGGTGCAAGGTGTGCTCGCCAGATGGCGTTTTATCGGAACATGGTCACGCGCTAGTGACATCATAATAGAGCAACGGTTCCGCTTGGCTGGAGTCGAGGACGGTGGCTGCTGCGTCCACGATACCCATCCAGTGGGGAGTTTATTGTTTGACAGGAGCCCGTGATAAGTGGCTACATGATCACGTGGGACTGCTAATGATCTTCGTCAAAATGTAATGTTGATTATCTTTATGTCTGATAGCGAAAATGTGCTAATATCGCTTGACTGCTAGGAAGCGAGATCTGGCTGCTTTTCCTGCTATGCCGTCCATGTGTGGCCAGTAGATATGATGTGTTTATCACGACACATGTACTTTTGGGATGCATGTGGCGATCTGTGGCGACTTCAGTTTGAGCAACACTTCACCTGGCTGTTTTCAAAGTGATGCCCATTTTGGTTTTCATAAATTCCACACTGACTCTAGGTTGACTTTTAAAAGAGCTGACAATCAGGTCAGTAGATGTTTCCATTGAATATAATGCCATTGAGTCAGAGCATGTGGCGTAAGAATATACAATGGACTTCCTCTAAACCGACATCGGTCGGGACCGTTAAATAATGTCGGATTAGAGGGATGTCGGTTTAGAGGGTGTCCACTGTATTCAGTTGTCATGAAACTAAGGAAATCTAGACTTGCCACATTTTCTAGACTTGCGTGGGCCTTCTTGGATATATATACTTCAGGGTCTGTACGACAGACTATCCAGGATGGTAAACCAATGGTTGACAGCATGGACAACGATCCATAACATCGGGCACGATGACATGCAGTGTCAGGTTGTTGTTTGACATTGGAAAATTCTATGCATTTTATGAATTGGACATCTCATGAACAAACTTATTTTACATTATTGTATGATATTTTTCTGTAAGTCGGGCCTTCTACTCACTGAATGAAAAGATTAACCTTTAACCTATATGACATCATAATCGGCAGTTATTAACCTTCAGTGGGGATGGTTGTACACTTTAATCACTACATTTGTACACTACATGAAACATGCTGTCATGTCCCTCTTGGATCTTGACCTGTCGTACATTGAATCTGTAGTGTGACGTATGATGCAAGTGGACAGTGTCCTGTAACGTATGCTGTAAGTGGACAGTGTTGTGTGACGTATGATGCAGATAGACAGTGTTCTGTGACGTATGATGCAAGTGGACATTGCCCTGTGAAGTATGGTGCAAGTGGACAGTGTCGTGTGACGTATGATGCAGGTACACAATGCCGTGTGACATTTAGTGTAGGTAGACAGTGTCGTGTGACGTATGGTGTAGGTAGAATGAGTCGTGTGACGTATGATACAGGTAGACAGTGTCGTGAGACGGATGAAACAGATAGTGTCGTGTGACGTATAGTACAGGTAGACAGTGTCGTGCGACGGATAATGCAGGTAGACAGTGTCCTGTGTCGTATGGTGCAGATAGACAGTGTCGTGTGAGGTATGGTGTAGGTAGACAGTGTCCTCTGACGTATGGCGCAGGACATTGATGTGTGACGTATGATGCATGTGGACAGTGTCGTGTGATGCAAGTGGACAGTGTCGTGTGACGTATGATCCAGGTAGACAATGTCCTATGACGCAGATAGGAAGCCTTCAGTGACCTTTGACGTTTGATTCAGGTAGAGAGTGTCGTGTGACGTATGATGAAGGTAGACACATGACACATGATGAGGCGTTTTTGTCGGCAGAGTATCCTGTGACGTATGGTGTAGGTAGAATAAGTCGTGTGACGTATGGTGCAGGTAGACAGTGTCCTGTGACGTATGATGTAGAGAGATAATGCTTGTAGGTAGACAGTGTTGTGTGATGCAGGTAGAATGTGTATAATAGAGGTGAACAGTGTGATGTGACGTAGGAAAAAGGGAGATAATTTCACATGGATGTATGATGGAGGGTAGTTAACGCCACCTTGCAGTTGACCTGTCATCTATGTCCGTATTTATAAACGATATACTAAGTACAATAATGAACAAATATACACAGTATAGTTGCACATCGAATGTTAGGCTAAAGTTTATAAGTATTTCAGAACACAGCTATTGTTAATTTCCTATTGTTATTGTCTTCGTATTTCACCATATATGTATATATACACCTGGAAATTAATCAAGCAACACCCCAATTTTTTCTATTGGAGCAACTTTGAAGTGTTCTGACAATCAAAATATGCCGGGTTGATATAGTTTGACACTTTTTTATTCAACAGACGATCTCTGACAAACAACTTAAAGGGAAAAAGTATCAAGACTTTGCTTTATTGCAACGAAATCCAAATTCTTAAAACTGTCTTAAATTCATGAAAAAATGGACACAATTTACTATTCATCCACAGACGTTGTTGTCAGGTGTATTAACACAAATGTCACATGGAAAGAAAGAACAGTCATCTGAGAGTCTGCACACCGACTTTCATCAATATCTAGTGTGTCCTCCCTGCGCACGCACCACCGATTCCAGACGCCTCCTCATTCCTTGGATGAGTCTCCGGATCTGATTCTGGGGGATCCTGTTCCACTCCTCATGCAGGGCAGCCGTCAATTCGTTGAGATTATGGACTGGTGGGTCTCTCTGCCTCACACGACGGCCAATAAAGTCCCACAAATGTTCAATGGGGTTGAGGTCAGGGCTCATGGCAGGCCATGGAATTCTGTCAATTGCATTTTGCCGCAAAAAATCATTTACAGCATGCGCCCTGTGAGGTCTAGCATTGTCGTCCATAAATATGGGTCTCGTTGCCAGAGGATGGTTCTCAAAATGAGGTACCACAGCCCTGTCAAGAACCTCCTGTTGGTAACGAACACCGTTAAGGTTGCCACGGATGGTAATGATATCCAACTTGCAGTTCATGGAAATGCACCCCCATACCATAACGGAACCTCCCCCAAAGGCCACAGTCTCCTGGATGTTCCGTGGAGCCATTGCTGTGTTCCTCTGCCTCCAGACCCGAGTACGACCGTCCACCAT
The DNA here is from genome assembly GCF_037392515.1 of Haliotis asinina. Classification (NCBI taxonomy): domain Eukaryota; kingdom Metazoa; phylum Mollusca; class Gastropoda; order Lepetellida; family Haliotidae; genus Haliotis; species Haliotis asinina. The sequence continues at coordinate 21,478,801 of NC_090281.1, read as the reverse complement.
GTGCAGCAAGAACCGGCTCTCATCTGAGAAATGGACCTTCCTCCAAGAGGCAATGTTCCAGTGCAAACGGTCATTACACCAGGCCAGTCGGGCTGCCTTATGGGCTGGAGACAGTCTGGGTCGCTTGATTGGCCTCCTTGCCCGGTATCCTGCAGCTTTCAGACGATTCCGAACAGTCCTGTTCGAGATGGGTCTCCCTGGAAGCCACTCCTGTCTCAACCGAGAGCTCGAGTCGAAGGACCTGCGCCGTACAAGTCTCAGTAAAGCTCTGTCCTCCCGGACTGTGGTCTTCCTGGGTCTTCCTGGTCTAGGCAGGTCTTTAACTTCATTAGTGGCCCGGTATTTTTTCAAAAGTTTTGAAATTATGGAATGATGTCGTCCGATTTGAGTCCCGATTTGTCTTAGAGACATACCAGCATTCCTCATGCCGATTATTTGCCAACGAGTGGCCTCTGATAATTTCCTACGTGCCATGACATTGAAATGAATGAAAAACCGAATGCAATCGACAACCTGCGCTTGTAAACACCCCAGGGAAAAAGTGCATTTTTCGAAAGTTGAGGTTAAAGCAATGCACGTGCGCTGTGCAAGCTTCACGCGCGTCATATCAACCCATGAAAAGCTCATGCTGTATGTCAATACATCAAAATTGAATAATCAATCATCAAAATTACTTCGTTAAACTTTGTTAAGTTTTTATGTGTCTTTGAATTTGGTGTTGCTTAATTAATTTCCATATGTATATATATACAAAGTAAGCGAGTGTGGTGAAGTCGGGAATCTGAAATTTGAACAATTACGGCATATGGTAAGGTCCATAATATTCTTTACTACTGCGATCCGAAACAGTTCACGTGAAGATCGCATTCAGCGTGATGACATCACAACTTGATTTCCCAACGATAGTGGCTAACGCGTAGGATTTGACGTCACAGCAACATGTACATACGACAAAGTTCATTTGCATCGTCTCGACTTTTATGACAAAATGGGACTCAACATAGTTTAAAATAGTTCTCTCCTAACTAACTGGCGAGGCTAAGGGAGCGCTAATTAAGCACTTTTTAGGGTCTGTTTTGTGTCTGTTGCAGCGCCATAATCCTACAATTTGTAACGTGAAGGAGCCTTGATGTCGCAATCAGCTCCTGCCGTATGCCGGGAAGGTAAAGATAACGGTCTCCGATATGGCAGGCACAACGCTTTTAATTTGAAATGGTCTGTAAACAGATAAAAAAGAATCGACATAGCGCTGGAGAAGATGTGCTAGGGATCAGCGTTTTTGAGATGAAGCGGGGATATACGCGTCCCTCTTTAAGATCAATGTCAAAATGTGGCGGTACCAGCATCTAACCATTAACTTTGATAAATCGGGACTAAGAGTTATGCGGACTGTGGAGAGGCCTCGTATAGATGAAGGCGGCGAGTGTAACACCACCCCCGAGTGGTTATCGCACACAGACGCGAACTCGTCACGATAAGTCAACCTGGCTTTGCCAGTCTTTAGTTGTGTCTCGTTATGCTGATTAGCAGATATTGATAAACGCCAGATAATAGCGGCAGAGAAAGTTACATCTGATGAATATCTATAATCAGGTAAAACCAACTGTGAAATAAGTAATAAGCGTCCACGTGACATCACGCTTTATGCAATTCCCAACATTCCTCGCTACACATTTCACAGAGAGAGAGAGAGGGAGAGAGAGACAGAGGGGGGAGAAAGAGAAGGGAGAGAGATTGAGATAGAGAGGGGAGAGATGGGAGGGAGAGAGGGACGTGAGAGAGAGAGAGGGAGAGAGAGGGAGGGGAAAGAGAAGGGAGAGAGATTGAGATAGAGAGGGGAGATAGGGAGGACGTCAGAGAGAGAGAGGTGGGGAGCGCAGAGAGAGGAGATGCTGAGCAAGAGAGGGGAGATGGGGAGGGGAAGAAGGACGGCTAAAGAGAGAGAGAGGAGGGAAAGAAAGAGAGGGAAGTGGAGAGAGAGAGTGGGGTAGGAAAGTGAGAGAGAGAGGAGGGAGGGAAAGAAAGAAAGGGGAAAGGGGAAATGGAGAGAGAGATAGAGAGAGAGATAGATAGAGAGAGAGAGGGAGGTATTGTTGGATTTTGTGTATACGTGGGCTTAAGTAAAATGTGAGGCATATATCCAAACACACTTTTCTCTACAGTATTGTTATATTGTTAACTCATGGTAGCTGCCGACCTGGGTTCTCACTGCTGTGTTTGATTATTACAGCAGTTTCGGATAATTACTGCTGTGTCGACCTATTAATTGATGTGTCTGATTAATACTTCTTTTGATGTTGGACTATTACTGATATAAATGTATATGATTACTTTTGCTTCTGGTGTAGAAGGGCGGTGGAGTAGCCTAGTGGTTTAAGCGTTCACTCGTCATGCCGAGGACCCGGGTTCGATTCCTCACATGGGTACAATGTGTGAAGCCCATTTCTGGTGTCACAGCCGTGATATTGCTGGAATATTGCTGAAAGCGTCGTTGAAGATTATTACTTGTACAGGTGTATAGTTACTGCTGTGTCGATCTATTAAAGATGTGTCTGATTATTACTTGTACAGGTGTACACTTGTTACTGCTGTGTCGATCTATTAATGATGTGTCTGATTATTACTTGTATAGGAGTACACTTTGATGCTACGGTCTGTTGTAGGGGGTTTGGATTATTGGATGTGTTGGTATTTTGATACAGTTGGTGTAGTTAATGACTGTTGTAATAGATTGTTGTCAGTGTTGGAGTATGGTATGGCGAGGGTAGTGTTATGTCGTATACTGCTCTCAATGATAAACACCGTAATAAAACCACGATCACTTCATATAGACATATCTGAAAGCTTATAACATTAATATCATGAAAGAAACCGATGCACACAAAATATATTCATGCTTTGTAATGCCACATATATGCTTTGGACATTTACAGTTCTGTTTGTTTATATACGATTTAATGACCAGGGACTAGATTTTCGAAGATCTCTATAGTTGTAACGTACGACTGCCTTAGCGCTAAGACAGCTTCGAAAATCTAGGCAAATCATGTTGGTACTATCGTTAACATAATACCTCTATATTGGGACAAGGATCGCTCAGGGCCCTCTAGTGGGTTTGACCAGAGTAGAACTTAAGGCATGTTATAGCTTCGTCATTTCCCCCTTCATTAAACTTGCATGACTGTGACTGTTCTGAAGTACTGTTTGATGGTCGTAGAACTTAATTCATTCACTCACTCTTTGTAATTATTTTTGGAACCTGATTTGAAGCCAGATGCATATGTAATACAGGTGTGAGGTAAAGAACGCAGAAAAGTCTACGCGTATATTTAACGACGCCGGACCCCATACCGACTACTGTCTAGCACATTAAACATTTTGAAAACACATCCCCTCTCTCTGTTTTCCTAGTTTATGTATCAAGTTTACGTATGTCAAAGTAAATTGCCTTCCCCCCAGGATATGCAACTGAACCAAGTCGACCCCCGTCTTCTAACAAGCGCGGTGCTAGCCTATGGCGCCAGTGTTGCACGTGCCCATGTGCAGAGTGAGCGAGGTGGGCGGGAGAAGCCAAGACGAACGCGGCCCAGTTTTGGCAGTGGCAGGAGGTTTCTGAATCTACAAGATCCTACCATAGAAATGTTTCTGTTTACGTTTACAGGTTTACCGTGTTCGCAAATGGATTCTTTGTTCTCTTATCTGGTCATTCTTTAAGAATGATGCAATTGCATTAGCAGAAATTGTCACGGCCGATCAGAGAGTGATTTGTTCAATAGTGTCCATGTAAATTTATTTATTATTTTCGAAATGTGTAGTTACGTTACATATAACACATTGTCACATCTCAGTAATCTGGTGATACTCTGTGGTTGGCAATAATTGAGGAATCGTGTTTTGTCTAAGAATAGCTGACTATCATTTTAATAGATGCAGTGTTATACGACAGATCCAACCGGGTACTATATGATTGCCGATACAGTTGAATGGGACGTAGATAACGTGTAATCAAGATAAGGGTGATCGTGATAACTTGAGGTTGCAAGACTTAGTGTCATCAGGAAAACAACCGCAATGTTGGACCTTCAGTCACATGTGGCATTAATGGTAATTAATATCCGTGGACAGCAAATCGAAAAGATTATGTGTCTGCACTTCCGTTTTCAATTACACACGGATTTGTTTTTGTTTTAATGATTGCTTACTGCAAGTACAAAGTTGTTTATGGAGTCATACTGCGTGAAAAGCAGAGTCGCATCTTGGAGGCGTCCTCCACAATGTCAAAATAGAATCTTGCCATATCATATACCACTATTGACAGTAGTTTAATATATATTGGCCAAAAATAGTTAAGGATATTTGTAAATTCATCAATAATGATGTATTTATTTATTGACATACTGATAAAATATCAGTCATAAAAATACCAATATCCCTAACTTACTTTGTCCAGTTGACTCGTTGTTATGTTTATTTGCAAGACATTTCGTGGATAATTAGTCTGAAGTGTGCTTTGCCAATTTATTTCAACAGAGGATTGCATACATAAATACATATCTCAATACAAATAAATACCAGATCAATTCATCTACAAATGGATGTAGTATATCATCTACATGTACTGTAAACATGATTGGATATGCATTAAAACCCCATATAAAGTAAATGCACTACACACAATAAACATAAATATGTGGGCTCAATAAACAAGATTTCACATATAGTAAACACCCGTCTGCCTACATGATGAACATATACAGATATAAAGAGTAAAGCATATACAGTAACAACTCATCTAAAATAAGCACGCTACACACAATAACCGTACATATATGGGCTCAATAAACAAGATTCAGACACAGTAAACACTCTTCTGCCTACATGATAAACAAATATAGACATAAAGAGTAAAGTCAGTATTTGTAGTGCAGTAAACCCATTATTGCTATATGTAGTACAAAACCACTATTGTCATATATAGTAAACCAAGACAACATATAGAGAGTAAAACGCACGTCTCCATAACGTTCAGCATATGATTACACATACAGTAAACATGACTATATATACAGTAAAACACATCAAAATGAACCGTAAGCATTCTTCGAAGAAACCGTATAATCCAAATACATGCAAATGAACAGCAAGGATGTACAAAGTGACGCCGACATCATTTATAACACATATACAAATATACAGTACAATTAATTGATAAAAGCGTCAGTGTTACAAATCATATTTTATATTTGGACCTTTTGGAAACGATTCTAATATATTTTTCTAAGTTACGTGAAGTGTTTGTTCGTTTGGATCAGAGACGGTTCGCCATTTTTGTCAGATTCGGCCTTTGCAGAATTTGATTTGGGTTAGAGTTGTTCATGTGAACTACAGTAACTCAACATAGATAAATGCTATGACAATGCTATATGTCATATTCATGAATGCATTCCCAGCAATGCAAATTCGTGGACTATCTTCATTTACATTTATGTGAAAGTCAAGCAGCTCTCATTCCGAGGATACTGTGTCTGGGACGGTTGGTACTGCACCTACCATTGACAAACATAATAACTATTCTTAAACACACGCCATGAAACTAAACGAAAGTAAGTTTAAATGGAACTAAAATAATGGTATTCCATGAAAGTAGATGCACTGACAGTGTGGGAAGTGATAATGGAACAGCGATATAAACATGAAGCTCTACAGATGTTAAGGTGCTGCTAATCGTAAACTAAGACAATATATATCTTAGTTCTCCCTTTCAATAATTCTGAGCATATTCTTCTTTTGGCTATGGGTAAGTGAGTTTTACGCCGCACTCAGCAATATTTCAACTATTTTGTCCATAGCCACCAAAGCACAGCGGCCAAGAACTTAAGTTTATGATCGACTTAACCTCCGACTCAGCTAAGCTTTTGACTAAGTCACTTCATGAATACGAACTTAAGTTTCTGACTTAGCTAAGTCAATTTTTAAAAACTTAAGACAAAACTTAAGAGAAATCTTAGACTTTTTTTTAGAATACCGCCCATGGGCTTTGGAGTTTTGTAAGTCTAAATAACTAAACAATAATATATGTATATTTCTTTCGTTATCTGTGTCTGGAATTGAGTAAACAGCCATCCAATGTTATGAAACTTGCAGCTCTTGAATGTGTGAGAGTTCCAGTGCAGCATCATTGTAATTCCAAGTGTCTCAAATTCTGGTGTAGATTGCTACGAGTAGATACTTTCAGACCACCGCGTCAATATACAAAATGGCCATGCTAGCTATTCACAAAACGTTCGTAGCCCTACGAACGTTTTGAATCCATTAACGCATTGGCTACGATCAAGTTTAAGAATTCTTAGGCCACGAACGTTTCTAGTATAAAGGTCAAGATCTTGGTGGTCAGATTTGATTATATGGTTAATTTAAATCCAAGTTTAATACTGAAAGATATATATTTCTTCAGACCTGCCTGTTTGACTGGAGAAATAGAAGCTGGTGGGAAACAATAAAGGCAGAGTTTCTTAAACAGGGTTCCTTGTTTATGGTATTTGGATGAACCGTGTAGAATATCAAAACTACTATCAGAATTGAGTGACAGAAATCGATAAAGTATTTTGCATCATAATAATTAAGAGGTTGTCCCCGAAAGAGTAGTGACTGATTAGTTACAATTGGTATCCAAAGTCATCGGTAAAAGGTTTCTCATGTGGGGAACTCATTCCATGTTTCTATGGTATGTAAGCGGTATAATTCGACAAGAAATGTCCCCGAGTTGCATAATATAACGTCTCTCAACAGACAGTGCTATTCAGATAATGTTTGCTTCTAGTATTGAGTTAGTACTGTGTTTTGGAAATTTGCCGTTCGAGGTAAAAACAAACCTTAATCTGTGCAAACGTCAGGTTTATTCAAACATAAAGCATTACAATCTTGACAATATTTTTTGTCAAGGGGTGAATCAAAACCAAAACGTTGTTATACAAATACATGATAGCTACTTCCTTATACTAAACATATTACCCGTATCAGCGTCAGTGCTGTATGTATTATAAGCCTCAGAGTGATGACTATATCCTGTTTTTCTATCTCTCTCAATTTGCGGCTTTTTAAAAATATGCCACATACATAGGAAACACACATGCTTCGATATACACACAATGAAATAACTGTGTACATACATATAAAAGACAACATCAAATTAGGAACAGTCAGAACCAACTTATTTAACTATACACTATACATAGTGAAAAAACACATAACAGTGTAATGAAACCTGAGCACTGTTGTCTTGTTTTAGATAAACAACCAGTCTTAGAAATGAGCATATCTTAATGAAAAAAACAACAAACAAAAACAAAAAAAAACAAAAACAAAAAAAACAAACAAACAAAAAAACAAAACAAACAAAAAACCCCACAAAAACACTAACAACAATAATACAACAAAGAACTCATAATGAGAATAACAAAATGTAATGAAAAGGAGGACTGACATTTTCTTCATTTTCTGAAACTGTGGAAATCTCGATTTGACACATTTTCTAGCCTTGCGTGGGCATTCTTGGATATAATTGCTTCAGGGTCTGTATGACAAACCCACCTCGCTTTAGCAATGCTACATCCATGATAACTGGACGACTATCAGTGAATGCCCCGTGTAGTCGGAGTGTGACGACCCAACACCGCAAAAACTACTGAGTCTCCATCACATACAATGAAACTACAACACGACACTGTAGCAGAATGACTGCAAGACGTCAAACTTCACAACATCAACAGGGAAACAATTTCACAGCAAAGATGTGATCAAGCAACAACATTAAACCAGTAGATATCTGCACCCACACAGCACTGGACCAAATAACCATGCTGACGTTTTTCTTCTCTTCCTAAAAGTAGAATCTGTAATTAAGCCGTACTCACAACTCACCTGGCATGACGGTGAAGCATGCTGAAGTGCGCCCATAAAGCTCTGTCTTAATCTCCTCCGTGCATTTTTCAGGTGGGGGATGGGGAGTGGGCGTGTCAGTCGGGGTCTCAGCGTTCAGGGGGATACAACACTCTGAAATTAACTCAAGTGTTGATATTTACTTCGTTTTAGTAATTTGTGGCATCTACCTGTAGCAGAACGAAGTATTTGTTTTTCAAGGGTACAATGAATGTCAACATTTGTTTGAAAGCTTGCCTCTCTCTGGCATTTCCTTCTGAGGCTTTTGGTGATTAACTACCCGTGTAGGATGCTTATAACGATTAAAGGCAATAATCGCCACTAATTGTAAAGTAACATCTTTCAAAACATTCAGCTCGCAGTCCGCATAGATTGCCAACATCTAAGCAAAGTTTAAGTCGGGTTAAAGCGCTATAACAGTATACTTATGATACACACTTTCCATTAAGGAAATAGATTTAAGAGAAAAAAGAACCAGAAACACGAGCCTTAGTTTTACAAATTTAATTCAAGATTTGACACACACGGATACATTTAGCGTTTGAATTTTCAACACGTTTGGACACCGCTCCTGGCACTTTTATCCATTTCAGAAGTCAAGTTTCGTATTATTTGGCCGGAGTGATTATCATATAAGTAGCAGTGGCCCTGCACCTTTACACAGTAGGTGTAAAATTAACATTTCTTATTCCACGTCAACAAATGCGAGTAAAATGTTCCATCGTGTGGCTGCACTTTAGTTCTATCACTTGAGGTATTGTTTGTTTACGTTCTGCTGCGCAATGTCAGACAATAGACTGGTTACGCATATTAATGTATCGGGTGCAGAGCATGTTTACGCTTTTTCGCGGACACCTGGAGTCACCACTGGTTACCACTGATCCGAACACACCGCCAGGTTATTATGCAATTGGATCAGTGAGCAGGTTTCCCAATAGCAATCTATTGCGTCCGATAATAGAGATATATCCTCTCACTTTAACGTTATATGCTACTGTCACCTCTATGGCACTTATAAGAGCCATGAACTCAACCCATAAACATGATGACGAAGAGAGAAAGGCCATAAGAACATAATATAGAGATAGGAGATAGATTGACATATTTATACACGAACGTTCGAACGAAAATATTGGATACTTTCTATTAAATTATTTCTCGGTGAAGATTTCCTTTAAATATCTCCATTGCCTTTGATCGCCGACTTTCTGTCAAACCGCCTCTTGATGTGTTTCCAGTAAACATTTCCGTTGATTTAAAATGCGGACTTTCTGTCAAACTGTCTCTCGATATGTATTTCGCGTGAACATTGCCATTGTTTCAAAATAACGCTTTCCGTCAAACTCTCTGGATGTGTATATCTCGTAAACATTTCCACACTCTAAAATGATACTTTCCGTCAAACCCTCTCTCGATGTATAGTTTCCTAAATATTTCAACTTCTTTAAGATTTGGACTTTCCATTAATGTAAAATGTCACATATGCAACAATTGCTGAAACATACGTTTTTTTAGTTTAATGGACTGTATACATTCATGTTGTTTTCGCACATTTTTGCATTATTGTTGTTCTTAAGCCAACTTGTAATGTATCATTGTTACTATTGTCAATCTAGCTTACAGAACTTTACAACGTTTAAAGAAATATTACATTATATGTACGTAGTCCCAGTGAAGAATACAAGATATTTAAAAATTGGTTTACATTTTGGAAAACGAAAACATTTTGCTATCGACAAAATTAAGCAATAAACCGAATAGAAAAATAAAGACATGCGTTAATGTGTGATTTAGTTGAGAAGAGCAAGTGTAAAAGACATATGAAATTCATGATGAACAGCAAACCGTGTCATGATTTATAACTCTAAGAAATGTTTCTTCATGTTTTTGTTCTTGTTATGATTCTGTTAGACAGGATGTGATTTCTAAGCATGTAATCATAACCGATGAGAACATTGGAGTGGTTGGTACATTTGTTTTCTTTCTAACTGTAACTGATTATACGTTGCGGCACCCGCGTACTACGCTCTGTTGATGTCATCAAAGCTTCACGCATGAGCAGAAGGCCTTCCTGTAGTGGTCCTGCCGTGGCAAAGAGGAGTGACAAATTCAACGTCAAAGGATCAACGTCTTCGTCATTAATCAACGTCATATGTAATTAGGCGAGATAGCGGTCAACCTGTTTCCATGGTGCCGAGTATTGCCAACAGACTCGCCCATCACTGCCAGCGGACGCCCTGTGGAGGGGGACCACTTTGAGAGGGAACATTTCTTACCCTATTTACATCCAGAAAGGGGCGTTATACGTCTTGGACACCAATATTATGTGTCTCTGTGGTGATTGATAGGTTGACACTGGAGTGATTCCTCTTGTAGCGTTAAGGCGCTTTTTATGCCTTGGTGTAAAAGCCCTGCTGAATAAACCGATCTCCCCTGGAGAGAGGTAGTCGATGCAATGGAACCGTCAAAATTCTCGTGTGCCCATAAACGAACCCCTGACCTCGTTGTGTATTTAGAGTGCATACATATTGGCAACATGATAAAGAATGAGCAGAATGGGCCCATTTCGGCCACAATCGGTGTAAAACCCTTGATTCAACTGTGCACGAATCGTTGGCATATGACCAGACGGTGGTCACATGAATGCGTACAAACACCTAGTTGTGGGTACAACAACGTGCAGTAAACCTGGACAGAGTACTGTGACTATCTGATCCAGTCCACCAAGTGTGAATGCGTACCTTGTAGGGATGGGAAAGCCACATTAACTGGTTGTGCCTATATGGTTGCAAGAGTTGTATGATCCCAGGGAGTTGAAATTGAAAATACGATGTGCCGTTGAGATTGACAGCCAATGATCGAAGAAAAAAAAAAACTCCGCTGCTGAGCTGGGTAATGACGCTATACAAACACTTATAGATAATAAATAAACGGATTGCATTAGAAATAAGTAAAGTGTTTACGAAGTGTTGTGAGAGTAAAGGTTGTAATCATATGGTGAGAATAAGACTACTACTGATATCTGTATGCTTCGTATTTCAACTAACACTAAATCTAATGGTGAGGCAAACTGTTGATCAACAATCTAATTTCAGAACTCTATTTTGAAGTTAAAAACTGGGTTTTTCAAACAAACAACATGCTTAACAACAACATAGCATGTGTTTACAATCCATTCCATTTTATTTCTACATGTACAAAGTTATATTTTCCACTGATGATAAGATATTTTAGTAATTATTTCTAACCTATCAATGTATGAAACGTAACATAAATTGTGAAAAAACAAACAAATGTCTTATAAACCGGACCAACAATTCTAAACATTAATATCTGTTTCTGTAGTACAAAATAATTCCCTTATTCAAGGTCTACCTTTACTGAAGATTCTTTAAAAACGATTGTCGGTGTAAACTATATACCGTATAGTTTGAACTGATGAATATATGCTCCCACTGATTGCATGAATATGTACAGAACATGACGTTAGCATGTTTCCTATTCACAAAGAGATCTAGAATATTAGTTCATTGACGTCAAAGTAACACCCTCATGACCACCCGTCTTTCCCCCCACCCCCCTCTCCCGCTTCCACCCTTACATGAAATATTCCTCCTTCTATTTCTGCTTGAAACGTCCATACCTCCTACACCAGCCCCGACAAATTCGGCACACAACTAACTCTAACAGATTAACAAATAAATTGAGAACACGCGTTTTAATCGAGCACGTCGAAATCGCTTTACAGTAACACCAATTTAGAAATCAAATTACAGCTGTAAGTGGGTAATTTTTCTCATAGTTTAGAATAATTAAGCCAAGAGGTAAATAAATTTGTTTCAGTAACAAGGCAGCCGTGTTTGTAAGGTGTTGCTAAAGGAACAGCCACAGAGTGGAGAAATTCGCTTTCTTAAGTGTGTGCGACATTTGGGGATACGTCGTTCCAGGACACAAGGCTGTGGCTGAACGCGCTACAACAGATACCTTTTAGCATCTACTGAACTGCATCACTTGGGCAGTCTCGACGTCACCTTTCATTTACTCAAGGTAAGACTGGGTAGATCTGCAATGGTTTTACCAGCCATTGCCAGGTACAGCACGATGAATGGAGGACAGTGATAGGGATAAAGCAATACGTCACAGCTAGCTTCAGTACGGTGCAAGCAGTCTGAAGTACGGTGATACGTTATAGCTAGGTACATAACGTTGTACGGCGGGCCGTGAAGGGCGTAGGGGAATACGTCAAAGCTAGGCACAGTGAGGGTAGGTAGGGCAATATGTCACAACGCACGGCGGGGTGTGAAGGGGGAAGGGCGTCACAGCTAGCTACAGTACGGTGCAGGCCGTACTGGATATCGGGACAAGTGGTAGTGATGAGACAGAAGATCCTGAATTTGGTCGCGTGGGTATCAGATGTACTGGTAGTGATGAGACAGCAGGTCCTGAGTTTGGTGGCGTGGGTATCAGATGTACTGATAGTGATGAGACAGCAGGTCCTGAGTTTGGTGGCGTGGGTATCAGATGTACTGATAGTGATGAGACAGCAGGTCCTGAGTTTGGTGGCGTGGGTATCAGATGTACTGATAGTGATGAGACAGAAGATCCTGAGTTTGGTGGAGTGGGTATCAGATGTACTGATAGTGATGAGACAGAAGGTCCTGAGTTTGGTGGAGTGGGTATCAGATGTACTGATAGTAATGAGACAGCAGGTCCTGAGTTTGGTGGCGTGGGTATCAGATGTACTAATAGTGATGAGACAGAAGATCCTGAGTTTGGTGGAGTGGGTATCAGATGTACTGATAGTGATGAGACAGAAGATCCTGAGTTTGGTGGAGTGGGTATCAGATGTACTGATAGTGATGAGACAGCAGGTCCTGAGTTTGGTGGCGTGGGTATCAGATGTACTGATAGTGATGAGACAGAAGATCCTGAGTTTGGTGGAGTGGGTATCAGATGTACTGATAGTGATGAGACAGAAGATCCTGAGTTTGGTGGAGTGGGTATCAGATGTACTGATAGTAATGAGACAGCAGGTCCTGAGTTTGGTGGAGTGGGTATCAGATGTACTAATAGTGATGAGACAGAAGATCCTGAGTTTGGTGGAGTGGGTATCAGATGTACTGATAGTGATGAGACAGAAGATCCTGAGTTTGGTGGAGTGGGTATCAGATGTACTGATAGTGATGAGACAGCAGGTCCTGAGTTTGGTGGCGTGGGTATCAGATGTACTAATAGTGATGAGACAGAAGATCCTGAGTTTGGTGGAGTGGGTATCAGATGTACTAATAGTGATGAGACAGAAGATCCTGAGTTTGGTGGAGTGGGTATCAGATGTACTGATAGTGATGAGACAGCAGGTCCTGAGTTTGGTGGAGTGGGTATCAGATGTACTGATAGTGATGAGACAGAAGATCCTGAGTTTGGTGGCGTGGGTATCAGATGTACTGATAGTGATGAGACAGAAGATCCTGAGTTTGGTGGAGTGGGTATCAGATGTACTGATAGTGATGAGACAGAAGGTCCTGGGGTTGGTGACATGGGTATGTGAGCTACTGGTCGTGATGAGATAGAAGCTCGAGAGTTTGGTGGCGTGGATATCAGAACTGCTGGTAGTGATGAGATAGAAGATCCAGAGTTTTGTGGCTTGGGTATGAGAACTCCTGGTAGTTATAAGACAGAAAGTCCTATGGGTGATGAGATGGAAGATCCAGAGTTGTGTGGCATGAGTATGAGAACTACTGGAAGTGATGAGATAGGAATTCCAGAGCTTGGTGGAGAACTACTGGTAGTTATAAGATAGAAAGTCCTAAGGGTGTCAGCACGAGTGTGTAAGACTCTTTGTTGTCAGGCTATTTAGACAGTAAGTATTGATTTGACTCTATGTGTTGTATTTTTAAAGTAAAATATGAATGAATGTTTGCATAACTGGTTTAAGAAGGCGGTTTTGGCGGAAAGCTAGGCCCGAGCCCTGATCCCTAACTTTGAACTAATTAATCGCTAAGTATGTAGCAGTTGAATGAATGAATTATTCTTACTTCCTACGCAGTAGCTAATACTTTGTTATTATTGAAAGTGGAACATTATCAACAGCAGAATGTCAATAAACCCTCTCTGGACACACGGTGACATATGGGATAACAACCATTCTTTGAAGTGAACATATATTACAGAAAAGCGTTCATAGAAAAAATACAATGAAAAGGAGCCCAGAGACTTTCTTTACTTTCAGAAACTATTCAGTTCCGAAGCTGCGGACTTGCCACATTTTCAAGTCTTGCGTGTGCTTTCTTGGATATATTTGCTTCAGGGTCTGTAAGGCAGACTAAGTGAGATATGAATCAGAAGTACAACGTGCATTTTCATCATCGCGAAGAAAAGCGTCATTGTATCTATAGTCTGATTGAAGTGAAAACGTATCTATGAATTTCACTTGAAACAAGATAAATCGAATAAAGTGAAATTTAGATTGCGAACCCTTATAAGTATACCCTGCCAGCTAAACATTTAAGTCTCAGAACTTTATTTAACATAGAGAAAAAGTTGTTCTACAAAAGATCAAAGATAATCGCTACTATTGGATTGTATAAGAAAGGCGTATGCACATGAAACACAGACAAACAAACAGTTGGTCTAAGTTAACGCCAATCACATACCGCACGTACGTTTGTTTGACTGTTCAAACTACTGCGCTTATACCCTTGTAATACAAACCAAAAATAGCAATTTGAATGTATGATCGGTTTATCTTAGATCTCTTATCCTAAGACGAATAAAATACGTGGATTTAAATGTTCTGTTGGTAAGGTAAAATTACTAGGATTAGCAGCCCAAATGTCACTCTATTTGATTTACCTTTTTGTTCAAAGTGAAATTCATCGGTACATCTTCACAGCAAACAGACCATAGTCTCTGATACAAGACGTTAAGGTTTTAATCAATGGTTACCATTCTGAAGGCAGTTGTGGCCATGTTTTCTGTAACGGTATAATGTTACACCTTTGAAAGTGTGCGTCTCGTGATATCCACGCAGATACGGTTCCTTCACTCTCACACGGAATGTACCGAAAACTACAGCGAGGCTACACTGAGACGGCAATGAAGCCATCTCACGCCAGCTTCCCCGGTGTGCGTTGCCTTCATCATTTCCGCTCCAATATTATTTTTCAATATTTGATTTCAGTGGAGATAAAGACCTCCAAAAATTCCCTGCAGAAGAACTAGGACAAACGCGTAACCTCCATTATACTCGAGTTTAATGTACTGGGTTTATTTCTGCAATTACACGCAGAAGTTTGTACATTTTCGATATTTCTGGTGGCAGTATCTATATGTCAACCTGACAGTGTGTAAAACTCAGATAGGAATACCGTCTCCATAAGATATTAGGACAACGCTATCCTGTAAATATGGTTTCTCCTACTGTCTCTATATTTGAATATTTAGTAGAAGTTTACTTACCAGATTTATTTACTTCCCTAAGGGTTTTTAAGTTTGACATAAACACTTAATTTGAGAATAGAATTAGTCTATATCAAGCATAATTCGAACTCCTTTTATCCACTCGTTTAAAGGGAAGAAGATCATATTACATATGTATGTTACGTTTCAGAAAGAAGGAATATATTTTCACAATAATGTGTAAACGGATCATATACATATATCATAGCTCTTTCGGGCGTTTTTTCTCCCTCTTCACGTGACGCGGGGGGAGGGTGACTTCCTGCAAGTCGAAAGTAAACATATCCCGGGAAACTAGTAAAGAAAGAAATTTCACGGAGATACATCACCTTGGCAGATTGATAAACCCCACCGAGGGGGAATCTGTACCCGTAGGAAGCGATCATTTAAACAACTCACTTTTTATCCCCCTTAAAGTCAATTTCCAACGGGAAGCTCTCCCCAGGAGACAGGGTTTGATAACATGTTTATACACGAGACGGGAAATTTGTGTCATTTATGGACTTTATGTATTTCTATTAGCAAAGTTTACTCCCGTATGTTTCAGGTTGAGATGGAAAATATATAGGGCTAAAACCATATATCCTGGAGGGAATAGCACGGGTGAATGTTTAATACCTTTTATAAACTGTTGATAGATTGAGAGAGGTAACTAATGTTTTAACCGCCTTCTGTCCAGGCGAGCTAATCCCAGACTGGCAAACTGCTGTCACGAACAAAGTATATATTATTAATCTCAGCATTGTTTCCGGCTGCTAATCTTCAGGTTTTTAGGTGACTATAACTTTCAGCAAGTACACTCCCACGTCGCTGATAACAAGTCGCTGTCGTCAGTTTATGAAAATTGTTGATGTGAATGTTTATTCAAGCATTGGTGTTGTTCAATTGTTAATATTCGCCCTGTTTGACAATTTCTTTTCTCCTCTTTAATGTTCAACCGAACCGTCAGTCGTAAGCCATCTCACAGTCCACTGCGAATGTACTACTGATCAAAATGGATATCCAGCAGGCTAATATGATTTTGTTTTGGTGAAATATGTAAACAGATCTTATTGTTTGTTGTGAAGAAAGATATTGTTCCCTGTAGTATAGGTGGCATTGTACATAGGTGTACAGATGCGGTTGATAAATTGTCTTCGCAAAAGGTATCAGAAATCCACTATAAACCAGCAAAATATACCATATTCAATAACATATTGAGCAAACAATGGAAACGAGTGTGAGTCTGTGTGTGTGTCTGTCAACACAACAACCAACCTTTATACATAACGACACAATGTCGGGAACATTCGAGCAGACTGTGGATCTATCAGTATTCAGTCAGAAAGTTCACTTGGAAGTAAACAATAGATTGCCAAGGGCAGGTAACAGGAGCGCTATGAAAGAGGCCTGCCGCTAAAATACTATTGCTGTAATACACATATGTTAAAAATTGTGACCCAAAGATAACTATCACTTACTTACAGAACACACACTCTCGTAAGAAAACTTACATACATATATAATAATGTAACTGACAAAAATAACCTCCCAGTGTGTCGTGAGACATATTGTACTAATTTGGCAGCGACTGTTTGATGCTTAACTCGAAGCTGAAGTACTGTTAATGAAGACTGTTTTTTTTTTTCAGAACAAAAATATTCAATTAATTATGTCATTATTCGTGCAATATGCAAACACTCATCCCAAAAATAAAACAGAAAGAAAGAAAATCTGAAATGATCTAATCTAATATGACATGACTTCCATGTCCATCGTCAACAACATGCTTAGCGAGGACAAACACAGTGTCACTACGTGTCAGTAAAATGATGTACACGAGACAGAAAGATTTCTAACCTATTAATTATTGTATATAAGTACAAATAACCACTGACAATATGTTATCTGTTAAGCTTAGTATATAGCATTGAGTGTACATTCATTTCAGCCTTTGTATGAAAGTATGAACTGTAACGTATGCTGTATTTTGGATTACACTTTGTTAGTAAAGTGTGGACCATAGAATTTGGTATATTTGGGATTACACTTTCTTAGTAAAATATGGACTATAAAAGTTGCTATATTTGGGATTACGCTTTCTTAGTAAAGTATGGACTGTAACATAAGCTATATATTTGGGATTACACGTTTTCGTACAGTATGAACTGGGATACTGGTTCAGTATCTTATCCCAGTACACTAGTGAAAGAAAAGCTACAGGTACCCACCTGTATGGTATTAACAAGTGTTCACACACCAAATAAACTATCACCTTTGGCTAATACACCGATTTGGCAACAGTGTAAATCAGGAACGTAATGTTCAGTCAATGTGAGTCTAAATGTACTGCCCCTAACCTGATACAAATGTTGGTATATGTTGGTTCTTTGTTGTGAAGTTGACGTCCATAAAACTCTTGCCTTTATGTGTATCACTTCTGAACGCCATTCAAAGCCTCAGTATGGAAATAGTAAATTCTAGGTTGTTTATTATATGTTTGCAGTAATATCCATCTACATGGTTTATGTATGGAGAACGGCTTATTGCCATTTGTCACAGTGATTAGCCTACAAGTACAGTGTACATCTGTTTGGAATACTGAGTGCATCTCAAGTGAAGTCAAGTGTGGTTATTCATGTTTTCATGTCGTTGGTCACATACATGTACCTTTCAATACACAATGTATATAAAATATGTAAAGTTTCAACGATGTTACATACGTCAAGCAGTAGTGTATCATGTTTTTACACTTGAAGAAGATATTTGAATCATTACAAAAATACAATGGAAAATATCATTTTCTTAAATCATTATAATGTTACCACACAAGCAGAAAATGTCACTTATTTTTCACGTCTTATTCACAACGTGGACATATTCCTAGACAATTATCAACATTACACCATCTGATTTAATTTACTTTTCGCATTAATAAACCATTATAATCTTATATATTATATTACATTATCTTATATTATAAACAAATTACGATATTTCTCTGCAGTGTTACAGATGATATGCCCACATGTTTCATGACGACTCCCTTTGCCAAAGCATCGTATCTACAGTCTGCAGTGAACACGTACCGATGATTTTCACTGTAAACAGAAAAGTAAATCAAATAAAGTGAACAAACGCACGTGCGGTACGTGATGGGCGTTAACTTAGACCAACCGGACTCGTTTTCGGTGTTTAAATCTTTCGTCTGCTAAACTATTTATCTTTGTAAAGATGTAAAATCAAAAGCTGAACAACTCCTACCTTTTTAAGATCATATTTAAACAATGACAGAATTCATAGATGATATAAAGTGTATAACGTTTTCGATTTTAACAGATGATTTATAGGTCATATTTATCATTATATTTGAACATATACAAAGTCTTCATTTTCAAAAAATGTAGTTCTTTACTGTTAGACAGGTCTCTAATTTCTAAATTTAGTTCTGTTTTATGTTTCTTTTGAATTGATGAAATGTCAGCATTTAAACGTCAAAACCCTCCCGGTCCTCGAGGTATAGTCTGTCTCACAGCCCCTGAACCACATTATTTTCCCTGCTGCCCAACCCTCTCTGCACTGCTATAGCTCTACATGAAGCAAGTCTAGACTTCCTGGTCTCCTTGATGTTCCTTTTCAATTTATATGGGTTCGTTTGTTTTTCACTATCAGAATGATGTATATTCAGAGACTAAGCGTTAGTCTGTTCGAAGCAATGAAGACGAGTATATCGCATACGCTGGCAGCTCAATAACTCCTTGTGTCACTGCTTTAATGCAAACGTAAAACACACTGAGATTAATTAATCTTTTGCTGAATAGAACAAAAGAGCTGGCAATCATGTATGTAGACTACACTGGTATTCATGGTAAGTAATGACGATGTACATATCATGCAACCCATTCTGACCATTGATCGTATAATTCAGATGTTTTTTCATGCTGCACGGGGTTTAAGCCAAGGTTGTGTTTTTCTCTGGATGCCTTTTCACGTTATGGATTTATGACTTGTTCTATGCACTTATGACTAGGTTTTGAACATGAGAAAGGCATCGAAAAAATATCAACTTACAGACATAACATTAAAAATAGGTAAAGAGATAAATCACTTTTTCCTGAACTGACATTAGACAATGATAAATTGATTATTATCCTTCTTGGTGCAATGACGACGTTGATAAACACATTAGTATCCTACTATCCTAGCAGCAAACACATTTATATGCGTAAGGTCACGAGCAAAGGATAGTACATAGATTGTGTTTCTTCCAATAAGACAAGATAAACGAAACCTATTGATGAAATGGAAAATATCTTCAGTACGCTGGTCCTATCCTGACAATGGCATTGTAACAATAAACAGCGATGAAGTGATGACCACTGCAGACGGTTCCTATGATGCTAGAGGGTCAAGGCCATCCACACAGTAGTCGGCAGGCCTATATACCAACAGCACGAAGTTTTCTTGTCACTGTGAATCAGCTCGCAGAGTTACCCAGTGATGTGGGTGCTGATGACCATCCGGTTGCGTAGGTGAATAACCAGCAGATAGCGATCCTCTTGGGGTATTGTGACACTTCTATATGTCGACCACATGTTCTCTTTGCCCCGACAACAATGTTGGCGTTTTCTCGTGATATATCAAGTTATTGTTCAGTCTTCACGACAAACATGTTTTATACCCACTGTACGAATAGTCCTCGTACATTGCACAATAATCACAATGTTTTGCAAAAATTCGTACAAAACTTGTACAAATGATTTTAGTTGCATTTTGGCAAATGAAACATCGTGGTTGCGTTCTATTCAGTAAGTGTTCTTCAATATTTTAACTAGTTAGAACGCAAATTTCGGTTTGCGGCAAAGAATTACACTTGTGTGCTTTCTTTTGCTCATCAGTTTAGTTACTAGTTACGAAAGTGTTATTAAACACAGATGAACCGATTAATATACCTATAATCTTAAAAAAGTAGGGGGACTTCTACATTTTTTATTTACGATGGAAAAACAATGAGAGATATATCGTAGCCAATCATGATATGATAATTATTATTGTTTTGAGAGTTCATCACTACTTGCACTTTTTTATTATCAACTTTGCTGTTTATACAGTAATCACTATTTAAAGATGATGTTTTGTTTGAGTGACATTCTAGAGGTTGCTGCTACGAGGGGTGTCCCATAGGTGGTCGGCCTCACTATATTCTCGATGTCCAATGTCAGAAAAGCTTCCATTATATATTTTGAAGGAATCATTGCCGACGGTATATCCATATCCACACGCTTGGGTAATGTGTTTAACGAGATATTTGTCATCACAATACATTGGGGGTACATTATTTCTTTAAAAAATACAAGGTGAAAAAAGACCTGTCATTCCATACCTCATGGATGGTATGCCCTAAGACAATATCATAGAAGATGTGTTCAAAATATTATTTGGTGACTTTCCGTAATAATCAACATTCAAAGATTTTGATTTTAAAAACATTGCGTCCACATATTGAGGCTTGCACTGTTTACAATATACTGACACTGGTGCGACCATTCATAGCATCATGCTTGAATAAGTGAAAACATTAGAATCATTTATGTCCTTTTGATTAGGAAGTGTAGTGGCCCCCAAACAAGCTCTGTCCGCAAACATCATGTGGGGAGTCACGTTAATAAGCGGTTGTAGTTTTAAAAATTGCATTGCTGTGCACTTTTAATATCTGCGTTTGATTCTAGAGGACTTCTGCTTATCTCATACACACAAAATGTTTCTTTCATATTTTGATTCCTGGAGTTAGTGATGCATTTATTGCCGATTGTGCGTTTTGGTGAGTACCAAGATAAATCGTCAAACAAAACAAAACGGTGATCGTGAGGCTGACACATGACAAAAACAATTTGCTTGAGCTTGACAGGTAATATGTAGAAAGATATAACATAAAAACAGTTGCATTTTTTGTAATTCTCAAGGTGAGGCCGACCACTTTTGGGACACCCCTTGTATAGAGATGACACAACTTAATGGATGATCAACGTCTATATTTTAACAATTGCAACGTTTGTGCCTAGGTTTTCATACCGTCTTCAAGTATTTGTGGCAATGATGGGGTACACTAGTTTATATACAAGATGCATGTACATATGATAATCAAAGAAAGTTAAATGATGGACTTCAATGACATGATGATGAGCTAAGATAACTGAAATGAGATTGTGGGATTTCAATTTCATTGTGTGCCACCGTATGACAGAGATAAAAAGATGGGATAACTGTGACGCGGAAACATCTAACAACACCAAATAGCGCTGTCTTTGGCAAGTCACATCGGCATTCGTTTCCACGAAGACCTTACATATTCAACAGATTGTTGAATGTTTGGATAGGCAGCAGGGGCCCGTTTCACAAAACTCTCGAAAGCCTAAGATATCGTAACTTTTCTCGTAGCATTTGCACCTCCTATATTACAGTATGCCAGGTACAAGAGCTACGAGAAAAGTTACGAGATCTTAGGCTTGCGAGAGTTCTGTGAAACTGGCCCCTGGTTCACAAGCAGAATAATTCTCTAGCTGTAAACAGTTTTAAGTGGACAGACCATTCAAAGACACTTCATCGTGAAGCTTGTTTCAAAACAAACGGGCCTGAGCAATTGCAGAGGAAACATTTTGCTCGCACGAGGTTCCACATATCAACTCAGAAGCACATAACATTTGGGCAAATACGATTTTGAAATTGACTTACTTGAGCCCTACATCTGTAATTTATATGCATACTCAATGTCACGATCAGTTTGTAATTTTACTTACGTCAACTATGCTTAATTAAATATGTAATTTGACGTATTTGTTTGTTTGCTTGTTGGTCGGTTGGTTGGTTGGTTGGCTGGGTGACTGGGTGGTTGGTTGGTTGGTTATGTATGTCAGGCGTTCCAGATGGTATTGGCATATTTGACTATATTTATGGAGTGCAGATCCATAAGTGCTCTGTTTCTGAATATGAAGACCCTGGTGATCGGACAATAAGGCGCTCTGTGAACACGGGACAGGTAATGTTTGTTTGAAAAGAGCCTCGTGCTGATGGGCTTGGTGTAGTGAATCCAGCAGTTAGCAGTAGTGCCGCCTTCATACAGTAGTAGCATGCATTTGTATATGTACATAGTTAGTACAGTGTTTGATCATGTTGCAGTCATTGAGGGACTATACCACTGGACCCTACAGTAATCTACACTACAGTATATTTTACCAAAGTGGGTATTCACGAAGATGGAATGTTAGGAGGTGTCAGGATGAAGGAAGTTTTGTGGATGAAGGGAGATATTAGGATGTAATGATTGGGATGTGGGTAGATACTAGGATGTAGGTAGATGCTGGGATGTAGGGAAATTGGGGGAGATGCTGGTATGGAGTCAGGTTAATTTTAAGCCGAACTCAGCAATATGCCAGCTGCATGGTGGCGGTATGTAAATAATCGAGTCTGGACTAGACAATTCAGTGATCAGCTGCAAGAGCATCGATCTACGCAACTGGGAACCGATGACATGTGTCACCGAGGTAAGCGAATCTGACCACCCGATATTCGTATGGAGGGAGATGTTAGAATCAATAGAGGTATTAGGTGTAGGGAGATAATGGGGTGTAGAGAGATTTTGGGATAGAAGTCAGCAATATGTAACAAACGTGGGTTCAAAATAGGTTGCATGATATGCTTACTATTCTAATATACATTTTTATGTTTATGGGAAAATGTGTTTGTTTTTGTAAACCTCAACCAGACGAACGCTGTCATATAGCCTACGAAGGAGGTGCCCATAAAGCACTCAGTTCGTGGTCCATGTCGAATGCCTCTGTGGATGAAATGGGGCTGATTTGTGGTCACATCGGTCTCTATCTGCATCTCTGGCTACCGGTGCAGTTCAGGAGTTCCAAGTATTTCAAATAATGTTTCTAAACAGCACGTTCAGCAAGCAAGCGCGGCGCACGAGACTTTAATAACACATTTCTTACATTTTATTGCCGAGAATATTTGCTGAGCCACCTGGAGCGAGAGTATCAATATCGAAGGAAAAGCCGCGCAGTAAATTGACTGGAAGCAGACGACAGTTTGGTTGTGGTTATAAAACGGGCATAACATGGTTAGTTGGCAATTTCAGACACGGGTGTTCAATGCCCGCCTTGGCCCTCTGTCGAGGGAGCGTGGAAGAATGGGAATAACGGAAGGGGTGTGTGGTTGATTGCGGATGAGAACAAGAAGATACAGGAAGGATGTTAAAGAGGGTACACGTATAATATTAACCATACTTGTTTGGTAGTTTAACAGATCCTCATTAAAATGAAAACAATTATCCTTTGTATGGAAAGCCTATCGTAAAGACTGTTTAATTGTGTAAGGGAAAAGGTCCCCGGTGTTACATTAGGGACCTTTAGACTAACAACTAGAAATAAGCATATTCTAAAAGAAATTGTTTATGGTAAGAATAAATATTCCAAACAGGGAGCTCTGAGAGTTTCCTCATTTTAGCAGAGACCACATAATACAATCTATTATGTGGTCTCTGATATTAGACTTGCCACATTTTCTTGACTTGAGTGTGCTTTCTTGTATACTAGTACTTGCTTCAGGGTGTGTATGACAGACTATGGGGACCTCCTTAGTTCAGACAGATACGATAACGCATGGTGGGTCTTTCACATGGACGGACTTATTTGTTACATGTTACAACAACAGCTGTCTTAAACTTTTATGGTAAGATATTAACCCTAAACAGCTAAACGTGCTTTTTACGGAGGTTAAAAGGGTTGGGGTTTTATTATGGCGGCATCGGCCTTGGAATGGAACTGGAATTCCTTAGACTGAATTTATGACAGAGTAAACCTTAGTCTCTGAATATATATGATATTGATAATATTATTAACAATTATTTACAATTATTAACAAACCCATCTAAATGGAGAGCAGGGGAGATTCAGGACCTGAGGAAATCTATACTTGCTTCATTTAGGGCTTTAGCATTGCAGAGAGGTCTAGGGAGTGGGGAGAATAATGTAGTTTAGGGACTGTGGGGCAGACTAAATTCATGTATGCATTTAGGGTTATTGAAAAGTAAATATAATAGTTTAAAGAACAATTAAAACTTATTTCTTCTTAAGGAATCATTTTTTTTTCAATAATGCATTTTATGCATAAACATCCAAGAAACCACATACTTTCCCCATTATTTCACCATACCGAAATCCTTGGTCACGTTATTGGACAGGCATTTCTCAAATACAAGTAAAGGGGTGGTGGGGGTAGCCTAGTGGTTAAAGCGTTCGCTCACAACGGGTTCGATTCCTCACAATGGTACAATGTGTGAAGGCTAGGTGTTTCACTCCGTGATATGACTGGACTGTTGCTAAAAGTGGCGTAAAACCATACTCACTCACTCACGCAAACACAAACATTAGTTGACTAAATGTATGTACCCTGATGTGCAGTGATGTGCTGCGCTGCCCTGCGATGCGATAACGACATTGAGCGGCCACAGAGTCCATGCTGATACACATGCGGGATATTTATAAACCTTACAGCTTGGTTTGCTTTCACTGAGAGCAGCACACTTTTAATTCATATATCCTGTTTAGACATTACAATAAGAAACTCTTTTGCTACATTATGAACAAAAGATACTCCGCCGCTGAACGGCTCGTTTGGTTCAATGAAACCTTACAAATAAGTCTTAGGCAACGCACAAGGGCAATAGTTCTGTCGTTAGAATGCATGGCAACTTGAGATGTTGAGAATATCTTGTGTACATAAAGGACGTTTCATCAGTAGGTATATATGAACTCTATTTATATTTAATGCGTATGGACCTGAATCATCATCATCATCATCATGCACACACACACACACACACACACACACACACACAGACAGACAGACAGACAGACAGACATACATACATACATACATACATACATACATACATACATACATACATACGTATGTATGCGAGTGCTTTGCGTGAGTCGAAACATTTGATGGGCAGTATACACACATAGTTTAACAATGTCGTACATAGATGATCACAGTTCGTTTCAGACGCACAACCAAGTGTAAACATAGCTTTGCTTTGCGTAAGCAAACCATCCTAACTTTCCACATCTATAGTAGGTGTTTCCATCGCTCGAGATGGGTCCTCAGAGAACTACACAGAAGCAATGGACATTACTCAACCTGGACTGCTGCCACCTGGCAGACCAGCTGACTCACGGCCAAACAGCAGTGTCTCCGAATACAACATCATCCTACTAATGAAATGCTTGAACACTCAGATTTTCAGTGGAAACATGTACTCATCATCGTTATGTCATTCTGGGGCCAACAATGGATGTATTTTTCAAGGATCAGCTTTGTCTTGCTGGGGGCGTAATTTGAGCAGCAGAGGCTGCAATGTAAGAATGATGTCAGCTCTATGAATAAAGTCACTCATATCTCTCGAGACGGGTACTGTATGTTGAGGGAAATGTCTTTCTTGTTTTTACCTCCCAAGCTCGGCCATATATACTTACTTACCATATGTCTGTACGTGACATGAAATACTAAGTACAAATGGCATCGGTGCCATCCTCTTTGGCTTCCCGTATATCTAAATGCCCGTTCTGTTCTTCTTCAAGAAGCTAAACTATGTCTCTTTGTGATTTGTACAGGTGTACATCTACATTCAAAAGTAATAGGGCACAGGGAGAGGGTAGGACAAAAACCCACACTTACAAAATCCCAACAAGACAAAACACAAACGGACAAAATGTCTGCATACTGCGGACAAAATCCTAACAGTGTGAAAAATGACATACAATCTATTTAGAAAGAGATATTTTCATTTTTTCTCACACCATGATTCAAATCAGTCTCATAACATCACGCATCATCCTGCTGTATGTTCATGACACATGTAATCATCTAAAGCAAGATTCTAGAACGACACCATCTTTGTACATCATTTGATGTACACAAGCACTGATTGGAGTACACAACCAATTGATGTACACAAACAGCATGACTCTTATGTCATTGGCTTCTGCCATGAAAACATACTAATTACACCTGGTGAAAAAAAGGTAGCAATAATATACAAAAGTGGGGTTTGTCCTATGATTTTCATTTTAGTGCGGGATTTTTTCTGTATCCTGGCAGGTGCGTCGAACTCTTCTGATATCAGTTGTGCTACGGCGTAACCTGTTGTGAATGAGTGATGATATCCTGGTATCTTCTGTAAATCCACATGATTTGCAATTACCGGTAAGATTCACGAAGAATTTAAAGATTCTGGCGTAAACCTTTGATATCTAACAGCTAACCGCTTGGTCCAACGACTCATAATGAAATTCAAGGTCGCAAGAAGACGGCGATTAATGATTCCGCAATGGTACTTTGTTTGCGAGTGATTCTCGACTTTTACATTTCTCGAAAATTCCTCAACAAAAATTAGAGGCAAAACGTTTGAATTCAAATGTATATGTAACCCACAAAAACTCTTGATTTTATTCAGAAGGTATGTTTGTTTTGCTCAATCAGTCTTTCACGATTTGTGGTGGACAGTTTGTATGGTTTTTAAAAACATTTCTAGGTATAATCGTTTTTTCTTTAGGTTTTCTCGACCAATATTGATTTCATCACTATTAATACTATTGATTTCACCACTATTAATGCTATTGATTTCACCACTATTAATACTATTGATTTCACCACTATTAATACTATTCCCCACAATGGTAGAAATGAAAGTGATTTCCAAGAAATGGCTTATTTCAGTCCGGACGGTGCAGTAACCTTGAGTGGTTGTTAATATTTCTCTTTTTTTTTCTTAAAGCTGTGTATTTGCTGATGGTTATTTCGAACCAGTCAACTCAGTAAGCGAATAACTTTTAACATGAGGAATATTTGCCATTATTGTTTTCAAAATCTGGGACTCTTTCTCGAAACTTTCAGTGATTGTGGGACTATTGCTGTACCACTACTCATGTTTGAATTTGTTACCATATCAATACTGTCTTCAGAACATGCACTATTGTTACAGCTAGACAGATTAAACATCTATATTTTGAAATTTAGTTTGTTGATGATCACTTAAGATAATCTCTTGTTCTAGATCGAAACAAAGTGCTTTAAATGTAAATACGCTCAAATGTGCTGCAGCGCTCGTTTTTAAATACGACATAACACTGCATATTAATCACATACATTTCGACTACCTCAAGTTTCAAAAACAGAGTAGGTTTACATGTTGATTGAGATAATCATAATACACCCATTCACAACCTTCAGAGACTTCATGTGTGTTCCTTTCTCACTAACAATGAAACTGTAATGCATAACTGTTTCATCTAGAATTGAATATCATTGTTTTGGTGAGCTCCATTGCTCCTCATATGAATTCACTTCATCGAATGTACTACTTCTTTGGACCAGATATTCCTCTGCTTTGTCTTAACACTGACTGTCTTTGACACTCATATTCGTTCTTGTTCTTGCAATTTCGATGTAGAAAAATATTCACAGTTCCATTACGTTGTATAAAATAAGATACCATAATTATTGGTCTCCGCTATCGGCACAGGGCTCTTGAAACATACTTCTGTTCAGGTTTTCTCGTGAAGATCCGGGTTAGAATTGGTCTTCAGAAACCCACGCTTGTCGTAAGACGCGACTAAGAGGCTCGCGGACTTAGTTGACACATGTCATCTTATCCCATTTGCGTAGATCGATGCTCATGCTGTTGATCACTGAATTGTCTCGATATATAGCTGGGTTATTGCGGGGTGCGGCGTAAAACTAAACTCACTCACAGTTCAGTTTATGTCAGTTTCACATTTTTTCAAGCCTCTGTGAACAAGTAAGTTGCCTGGTTGTATACATCTGTTGAGATTGTCCTGATTTCAAGACTAATGGAAGACTATCAACAAACACCAAGCAATTAGCAGTTAGTTGACGCATGGGGTAAACATATATATTCTGGACATTTTCAGATCGTAGAGTTGGCCAACACAGGCAAACCGGTTTCACGTAACAATGTGATTGAAGCCACTTAACCATTCGCTACGATATGGGTCTCCTTGAGTTCTTCCACATACACTTTAGACTACAAAGTCGCACATTTAAATGTATGTGTCTGGCTTGAAAGGTGTCACCAACTATCGAGTTGCATCTTCAGATTAAGCCTCTTCTGACGCAAGACTGAAGATACAACTTGCTGACGTGTTGGCTAGTCTGATATAAACATCCTGGTAGAGACCGACAAGCTGTATATTTCACGTCCCGTCGAGCTTCTGTCATCTGTCGTCACGTCACCATCTCTCCCTGCAGCCACATCAACTGTCTGCACCTCTCACGCGTCTATCTGCCCTGTGCGGGCTATTGTAAACAATTGTGTTATCCCTATTATGTTGTGTGCGGGTTAACATACGTACATAAACATCACTGACAATATTACACATCAAGTCATCAACAGCAACAAAGAGGACATTGCTGGTTTTAACATATATATTTCCTTTATTCAATTCAGCTGGATATACGCTGCTTTTATTAACACTGGGAGGGAAATGTTGGGGGGATTCGCATTAAGTGACACACGTAATGCTTTCATCGCTAATATCTGACGCGCTGTCATCGCGCGGAATTTAGTTGTCGGGGAAAGCGGAAGTAGTGGAAATTATGATGGTGGCCATAAATGACGAATGGTGAAATGTTTAAACCAGAAAAAAACACATGCCTTCTATTATGGTGGTCAGATTCTTTCAGACTGTTTTTGCTCCGTGTTGTCTCTAAGGCAAATAATAACAGTTTTAATGGTAGTCTCTAAAAAGTAAAAAAATAACAGACTGAATTCAGACCTTTCTCTTTCAAGGATAGAGTTACGATACTTCCATGGGCTCAACATTCAGTACAGTCTGGTCAGCACGACCTTGGTCAGTTATTGCCTTATGTATCTGTAGAGACCATATAATAGATAATTGGCCATTGGTATCTTGTATGGGCAACGCCTGTCAATATGTTGTTCAATAATTGTTCACTGAATCTGTGTACAATAAGGGCAACGTGTGGCACGTTTAATATGATATTACTGATATCGCCGATTGTTTTAAAGATGTCAGGATATGTTTTAACCATATGTACACGTTCTTGGGTAATCAAACTTAACTTCTGGGAAAAATATAGAACAATAAGTGAGAAATATAATGTTACTCTGAAAAAGATATTGCTTGATATTTAAACAATTCCAACAAGCTATTCATAATCATACAAGAAATTAATCTTACATCAGAAGTTTTCAAGATATCTAATTCATTTAGATCTTTCAATGCACAACAGATACCATTTGGAAGTTTCCGATATGTAGAATTCAGTAAGAGATATCAAAAATCAAATTAAAGACATCATTGATTATTTTGAAGTTATCTTTGTATCAGCTGCTGCGCTATAATAAAAGTCATGAAATAACGGCAAATAACTCTGTATTTTCTCCTAAAGGGACGGGAAATGTTTTATGGATATCTTCAGATATTAAATTCTTCCGTTTCGAAATTGGCGACAAAACATGCACAGCTTGTACGAGAAATAGTCAGCAAATGTCGTATATGACGTACTGTGGGATGCATACGGAGCGGAACCTGTTGAGAAACGTACGTTACCAATAGTACGGAAGTATGATATCACGAATTGTAATACAGATATCCATAATTATCTCTATTACAAGATATCTTCTATTGAGATCACGGTATCTTCTGTTCAATTCAGTTTATCCTAATTATTTCAAAATATCTTGAACACTTGAAGGTAACAATAATTTCGTAATAAATGTAAAACGTGGACTGTTTAAACGCCTACGAATGAAGGTGTCAGTACTGCCGCTGTAAATGTAAACACGGAGTGTGTAAACGCCTACTAATACGATGTTTAAGTTTTGTAATAATGTATCTGTACACTATAGAGGCACGTCCTGTCAATACATCGGTGTTTTACACCAGCTTCCTCACAATATATTGACACTATCCAGCCTTGTAAGTCTCCCGTGGGTGAACTCTCCGTGGGTCAGCTGTGTGAGTTAACACAGTGCTAACATTACCCCAGCTGCCAGCCCTGCGCACACTCTGTAGGGCGGAAGTGACGTGGGTCATGCGCGTGTCATGACCCCTTTCGCATCTGATACGTCAGAGCTATCACACACGACACAGGGTTCTGCACGGGCTGAGACACTATTTCCAATAAACTATTTTCTTACTAGTTCATAAAGTACAAACAGTACATCCAGGATAATTATCAGTACATGTATTTGCCATCGAAAAAGAACAAAACAGCGAGGCACCATGTCCAGTAAAACGGAAGCGCCAGAAACAGCAAATCTTGCCAGCATTCAGGATCGAACCCACTCACCGAGACAACTAGACACTACTAAACAGTAAATGCAGTAACAAGTAAGCACAATCCCAAGTTATATATAACACGTGTTGCAGCTGACCACTTTCGAAAAGGCATTAATAGTCTAACAACTAGTCTCTGAAATGAACATAATTTACAGAAGAAAGTGCCTGTCAAAAAAGACAAATAAATATAATGACAAGGAGCCCTGAGATTTTCAGAAGCCGTGGAAATCTAGACTTGCCACATTTTCTAGGCTTGCGTGGCTTTGTTTGGATATGTTTACTTCAGAGTCTATATGACAAACAAGGGATAGTTTCGGTCATGGGAGCCGTGCTAGACTAACGCCCAGTCGCTCAGTATATTTAACTTTGATAGTAACAAATTAACCCTTTTAAACTGAGTAGGAGACCCAGTAATTTGGGAAGATTCAGGATCTAGACTTGCTTCTGTTACGAGAGTGTTGTTTCTGTAAATTGTGTTATTAATTAAATATTAATAATTATTATTTGGATCACAGTGTTTGAAGTTTTGAATGATAATTGTTATGGGTGACATTTCGTCTCATAAATGTTCAGGTTTTGTATTTTGGCTGAAGGTCTTCAAGGAAGTATTCTAGAGGTGTCTCCCTTGACTAATTGTTGACTTCCGGGAGGATGGCCTAGAGAATTCTACATTGATGGCGATGGTCGTAGGTGCTTGAACTTTCAGGAAATGTTGACTGTATACGGAAATACACGGATACAGATTAACTGGAGTATATACCTGCCAGTCCCCGTCAACACTTGATCTACATAACCGATGCCTGACCACTCGCTGTGTTACACTATGCATAACTGTTTCTCACTCTTACATCATATTTTTGACCCATTACTTTAGAATTGACTCATTTGTATTGTACATGAACCCTCTCTTGGGAATCTGTATATTTTTGCCTTTGTTTTGCTCAATATACAGTATTATTGAAAATCTTAAACGTCTCAGTGTTATATATTTTGCTGGTTAGGTGGGGATTTCTTACACCTTTTGTCACGACAAACCGTAACACTTCATTTAAAGCTTTGGCATTGCAGGGAGGGCTAGGCTGTAATAATGTGGCTCAAAGACTGTGAGACAGACAAGAGCCTTGCCGAGACAAGATTTGTGAGAAGGGAATGTAAACAACAGGGATCAAGATTATCACGCCCGACTTCCATTTTTGTGTAAGACTTGGAGACTGAGATTCATAGCGCGACAACACTACTTGGCTTTTGGAGTTATGTAAGCGACGGTCCAAAGCCTCGCTTCTGGTGTGGTTGCCAACTCATGTGCACTGCGACATATAAAGACAGAGCCAAGTTTGCGTGTTGTCCGGTTGCAAATACATTGAAGTCTAACTGCTTTTGGTGATTTATAGTCTCAGAACAGCATCAGGAATGACTCTGCCGGAATTGTCATGACATGTTCAGTCCATTCTGGTAATTCTGTTCAGGAGTGTGTTAATTGATGCCCGACAATGACACATTTGTTCGAATCTGGATTCAGGTTTGTCGTAGATAATGTCCAAAAGGTTGTGATCAAAAATCTTTTAACGAACCTTAGATTTTAAGCGCTAGTCCCACTCTATTTCTGATTAACTGAAAGAGATTGGTGATGAACTTGTTGTACTGTTCAGCTACTAAAGTATGCTGTTTGAGATGCTACATTATATTCAAAAGGTTTGTGTCACTCAAGGGAGGTATATAACTATAGTAGTAAACGTTTGCTGAAGATCATGTTTCAAGACTGCATGGACACATACTAACGTGTCATATACATCGTTACACATCATCAATCAATGATACATTATCAATACACCATCAATGCTATAGCATTCTCAGAAATTTTTGAAAAGTATTTCGTCAAAGACCTTGTACATGTATATGCACTATATATTATTAAGTTTTACATAAATGAATATGTTGAGATATGATTTTCTTACAGTCTAAGTGTTTTCAGACTAATGAGACTTCCTTGCTCAGCAATACACGACTGAATGCGCTTCAAAAACTTTTGACACTACCGATCAAAGTTTGTAGGAAATTGTGTGACAGCGTATCTTCGTGTCTTCAATATAATCCCTTTCGGTCTTTTGTGTCCTTCTTTAGTCCCCACACATTCTCAATATTATTACGATCTGTGTTGTTGCTGGGGAAGTCTAAAACTTGAAAATCTTTGTTAGACAACCACTGTTTTGCGCAGCCCGCAGTGTTTTAACTCGTTGTCATGCTGGAAAATTATTTTCTTCATACGGTGTTAGGTTTTTCGAAAGAGGTGAACATTTAAGATGTTTAAAATTCTATTCAATATAAGAAACAAAGAATTTTCAATAACTTCTGGGAAAACTGTGTATCATTATCAGAAAGCAAAAGAACATTTGCTACCAAGTGTTGACACACTTGAATGCATCTGCGTCCATTCAGCACCAGCGACGTCGTTTGACGACCCAATAATTTGGTCTCCTTGAAGGTGAGTCAATAAGTCATGTTACCAAAGTGCGATCACCGGAAATCTGTATCGATACCATCAGTTAGATCAGCTGGTATCAATTTACATTAATTGGTCGACATGTTTCTCCACACATTGCGACTGCGACTGCAACCATACCCAGGGATGACCTGTATACTCGCATCCCACGGACTAGACATCGTCTGCTGCCACACTTTTGGATTGAGGGAAAGCCAAGCTCTCTGTAGTCACTTTCTTTATATCAATGAGTACCTACACCGAAACATCGCACTCGTTGCAATAAAGAAGTTGACTATCCAAAGAATTTGAATTTGTTTCTTCTCCAAAACATCTAAAATACTTCTCAAAGAAGAAACTTTTGGATTGGGCTGAAGATCACTGTCACTGGACAGGCCAGGAGTGGGCGATTGTGTTGGGATCAGTTAACTGGAAGGACCACGTTCCATTGCTGGACACAATGATCGGTGTCTATTACAAGGATTCTGGATGTGCACGTCACACCGTGTTGTGGTGCAAAGTAACCGGACTTGGAAACGCACGGTAACGCAGGGTCCCATTTTTCCGATGGTGCTCAAGCCATCATAGAGTAGGAGATCGCTAGGGTGAGAAGCCAGGTCACTAGACCTCTATTCCACTGAACACATGTGGAACGTACCGTAGTTGCCCCAATACGACCCTTTGTCCTTCCGGCAATTGTAAAGAAACTCGGCAATGTTCCTGCTGAAGAGAGGTACAGTCCTCCCTTGGCAACCATCCAGACAGTTATTTCAAGCAGGACACAACGATGCCAGGATGTGATCACATAACAAATGCGCTATTAAAAGAGATACGTTTTACTATGGTTATATTTTCGTGATTTTTTACACGTTTGGGTTTTGGTACGACACACTCAGGTGATGTTGCTAATATTTTGTCACATGTATTTTGTTGTCACTTTTGGTACATGACAATGTGTTTTTACATAGATGAACACGTCTTCACACTGTCTTTTTTTGAAGAGTATTTTTTCAACTCACGTATTGATTGAGTCACCGGTGTGGCCACAATAATGTCACTAGAGCTTTTGCAAGCACATTCAAGGGGCTCGATACCTTCCCTTCGAATGCGAACGAAGCTACTCATACGTGTGTAGACTTCCCTGTACACAGGGTGACGATGTACACTAACAACTAGTCTCTGAAATGAACATACACAGCAAAAATAACTTGGTTTCCGTTCTTGCGGAAACCTGATGGATACTGGGTAATGTAGGTTTCCGCTAGGTTTCAGTTTCAGGAAACGCGCAATGAGAGTTTCCGCATAGTTTCCACAACTGAAACTAACAAGTCTTAGTTTCCGTCATGTTTCCGTCAACTGAAACTGTAGATGGAAGTTTCCATTTAGTTTCAGTTTACTGAAACCTTTATAGCTGGAGTGAGTAAGTTTCTGGTCTTGCGGAAACCTTGTGGATCTTGGGTAATGTAGGTTTCCGCTAGGTTTCTGTACAAGGAAGATGACAATGAGAGTTCGCTTAGTTTAGAAAGCTGAAATATGTTGTATTATCTTGTTATATTTATTACATATTTATTTGAACAAAAAACAAACGCTGGAAATATTATGATCCAACTGTTTCATTTCTTAGAAAAGCTCACATTTTAATGCAACAGGGCAGTTGCAGTAGTACACAATTCGCTGTATTAAGAAACTGGGGCGCTCAGAGAAGAGTAACAGAATTCTCTGCACACAAGCATTGCTCAGGAAGTAGGCACACTGAATGAAGACGAGCTAGCCAGTACACAAAGTTCTTTGTTCTTCTGTAGATGTTTGTTGGTGTATGCGAGTCCTGGTTAATATCTGGCGAAACATCTGAATCCGAATCAATCAGGCTCTCACATTGTGGTGGTAATAGCTCGCAAACCTTGAATGTGCTGTTAATATCTTGGTCACTGTCAGTGTCTGGAAAGGAAAAGGACATTCAGTTTGAATCATCAATTCAACTGAGAGACAATTCAATGAATGAAACACAGCAATATATATGATAATGCAGATAACATGTATTACAAATATTAAATACGTATTACCATTTGCTCACTTTCAGTTATTACAGTTACATGTATGATACATACATTAAATGTATTAAACATGGATAGCAAAGTGACAGTGCAAACTCGATTTTTAGTGAAATCTAAAAATTCTTTGATGACTGACCTGATGAAACATTTGTCATTCACCCGAAAAATCTTTACAAACTAACAAACATCTTGTTACGGAGATGG
Source organism: Haliotis asinina (assembly GCF_037392515.1). Lineage (NCBI taxonomy): Eukaryota > Metazoa > Mollusca > Gastropoda > Lepetellida > Haliotidae > Haliotis > Haliotis asinina. The sequence goes on along the minus strand of NC_090281.1, from coordinate 21,443,297 downwards.
AGATAACGTGTTTTTCTTGAAACAGACGTCTGGCAGTGAGGACAGAAAAGCCGTATTTCTCCTGGAATTTAAAATATATGTATATATTATGCTTGAATCCATGTACAGTTACACTTTGAGTGAGGTCAAAAAGGTTTGTTGTATGTATTAACATAGTGTCAGCTTCATTATAAAGCTATATGAATAATATTGTTATAAAAGAGATTCCCTTACCGGGCATCATTCTCCGAGTTTGTTGGTCCACAATCCATATCTGTAAATCAAATAACTGACACAACGATTCTTTCAGAAATATGAAACTTGAGGTGTGATGATAATGTCAATGCATTGTAGGGCTAACACATGCAACATGTACTGATGGACAAGGTTTTAATGGCTATAAAACAAATATCAAACCATGAAACTGATTAACTGGTACAACTGGATACACAGAACTGACACAGAACATAAGATACTAGATAATTTGATGAACTAATAAATGTATGATGTGACTTGGTTGAAATATTTCTGGAGTACAGATTATATGAATAGATATAACGAAGACATATATGCGGAATATCTCTGGGTACCCATGTTAAAACAAATATTGTAGAAACCAACCATATTTCAGAAACGTATTTCTCGTGATTTTAGGCTGTTTTTCTTGACAATTACTTGTCGCAATGTCCACAAAGAACTGTGTCCCTGCAGCAGAAAGTGCCACGAATAGTCTACAGAAATTATGCATGTACAAATCATAGCCAAAGGGTCAGTGGGATTGTGCTTCATTCTTCATTCACATTGACAAATGAATTAAGGTTTCAAAGAAATTGTGACACATCACCAAATTATATTAGTAATAGTAGTAAAGTTAACTTAAAGGGTAGATAGGGATAGTAGATCTGGGTGTATAACTGAAAAGAACAAACAATGTTAATATTTCTAACCCCCGTGCATGTTGTGAGCACAGTGCGTAAATTACTTACATGGTACGTGGGGGGGGGGGGGGGGGGGTCCATCCAGCAGAAATATATCCGGATACTACCTTCTCCTGACAGGATTTTAGAAAATAACTTATTTGCCACAATAAAGTTTCCCATGAGTGCTAAATCAGTAGGACTCATGACGCTCGGGCATGTTAAAGTAAGGTGAACATGTTTTCACAATTAATCACTGTTAATAATCACAAGGTCTACATATTGATGCTTGACACTGAGAAAAAGCAATCCGTGACGCTAATGCGATGAAAAGACTGCTAAAACCATAACTGCTCACTGTTGTCACTTTGAGTACTTACATTCAATCCGCTGAATTCCACTTTTCACACTCCCCTTTGATGTCGGCAATGTAAACAAATAAACGAATGGCGACAGGATCACGTCCACGCGAGACTATCTAATTGTTAACAAAACAACTCACAACAGGGTGTACCTTCCTCTTTTGTTGTAGAACGAGGAAATCTACCGTCAAATGGTCACATTAGATTTATTTAAAAAAACACAATGACAAAACTGTCTATTTCCCGTGAGTGTTAGCGAGACGCCATCTTGTTTGGCGGGTAGGAACAAATTTGTTTTCCTAGCAATTATTTTTCAAAACTTTAAGCATAAGATGGCTGCGTCGTGTAAACTTTGCCATGGCCACCTCACTTTCCCCAAAAGCACTCGACAAAAGAATTCGCGACTTGGAGAAGAAAGCAGAGAACGGATGCGAGCAACTCGGAGTACCTCGGATGTGTCAGGTAAGACCGAGGGTATTTTATTGTAAATAACGTTTAAAGAAATATTGCGTTAATGACAGAAATCCGGATAGATTATAAAGTTTATCCCGCGAATGTATATTTTCGCTCGTATTATTTTTAAATGTTATCGTTAAATCTAAGTAAAATAGGCCTGAAAAATAAGTTTGTTTATATTCCATTTCAATAGATCGACATGGTATAGAATACACCAAGCTTGTATTTGTAAGTAACTATCTTAGTACTAACCACAAGTATTTATTTAAGTTTAAAGGGGCAGACTTTTGATTTTAGTGCTCCTGTTAATAGTTTGCAAATTTTAGCGTTGCAACTCGGTTAACACTTGTACAAAAGGTGTGTGTGTGTGTGTGGTGGGGGGGGGGGATGAATTACGATCTGCATCAAAAAGATCCGCCATATGTAGTGGTTCACTCATGGGTTTACTGGGTATTGCAAGATGTATTTCACCAATTCAGATATATTTTAAAGAATGATAAAAATGATGGGCTTTTACAATGGCAACATTTCGGTGTAATTTATTAAATTCAATCCTGGATCATTAGTGAAATGAAATTGTTTACCCCCAAATTCGCTCAGAGGGGTCAGATGTGTTTCTGAACTATTTGAGGCAAACACTAAATTCATATAAGAAACTGTTAGCTCTGCGTAGGATACATTTAAAATTTCATGTAATTTTTCAATAATTTAATACATACGTGTTGAGCATAATCATATATATATACCTGTTATATTTAACGTATTTGATTTAATCTTTTAGACTGTTGTGAGAAAAATCTGGACACGACTGCTCCTGGAGGATCACCCTTGTCTATCGAAGGTATGTGCTCATGTTACTAGGTAATTTCACTTTGAATATTTTATTAATTCACTTCCCTACGTACGTTTTCTCAAAATGAAAAATACATGAAAGTATCATTTGCAAATGGATTTGAATAGCCGGTAAACTAAATCAGTTTAACATTACACCTGTGTGAAATTGCCATCAAACTGACCCCTTGATTTTACAATGCTTAATTGCTGCAAGGTTATGTCATGTGATATAACTAAACTTCTTTTATCATGATCTTTATGTCAGTTGTTCACTTACCGGTTGCATAACTTTGGCAAACAGGATGTACATAGAATTTGCACGAAATAACACAAAGGATGGTTAGCCTTTTTGGAAGTTATTTTTAATCATTTAACTACAAAATGGTAAACTTTCAGAACAATATATGTATTCAAAGTTATAAATCTGCAGTTTACTTGGTTGTATAATTTTCACTGACGATCGTTAATTTTAATAGACATTGTGTTGAATGCATGATTGAATGAAGTGCAAGAAAAATGACATTTGTTTTTATTTCAGTAAAGCCGATGACGAGGACTCTATGAATATAGTAGTCAAAGAAACAAGTGACTATATCACGACCAAGGATGGTCAATAGGATCTTGTGAAGGTAATTTTCACTCACCTGCCTGTCATTATAAATAGTTAATGATTTAAATAATAGTGTAAAGACAGATTTATGGATGTTAACTTCAGTAACCAAGCCAGCATGGCATATATAAATACCTTTGCCTAACAGATGAACTAAAATGTGTGAAACATGCTGTATAGTACTTTAAACATTTATTTTCAGAAGCGCTTTGTAGAGTGTGGCGGAACAGGCGTGATGATCTCAGTAGACAAGAAACCGGAAAGAAAGTGTCACACAGAACAGCAGCAAAAAAACAAAAAGAATGAAATCCGTAAGTATATCTATTCGAATAATAACATGTAACAATTCTTCTCATTACAATGTGTGACAGATTCTAAGTTCCGGAAATATACATTTAAAATGTTTATGGATTATTGCTTTTTACATTCTTAAGATATGTAACACATGATTCAGATCATAATTTCATAAATCATAACATAAGAATCAAGTCAGTTAATGGTGATATATAAACATGTTATTACACTTCAGTGACTTCATGTCACTTCAGAGCAACAGATTGTGTGTCCATAAGAAAATAGGATATGTCATTAAATGTGATGAACTGCTTAACTTGTGTTGGGGTGATTAATGAAGTAAATAATTTTTCACGACACTTCCTTTTTAATAATTTGCAATCCATCTTGGCATTATGGTTTATCTGTTGATTGATTTTTGTTTAATTTTCAGAAAATTGCACTGCGCATGAAAAGCCTGAAAACTATTGACTGGCCAGATCGACGAAAGGAAAGGGTTTCAACTATACTTACCTTGGAAATGACTTCACCAGTTGTGAGTGATGAAGAAGATGCCAATTCATTGCTCCCTTACCCCTTTACCTGGGAATCTAAACTCAAGATGTCTGCACTGGACTCAGCCACAATTTTCAACGCCACCACCAAAGCTAAGGCCAACATGAAGACCAGGATGCGGCATCCAACCACAATGACAGAGATATCCGCTCAAGGATGCCCAAGTGGGCTAGTAAATAGCTAATCGATCACATGAACGTAATTTTATCTGTGATCAATTAAATTTGAATTATTCTCAATGTAAAACTTTAATAGTTTTGATATTCTGATTTTATTTCAATTAATACAATTTTATTCAATCTTAATTTTTATCTATTTTCCAAGAGACCTTTATTTACTTTAAATACATTTTTTGTACTTTCAATGTAACCTAAGTTCTTTATTGCATTTTATTTCATTGTTGTATTGTATTGCATGGTGTGTGTTATTATATGTTTAGCATTGACTGACTGGGGTGTGTTTTTCTGTGTCAGCGTGAGGAGGTGCAGGAGGAGTCAAGGGATGCAACTGTTATAGCATGTTTTTAGAAATATTTTTGTCATAAGTGACAAATATTGATCTGTTATCTAGTGCTATATCTTTTTATTATTTATTAGATATATGTTTGATCCATATTTGTCTGAAAATAAAACAGTGAATCTTATTGTATCTTTTGTTTTTCTTTATGTATACGTGATGATTGTACACAAACTCCTTATATTGTCTTTGCCAACCAGGAGTAACAAGAATGTTATATGCAATGACACACATTGAATGACTCCTGTGAACCCGAGTAAATGAAATGCTGTGGAAAGTTTTCTGGCAACAGAAACTCTGCGGAAACCTGATGGAGTCTTGGTAACTGAAACTCTGCGGAAACCTGATGGAGTCTTGGTGACTGAAACCCTGCGGAAACCTGATGGATCTCTAACTTAACTGAAACTCAACGGAAACTTGTTGGAGCATGGGTAACGGATACCGTGCGGAAACCCTTAGAAAGTGGGTAATTGACAGTTTCCGTCATTGCGGAAACTCAGTGTAAAAGAACGGAAACTCACTGGATTCTTGGTGGAAACTTAAGTTTCAGTCCACTTTCCATCAGGTTTCCGCACTGCGGAAACCAGGTTATTTTTGCTGTGATATATTACAGAAAAGAGTTCATACATAGTGAAAAATACATGTAATGCAAAGGATTCCTGAGACTTTCTTCACTTTCAGAAACTGTGAAAATCTAGACTTGCCACATTTTCTAGACTTGTGTTGACTTTCTTGAATCTACTTGCTTCAGGGTCTGTTTGACAGACTCGGTGACGATCTTACTCACTGCACGAGCAGGGGAACTGGCCTGTTTCTACTACCGAGAGGGTAGATTGCAGATTGCAGATTGCAGATTGCAGATTGCAGATTGCAGATTGCATACACCTGCATTGGTGTATTCACCTCACTATCAGGAATACACTCACTAAGTGACTCTCCCACATCAAAAAACAAATTAATCACGCACAGATGATGTGCCAAGTCATACATAAAACCTGGGAATTATCTATTTCATTGTAAAAACAAAGCTCAAAGTCACATATTTTCAAAACTACGCTTAAGTAATCATAAACCCAAAATTGAAACTGGAAGATATACACATCTGCATCCCGACTAGAGCAACGTCCCTGTGAAATGTGCAATGCCTTCAAAGATGAACAATACCATATAATATCTTGTACCAAGTATAGCAAACAAAGGGAATCGCTTCTACAAACATTGTTTTTACATGATCAAAAAGTTGCTACACCCTAAAAAAATAACAGTTTTTAACATTTGTTTTCAGACACAGGTCCGGAAATTATTTCTAAAATATGTCATGACATTTACAGTTTTATATGAACTATATGTATTACCATAGTCCTCTCATGTTGTTTCCATAGGATTAGACTACATATGAGTAGTAAAACTGCTGTAATGTACTTTATGTATGTACCCAGCTATTTTATGATTGTTTGGGGGAGTTTAACCAGATGGCTTACGAATGTAACTGAAGGCAACATTGACTTAACACAAGACTCTTTAAATGCAGTATGTTTTGTTGTGAAACAGGTAATATGCACACAAAAAATAATACAAATAAGTTCCAAATCTCAAGCAGGTAGTAAAGGAGATATCAAAATATTATGAACTTACAAAATACATTGCTTACTCAATCATGGAAGAATAGCGAGTTCTTTACCTTCTGGTCATTTTTGCATGATATATTTATATTAAACATTACATCAGAAGAGATATTGTAAGTTTATTTAGCTACGATCATTGGAACTGGAAAGGCAGATAGAGAATGCTTGACATATTCAAAGATGGGCAGGATTTGTGAAAGTGTACGAGGTGTGTATTAAGCACCTACACACTTATACTTATTTGCTGGAATACTGCAAAAAGCGGCCTAAAACTAAATTCATTCACTCAGACAATACGCGGTACGCATTTTTCACGTCCCTGGTTAACTTTCAAATTTGTCTTCATTATCCCTTCAAATGACAACGTCACAGGTTGCAAAGTGATTTGACAGTGAACGACAGAACCTTCACAGGCACTGTTCGCCAAGAGGTTTGACATCAGTGGATTATATAAAACACCACCATCGGAAATGATGCTCGTCTTATTGCGAATCCTCATAATGACATGAAACACCGAGAGCAAGTGGGGTTGCTTAACGCTCATCACGTACCGCACGAAGATTTGTTTAACTGTTCCAACTATTGCGCCTGCCCCTTGTACTACAAACGAATAACAGCAAATTGAATGAATGATCATTTGCTAAACAACTTTTAAGCTGAATAAAATTCTGAGGTTTTAATGTTCAGTTGGCAAGGCAAAATTAATCTCACTTTTATTCGATATACCTTTTTGTTCAAAGTAAAACTCATAGGTGCGTTTTCACTACAAACATACTATACGTTCTGCTCTGTAATTCACGGTGTGTCAGTATCTCCTGTATGTGTTTTCGTACTCGGAGTTTAAGGGTGTAATATTTGTTTTCTCACGAAAGTAAACATACATTGTTTGTAAAGTTGATAAGTATTTAAGACGTTGCTCTCCTTACCCTGCCGCTCCCCACTCCCTCTCCCGACCCCTCAATCACCCACCCGCCAGAGTGGCGTCAACGCCACGTGGCCCTGATCTCCCATCTTCCAGGTCCTCCCTAATTACCTTCCAGCTCCATCCTCAGTGCCTGTCCACTCTACCCCCAAGCCTCCGGGCCTCCCCCGTACTTATCACGTTGCGTCCTCTCAGATAACATTAGCCTTTCTTCTTCCCGTGTTTATTTTCTTAGACTGTAGCAGAATTTTATTGTTTCGTGTTGCGGATAAGGAGGATTCCAAAGACCGATTGAAGTCCAGTTCGGTTATTCAATTGCTGCATTTTGATATGGTATTTGGTTCCACCTCTCTATCACACTGCGGGCTCATCGTTTCCTGTCTGTTATCCTGCTCGTAGTCGCTGTCTCTGAAGAAGATTTTTGTTTTCACAATAACAGGGAACGCAATTGTCGTCGATTGAGAGATGTGGGTATCTTATATTTAGTATTGTTGGCCTCTGGGAAATAACATATATAATGTACACATAGTTTTGCCAGTAGCATACTTGTAGCTACATTGTTAGATAAAAGACATTTACTCATTGATTTTTATCTAATTAGATTTATTGTTATCCAGTTATCAAATATGTATCAAGAATACCATATCTATAAACATTTGTTTGAATATATTCGAAAGAAAAACAGATTTGTATAAAGGCCAACGCGTGTTGTTTCCAGTCCACAGCACACTTCAAACGCAGTGATAAGTGATGAGATATGCACAGTGATGAAATATGCACAGTGATGAGATAAGCACAGTGATGAGATATGCACAGTTATGAGATATGCTACTTGCTATTGCCACAGGTTTGTTTTTTAACAGATTCACCACGGTGTCTTGTAATCATCAGTTTGTTTAATGTGAAACTGTTATTTTCATATGTTTCTATGCTGTTTTGGTGCATATTCACTAGTTTGTAACAATTTTAAACGACATTAGAATCACATATGAAGACAGGCTGGCAGGGAACATTTAGTGAAGAAATGAACCAAACTTTCCGTGACAAAGCTATTAAAAACTAGGGATTCAAAATACAACCCTGACATGTCCAGTTGAACACTCTGTAGTTGCCTTTATATCGGATCTGTAAGTGATAACTCAAATCTGTTAGCACTTTGTTTGTGAAGGTGTATACAATAGAGCGTTTCTGTTACCACATCATTTACATAAAACGCATGTTCTAAAAAACGATCGATGTTTTAGTGTATCTAGACACAATGAACTGTTTCGACGGAACTGGCGCATCAACTGATATCCTGCTTCAAGGTCGCCTGTAGCAAATACTTCCCGCTTCAGATGAAACATCTAGTCTGTCTCACAGTTCCCGAACCACATTATTTTCCCTACTGTCAAACCCTCTCTGCAATGCTAAAGCCCTAAATGAAGAAAATGTAGATTCCCTGGTGTTGAACTTTTCAAGTTTTATATGTTTGTTTGTTACAATCAAAATCATGACTGTATATTCAGAGGCTTAGCGTTAGTCTAGTGACGCCTCCTATGTTATCCATATGTCATTCATAAGGCAGCACTCAACAAATCTGTGGCACCACTTCTTATTGACAACCTCAGATTATAAAGCCGTGATTGGATCATGTATCTGAGATCTAATGCAAAACAAGTGGAACACCCAAGTAGATATCAACAGATTACATGAAATTAAACCAACTATATTACATATTACACTATGTTACATTTTCTTGTGTTGTCAGTCCAGATTTGAGATGGTCATCATGCGACGTCTCATTGGCCTTTCACAAGACATACTCATGAATATTTATTGACAGGTGAAATTTTCCCCTTTTGCGTCCCGTGTGGTGAGAGAATCACGGTCAAGCATGTCCTTCTTGACTGTATTGATTTTTCCAGGGATAAGTATTTCATTGTCAAAACATCAAGGAGTCTTCTTTACGTCACTTATAATCTAATATTTGCATTTTGAAAATAATTAGAATTGTTACAAAACTTTCGATAATATGATTTGTAAATAGATAGATATTTTAAAATCCGTATGGTTAATTGAGCCGCTGGGGTTGTGAATGTCTTTAAACTCACAGGGGCTGATATATTTTTAATATGGTTAAATGTCCAAACGTGATGACAGGGACAGGGATTGTGTAAATCCAGTTAGGGATTGTGTAAATCCAGTTAGGGTCCATGCACTATGAAGCATATGTACTGTATGTATAATTTACCTTTATTCCTTACGAAATTATAACTTGATATTAGTCAAGATATGGCTGAAAAATTACCGATGTGACTTTAAATCTGAACTCACACTCTCACTCACTGTATATACACGCGATATATATGTGTATGTTTGGAGTTGCTGACCCGTGAAGTTCAGGGGTAGAATAGGCTTGTTTAGGCGACTAAATTGGTTGGGTGGTCAAGCTTGCCGATTTGGTTGACACATGTCATCGGTTCCCAATTGTGCAGATCGATGCTCATCACTGGATTGCATGGTTCAGACTCGAATATTTACAGATCGCCGCCACATAGCTGGAATATTGCTTAGTGTGGCTTAAAACTAAACTCACTCACTCGCTGATTCTTGGTGGTGGTGGGGATAACAAGGTGTCCTTTTTGCATTATAATTTCAATAAATAGAGTCATAAATTCATTTACAAAACATTGCATGCAGGGCGAGGAGGCTCTTTAAGACAGATCATCAGTTTAAGTATGAGTCACTTGTCACATTTTCCTCAGAGTACCTCGAACTACCTCGAGTTACTTGAACTTACCAGTTGGCGAAGGGCTTTTTTCAATCTTTTTAGCACAGTAAAACACCCCTTGAGCTACAATTTATCATCGTCTAATGAAAAAGCCCGAACTTGTAAATGGTCACATCGGAAGACAAACACAAGTATACATATGCAATCAATTTTCATAAAACAGAATACCTGTATACCGTATTCTTATCTTTGGATTGATTTTGTTTAAAAATAATAGTACTGACACAAATGACCTTTAGAGAGATACGTTATGCATTCAGTATAATAATAATGATGATGATAATAATGATATGGGTATTTGTACCGCCCTGAATTCCATACATAACTGTATGTTGAAAGCGCTACACAAAAAGGTGCTGGGAGTGCTACAACACATAAAACAGTTGTACAAAAAACGATTGAAAGTTTTCAGGATGTACGCAGTGATACGTTCTGAAGATGTATGCATTCAAGGCACACTTGAAAGAATCAGGGAATGTTGATAGTCTGAGTTCAAGTTAAACATCGAAAAACAATACGGGTACACCGTTTGCGAGCATACTACTAGCCAGTTGCAATGCATATAAGAAAACGTGTTATATATCCACACAGATGAACCATTTGCATAGGAATTGACTACCTTGTCATATTTCCGCTCAGTTTCTCTTATTCATCTATTTCCTCTTTGGCTTCATCATTTGCAATTCATCAGTCTTTTAAGTCCAATATACTCTACTTTTTAATGTTATATTTGAACAGACCTTTGTACTGAAAAAAAACGCTTTCATACATACGTGTCAATTACTTATTGCCTCCTCAGAGGTGAAAGTATCTTGAGTTTCTGTCTATAATGAACAGATAGACTGATTTCGCAGACTGGAGCTGTTTTATGTTGATGTTCTCAGTAACCGCTAGCATCCTATTGGAACCAGTGTTGAGTATATGAACATATATATGTGTTTATTGGGCCGTGATATTGAGATGCGGCTGGTTGTGACATATGGCTGACAGGGAAGTGATATATGGGGACCAGGCATACGCTCTGAAGCTGAGGGAACTTATAACCCTGAGTTATGTTGCGTCAAATGAATTGCCGATAAAGTTCAAAATAATATTTGCTATGTGATATGCGTTTTGTGTAAACGATGTGTACTTCACCCTCGACCAAAGGTTGAACATATCAGCTCACGGTCACCGATCTCCCTTTGGTTAATAGCTCGTATGTCCCAAACAGACTGCTGCCCGTATAGTTCGCCGACACGTAACGTACTATGCCTGTGAAAGACAATGTAATTATCCTTCGTAGTGAAAAGCATATGTATTGGAGCTTATATACAAAGTTTCGTATCGGATAAATATTTTTCTGATCAACACCTGTGCCAAAAATTACTGTGAAAATATTGCACTTGTGAGACATTGTTTGTAACACTTATGCAGATGAACTACACGGTATTGGGCCACATGTCCCACGACTATTACAACCTAAGATGATAGATAGTTCCATCACCATCCAGTTCGATGGTGGTGGGGCTCTATTGGAGACATGAGACAGTGTGACAGCACTATAGCAAAGCTACAACGTGAGAACAATGTTTGTTACAACACTACGACAAGCCTACAACGTTAGACGAAAGCCACACTAATGACAGAATTAACGCTGCATGCGAAGTCTTGCTTAATACACACATCGTATTTTACAACCCCTTTAGCTTGTGCCACAAGTTACACAGGCGAGTTAATTAGAGTGAGAGATGCTGGAATCTTCCCTAGCATCATCAGGAATTTGGAGATAGGTGCAGGGTAGGATATGATGTGGAATTGCCTGAAGAACGTTTCCATGTCAAAACCCATCAGTCAAGTGCTCATCTCTCCGACTCTAGATAGGGGAACACGGCGTAAACAAAAGCCTACCAACCAAAATCGTGGGACCCAGAAATGGTACCACCCCCTTAGCTGTTCTCAATGGCACGGCGGAATCCTGGCGCCTGTCGCTCAACAAGCGGGGAATAACTGGCAAAAAACTATGCCTGTTTCTTACAAGGACCAGATCAGTTTACAGCAGATTCATTTCGTCCCCACTTTCCGTCGGGGAGTGCATTCTAGCTAGAGGACTGTATGTAGGCACTTGCGTTTTCTCGTCTACTCCCTTGTGTCTGAAGGGACATCAACTGCTGAACCATTGGTCAAGCTGCAAGTGGTCAGTATCTTCCAGACAGGGGCGGTCAGTGGTCAGCAGCAGGTGCGCCGCGTGAATTCAGAACGCGCAGTGTGAGAGAACGAGGGAAGAAGTGAGGTTGGAAGATGAGTAGTTACGGTATAGCTCCAACTCCGGATCACCAGTTTGGCAGTAATTTTGACAAAGTTCACCATTATACTGCGGCAGCATTACACAACAACAAAGCCAACTTCAGTGTCAGCCATTTGTTGGACTTGGAAGAATTACCAAGTGAAAATTGTGCCATGTTTGCTAACACCGATCCTTCTCAGCACGGACTACCCACCCCACAGGGGTGTTCCCCGTCCCTGAATGGCAACATTCCCCACCCCCCGGGCAGCAGTCCTGAAGGTCATCATCACCAGCCTGAGAGAAACAACAGCTGTAAGTTGACTTTATCCTTGTTTCATACCCTCACCCCAACACCCCAACACCCCTACACCCCTATTCACACACGCCATATGTCGGATTCTACACTCAACACTCGGCAACCCAAATGAACTACGGAGATTACAGACAAGAGCTTATATCAAACATAGAGGGGCGCTGCGTTAGTTTCCCGTGATCAGTTTGTGAGAATTTCCACAAGTACTCTCTTCACAAATTAGCGCTAATGTGTTCACACTTTCCACTCGGCTTACTGCTAGTTATTCTTTGCTTGTGGTTCACATTTGTTACAGCTGGTCATCAAGTCTATAATATAATTAAGATCCTTCGTACTAATTTGCAGGCCGGAAGAAGAAAACATCGCGATTCTTTTTCTAAAGATTTTACGGCTATTAAACCGAATGAAACTCTACCGGGGTCAGGCAAGAAATAAATTGAGTAAGTTCCGCGAGCGTATCAAGAGTTTCATTAATGAGAGAGATAAGGCAAGAAAATAAATTACGAATCAATCGGGCTGCTGGAAATGAGATACTCTAGCGATAAAATCTGACTATGCGAAAACTTACGTTCGTATCGTTTGAACTTTTCCCATTTATTTTCTATATTTCTTGAAAGAGATTTTTCTTCTATGATTTATGGTTATGTGTAAACAGAGTTGTTGTTGCCCAGTTGGCGACACTCGCGGTTTATCCAAACGGATAGAACTCCAAGAATTCTTGGAAACTCTCATCGCTGTCATCGCGTTTATGTTAGGTCAAAGTGTACATGCTTGTTTGTTTACTATACAAATATCCCTACTTTGAAGGGGTTTTATCTCCGCATTAAGGTGAGAAACTTCACCCGTCGAGTCATGTAAAATTTCATAACATTTCTTAAATATCTAAATGATAGCATAACAAGCGTATATCTGGGAGATATATCAAGTTCGTGTTTATTTTCACGGCGGATTTTGAAGCTCTCAATTTGTTGATATTTTCTTATGTCGCACACAGACTGTTTGGGTTGTATCAATACACTATAACTAGTTTTGACAATTTGGTCTATTCGGGTATCTGGGGAGAAATTAGTTGCGACAAAAATCCTGTTCTATTCAGGCTGGGGATTAAGGGGTGCATCATAGAGTATTGTCTTGTTGGGTGGTCAGTTATCTTAAAAGAATAAAAAGGTTGAATTTTAAAACATTTCAATCTGAAGTTAAAGCAAACATGCTACCCCCAACTGGACAACCCTCAATGTATGTCAAGTATATATTAGAGATACTTACTCTATCTTATAGAGAAACAGAATTTCGACCATATATATTGTTAGATATATTGAAAAGATTTGAGACGTTATCTTGTTACGTATGACAGGTAATATCTGTCAGGGAAATGCTATATTTTACAGCGATATCATAGCAGGAGATTATTGAATTATCTCCAACAGTTCTTCAATTGGTTCTCGAGTAATAATGCGTTCACTGTTGAACAATTGCACAAGGTTGTATTTCAGATATGTATTTTCGTGTTACAAGAAAGAGATCGTCTCATGTTTGCTTTAGTTGTTTTGAATGGTAATTGAGTTTACAGAGGCCCGTCCCACCAGTGTAATAAAGATATCACTTTACAAAAGCAACGGGCAATTAACGCATTAGCTAAGCTTGTTTAAGTTCTATTCGTATTGAGTTTCATCGACATGCATGTATATTTCAGACGTGTAATGAAACCATGTCGAGATCCGATGTCATATCTGACACTGTTATAACATGGAGTTACATGACCACGCACGCTCGCTATTCCCGTGTGAAAGAACATCATCAAGTAAACACGTGCAGATATGTATGTACTATATACGGATAAGGAGGTGTATTTAAACTAATACTTCAGATGCATTGATGGTTTTATTGTCTATAGGCATCAATATAAATGAATTACAAATATTTCCATAAATTATCTGGCAAATGAAGATTGATGACAATTGTTGATGGATGTACAACTTCCTCTATTCTGTAAAAGGCGACATTTCGACATAAATTCTAATGTCATCGTCAGGCATGTGGTGACATTAGAATCTATGTGGAAACGTTTCACGGAATAACAGACGTATATCCATAAACAGTTGTCATCATTATTCATGAACTCAACTTCTAAAATGCCCATCAAAGATATCTGGCAAATGCTGAACTTCAAATATGTGTTAATCTGGTACAACGACTCCATCACGACAAACATAACGAATGTCTTATCTGTTAAACGACACCATGAATGCAAGAAATTTCTTTCAAGATCGATTGCATATGAATTTGGCAGTGTCGCTCAACTGAGTAAATTGGCCGGCGTGTGTATCGGCCCCCGATATCGTCCCTGTGGGACGCACAATCAGTTGCTTTATTACCCGATAAGCCCTTTTGCTCACTGTTTGATCGGACTTCTTAACAAGAATGGTTTACTTTTCAAATTAATTATACCCTTGGGTATCAGCGGGGGATGATATTCAGCTATCTAGTTGCCGCTAAACAGTTCATTAGACGCTCCTCACACACTTCATTGCGGACTCTTAGGATAACTCATTTTCAGTCTGTTTCCAATTTTATATAAATATTTTAAGGTTTTTGTTTAAATGAGTCCTACATGTTTGTTTACTTTTCTCAAAAACACCATTTTGATTTTTAAAATATACATTAAATTTAATGAAAACCGTTTCCACACATAACGATCCACTCACTCAGCTCCAAATTCTTATGTTTTCATGCTATAAGATATGTGATTGTACTACTAAACACGTGTTGGACATAGTTTGAAAATGTATAGTCTAATGAAATGTTGATTTATACTAAATTTTGAATGTTGGCGATAGCGATTAATTTCTTTAATTATAATATTTATGAATATTCGAATATTGCGATTTCGACCGGTTGTGACTGACCATTGTTCTCCTTCGGCTTAAAATAGACTGACCTTGCTGTGTCGCATGTGTGTCCTTGTAAGGGGTTTAGATACAGACGAGGTATTAATGGGTTGTCATTGGGTGCTGTATTGTCATCATCAACGATTTTAGAAATGTTTCTGTGGAGACTGTGGTGTTGTGGACGTACCCACAAACTCGGATTGTCATAGCGCCGCCACCTCATGGTGTTGCACGTGCCCATCCAGAAAAAAGTATTTAGTAATGTTCTGCATTTTCGTCATTTGAAACGTTCTTGTTTAAAAACGCAGCTGTATATCAAGTTTGAAGTGTCACGATTTTTTATTCAAAGGCCTTCAGCCCAGAGTACTTGTATAGTGTACACGTGTATGTTCTTGAGTAGACGTGCCAAGTATCAAAAACAATTCTACACTAAGTATAATTAAATTCACCGAATGTTTTCCGAGTAAATGCAGAATGTGAAAGTATCCGTTGAATCCGTTGTTTGAGGTCGTAGAACTACATGTCTTGTTGTGATAACACGCTCAGCAAAACTGTGTTGTGGGACACCCATGTTGCATGGTACCAGACACTACCCTACTACCTAGTGAGCGTTGTATCTGTCGTTCTTCCGATTGCCTACGTTCGACAAAGTTTTTAGTAAGCAGAAAACACCGAAGACGTGTTTACCGAAGCTATAATTCTATGTTAATTATGAAATTACAGGGGCTAGTTCCGCATGTAAGATAACATGGCTTGTTTATCCACCTGTCGCTTATTCGCAACCGTCATGTTCATGACAGACATTGGAAGACAGTTGACAGGAAAAAATACATTGACTCACAAAACACAGCCTGTCGATGCTTTACGCAAACATCCCGACCTCCTACTACAATGACCTGTTCCATTGAGTTCAATGGGGAAACTGGAACTGTTGTATCTCGAAGCACTGATACAAACAGCATTAATAACCTCCACTCCGAGATAAGAAAGTTTAGTGTTCTTTAAGCTATAGTAATGATAGTCTAGTTCTTTGGTGTGAAGTTTGTAGTGAAGACTGACATACTTGCATTCATCCGAAAACTGGCCACAAAGAGCGTCTGTTGGCGTGGACGGGATGGTCACTGCCGTATGTTCACGGCGGATTGGTTACTCAAGTCACTGGCCATATGTCTGTCTCTTCCAATTAGCTAGTCAAACGGCTACAAGTGGTCACCTTGGCGGGGGTCGGGCTTGATAAGGCCGGGCCAGTTCGGTCATCAGGCTGATAATAGAAACACACGTCCCTGGCATTGCCTCTCCGTCATAGAGCCAGGGTCAAACATTGTATGAAGGTTTATCCTCCTATAGGCCAGAACAAAATGAAAGTAAATTCATCTTATGTTTATATTTGATATTGCGTACCTCTACAAATGTACAAGCTCAAGCAATTTCTTTTACAATTTAAGAACGTGGTTGGCTACTCAGAGATGTATCGCAGCACACGAAAGATCTTAAAAAAAAATCTTCAAAAAAACACAAAAAAAAAAAAAAAAAAAAAAAACAAGAAAAAAAAGAGTTGACATAAGCCTTCATTGACAGTCACACTAGGGCAAGTACTTGTTATAATATTTCACTTCGTCTATGTACTTTCTCATAATTTCACTACATCCATGATGGCCTAGTCACCTGTTGTACTGTATCCGTCTCCATGATTACGTCGCACCACACCGATAGTTCCAAGTCATATCTTGTACTGTCACCCTCTTCTTGATGAAGGTACCACCTCTCTGATCCACCAAGTCTATGTTATATTTTGTCCTGTCATCCTCTTCACGATGAAGGTACCACCTCACTGATTCACCAAGTCTGCTATATTTTGTCCTGGCACCATCTTCATGATGGAGGTACCTCCTCACTTAATCACCAAGTCTATGTCATATCTTGTACTGGCATCCTCTTCATGATGAAGGTACCACCTCACTGATTCACCAAATCTATGTCATATCTTGTACTGTCACCCTCTTCATGATGAAGGTACCACTGCACTGATTTTCTATGTAGATTTAAGATGATCCACTCGAGAACATTTATTAGCATATATTGAGTATTATTGTGCTAATGTCATCATATCTATGATGATTACACAATTTCAGTGATTCACTAGGTTCATCTTATGTCTGGAGCTCGATGTATACCACGACATGTCTTTACAACATGCGCTTTTCACAAGCAACCTCTGATAATGACTTGTTACGTAAAGCTGAATGTGGCAATACATTAGACAACACGTGACCATGCCACGTAAAATATTCACTCCACACTCTGCCTCCTGTTCAGTGGAACCCTCCACCCCAATCTCATCCCCCCTACCCCCCGTCAGTCCCTGCACTCGTCTCCAGGAACTGGTTGACAGAAAGGAGGAAGACCCCCGCTGGTGCAATGATGACAACATTTGGTATACATTTGGAAGTGGCTGATTTAGTGCAATTTATGTCCATTTAATACTTGACGTCCTGGATGTGACATGTGTATTGACAGTACAACGTATAGTGAATAGAATAGAATAGAATAGAATAGAATAGAATAGAATAGAATAGAATAGAATAGAATAGAATAGAATAGAATAGAATAGAATAGAATAGAATAACACTTTTCATCATCTTGTGTTACATCAGCATAGCTACTTACATATCAGAGAAATACGAATTATAATTTTAATGTTATATAAATAAATGAATATGAGTATCTTCACATTTGTTTAAGAGAGAAATGATTCTTGGAATAAAATATACGAGGCCTCTGTTAGTTGTCATATCTGGAACGTCGTAGCGGCGGTCGAAGGGAAGGAGGTATTCCGAATCAGAGTAGTAAGTTGGGTCAGATATAATTTTGACAGCTGGATTCATGATGTTCCGCTCATGTATTTATGACAAACATTCAAATTTTAACCCATTATTTTACTTGCAGTGTTAACAGTTTTGTCTGTTTTAGATTTGAGTGAACTGAGAGAGACCCGTGCCAACAATGGAAAGAATGTTTTGAAATTGTCTAATTAGATAATACATAAAATGAATGAGATGAATTTGAATTTTATCCCGTGTTTATTGTGAAATTACTTACAGTGTAGATTTTACGTCCAGCCAGTCCTTTCATGTACTGACTGTAGATTAATTTGATGTTGCATGAATTTTCTGTGTACTGACTACTGGGAAGATAGTTAATTTCTTAACCTGGGTCCTTTGGAAGCTGATCAACTCTCCCATAATCAACCAAATATTTTGTTCGACAACAACCATGACACTTTGTATATACTAGCAATGCTAACCAGTAGAACTGGTCACCTTCAAGGTGAAAATGTGTCGATAGTCAGCACTAAGTTTGTGTGTACTAGCAAGACTAAGATGTTGAGAGAGCCAGCACAAACTACGTGTGTACTAGCAAGACTAAGATGTTGAGAGAGCCGGCACAAACTACATGTGTACTAGCAAGACTAAGATGTTGAGAGAGCCAGCACAAACTACATGTGTACTAGCAAGACTAAGATGTTGAGAGAGCCAACACAAACTACGTGTGTACTAGCAAGACTAAGATGTTAAGAGAGCCGGCACAAACTACATGTGTACTAGCAAGACTAAGATGTTGAGAGAGCCAGCACAAACTACGTGTGTACTAGCAAGACTAAGATGTTAAGAGAGCCAGCACAAACTACGTGTGTACTAGCAAGACTAAGATGTTAAGAGAGCCAGCACAAACTACATGTGTACTAGCAAGACTAAGATGTTAAGAGAGCCGGCACAAACTACATGTGTACTAGCAAGACTACGGTTTGGAGATAGTGATCCGAAACTGTGTGTGCACTAGCAAGACCAAGACGTTTAAAGTCAACACCATCTATGTGTACTAGCAAGGCTATGATGTTGACATAATCATCACTTACATTGGGTGTACCATCATGGCTGTGATGTTGAGAAAGTCAACGCTAACTTTGAGTGTACTAGCAAGGCTAAGATATCGAGATAGTTAGCACTAACTGTGCGTGTACTAGCAAGACTAAGATGTTGAGATAGCACTAACTATGAGTGTACTAGCAAGACTACAATGTTGAGATAGCACTAACTGTGAGTGCACTAGCAAGACTAAGATGTTGAGATAGCGCTGATTGTGTGTGTATTTGATGGGTAGATGGTGAGCAGTAACATGGTGTAAGACAATGAGATAGTCTCTTCATCTGTATGTCTACTAGCACGGCTAAAACGATGAGACAGCTTCAACTATTTGTGTCTGATCCGGCACAGAATGTGGCGAGAGTCAACTCGCTTCATTAGTTCGTCGTGTACCGTGTCACCCTCGCAGGGTAAGACCAACGCAGTCTTATCGCCAACACATTGTATCCGATTCTTGTATTGCTGGATGTGGTAGCATCATTATTGGAGCTCATGCTATGTACACTATATATTTAACTGCGTACCACATACTGTGGTACAAGCTGACTAGCTGGATCGTGTCACACAACGGAACATTGGCGTTGTTCATATATAGACATTCACAAGTGAACTGGGGCCCAAAGAGGGTGCATACCGATACAACATACAACTTTGTCAGCGAAGTTTTCAAAGTCTACAAGCACCAGACCGATTTATAAGCAATATAACTGCGCCATTAAGTGTACTGAACAGACCTCAAACACAATGTAGACACAGAGACGTATAGTTGGAGCGACTTCAAATAAGACATTACGTTAAAGCAATACTGTTTTATTCCAGACGAGGGGTTTTGTGCAGACCAACACAAACCTTTTCACAGGTTAAAAGCATTTAACATACAAACAATAGTGTTCTCGGTAGGACAGAGCCAAAAGATATTTTCGGCATTCGTTGGTTTCATACACGGATATCGATGCAAATTAGAGAAGGGTTACAACCACAGTGTAAACATAAGGTTAATTATGGATTTTGAAGTGCGATACGAGTTTGTTGTTAGTTTTCAGACGTAAGGTAAGATCTTTTGACAGCAATACGGGATCTAACGTAAAAACTTTGTGGAATCTGGATAACTTAACACAGTCAATTGCGTGATCAGTAGAAAATTGTGTCACCGAGCTTGTGACGAAATTTGTTACTACGCAAATATTTGTGACGTCATAGATATCTCTGCACACTTACGAGTTAAATTTCATGATTCATCGCAATTAAAATGGCATTTTTAAATATTATACAGTAAAACTCGTAGTGCATGGTAGGTAGGTTATCACATCCGTGCGTTTGGGGATGGTTAGTATCCTGCATTGGGAATAGACAAAGCATAGTGTGTGTGTGCGTGTGTGTGTGTGTGTGTGTTTGTGTGTACTAGTATTTTTATGAGCAAAAATCAATCAGAAGCAGCTGTCTTCGGCAGTGAGGGTTGTAGTTCTCCTCTAGCCACCCTGCAGGATCATATGACATGTCGTCAATAGTGCATCAATTAGCACCAAGGACATATCTAAGTCGTGTCTGATCGTCAGTGCGGTGTGGTCTGTCACAGACTGGCAATAAAAGACTAACATATATACACATGACAGAAGTATACTCTGGTGTCCAGAGACTGTCATATACCAAAGCATCCACCACAAACTATGATGGGTGGATGTTCCTAAGCATTTACTTGTTGGTCTATGCCACATTAGTCCCTTTTCATCAATTGCTAGTATTATGATGTTCCTTCCTTTGTTTATCTTAGTTTTTGCTCAAGGGAAATTTCGGGGATGTCA
The DNA here is from genome assembly GCF_037392515.1 of Haliotis asinina. Classification (NCBI taxonomy): domain Eukaryota; kingdom Metazoa; phylum Mollusca; class Gastropoda; order Lepetellida; family Haliotidae; genus Haliotis; species Haliotis asinina. The sequence goes on along the minus strand of NC_090281.1, from coordinate 21,422,262 downwards.
CTTTTTAAAATGTTTACTTAAAAGAGAAATATCTACATTTTACTGTTGCGCGCCTATCCAATGCTGCTGATATGCAGCGTTGAGTTTCTCACATTTCTGCTAAAGTAAGTACCTTTCGTTTTCCTAGCATGGTAAATGGTGCAAGTGTTGTCTGTTGTGCGCATTGAGCCATTATAGAGAAACTTGTCCTTTATCCACCCTTCTGTCCTTCATAATGTCTTGCATTGTATTCTAATTGATGGTGAAAATGTTACGTTAACTTAACTATTTTTTTAAGTTCTTTAAAACATACCAAATAATATCTTATGTGATATTATATATGATACAAATAGCCAGAGAGCTGAATGTTTATGAAGATATGTTGGATATCCTACCACTTGAATATATTCACGGTTTGAGTGAAGGAATGATTTTGATTGCTTGATTTTAAAATGTGAAGCATTTTGTTGAGGCCCTCAGAGTTTAGGAATCAGAATCACTGGAGTGCCAATACGATGACTTGTCCATTGTATCTCCGTTTCAAAGAACATAACTATGGACAGACTGAAACTTTGTGCAGATGATGATAGTTAGATGATAGTTAAATAGCTTTATTTTGTAAACTCTTACACCAGTAAGAATATTACTCTGAGAACATATGCCTCACCTTGAATGTGCGCCTGTCCGCTGTTTTACAGAAAATATTCTCTGTCCTGTTTGTCCACACAAGCACGCAAACATACGATAATGTACTTAAACTATTCCAAAAGGGAATTTGCTTAGAATGCAAATCCCTTAATAGAAGATCGTGTTTAGAAATCTTGGCCATCTAGTCTCCTCTCAATAATAGTTCAAATTCCTGCCGATTATCTCTGATCTCTGAGGCAGTGATTAATACGCCATGCTGTAGCGGTGACAGCCAGACACTGGGAGATATGTGGCCGTGTTCGGGAACCACTCACCAAAGTTCCGGGCCAAAGGAAAACAAGGATTTTGTCTCTAATATTATTGCCTACTTGGAGCAAGGTTGACATCCCGGGGGAGTCACCCTCGTGGCGGAGGTCTGCCTTGTTTTCCAAGGCTGATTATGGCCTGAAGTCCAGGTCATGTAGGTAGCCGTCGTCATTTCCCTTGGCTGGGAGTTGTTTTGCTTTAGACTTGGTTTATTCCAATAAATTCTATTTCACCAGTAAATGTTTCCCTTTCACCATGAATGAAGTCAATCGAAACTGAAATATTTTCAACAGCAAATGGTTATGTTAGTTGAGATCCTGCCCATTGAAGAGAACCTTAACGTCGTGGGTTAAATATGTTGATAATTGTACACAAGGCAAAGGTTTCAATTGTTTTTCATAAACGTTCTTGCATGAGTTCACAAGCAGCAGGATATCACACGTGACATGTGTCACAGCGAGGGTAGGACAAAATCTCACTCGGAAAAAATCTCATCGACATAAAATCACATAGAACAAAGAATAGGTATGTACACATATATTCTTCAGTGCATTCTCTCTCTCTCTCTGTGTGTGTGTGTGTGTGTGGAAGGAGTGATATATACATGTCAGTATATTCTGGAGATAAGGTAAGATAAGATAAGATATTTTATTGCATAGCATTCCATGAAGAAACAGTTAATTTTCTGTTAACTACAGACACGAACACAATAGGTACAAACATATAGAAACACGCACAGATAATCTTTATTATTACAATTTCACAAATCGTATTCGTATAATGACATGGAGGCAATATGGAGATTAATGAACAGAATTGTAAATATGTTTAGTTTTTTATCATAAAAGAAGTTTAATCACAGTCTATTTTCATGTGTTTTATTACAGGTTTGATACATGGACAGTTCAATATTTGACTAAGGCAACATTGGAAGCCTCAAATAATATTTCAGGGCGTTAAAACTGAATAACACCTCTAAAATCTGTGCTTAACCTCCTAAATGTTTGTACACATTTTAGACTGTTTGACTGATAAAGGGTTACAGTCATCATCTGGAATATTTCGTCAGGGAACATTTACTGTCTACATCACATGTGTTTATTGCGTATAAATTTGTTAATCCCAAATAACACCATGTTCAGGAATGTTGTATTAACCACGACAGTGATATTATTCTAGGTATTACCTAAACAACCTATATAATGAATCACAGTTACAAAATGTGTATAATAATGGCCAAGGACAATATTGAGATTTTCTATATTTGTTTTACATGTGGTAGCAGATTTTTTTCTATACTGTTTGGTTGAGTTTTTCTGTGGTTAAATTGCTCTATGGTAAGACTTTGAAATTTATTATTTTGCGATGAAAAGGAGTTAAATAAGGAGAGTCTTACTTTTGGATATTTGGTAGAAGACATGAAACAGTGCTCTTCACCCTCAAGGACTGAGCACTGACTACAGAGTCGGTCCCCCAAAGGTGTTGGCGGTCTTGTCCTACCTAGGTCGATTTGTCGCCTGTGACCACTCAGCCTTAGCTTTGTGAAGTGGACACGGCGTTGTTGTTTTTTCTATCTTGCAGTGCTCGAGGTATGGTTCAAATTTACTTTCTGATTTGAATTTTCTGTAAGTTCTACGTTTGTTCCTTGCATTTAAGGAATGTGGTTTATCGTGAACAGAGGAGTGGAACAGGTCTGTAACTGGAGGTCCTTCAGTACCCCCAGTGTGTCCTTCAGGGCATTCTGTATGTGTAGAATGAGTGATGTATGCATGTTTTTTTAATATTCTGTAGTGTATTGTGTGTGTAGATGGAGCGATATAGACATGTCTGTATATTAAGTTGTGAGTATGGAAGGTGTCATATACAGGTGTCTGTATACAGTGTTGAGTCCTATACCGTGGGTGTGGATCCAGGAGCACCTCCAGTTTCATCCTGATACGTATTGACACTTATATGTCCAGTCCCAGTTATTGATCAATTCAGGTTACTCTCCTTCCTGAATATTTGCAAGCATGTCGCTATGGCGAGTGCTATTTAACACCAAGTAGATGTATATAGAAGACATTCCCTGGGATCCACGCCTCACCAATACACGGCTCCTCTCCGGCATGGCTTACACTCCAACCAGTGTCATTATTTTCTCTTTTTCCAGATCAAATTGTCGATGTTTGTAAACGACTCCACGCAACATGTAGATGTGTGTTCGCGGAATAAGCACCAAAACAAACACAGATGGAAACATCATTAGAGGCTATTTAGAAACCGTTAGACGCAGTAATAGAGACATTAGCCCGTCGCCAAGAGGGCCAGGTCTGGATACGTATAGAAAGACTGCTATATTACTGTTTACGTGTACTTGCATTTTAGAAGTCTTTTTTCGTCTGGTATTTATCGTCTGTGTAAATCCCGTGTATAAATCATTAGCATTGCATCACCATCTCCATCAAACATAATCGCTTCCAGACGTGCCAGAAATATTGACAATTTCTCTGTGACGTCGTAGTTGTATGTCGTCAACACATGAACCAGTTTTAAAGCATGCTGTCACAACGCACTGGCTTGTTTGAAGACACTACGAAGCACTGACTGCTTTGAAGCATGTTGTCCGACGACCATTACGCACCGGCTACTTTGATGGATGTCACCACAACGCGCTGGCAACTTCGAAGTATGTTGTCACTACGAAGCATAGGCTGCTTTGAAGCATGCTATCCGGCAGCCATTACGCACTGACTACTTTAACGCATTTCACCACAACGCACTAGCTACTTGGAAGTATATTGTCACCGTGACGCACTGGCTACTTTGAAGAATGTTGTCACCAGGGAGCATAGGCTACTTCGAAGCATACTATCACCACAACGTAGTGACTAATTTGAAGCATGTTGTCAATATGACGCACTGGCTACGTTGAAGCATGTTGTCACCACGACGCACTGGCTACATTGAAGTGGGTCGTCATCATGACGCATTTGCTAAAACAACAGTGTCTGTTCGTTGTAAAGGTAGTTATATTATGCCCTACATGTATGTGTGGAACGAAATATTATAGTTGTGGAATATAATAGTTAATATAATTATAGTTATTATTGATGATGATGGTTGTGATGATGATGATGATGATGATGATGATGATGATGGCTGCGGACGTGAGGATGTAAAGGGTATCACGTGTAAACTAATTGCACGATGTATATTGGCGATACAGGTTGAAACTGCGAGTATGTTTGCTTGTCTGAGTTTTCTCGGCCTGAGAGGTCTCAATTTAAACATATCTTCCATGGCGAAAACAGCGTGCGCCTCGTCTGCATAAACACATGTCCAATACCTGCGCCTATCGCACGACGTATCGGGGAAATTAACGGATCTGTTTTTCATTAACTGTCTCAGCTTTCCCCACGCGTGGTGAGTACTTCCCGGGACGCGTGCAGGGCACCACTCTACTCCGGCCCTACTTCGCCCTGTTTATTTTACCTAAAGCCTTAAAAAGCGCTACCGCAAACACACATATCCATTAAGGCCTGTGTAAGGGAATATTGTTAAACCAACGTCGCTGTGTTTGTAGTGTAAATTATACCGATAACAAATTATCATTAAAGCCTTATTGTGTCAGTGAGGCGTACATCGGTGATAGTATCAAAAGATTGACTTCAAATGATTTTAGTTTACAGTCAACCACGTCTTTAAGATGTGGATCTTTAATTCAGTGGGAGAAAAGTTGTAAAGTGGAACATTTAAATGATATCCGCCTGAAATCTCTTTCCTGAATTTAAAGTGTTGACATTTTGACAGTTTGTGTTGCTGACGACTTGACTTAAATGTGATGTGCTGGTGTGTTTAGATCTTAGAAACCATGACCGAGTTTTGATGGCTGAGAACAGACTGAATTCATGGTTGCTGAGAAAGGGCATCACCAAAATGAGACATCTGTATTTATCATTACAAAATGTAGTGCCATGGGATCTTGCTACATTTCCACAAAGGCAACTAACCTGCAATAAAACGCCATGCTGTAATGAGGGAGTGAGTCTAGTGTTACGCCGCACTCTGCAATATTCCAGATATATGACGGCAGTCTGTAAATAATCGAGTCTGGACCAGACAATCCAGTGACCAACAGCATGAGCATCAATCTGCGCAATTGGGGAGCGATTACACGTGTGAACCAAGACAGCGCGTCTGACCACCTGATCCCTTGAGTCGCAAGGCCAATTCTGACCCGGACCTTAACGGGTCCATGATGTAATGAAGTCATGGGGATTGCACAATATCACAAAATGGCTATATCGTATCTTACATTTGTCGGGACCTTTTCTCAGATACACTTAAATCCAAAGTGTCTGTTACTCAACTGGTTTATCATGAAGACCATGAAACAAATATACCCAGTGCAGTCCATCCAAGTCTAGAATGCGTGTCAAGTCTAGATTACCCCAATTTCTGAAAATGGAGAAAGTCTATGGGCTCCTTTTTATTGTATTCATGATTTTCATTTAGAAACGTTTCTTTCCTGTGAAATATGTCAGTATATTGCACATTTCGCTCTTTACGTTACGACCTTGTCAGCGTGTTTCATTATATATTTTGACCATAAAGGAGACAGGTGTTCTCTGATGATGCAGTTCGATGTATCACTGCACCCCTGACGTGTATACTGGCTGCCAGGAAAATACGCCACTCAACCACCAACGGCTACAGGTTCACACAGAAATGTGGCGGAAAATGTGTTCCGACTCTGATCTTATGGGGTACTACGATGGGGAGGGTTTGTGGGTGGGAAACAGGGGGAGGTGTGGAGCATAGAGTGGGATATGAGGGTAGCTTTTTTGGAGCTGAGGGGTAAGGGTATCATGTTTGTGGTTGAGGGTAGATGCACGTCATCACGACGTAGTGACTACTTTGAAGTATGTCATCACGACTCATTGGTTAATTTGAAGTATGTTGTCATCACGACTCACTGGCTAATTTGAAGTATGCTGCCATTATGACTCACTGGCTAATGTGAAGTATGCTGTCATCATGACTCACTGGCTAATTTGAAGTATGCTGTCATCACGACTCACTGGCTAATTTGAAGTATGCTGTCATCATGACTCACTGGCTACATTGAAGTATGTTGTTACGACAACGCACTGGCTACCATCTGAAGTATGCCACAACGCACTGGCTACCATCTGAAGTATGCCACGACGCACTGGTCATATTGAATATGTTGTCCCCACGACGCACTGGTTCTATTGACATATGTTGCTCTGGCTGCCACTTGAATTATGTTGTCACCATGACGCGTTTCAAGTATGTTGTCACCACGACTCAAAAGCTACCCTCAAGTATTATCTGTCGATAAATATGGATAAGGCGGGTTCTCGTGTGCTGTCACTACATTTCTGCATCGTAAAGTCTTAAGTCCATTAGACACTAACCCACAGACGCTGTCAACATGGTCAAATTCGCCTTCCATTCCTACTGTCTACGAGATGGCCAGATGTCGGTCAATGTAGACTTGCAAAAGAAACAATAATTCAAATGACAAGTGCTTAATGGATCTGAATCAACAAGAACGCGTTGTCCCTATAAGAGACATTTGTGTCCGCACGTCTAGACGTTTCCCTTTGAAAGATAAAATTACTGTACATGCATGGGCAGAGCATTCAGTACAGCGCTTCGAAAGCAATACAATATGAGGATGACTTCAACAGTTGCCACTATGGAAAATGTTGATAAAGTGCATGAAATTATCGTCACGCCACACATGCATCTCCTGAGACAGTGAGAACATTCTTAGGACCTGGCCATGACACAGGTTTCGGCATGCATTTTTTGCTATAAGCCACGAGTATTAGTTCGCCGATTCAACGATTCAACAGTCTTTTACTGTACTTCTGGATTCCTTCTCTGTAAAACAGCCCACGTTCGTACCTGTACCTAACTAAAGGCATTCAAAACTTACATGTTTAAAATGTTTTGAGCGATGTTGCTGCCAAGACATTTTTAAGAAAGATTTTCATAAAACTATTTCATATATGTTGAACCATAGCTGAAGTAATATGTACGGAAATGTTTGTTCAAGTTTTCACTGGATGTGAAAGCATGATGGCTTACATCTTTGCTACATTCGGACGTGATCAGAAGATGATGTAGTGTATCCTTCACTGACACATTCGTAATACTGTTTCAAAATGTCCATTTGGACCACAATAAACTAACGTCTCAAACACAGACCTTCAAAAGTCTTACTGGATCTCGCGATTTTCAACAAATAGATAGCTGGCGATCTACACCTCTCAAACACAGATGCAACAAGTTAAAGTACAGCCGGCTTGCCCGCGTCGTTTGACTGTATGTCTTTATCTGTATCTATGATCTGCAGCTTGTCCTCATCATTAGGCTGTATTTCTTCACATATGATCTTTAGCGTGCCCTCGTCGTTTGACTGTCTGCCTTCACTTATGATCTTCTGCTTGCTCTCACCCTTAGACTATATGTCTTCACCTGTGATCATGATCTTCAGTCTGACTCAGACAGAATTTATTATCGCTATTAGTTACCCACATCGATAAAATTCAGATTCTTTGGACGATGAAAATGCTCTACCTGTGAGAAACTGTTACCCATTCGTATATCAAAACACAACGTGTCTGCCACAGCGAGCGTGTGTATGAAAGTTCCCTCTGAAACAATAGGAATTCCTAGCAATGTGTTGTGAGAGGCCCATGTGCACCATAGCCGTCCCGGCCATACGTCTGTCACTTCTACACATATGTTTCATTTGCTGCGGAATTAACTTGACAAATTGTGCATCTTCCGGACCCCAGATGTCAAAACATATTCACTGTTTGCTTTGCTTTTTCCAGCAATTTTTCATCTCCTATACAATACAGAAATTGTTCAGTGCTTGTTGTTTTAGCATGGAGTCTTTTATGCCCACAATAAAACGAAATTGTCTTGCTTGTGTTTTGCCAAGTAACAACACAATTTGTGCAAGTAGTCGTGCAGTGTAATAAGTTGATGTGCATGTATAATGATATGAAATATAGGGAAAACACATCCTAAACAGCAAATTAACTGTACGTAACTTATTATGATGAACTGTACAACAAAATAAATAATTTTAGATGAAATGTTCAATATAGGCTATGTCAACAAAGTAAATATAAATATGTACTCATGGAAACGAGTAGGGGACCATATGAAAGTATAAATGGTCTTTTATTCTTCTCCAGGTTTCTTCACAACTTTGTAATGCACTATAGGTGAAGTTTTGGAAAAGAATGAAAGAACACTTCTACTTTCATGTGTTTCCGTATTCGTTTATGCATGAGTATATATTTCAATATGAAATATACGTTAACGTAATGTCAAAAACAACAAAATCTCATGTGCGCATTTATAGGCAACCAATTCAAAATAACTACAGCACGCTACACACATTCTTCTATCAGCTGTCTTCAGCATAATAGTAAATAATAACAGTTGTCAAGTGACTCCATACTGGTCATGGATGTAGGTACCTTTGGTGATGCTGGATACATAATTTCATGATAGAAGCACTGTGCGAAATACCCACTGGACCTCTAGCCCGTGGCTAGTAAAAATCCATTTGGGCAAGTAAATCCCTACAGTCGCTGTCCAGACTGGCGTGTAGATTTTGATAGGGTCTTTTTTGTAAACAAACTTTCTTATAACTTGTTAAGTTATAATACACTTTTACGTCAAAATTATGGCCTGATAAAAACGTTCATCATATTAGCAGCTTAATGATGAAACCAGTATCATGCCGATAATATGTTATTCTCATCTATTTTTATAATGTTTTTCTTAGTTGCTGCATTCCAATTTCAGACTAGTTGATTATTTTGTGAGCTAGTAGCTTTCAGGCATAGCCAGCCCGACTGGTTAGCACAATTTGGAAACTATTTCGCACACTGTTTAGAAAGACTACACATTATAAGTGTATTCTTGTTATTCGCCTTGAAACCATTTTTCCTGATACACATATCCGCTTGACAGAGGAATTTACCAAATAATCTGCTTGGCAGCTGACATGTTCCCAAGAACTTTTTCACCGAATTCCCACCGTGCCAAAGGGGAATGTCTGAAGTTGTTCTTACCATGACACCCCGACTTCGTCGCCATGTCAGGACAGGCTCCAAACTTTTAAAGCAAACCGTCTTCATTCATGTTTGACAAACCCGAGATCTCACAGACTCTCACAGACAGTGACGTGTAGCGCTAGTGGTACTCGGACATTGCGTGTGTAAGTGATGAAGTACCTGACTTTATCGGAGAGAGACAGAACAGTTTATCGGCGTTATATATTTTCGATATGATATATTAACATGCAATACGAAATTAATGCCCGGGCGTTTATCATTTATACATGTGCGGATCTTCAGGACAGGCTAGGTACAGACTGCCCACTATTACGGACTTTCACTCACTATTACGGATCTTCAGGATAGGCTAGATCCAGACTGCCCATTATTGCGGATCTTCAGGTCAGACTGTCCACTATTACAAACCTTCACTCACTATTACGGATCTTCAGGATAGGCTAGATCCAGACTGCCCATTATTGCGGATCTTCAGGTCAGACTGTCCACTATTACGGACTTTCACTCACTATTACGGATCCTCAGGATAGACTAGATCCAGACTGCCCATTATTGCGGATCTTCAGGTCAGACTGCCTACTATTACGGACCTTCGCCCACTCTTACGAATTTTCAGATCAGGCGAGGTTCAGACTGCCTTCTATTGCGGACTATCACCCACTATTACGGATCTTCAGGACAGGCTAGGTTCAGACTGCTTGCTATTACGGACCTTCACCCCTTATCACTGGACCTAAAGGTCAGGCGAGGTCCAGACTGCCCACTATTACTGGACCTTAAGGTCAGGTGAGGTCCAGACTGCCCTCTATTACTCGACCTTAAGGTCAGGTGAGGTCCAGACTGCCCACTATTACTGGACCTTAAGGTCAGGCGAGATCCAGACTGCCCACTATTACTGGACCTTAAGGTCAGGCTAGGTCCAGACTGCCCACTATTATGGACCTTATTTCACTATTACGGACCTTCAAGTTGGGCAAGGTCCAGACTGCTTAGTATCATTGCAACAGGCTATCAGTCCTTTTACATTAACATAGTGTACAAGTGGGACACCAAGCATGTTTCAAATTCACTGAATCTTGTTTAGACAGAGAATATGAATATCCGTTATGTAGCCCCTACTCTGGAATATTAGAGTGTAAACAGTTGTGTCGCTCGCCAGATGATTGAAAGCAATTTCCATGCTCTCCGTGGGGCACGACCATCTTTCCAATCTCTTTTCCCGGCCCATTTCTGCCCCGCATTCAGACGGTGCACTTAATTAATAGTGTGCCAACAGTGCTTTTTAACACGCCCCTCGCGAGAAGTCTATTCCCTTAACGTCATAGCGACGCCGCAACGTCGGCTACAACGTACTCGCCGTGCCACGCAGCCATTTGAACGTCGCGATCGCCCGCGTAGCGAGTCTGTGTCAGCCACTCTGCACGTAAACGTTGTGGACGTGGACGACCCCGTAAGGGCACTACATCATCATTCTGCCTGTCTAGGTCGGGGCTGGATTTGGGGGGAGGACTGGGTTATAACAGACTGCATCATGTGCAGGTTCATATTGCTGGTAAACCCTTTACAAAAGTGTCTCTGCTACGTAAGTGGGGAGTTGTACTATTTGCTAATCCTGGGTCGTGGTCCTAACTCATGATCATATACGTATGTTATGTCAGCAGAATCTTGCCTTTAACCATCATTCATTCATTCATTCATTCATCATTCATTCATTCATTCATTCATTCATTCATTCATTCATTCATTCATTCCAGTTCCTTACCGTGTTGATACAGTTTGTCCTGTTATGTTCTACAGATTTTTAACTTACGATTCAAAGGAGTGCTTGTCTTGGTAGAATGTTTTCAATACCGTATTTCATGCCATCCTTTCAGTTGATACGGTCACGGTATACACGTTCTATATAGATCGTTGGGCATAACCTTTCATTCTGGTGGGACCCATTTTGCCAATTTTAGTGGTAGTATCTGATGATGTCAAATGATTTTTTTCCCTTTTTTTTCATACATAGTCATAAAAATCCCTGGATCGGCTTTAAGTTAAACAGACGTGTACCTGGTGTGTTTTGGATGTGATGTGTCCGTTTAAGGATGCCAAAAACGTTTGAACCATATGATCTGATGTCTACTGCAGTATCCATTTTTCTTTAACACTTGCCTTTTTCCAGCAAATTCCTTGAACTAAATGTCACGTAACCCTAACTATTTTACTTGACACAGCCAAGGAATCAACTTAGCCAACCCTTGGCTTTGTTATCATTTCCACAATAAAATGTTCCACAAAGAGTTCTTCATATATCAGACTTGTTTCTTTGGGAGGCTCGAGACCTCCTAATCACCTCTTGTAGATATTTGGGATGGTCATATAGCGCACATATCGCATAAAAGCATATGGTTTGAGAGATTTTGTGGACATTAAGATGTAGTGATGACACAAGGAGATCATTTCTTTACAAGTTAATTAAAAACGTAACTCAATACCCGACACTCCTGAAACAACGACGGAGCGGGGCAGATCAAGTTGTCATCATGATGTTCTCACGCAACACGCCATCTGTAGTGTGCTCCCCCTTCCTCCCGCACCCTCCCCCCTACTTCGCTGTACAACATGTGTACGTTGCTCTTCTATTTTCATCTACAAAGGGTTGCCATCTTGATGGACAATATGGTACTTTCCCTATCATTCCTTTTTGTTGGGCAACATGATACTTTCTGTATTTCTTGGCAACACAGCGCTCACTCTATCATTTTTATCTGTCAGAGCAACATAGTACTTGCTCCATTATTCCTTTCTGCAGGGCAGCATGATACGTTCACTGCACTGTCTCTATCATTCTTTTCTGTAGTTCAACATGTAGTTTTCTCTTTGATTCTTTTTTGCGTCGCAACTCGTTTTTTCTCTTTCATTTACTCTTTTAGTTGGGTAACATGGCACTGTCTTCATAATTCCTTTTAGCTGGGCAACGTGGTGCTTTCTACATAATTCCTTTTAGTTGGGCAACATGGTACTTTCTACATAATTCCTTTTAGTTGGGCAACGTGGTGCTTTCTACATAATTCCTTTTAGTTGGGCAACATGGTGCTCTCTAGACAATTCCTTTTAGTTGGGCAACGTGGTGCTTTCTACATAATTCCTTTTAGTTGGGCAACATGGTGCTCTCTAGACAATTCCTTTTAGTTGGGCAACATGGTACTTTCTACATAATTCCTTTTAGTTGGGCAACATGGTACTTCCTCTTAGGTTTGTTACAATAAATAGGGCCACAGCGGTGCTAACTTTCATGAAAACTGAACTATCATGTCATTCCATTATCTTTGCTGTCAAAGTATTTTAAACAAAACCGTACACCGACACACAGATACAAGCACGCACGTGCACACACAAACACACACACATACAAACAGACACACACACACGCACACACACAAACATACAAGCACGCACACACAGACACACGCACGGATATGCCTTTACCCCTGCCGCTGTACGTTATCATGCGGTTGTGTTGTTTAAGTCAATATTACACAATGTTTAAATAACAGCCCCGCTTGTCGGGGCCCCCTGCTGATGACGGCCACTGGTCAAGCATCCCTCAACCAGATGGACCAAGTGGTCAACGCTCCCCCTTCCCTCTCAAACTCTTACATATGGGAAATGCCACTTGTGCGTGCCTCGCATTACGAGCAATGATGTGGCATTCACATAAATAATAGCCTGTAAATCGCTAGCTTGTGTCAAAGATGCGCCGTACGAACTGTCAAACTGTTGACAACAGAATACACAAACTATACCACTCTTCATAAGCTTGTATTAAAGCTAACGATAGAGGGGAGGTGAGATTTATACCCATCACTGTAATGTGAAGACAGAGTGCACCACACTTCTTGCTGTCTGAATGAAAGTTGCATTGCACAACAAATGAAGACTAAACAAAGTGTGTGCATCTGATGAAGCCTGCAAACAGATGCCTCAAGATTAACTACAACCCTTCGTATGTGTGTTGACCGCGCTAAAGATAGATCCTTCTATCTCGCCCTGCCTTAATATATCACTGGTCACTAATGATGTTCCTTCTGAACTCACTGATGAAAGCTGGCCTCATCAGCACAGACTGTGCTGCTAGTAGTAGCTTCCTTGACTGTACCATAGCAGTTGGTAGCAAGTACTCCTCTTTCAAATGAAGCTGATCTACCTCATAGTGTTTCCATGTCATGATACTACATGTGATTTGTGAATTTGTTATAACTTACATTATTTGTGTGTGAAATGTATGTGTATATCTCTGTACCTACTATATTCATATTGGTAGTTAACAGAGTATTGCCACTCTTCTGTCATGGAACGCTATGCAATAAAGATCTTATCTTACCTACATCCACATAAAAGCCAGGAAGTAAATGTATAATACCTTGTATCAGAGAGTTCAGCAGACCAGATGTATTTACCGATGTTTGACTGGACAGCGACCCTATAGTTTAAGCCGATTTATTAGCTTCTGACCCGTAAAGATCCTGGTAAGAATTAAGTAACTCATGCTTGACGTAAGAGGCGATGGTCAGACATGCTAACACAGGTCACCGTATCCCAATTGTGTAGATCGATGCTCATGCTGTTGATCACTAGATTGTCTGGAGTGATTCGTTTATCTAAGACCAGCGTCATAAAGCTGAGTGAGGTGTAACACTAAACTCACTCACTCATACACATTCTCAATGATGCAAGGCAACTGATTCTATTATAAGTGGCAGTTAGCGTGCAGACCTTTCTGTAAAGTTTAATGTACCTGCAAACAAATGCAGGAAGAAACTGGATATGGGTGAGTGGGCATCACAACTGTCTGGGTTCTTTGCTGATTGTGTTATCAACCAAGCATGTAATGCGGGGGGGATATAGTCGACGCCTCGTCCGTCCGTCCGTCCGTAATCATTTTGCTTCCGGATCAGAACTGAAAAAACATTCGATATTTTTAGACCAAAATTGGTGGGTATAGCAATCTGAACCTGCCTTTTGCTATTTACAGATTTTTGGCATTTTATTTATATATGTATTTTTTTGTTTTTCCGTGGAACGTCTTAGTCTAATGGCGGGGCGGGCTTCGTTTCTGGAACTCAAAAACCGTTCAATACTTTTCTGCAGATGTTGGTAGATATATCAGTTAGAAGCTAAAATAGTGCCTTTTGCTATGTACAGGTTTTTGTGATTTATTATTTTCTCGGTTTCCAGGGAAACGTTTCGGACCTAATCTCAAAAGGGAGGAGTGAGCTTCATTTCCGGAGCACAACTCAAAACCTTCTTAATATCTGTCACCAAGACTCTGTAGATATGTGTGGCAGACCACATAGTGGTGCCTTTGCTATGTACAGGTTTTTGTGATTTATCTTTTTTGGGTTTTCCATGGAAACGATTCGGACCTAATCTCAAAAGGGAGGGATGAGCTTCGTTTCCGGGACACAACTCGAAACCTTCTTAATATCTGTCACCAAGACTCTGTAGATATGTGTGGCAGACCACATAGTGGTGCCTTTGCTATGTACAGGTTTTTGTGATTTATCCTTTTTGGGTTTTCCATGGAAACGATTCGGACCTAATCTCAAAAGGGAGGGATGAGCTTCGTTTCCGGGACACAACTCGAAACCTTCTTAATATCTGTCACCAAGACTCTGTAGACATGTGTGGCAGACCACATAGTGGTGCCTTTGCTATGTACAGGTTTTTGTGATTTATCCTTTTTGGGTTTTCCATGGAAACGATTCGGACCTAATCTCAAAACTCAAAAACTTCTTAATATCTATCAGCAAAACTTGGCAGATATATGAGGGAGACCCAAAAGTGGTGCCTTTTGCTATTTATAGGTTCTTGTGATTTATCATTTTCCTTATTTTCATGGAAATGATTCTCACTTTGTCTCAATAGGGAGAGATGGGCTTTCTTTTCTTCTCAAAAACCATTTGATATCTTTCAGTAGATCTTGGTATATATATGAAACATATGTTGAAGTGGTGTGTTTTGCTATTTACAGATTTTTGTCATTTGTATTTTTCTTGGTTTCCAAGGAAGAGATTCATACTTTGTCTCAAAAGGGAGGGATGGGCTGTGTATCCGCAGCACAACTCCAAAACTTCATAATATCTTTCAGTAGATCTTGGTATATATATGAGACAGCTCTTGTAGTGCCTTTTGCTCTTTACAGATACATGGCATGTATATTATTCATGATTTCAAACTTAATCTGAAACAAACAAGTAACTGTCAGATGATTTGTCCTTTCAAATATGTTAGGAGGGGGAGGGGATATGTCATCTTCTGATGACTCAACAAATGGCGCTTCTTTAATTCCAAGTTTAGCATTTATACATGGGTAACTTTTCACAAAGATGTTCATTGATATCAAATGGGAAAGAGAAAGAATTATATCTGAACTGATAACTTTTGATGTCAGTTCTTCACACTCCCAACTGTTCATATAAATCTAATACTACTTGCGAAGCTTTAAAACGTCCGTGTTTCAATAAGTAATAGGTTCTGAATAGTGTTTTTAAGGTTGTCCTGAAAGGGAAAGAAGCATTTCTGGTAAACCTGACACAGTCTGGAGCCAGCAACATACATTTCCTCTGTACTTTGTAGAGGATACCAGAATGGTGATAAATCATTTCAGTTACCGAACTGGTCATAAACTGAGCACTTACGGGACAGAATGAACGTGTCATTAATAACAGAAGGAGCAGGCTAGCGATACCTGCTTTGATAAACATACGCGGTAATGTTTATAGGACAAGTGTTTCTCTCACGTCGGAAGTGAGGAGAAAAAGTGAAGTTACAGCGACACTATCACATTGATTTATATAGGTCACACGTAATGATGCATAGTCCACTCCTAAACCTTCATGCAAACTTGCAGTTTCCTCCGAGGGAGAAAAAAGGTTAAAAACTATCTGCTTGACGGATGAAAAAGTCTTGAAATCTATTAGACTTTTTCAGCCACGCAGGATCTTCTGATCTCATGTCCGTCAATATATGGCGACAGTACCAACAAGCACAGAAGAGACATACAGACTGTTAGCTGACATTATTACTCAGAGTATGACGGTAACTGACATTATTACTCAGAGCGTTATGGTAACTGATATTATTCCACGGGGCATTGTGGTAAATGACATTACTAGTCAGAGCGTGATGGTAACTTACATTATTACTTAGAGCGTGATGGTAACTGATATTATTCGACGGGGCATTATGGTAACTGACATTATTACTCAGAGCGTGATGGTAACTGATATTATTACTCAGAGCGTGATGGTAACTGATATTATTACTCAGAGCGTGATGGTAACTGATATTAGTACTCGGAGCGTGATGGTAACTGACATTATTACTCAGAGCGTGATGGTAACTGACATTATTACTCAGAGCGTGATGGTAACTGATATTAGTACTCGGAGCGTGATGGTAACTGACATTATTACTCAGAGCGTGATGGTAACTGACAGTATTACTCAGAGCGTGATGGTAACTGATATTAGTACTCGGAGCGTGATGGTAACTGACATTATTACTCAGAGCGTGATGGTAACTGATATTAGTACTCAGAGCGTGATGGTAACTTACATTTTTACACAGGGCATTATGGTAACTGGCATTATTACTCAGAGCGTTATGGTAACTTACATTTTTACACAGGGCATTATGGTAACTGACATTATTACTCAGATCCCGGTGGTAACTGACATTATTACTCAGATCCCGGTGGTACCTTACATTTTTATTCAGAACCTGGTGCCTACTGTTAATATTACTCAGAGCCTCGTGCCGACTGACATTATTAGTCAGAATTCGGAGCTAACTGGCATTATTTCTCAGAAGATGATGCCAGCTGACATTATTTATTAAGAGTGCGTGATGCTAACTGACACAATTACCCAGGGCCTAATGTTAACTGACATTATTACTCAGAGCATGATGCCAACTGACGTCGGTACTTATAGCGTGATTCTGACTGACATTTATCAACTGTCTGTGATATTCTGACTGGGAGTTGAGCACATGACAGCCTTCCCCTAGTCTGTCATACAGACTCTGAAGCAAATATATCCAACAATTGTGTCATCTAGAAAATGTGGCATGTCTAGATTCCCCTAGCTTCTGAAAATGAAGGTCTCCGGTCTTCTTTTCATTATATTATATTTTTACTATGAACTTTTTTCATTAAAATATGTTCATTTCAGAGACTAGTTGTTAGTATAACTGTGCCGTAAGCCTATGGACGTATTATAATTTTGTCTTTTAAGAGGCAAGTCTGCATGTGGACACTACAGTCTAAGGTCGCCAGTGTGTTAGAGGGATACATATATTTTTAAGAAATTATCAATTATATATTAATTATTACATTATATACTTGTGCAAATGTAAGGTACATGACATCTCATGGCGAAATTTATTGAGGCAAATATGCTTCTTGATCGGCCTCCAGCCGCCAAGGCGCAGCACAGGGCCTAACATTACTGTGTTAGGGATATTACGAGCTATCGGCTCGTATTCTAACAGACATGTCGTAAAGTCTTCCCTTTGTAAACCTGAATAGTGACTCCCTCAGATCCCTTGTTGACTTCTCTCTGTAAAAATTCTGGTCCAGATGGTGGTCATATATTTCTGCCAACTAATTACGCTGCTTTTGAAATGAGACTTGTTGGGTGATAAGCCTCGGAATTTGTGGGTAAGGGGAGGGCGTAATCTCAGTGATTTAAATGTGCTATCGTACAGTGGAGCTTCACCGCTGGAAAGGCGAGTTTATGACGATTGAAATTTATTCACTCTTTGAGAAGAAGCAATTCAGAAATTCCAAACCACTTTCTGCGGTAAATGCGATCATATTCGAAGAGGCAAGTTACATCAACAGTGCAGTCACATTGCCAGCCGTTTGAGAGTGAGGTATGATGAGGACATCTTGTTGTATAGCATGTCGCGAGTAACATAGCGTTCCCGCCGTCCCCGTGCACCAGGCAAGATGCAGACGTCTGCTGTGTTGGAGAGGGCTGAGCAGAGACTGTGGAATAATTTGAGTCACGGGTTGGCACTCTGTCATGGCTGCCGCTAGAGACCGATAGCTTTCACTAGAGACTATCTTCATCTAATCGCGCCCATGCCAGACGTCAAACTACGTCGGCTCGTATAGTCGAAGATGCCACGACTTTTTTTAGTCTTCTAATTGTCAGTCAGTCCTGGTCTTATCTCTCAAACAAATTCGTTGTTCGCACATCGCATCAAGATGGAAACAATAAGATTGATATTACCTCTTCAGGAACTCCACCACTGCAATGGCAGTGGTGATAAACGGCGGGGTAATTTTGTCACGTACTACAGAGGTGATAAGGCTCTTCATATTCCACTAGATTAATTAGTGCTCGCCCCCAGGTCGAGAGTTAAACAAATGATAAGATCCCGGACAAGTTGTATCGGCCCCGTCTACATTTGTCAACCTCGTGTTTGCTCTGGCCGAGTAGCGGAGTGGATGTGCTGTATCTTGGTCTGGATAAAGAGGCGATATTTAAATGCTTCCATTACTGATGGGGTCATGCAAGTGTGTATGAAGCGGCCAGTAGGAGTAGTGTCTGTTCCATTTGTCCCATCTGCATAACCTGCATATCCCTAATCACACACCAGGGTATGCCACCATCAGGGTATCCCCTTATTTTGGTATGCCCCCTTCAGGGTATTCCCCCATCAGGGTATGCCTCCGTCAGGGCATGCCCCCATTTGGGTATGCTTCCATCTGTGTATGCCTCCATCAGGGTATGCATCCGTCAGGGTATGTCCCCATCTGCGTATCCCCCAAACTGTCTATGCCCTCAACTGGGAAAGCCCCCATCTGCGTATGCCTCCATCAGGTTATACCTCCATTTAGGCATGCCCCAATCAGGGTATGCCCCCATCTGGGTATGCTCCGATCTGTGCATGCCTCCATCAGGGTATGCCTCTATCAGGGTATGCCTCCATCAGGGTATGTCCCCATGTGCGTATCCCCCAAACTGTCTATGCCCCCAACTGGGAGAGCCCCCAACTGGGAAATCCCCCATCTGCGTATGCCTCCATCTGGGTATACCTCCATTTAGACATGTCCCAATCAGGGTATGCCCCCATCAGTGTATGCTCCTATCTGTGCATGCCTCCATCCGGGTATGCCTCGATCAGGGTATGCATCCATCTGTGCATGCCCCCATCTGTGTATGTTCCCATCTGGGAAAGCCCCCATCTGTGTATGCCCTAATCAGGATATGCACCATCTGTACATGCCCCCATCTGTGTATGTTCCCATCTGGGAAAGCCCCCATCTGTGTATGCCCTAATCAGGGTATGCACCATCTGTACATGCCCCCATTAGGGTATGCCTCCATCAGGATTTGCCTTCATCTGTGTATGCCCCACTTGTGTATGCCCCACCTGTGTATGCCCCATCTGTGTATGCCCCATCTGTGTATGCCCCATTTGTGTATGCCTCATCTGTGTATGCCCCATCTGTGTATGCCCCGTCTGTGTATGCCTCGTCTGTGTATGTCCCATCTGTGTATGCCCCATCTGTGTATGCCCCACCTGTGTATGTCCCATCTGTGTATGCCCCATCTGTGTATGTCCCACCTGTGTATACCCCATCTGTGTATGCCCCATCTGTGTATGTCCCATCTGTGTATGCCCCATCTGTGTATGCCCCATCTGTGTATGTCCCATCTGTGTATGGCCCATCTGTGTATGGCCCATCTGTGTATGCCCCACCTGTGTATGCCCCACCTGTGTATGTCCCATCTGTGTATGTCCCATCTGTGTATGCCCCATCTGTGTATGTCCCATCTGTGTATGCCCCATCTGTGTATGTCCCATCTGTGTATGCCCCATCTGTGTATGTCCCATCTGTGTATGTCCCATCCGCGTATGTGTATGTCCCATCTGTGTATGCCCCATCTGTGTATGTGTATGTCCCATCTGTGTATGTCCCATCTGTGTATGTCCCATCTGTGTATGTGTATGTCCCATCTGTGTATGCCCCATCTGTGTATGTCCCATCTGTGTATGCCCCATCTGTGTATGTCCCATCTGTGTATGCCCCATCTGTGTATGTCCCATCTGTGTATGCCCCATCTGTGTATGTGTATGTCCCATCTGTGTATGTCCCATCTGTGTATGCCCCATCTGTGTATGTGTATGTCCCATCTGTGTATGCCCCATCTGTGTATGTCCCATCTGTGTATGTCCCATCTGTGTATGTCCCATCTGTGTATGTGTATGTCCCATCTGTGTATGTCCCATCCGCGTATGTGTATGTCCCATCTGTGTATGTCCCATCTGTGTATGCCCCATCTGTGTATACCCCACCTGTGTATGTCCCATCTGTGTATGTCCCATCTGTGTATGTCCCATCTGTGTATGCCCCATCTGTGTATGTCCCATCTGTGTATGCCCCATCTGTGTATGTCCCATCTGTGTATGTCCCATCTGTGTATGCCTCATCTGTGTATGTCCCATCTGTGTATGCCCCATCTGTGTATGTCCCATCTGTGTATGCCCCACCTGTGTATGCCCCATCTGTGTATGCCCCATCTGTGTATGCCCCATCTGTGTATGCCCCATCTGTGTATGCCTCATCTGTGTATGCCCCATCTGTGTATGCCCCATCTGTGTATGCCTCGTCTGTGTATGTCCCATCTGTGTATGCCCCATCTGTGTATGTCCCATCTGTGTATGCCTCCATCATGGTTTGCCTCTAACTATGTATATCTCGCTGACTTGTTTGAAACACGCCATCGTATCCCACTGGCATAGAGCGATGCTCATGCTGGCCTAGACTCCATTATTTATAGATCTTCGCCATGAAGCTGGAATACTGCTGTGTGCGGCGTAAAACTAAACTCACTCACCTGTTGTTGGTGTATAACGTTTAGTGATTAAATCACCGTCAGACAATCATCCAATGTTGGTGTATAATCTCCAGTGTTGAACCATCCTGGTCTTAGGTGAACCAAGAATTCTGCCTCCGCTGGGATGATGTTGCGACAGGTGGTAGTCAGCAGTGATGTCGATTCATTCGGTAATTACTCTGATGTGGTGATTTGCTACACAAAAAACATACTCGTCTGTATCGCTATTGTTAAGGTGTTACCATAAGTTCAAATGAATACACATGTTTGTTGAAACACAGGCATATAGTCCTGAAACACCAGTGGCCACGTAAACGTATGCAGTGATTATGTAAGTGAAATTGAACGATTAGCAATGATGCCACTTGGTCTACGTGCTGACCCCGTCTTGTACGAAATGGCGTGTTTTCTAAACATTTGGGGACTTTAGAACCAGGGATGAGTGATGGCGCGACCTCAAATACTAAACAACGCGGCCAATTAAGCCTCAGCTTCCGCCAGAGCCATCAGCGGCTCTGACAACGACGCGATAAGCCGCGTCTGCTCTCCACGATCAGCAGTGCAGGGGACAACGTATCGGCATCTTCTGTGAAAGAAGTTTGCATTATACTTCCAGGAGCACGTTTCCATTTCATGCCAGAAGTTTGCTAAAGTTCGGCTTCACAATGCAACAAAGACTGATGCCCAATTAATACCTGTAGGTGTTCAGATATGTCTCGTATATAAGCTCGTGACTATGCCAGTTCAGTGGAAGTGGAATCAATTCAGGGTGTATTTCTATAATACACCGAGCTAAGTCCACGCTTGTGGATACCGAAAAGGTCTTATTGCAAATGTCAGTAAGCGTCTCGTGTTTTCTTTCTTAGTTCTCACCTCCCCTTTGAGATATCATTTTTTTCACTCTTCAAAGCAACTGAATTTTCCCAGATTGCTGAATGAATGTATGTCTCAATCCCAGCGAGCGCCAGTATGTCCACAGCTTCAATTGGCCCGGAAAGGGAGGCATTCACAACATAAAGGAGATGTGCACTCGTCACAAAGTTTTAGTTACAATCTTCTTTACAAGGAGATATATAAACTCTATCATTATAGGTCACCTAGAGGAGCTTCACCAGTTGGAAATGTGACTAAACTTAGAGGTGACAACTTCAACAATAAAATGTGACGCCACATAGAGGTGACAGCTTCATCAGTAAAGTGAGACACCACATGGACATGACAGCTTCATCAGTAAAGCGTGACACCTCGTAGAGGTGACAACTCATCAGTACAGTGAGACGCCATATGGCGTTACCAACTTCATCAGTAACGTGAGACACCACATGGCGGTGACAGCTTCATCAGTAAAGTGAGACACCACATGGACATGACAGCTTCATCAGTAAAGCGTGACACCTCGTAGAGGTGACAACTCATCAGTACAGTGAGACGCCATATGGCGTTACCAACTTCATCAGTAACGTGAGACACCACATGGCGGTGACAACTTATATATATATACATACATACACACACATCTAATTATATACACATACACACACGCATATATGCATGCATGCATACATACATACATACATACATACATACATACATACATACATACATACATACATACATACATACATACATACATGCATGCATGCATGCATGCATGCATGCATACATACGTACATACATACATATGCGTGTGTGTATAAGCATATATGTATATATATATATATGTGTGTGTGTGTGTATGTGTGTAAGCATATGTATATGTGTGCGTGCGTATATATATGTGTGTGTGTGTCTGTACAAGAGCAACGAGTTAAAGATGAGGTAGTCTGTCATCCCCGTTCCGTGTTTGAGGAGATATCTGAGTGATATCTGTTTGTGTCGTGGTCATATATTCCTCTTGAGATTTAGAAAATCCACCAATCTGAAACCAAGTAATGCTATATACAAATGTCGTGTAGGAAACTTTTCTTCACGTTTTACAAGTAGGAAACAAGAGATCCATAGTCTAGAAGTGGAGGTGTGTGCTGCAGAGGCTGGACGATGAGCCAGCAACCATCTTTCCAGATTCTCCTCACTTCACACAGAATAAATAATTTACTTACTATCGTATTGATCAATACAAGCAAGGGACTAAAGCATGCTCAGAAATGCTTTTTAATGTAATCTGAGAGTAGATTTCCTGTGTTAGCAAGTCGTATGTCCGCTCGGATCGCGATGGCCGCTGGGAGAGTGCCAGATAACATCGCAAATACTGCCGTCAGGGTTTTGTCATAAATCTTTTAAAAAGGTATGTCAAAAATCTGGATTGGCCGTAATTCATCGTAGTCTGTCTAATGCAAGTACACAGTTTGTATAAAACATCAATCCCCTTGCCATGCTCCTTGATGAAAACAGATCTTACTGCCGGTGAAGAGCTTGGCATTTGGAAATACACATCAAAGAGAGTTGGGCATTAATTACACCTCTTGAGTGTACTCAGTTTTGCTTGTTGATGTCATTTAGGCCTCTGCTAAGCTAGAGTCAATGGGAGGGAACCCACTGAGAGCATCATTATGGTTGGAGAAGGGGGGGCCTAAAATAAAGAAAGACACTGGAATGATTGATGTTTAATGAATAAGTTACTTTGTCCGTACACGGGTCTAGAGGCTTGAGATACATACTTCCGTCGATCTTGAAACATGCACTGTGATATCAGTCGACTGACTCGGACAGGGTGAGACCAAGCACACGAAACCGCCCTGAAGGTGTAGTGAGATGAATCTCATTACATTCAAGACGTCCTCATGGCGGAGAGAATTCAAGCCTATCGCTTTCATGATGTCCTCATGACTTAGAGAGAGATGAATCTCACCACATTGAAGACGTCCTCGTGGCTGAGAGAGAAATGAAGTATGTTCTCACGGCGGAGAGAATCTAATCTCAACACATTCAAGATGTCCTCATAGCTAAGAGAGAAATGAATCCCAACACATTCGAGATATCCTCACGGCGAAGAGAGATGAATCCCAACACATTCATGATGTCCTCGCAGCCTAGAGGGAGACAAATCTCTATGCATTGACGAAGTTCTCGTGGCTTTGAGAGAGAGATGGATCTAACCAACCTATCAACAAATCGACTGCCTGATTATATTTCGTTACATGTATTCGTTTTTCGGATAAAGAATAGCGTATTAGCAACATGTTCGTTATTCACTCTATACCCATCAGATCTATCAAATAAAGGATAGGCTATATTTCTACAACTGTTTAGTTTTTCTCTACTTTCCAATAAAAAAGACTTACTAGCAACGGGTTTGTGGTTATTCAGACTTGGAATTATAAGCATTAGATTCCAAAAATCCCCGCGGATTTTGTTTCGTTAGTCGTATGTCTAATAAAAAGATATGCTGTAAAATTCATGAAATAACAGGCAGCAGGTTCGTTTTACTAGCTAATTAGTTAATTAGCACTTATGAATAATGAAAAGCTAACCAACACTGACTTCAATATTCAGCTTATGTCCGTCAGTTCTATCACATATATGATAACAAATATAACATACCATATCTCCAGCGGCTTTGTGTTCGCAAAAAAGCATTTTAGTAACGTGATTCTAAAGGCTGTGTAATAAAACACGACCGTAATATAAGTTTCACTAAGATGAGCCATAGACGTCAGCTTCATCCTGTAGGTGTAGCATTGTTCAAATTCACTTCTTTTGAATTACGAAAACCTTGGCTACACGTTTTCATTCACTCTCACACTCTGACAATTGATCTAGGGTGTTTTAAGCAGCTGTTTAGTTATAATGCTCCAAGATTAGTCGTCAAAGGACACACATTTGTGAGTGAGTGAGTGAGTTTAGTTTTACGCCGCTTTTAGCAATATTCCAGCAATATCACGGTGGGGGACACCAGAAAATGGGATTCACACATTGTACCCATGTGTGGAATCGAACGCGGGTCTTTGGCGTGACGAGCGAACGCTTTAACCACTAGGCTTCCCCACCGCCCCACACCTTTGTATAGATATGGTAAGTGACAATGATTATATGTTGAAGCCTAGTTTATATGTGTAATACTGCACTATTTGTTAAAAAGATCAGCCTTATAAACGTTGTAATTCATTCCCTTATTCGATCTACTTTAATACAGCAAATCACGAATGACAATAACTATAACAAGCTGACTCAATTTACATGGATCACTGATAGTATATACCAAACACCGTTATAAATATCAACTAACTTCACGTGCTGAAAGTGTTGGCCTTGGTCAGCTGGCTAAACAATTAAATGTGTCATTTGAATGACTTACTATGGTTACATACAGGTTTGATGAACAAATCTGCTGCTCGCATGTTCCCGTTATCAGAGAACAAAAATAATAAAAGCAATCGGAAATACTGTATCTTATATTTGCCGCCCAAAGTCTGAATAACTGATCCGGTGCTATATAGTTGTTGGGATATAGATTATTCCATATTTCACAGAAGGGATGGGATTAAAGTGGATAACAAACCTGCAGCCAGCACGTTATTCGTTATTCGAAGAAAGAAACAGGAACCCACTCCTAGCTTCAGATTGCTCACCAAGCTCTAATAACGAACTCTGAAATGAATCACGGCCCATCGAAACAGGATTAATTTCCTTTTGCTAAGTAGCCATGCCAAATATTCACATTAAATCTCGTTTCAACACCAACAGTATATAATTACTTAAGATAGCATGGGGAAGGGCGGATTCGGAATATTGCACGTCGGTTGGGGGCAGACGTCCATGGACATTTTACGGTCGCATCAGCGTTTCAATGTTTGCCAGGATTTCACACCCTGCACGTTGATATTGTGGTGGATCTGTGTCACACCGTTGGCTGTAGATTGTGTGTAGATCTGTATTTCACCGACTGGAGTAATTACTAGGGGCGTTTATTGCAGAGACTTTTCATATTGCGATATATTGCGATGCGAAAGCACATATTGCGATATGTATGGCAATATAATGTCGGAGTTTTTGTTTTTTTGAAAAAAACAACAACAGCAACAAATAATATTAAAAAGATGAAATAAAAAAACCTAAAATCTGCTTGTAATCGAGCTAATGCATGATTTGTAAAACAAAACACAACAAAATTAATATACTTGGTTAAATTGAATGAAACTTTTAATTATGACAAAATATAAAAGTGAAGAATATTTAGCACAAATGAAACAAACAAACAAACAAAAACAACTTAAAAGACGAAAATAGCCGAAGATGTCCGAGTGTTACGGAATTTTCCGAATTCATTTTAAAATACCAGTTTTTGATCAGGGTAAGGGAATGCGTGTCGTTTTCATGTCTGAACCGGTAAACACAGGTCAAACAGTTTCATTGCGCATCCTAGTAACTAGTGAGGTGGATCTGTTCCATATAGATTCACACGTCGTTTAGAAATATGTATTTGTATGCCATGTACAGTTGCGTTAACTCACTCTGTATTAAGTGTGTGCAAGGTTTACATCCCTGTTCCTGTGGAGTCATGTAGTGGTCATATGATCGCTTCGCCGAGTGATTTAGGTCCATAGCTGCAGTTTTTTGTAAGAACATTTTATTTATTTATTTACAGCTGATAACGATGATGACAAGAAGGATGACGGTGACGGCAAACGACGACGGAAACAGCGGCGTAACCGAACAACGTTCAACAGCACCCAGCTTGCGGCGCTTGAGCGTGTATTTGAAAGGACACACTACCCAGATGCCTTTGTTCGAGAGGAGCTGGCCAGGCGGGTTAACTTGAGCGAAGCGAGAGTTCAGGCAAGTTATCTATACGTGCTGCATTTAATATGCTCCTCACCTGTACTAATGGTAGCAGACCGCCACGGCAAAACACTGGCTCTAAAAGGTGTAATGGGTGTGAGTTAGGTTTTACGCTGCTTTTATCAATATACCAGCAATATTACGGCGGGGAACTTCAGAAATGGGTTCACACATTGTACCCATGTGGGGAATAGAACCCGGGTCTTCGGCGTGGCAAACGAACGTCTTAACCACTAGGCTACCCTACTGCCTCTAGGTGGAAATGAATGTATGTGTTGATAAAAGTTATCATATTAATAAGTTATAAGGTCCAAATCCATATTTTATTAATTTTCATATCCTCGTACGTATGCAAGGTTGTGAGTGTTTACAGTGTATTCTTCTTGGCCGTAGTTTTAATCACGTACATGTTTATTTCAGGTGTGGTTTCAGAATCGACGAGCCAAATTTAGAAGAAACGAACGCAATTTGATGGCTCAGAGACAAAGCATATATGGCCGAAGTCCTGAAAACACTCCCATAGAACAACCCATCACCCCGCGGCCGTCCCCCATGAACTCCGATTACCTGTCCTGGCCTACACCTCCTAGTTACAGCCCAGTTACCACCTCCTCAAGTTGTGCACTGGCAAATCATTCTTACTCCCCACCGCCAAACGTGGGATCCAGTATAGCGTGTTTACGCCTCAAAGCACAAGAATACAATACCATGCATCACTCTCCCTACGGGCACCAGATGTCGCAGTGAGACAGGTACCCCTAGTAATCTAATACACTTCGGACATGTCGTCACTTCATACGCACATTCAAAATGGCGGAACAGTGAGTTGCTCAACACGGGACAGTGAGATCCTACTGCAAGGAGGCCACACAACTATTGGTGCTATTCGATTCGTGAACAATGTGTATGTGCTTGTGACTTTTGTTATCACAGGCCTCACTCATGTGGTAGCTCGAAAAACACATGTTGAATATTTTTGTTAATGGTGCTATCTAAAACGTTGTTGCCTCACAGGAACTGTCTGAGCTATGCTTGGTGTCATCCAGGTTTCAGCACCAGGTGCTAGGTAGGATCTTGTAGATATTGTCACTTCACGTCGCTGTATGTGTTCTACACATTCATCATCCGTCCAAACCTGCCTTCAAGCCGGGTACACCGGAACCCCTGGACTGTCCGTACATTCATGTCCACGCCAGGCAGCTATCAGATATCGGTGCCTTACCTTGCTGGTCAGTAACAGGTGCTCCATACAGGCTCTAGGTACTCAGTATACAACCTTCTATGAAGTCTGGAGTGTGCATCCCTGGAGGAAGCCAGCCTGGACGTGCAGCATCATTGCACCATCAATGACCCCCTGTCAACTGTCCATCAATGACCGTCCATCAATGATCCATCAATGACCCTCTATCAATGGTCCATCAATGGATCTTATTGACATCTCATGTTGATGGCCAATGTGTGTTCATATATGGAATATATGTCATGCCAGTTTATGCCATCCAAGTCAACCAGCTTCATGTTAATTATATACTATTGTCATCTTTATGCATGAATATTTAAATGTTTGTTTTGATTGTATTTTGAGAGATGTGTTATTTTTCCACAAATTATGGCTCTTTAGCCAGGTCTACAACCTCCGAAACGAAAGTTTGAAGTATAAACGAAAGAGGCATTTCGTTGTTAACCTCGCTATTGCAATCTTAATATGTCGTTTGCAATTGCCCATGGTTCGGTAAATTTGGGATTGGATGGGACTGTGGGTAAAGGGACTGTAACGTCGTAATAAATTTATATTGTAGCAAGTCTGTAATGTATCTCACACTACCTGAAAACGAAACGACCCTACTGACTACCAATGGGCATGTCAGTGTCACCTGGATGCTGTCTGTATTGGGTAATGTTGGACACAAGTTTGTTTATTTACGTCTTGTCGAGATGCCAAGACAATACGATTAGCCTTTGTCGTGTCGAATCAAAAACCGATGCTCATCTGGGTTCACTTCTCACATACATAAGACGTGTTATGGTGTAATTGATTAATCGCCTTTGTTACTTCGTCATATGAATTATGAGTGATCATAATTTCCTTTCTTCTAGGTTAACTAGAATTAACCAAAACGAGCCATTTAGTCTTGCACAATTACTTGCTTCCTTATCTCGTCGATTGTCTGTGTCACTTTCTCATTAGAGATCATGAAGACTGATGTCTAGTCCCTGAATATATAGGTGAGCTAGTAGGGTAAGTAATGTGGTTCAGCTACTCCGAGACAGACTAGAGGTCCTGATATTATCTTCTTTATGAAAAAGAACTGTTTCAGTAACAGTCGGATCTCCTGGTTAGAACTAAATTGAAAAAAGTCAGAAAAGAGGAAATCAGCAAGAGCCTAGTTTTCTTTTAATGGTCAAAGTGATTTTCACGTCGCCATGACAACGGCAACGATTTCCTACTAGGAACTAAAGATTTATCTATATGAACAGTACATGCCCTGGCTTCCCTTGTGTTGTCCACATCATCAGCACTGTTGCGCACCTGTTGTTGATAAAACATACAAGTGTAGTTCCACCGGTTGCTAGGGCGGCGGGGTAGCCTAGTGGTTAAAGCGTTCGCTCGTCACGCCGAAGAGCAGGGTTCGAATACCGGTTTGTGATGCCCATTTCTGGTGTTCCCCACCGTGATGTTGCCGGAATATTGTAAGGCGGCATAAAACCACACTTGCTCCACAATTACTGGTCCATCGTGTACGTAGGATAAGAAGAACTTTTCTGCTCCACGCTACATGGCAGTGGTCAGTGGTTTCTGGATTCAGAATAAACTGCATCTGTATTTATCTTTTTGTATATACACCACAGACAATCTAGTGCAAATAATATATACTTATTTCAAACATCCTTCTTGACTGTCTCGTACACACAGGCTCTCGTGTCCTTGAGAGGGTTGATGATTTTTAAAATATTGTTTTTGTGATGATCCTGATTCAAAATACTTCGTAGTACAATGAAGCAATTTGCACTGTGAAGCGATTCGAGTCAAGGGACATCTCAAATTTATATATAATTTATATATATATATTTTTTTTGTTTTAAAAAAATGTAATCCTCGCAAAGACACGAGGACCTGTGCTTGTACACCGTCGTCTCCAAGGATAACGTGGTCTACAACTGTTTCAACTAGTCAAGACGGTCGGCGTCTTGGTGTATGGGATCTTCCCCGGCTGCTGTTGCCGCTGTAGCATCAGGGTGGGGATGCTCTCATCTTAACACAGAGGCTAGCTCGTACACAGATGCACATAGTTTCAGTTCATTGGTATGTACATGTATGTTTCGGGAGAAACGTGATTCACAAATAAACTATCTCAAATCCCCGACGGTTTAGCGTTTGATGTTTAAGGCATGTGTAGTCTCGCTCGGTCTTGGGGTATTTGGGGTATAATATACTGAGAGGCATTAAAAGCGCATATTGGACCTTCTACACTACGTACATTTTAGAGATGTTGCTGTTTCCAAATGTACAATATGGTGAAAACATATGGTTAAGAAATGCACAACTCTGATGTTTAGGTTCGAACCGTACGTTTTCAAATCACAGGGACGCGACCAAACATTTGTGATGACAATACAGTGTGCACACTCAGCTCCCATACAACACAGGCTGAGAAATGTCAATTATTCACATTCACTATGCCGCTGTTGACCAACGTCCGATGAAGCCAAGTGATTGGAAAGCTACACGCTAGCCAAACACACAGAGACGTTGCTAATCACTTCCACATCAACCTTTCGAGGTTGCTGCAACATCATAAGGTAACAGGGACCATCCACGTCCAAGACCATCCACGTCCTGGGGCACCTCGTGTTACGTCATAAAGGCAATATCGGTACCTCGTCGTCATCCATCTTCGGAATCGCTTCAGGTTGTGCTTCTCAATTCCTGGCACACTCCAAGCGTGTATGGCGCGCAATGAGGACACACACTGACACTCACACTGAGATGTGTCACATACCGAAACATAAGTCTCATCAACCTATTCAGAAAATGACCTACTTTTCAGACGATCCGAATTTTCTCGTGTGAAAGTGTAAATCGACACCACAAACAACTCTTGCTAAACTTAATTCCAGTTCCTTGTTTCATAAGAAAATGGCATTTACAAATGAATTTTAATTTTAAACTTTAATTGCACAGTCATTCTCTACTTTATGTCGAGGTTGAGGCAGCATACCTTAACTATGGAATCACAGATTGCCCCTCTCTGATGAGGTCGTAAAACGATTTACAATGCATCTGGCTCACTGGTTAAACCTGTTATGTGTTGTTTTGCGCTTATTGAGCGTAGTTCTGTAACGCACAATGAGGTTGATGTAATATCTGTTCCGTCAGAGACCGCTAAACATTTCGAGCGACAGAGCCTCGTTTTGATAATTCCACTATTTCCAAGTTTCCGTTTATCAGGGCTCGCTGTACGACATAGCACGCCGTACGACGTATTTACTAGGATTAGAAGGAGCTTAGTGTTGCAATATACAACTGCGTAGACTTATCAAATCACACTGATTAATATTTATGCATCCAGTTAAATGACATAGTCTAAAAATACTGGACTGGTTATCGCATTAAGCTGCGCAATAGGACAGAACCAAGTAAACAGGAAACGAGACTGTTCTGTAATCAATGTTTTGACATGAGTGACAGTTGTGCATTCTCATGCCACTTGTTTAGGGGATGCTCGCAAAGACAGTGTTGCATCTGTAATCCTCAGTAGACAGTGCAGTATTGTTAACAAGTCATCATCAGGCCTACCATACAAATCATCAAAACTGAACTCATATCCACCAAAACAGAACATAAATCACCAGTAACTGCCACAATATCCTCTAAAACCGACACAAACCCGACAACAAAGTACAAAATCGTTTCGGTCGAACGGGATACCAAATTTGTGCAGAATCGCAAGCCTGACTCAGAGAAGTCTGAACATGGGTTTGAAGCTTAATGAAATAGAGGTTTTGATGCGCTACATCCCGATGTCAAGTATTCAAGATTAGACTCATGGTGACGAAAAGCCTTATTGACTACAGCCTGTTCCTCTCCCCTCGCCGCCATCTTGGATGATATTAATGCCGTTTCAGGATGCTATGGTTGCCGTTTTTGGATCCTGTGACTGCCGTTTTAGCCCTGAGCCAATATTAATGAAATCTCTTGAAACTTTAGGGAATACATGCAATTCCTGTCTTCATACATTTCCTGTTATATCTATACTTAATTTTCTCCATTGTCAAGAAGAGCGGTTCATCAAACGAACAACACAAAATACAAAACAGTTAATCAGTCACATGACTTCGGTGTGCATACTGCAGATATATATATTTCAGTATTTACTTGATACTCATATATTGAATAGTTGGGTTCTAGGATATGTAGAAGACTATATTTGTGAACGATTTCAGATGTTATATTTTCCGACATATTATTTGTCAAACTCAAGCTATCTGAGTTTGCTATGTTCCAGTCTCATGACCCCCGTTTCATTTGACCTTTTATCTTGGTACCCTGAAAAAAGTAAAAAAAACCCAACAAAAACAAACAAAAAGCAACGAACAAAACAAAACAAAAACCTCACAAAATATACACATAAATACATCACAAACTGTAGGAATCAAAATATGATTGATAGAAGTCCCCAAGAATCACTTTGATATTACAGGTTCATAAAATAGCAATCTAAATTTATAATCGCATGTTAAAATTACTCCCTCCTTCATGTTGCCTGAAAGAGTTTGTTTTGTTCGAGAAGACAGACAAAGTTATTTATTCATCGACCTGTGCTGTGATGTCTCCATCCCTCTTCGCACACCTGGCTGTCCGTTTCTCTGCACTCCTCCCACGTAACAAATTGTGAACTGTGTCAATATTTTAATGACAGATCGTTAAACAACTTGTTCATTTTTAATACAAAAATCCTGCAAAAAACTCACAGAGTTGATATGATGTTTTAATTATGACCAGCGTTTGATCCAGCATTAGTATGTTTATTAGTTTTCCGAGTTAGATTGCAATTCATCGGCAGCTTTTGACTATATTTATGTTTACCTTTAGAGACTTGCGCAAATCTAGTCAATAGTGTCTTGCTTGCGATCTGATCTTAGCTTGTTTTAGACAATATTGTCGCAGTCGTATAGTACATCAAAGCGAAGCTATCCGTCTCGAGGTGCGTGGAGTGGACTGACTCCTCAGGCAGATTAGAAACGGCTGTTTCTTCCACCACATAGACCAAGGACACGTTATGACTGACACTGACGTAGACATATGTCACAGTAGCTTTCAAGGTCATTCTGTTTATTAGGAGAAACAAGTCCCACATGTTGACAGTGTTTCATATATTCCATTTAGCTGAAGCAAAGCATCACTCTCTTCCAAAATTAGGCAGCAGTTGGGTAACCTACAGGCAAACTGTAGCGCAAACTGGGTTGCACAGCGTAGAGAATATGACCAGCTCACACATGGGAAGACTGGTCATACACTCTATGCTGTGCTACTGAATTTGCGTTACAGTTTGCCTGTGGGTACTCTATTGGTTAAAGTGTTCGCTCGACAAGCCGAAGATCCGGGTTCGATTCCTTACATGGGTACAACGTACCAAGCCCGTTTCTTGTATCCTCCGCCCTTATATTGCTGGAATATTGTTAACAGAGGCGTTAAACCATACTCATTCAACAATTAAGACCAGACAACTTGATCCCAACAATGTTGGATTAATGAGAGTCTTCCTGTATTTCAACGACGGTATGAATACGTGTACTGAATCAGACTACACTGCTTAGCTACCAGACGTAACTGCACTGTCCTAGCTTGTGATCCTCCTCATGATCAACGATATATCACGATCACAACGATCACAACGGTGGACGTCAATCGTAACATTAAATTTGTCGGCTGTCCATGTCAAACATAATTCTTTCTGAACAGAAGTAATGCCCAAGATCCATATCGTTGCCACACTCAATGGATTTGTTGAAGCTCATGGAGAGGGCACAAGGTAAAATTCTGGTGTCTGCCAGTGATGTTGAAGGGCCTGTGCCATTTCAGGAACTGACCTTGGTCATGACACGACCCTCTGCAAAACGGTCGTGTTCAAGGACATGGCTTGGCGCAAGTTTTTCTCCTCGGTGTCCATAAATCCGTTCACGTCCATCTAAAGGACACGATGCAATACGACTGGACCACAGTACGGGCGACAACCCCGAATGTTGAAGACATCAAGGCGTCTTAAAGTTTAGGCGATGATATGACGTTGTCTTGTCCGGATTGTTTTCCCTGCTGTATCAGCAGCTGTTTGGAACCGATTTCGCAAGTGTGAAGTCCGGTAATTGCATTTGTATCGTGCTGTGATCACCCGTTTGGTGCATCAGGTTGCGGACTATCAGCAACACTTCCGATGGCCCGAAAACGTTGTCTGAGTCGACCAGCAGTGGATGGATGCACATTAAAGTGCCTGACAATCATCGCGGAAGGAAGAGTGAATGAGTGAGTTAAGTTATACCGCTTTTAGCAATATTCCAGCAATATTCCAGCAATATCATGGCAGAAAATGGGCTTCAGATATTGTACCCATGTGAGGAATTGAACGCGGGTCTTCGGCGTGACGAGCGAACGCTTTAACCACTAGGCTACCCCACCGCCCCCATCACGGAAGAAACTTGGCTAACCATACCGATAGCTTGATTCATTTCGTCTTGTATCAGGAGTGGCATTTTCTCAACCGTATTCAGTTTCACAATTTCTTGTGCTTTTAAAGGACCTTGGAGTTGGTAATGGACGTGGACTATGAATGTTTCATGAATGTGGTTGTGTTTATGAGCAATGTCGGAGGTTCAATTTTAAGCAGCGAAGTTCAAAGGAAGATAGTCCGAGTAACCTCTGTGGGTAGAGAATGGGGGACTCGACCTCGTAATAGGCCGGAATAACAAACGTTTACCCCTACATCTTCTGTATATAGGGAAAAAAGATCGTCAATGAAACTTTTATGAGTTCCAGGACCACAAATACCAATTGCGTTTCAATGGCTTTGAGTACAGGTTCTTATATTGTTTTAAAGCAATCTTCAGAAATGCTCTGTACATGTAGTCGGGTCGCTAGGGAAGTTCGGCTCTGAGCCGTTGGGTACAAAAACAATGATGATAATGTTATGAGTTTATTATGAGGTTGTTGCTGAGTCACTCTAGTAAATTAACATTAAATATTATCGTGCACTGTAAACAAGTATCACAGCCACAGTAATAACCTTCTTGCAAAACACATATATAAATGTATTGAAAGCACATGGTCAAATGTCTGCCGGTCATTACTGATTAATTACGTATATTTTGGAGGTTTAAAATTATATATTAAATATTACTCTCAATAGTTTTAAATTAATTTAAGCACCTTTGTATAGAAGTTTAAAATGGAATTTAGGCGTATGGAAGAGGATTAGAAAATGGCCATACCTGAAGAAAGAAAAGATGTTTCCACCAATTTGAGTGAGGTGGAAGACAGGTAGGTCAGAGGAAGTAGACAGAGGGACGCAATAACCAATTAGCTAGTATAGAGGACAGGTAACACATCAAGTGAAACCTTTGATTTTACCTATAAATGGAAGAGGGAAAGCCCAGAGGGTGGGTACTGAATCAAAAGCTAGAACAGAGGTGAAGGGAAATCCTTGTTGACAAGACTCCAGGAAACAAGAGGTGATATATAAGAAGTGGCGCTCAACGGCAAACACGGACAACATAGAACAAATGGACATTTAACTTATAATGATATGAAGGATGACTGATGCAACAAATGAAATCTTGATGAAAGATAAACATATAATTAGAGAAAGAAAACGCACAATAATATATGCACAAGGTCCATAATATATACACAAGGTCCATAATATATACACAAGGTCCATAATATATACGCAAGAGGTCCATGCGGACAAAGGGTTTGGGTGGTCAAGCTCGCTGACTTGGCTGACACGTGTCATCGTATCTCAAATGTGGAAATCGATGCACATGATGCTGATCACCGGATTGCCAGGTCAGATTTGATTATGTAAAGACCCATTACAACCCATTTTATCTTTCCTCACACATAAATGTTTTCATACAGGCGAGATACATTTCAGTGTATCCCGCTGCCAATGGCAACTCTTTCTGTTCTTCGTTGTAGTGCATCTTTATCTCGAATAACATTGAATCACGCATTATGCACGGACATTTAACGATAATTTGAGAATGCAAAACAATGGAAGGGAGATAACGCTGAATCTGTTTTTCTTTAGTCATCCGCGAAATCTAGCGATGGCAGAGAGTGACTGACAGTGTAGGTCATCTACAAGTAACGCCACTATTTCGTTTTCCCCAACTGTGAAGAACTTATGTGTTTACCTCAGTTTCTTTCTCAATATGGACAGACGGGTCCACGAAATCGTTAGTTTCACCTCAGATCTGTCAGACGTATCCCTCACATGATGACACAGTCAGGTGCTACGTCACTTGTCAGGTCACTGATCATGTCACGACTCGACTACTGCAACAACATCCTCACTGGAACATCAGCAGAGAACATCGAGCGCTTGCAGAACATTCAAAACACTGATGCCAGAATTGTAGTTCAAGCAAAGAAGGACTCCCACACATCACCAATACGCAGACAGGCTACCTGTCGTACAGTGGAATGAGTTTACAGTGCTGGTATCGGCCCACCAGTGTGTGTACGGCAAAGACACTCAGTACCTGCAAGTATTCCCCTGCAAGGTCCCGATTCAACTGCAAATGCACTCTCATAAACTGAAATCCTTTGGCCACAGATCATCTTGGTCGGCAGCAGCGCTTTGAGCATGAAACGCTCAGTACAGACTATATTGTTATTACCTTTAAACCTTTACGACTGGCCATCAGCTCAGGGTCATGGCCCACTGAACACGTAGTCCAGACAGGGGACTTCTCCCAGGAAACACTACCTTGTTGAACCCTCTAAAAACCTTCCGGAGAATATGCAAGCTCCCCAACACTGCAGCCTTATGCATTACCCATTGAGATAATGTTTATGATCTAAATAATTAGTGTATTCTACATATTACTGTAATTTTAATGTCTTATTCTCCTTTTGTATATATCTTTTTATCCCTGTACATATAGTTTGTTTCACACTAGCATGTAAGCGCTGTAAATAGGAGAGGGTTTCACTAAGTTTGAATAACTTGTACCCTATCCATTCTTTTGAATAAATATGTATAAAATCAAATTAATGTCAAAATGGCTATACTCCCGGGCACTCTCCTCATCTGTGCCAAGAGAACCAAGGCCACGGGGACAATGGGGAGTTCCACGACAGTTTGCTTGGGATGCAAGCAAGACATTATTTTCTTAAGCGAGGTCTGCATATTTGACATACTCTTCCTGAATCTTGCCAATCACATTGCTGCCAAAAGCGACGAAAAGGTCTACCACAACATGCAGTAGGTCATCATAACAGGCGCTAGACAGCGGTGATGGTGCTGTTCCTGAATGGGACTCGTAGACAGTTCAGTTATCACTTATTACATACATATCTCTCATGCATTAGATACACTGTATCGTTAGATAAATTACTCTTTCAACAATCAACACATAAAAATTGAAAAAAAATCGACACGGTTTTCTTTTCGTTTTTGCCTTTACTGAAGATTTAAGCTTTTTTGTAATAATTTGCTTAGTTTCTTCAAATGTCGGGCGAGTGAATTATTTTGTGGGCTAGTAGCTTTCAGATATAAGTAGCCTCGCTAGCTAGCGAAATTTATAATCTGTTTCGCACACTTAACGCCGCTTTAGCAATATTCCAGCAATATCACGCTTGGAATACCACAAATGGGATTCTCCCGTTGTAGCCATGAGGGGAATAGAACCCGACTCTCCGGTGTGACGGGCCAACGCATTAACCACTAGACTAGGCCACCGCCCCCGTGTAACAGATGGGTCAGAATAGCCAGACATATAGTCTGAAACAGTCAGTACGTCATTATAAACAGATACACCAGGATTACATTTCTGAATGGGTTGCGTTTCCTTCAGACGAACACCATCCAGGTATAGAAGACAGACTGAAGCTCTTTCCGCCAGTTAAACGCAAGGTATTGATCATAAAAAGAACAAGTGTTCAATGTTACGTAGAAGTAGCAGTGTGAATTAAAGAAGGGGTGAGTAACGTTATTTAACAAAACTGGAAATTATTTAGATGCCATGCTGTTGTTTGTGAAAGTCAGTTATCCCTTTAAAGTGGCAAGTGTTTGCCGAAATAGAACTGTATATGAACTGTATTCTTTACCAGGAAAGTGAGTGTATTTGAATATGTCATTTGTCCTAAGCGGTAAGAAAGCATTTCACGGGGCATGTCAGTCATTTTCGTGCCGCTTCTGTCAATTTCTTCTATGTATTAGAGTTATTTCCCATTCGACTGTAAAGTCTTTGACCTAAAAATACCGGATTGAGACTCGGACTCAGGGATGACATAGCAGAGAAAGTAGAACTCCCCGCCCTTACAAAACTTAGTATTGCTCTCTAGTCATGTTTGTCTCACTGCTACGATGGGTCTATTTTTTTTATAATTGTTATCATTAAAATAAACAGTTGTATGGCTGACTATGCTTATAACATGAACACGTAACCACTCAGAAATGATCAGTCTAAATGAACAACTCTGAAATATTCAAAGATGTTTAGCTTGGCCATTTTTGACTTTCCCTTAGCCCCTAAATGACGTTTCATTGTCCTTTCGACATTGTCCTCTGGCACTTTTAACCTTTTTTCA
Organism: Haliotis asinina; assembly: GCF_037392515.1. Classification (NCBI taxonomy): domain Eukaryota; kingdom Metazoa; phylum Mollusca; class Gastropoda; order Lepetellida; family Haliotidae; genus Haliotis; species Haliotis asinina. The sequence goes on along the minus strand of NC_090281.1, from coordinate 21,383,722 downwards.
CCGTCCTGTATTTCTCCTCCAGCCATCACATTGCAGAAACACTCTCCACTTTACATGGTTTCGTTTATTTCATATTTTGTCTTGGGCATGTATTTAGGGAGGAAGGAAGATACGTGAAAATACATATCCTATGAAAATAACATCCGTTTTGATACACACCCATTCGTCTCTGATCCGGTTTGGTAGATTGTTGCATCCCGTCAACCTCGACCTTTATCAACTTCCGGCTATTGGTAAAAATGACAACACGGATCTCCTGAATGTTACAGTGTCAAATGGATTTCAGCTGATATTCATCTATTACGAGGTATCATGATTTAACACCTTTCATAAAGGCTTTACCACGTGGTTTCAATTCTTTCCCCACATTCTGCTTATTTTGAACCCGCGGGTTGCCTTTTTTTCTCGGTCAATAACTTTGTGACAAGTACGTAATCGGGCATGATTTGAGTGGGTCTTAATGTCATTCTTCTAACCGAAACCGTACCAACACTATTTATTAAACAGTACCTGACAATACCAGAAGTCCTTCCTTTAAATCATCTCTACACAGGAACTGTTAGCTGTTGAATTGTGTTTCTGTAATGAAAGCTGGTCGATATTTTTAACTTATCGAACAGTCCTCACAACGCTGACATTTTACGTACGCGAATCTGATTTTTGTTTTGCAAGGTCTTATAAAGATCTATACGCACAACCTTCAGATGCTTTAAGTGTTTACGTGGTGACCCTGCTTTTCACCATTTTGCAGATTGTTCACGTTAGCTCTGGTGGATGAGGCCACAGGTAACATGTGCATGACGTTTTCCAGCAGTACAATGAAAACCAGCACAAAACATAAAATATTTCAACACTTTGTTTCCTTTACTTGTTTTGTATGATACAGTCCCATTTTTATTGATGTGAGTTTCTATCATTGATACTCGGGCATACATATCAATATTTCTGCTGACTTATATCTGCGTAATCAATATTCATGTACCTAGCAAGTTTAGGCGCGGTAAGCGAAATTAACAAGGCACATGAAAATCAACAATTATACAAACTTTCATCAATATAAAATGTTCATAAAAACATACATTTCAGCATTTGACACATCGCTATTGTAGCTGGATGAAGCCATGATCCACACGACAGTATCAAAGTCAACTGCGCGCAATGACATTAATATTTGTGATAGCTAAAATCCAGACAAACAGTAAGGTGAATAGTTTACGCCAAAAGCTGATACCGATGTAGTATTGAAGTTCATGTCTCACAGTGCTGATAAGAAGGTTTTAGTCAGGAAATGTTCAGAATTTGTCTACTTTTGTCTTTTTGGATCAAAAAGACGCATTAAACAAGTAAAAATTCCAGTAATCTTGAATGAAAATTTGAATAATATTCTGCATGTCTTTGGAGACATTTACTGAATAAACACAAGCTTATGTTCATTATTCATTAATTAAAACCATTTAATTTGATAAAAAAAGTCATATTAATAGCTTTTACTCAGTAACCTTTCATGAAAATTTGTTTTAAAGTTGTAAGGACTTTGTCTGAAATTGGCTTCCGAGGTTATTTTTCCTGGACAACACCCCGCCTTCTGGGGTCATGACCTTTTAGCATTACCATTTACCAATACAGACGACCGGCAGATCAGTGATTTCATGAATGAAAACTATTTTTTAGGGGTTAATTTCGTCTTGATGTTTTTTGCATTAGTGCAGAAGTGTAAGAATATCTTTGCCAAAAATTTTGGTTAAAAAATCTACTTTGAAGTTTGTGATTTCCGAATCATGACAGCAGGATGAAAAAGATTACTTGTTGTTTACAAACACGCAATCTTACGTCACACCTTTTATGCGTAGCGACTGCGTACATGCGGAAGTGATAGGTGCGCGAAAATAGATGTCCGCGAATTTACATTACGCAAGGATAATTATTTAGCGTACACTATGTCTGGTGACCTACAGTTCATATCCTACTATGATACTGTATGTACACTAACTTGCTAACAAATTCGAAATAATGACGTAAACATTTTGTCATATGGTTAGACAATTGGAAAAACTTTGGCTTTCTCTGGCTTATTATGGTCTAAGCTATATTTCAAGGTTATAAAAACTGAACTGAAAATTCTGAATTACCGATCATGTTGACCAATGACAGCGTGCCAATCGATTGTTATTTTTAGCCAGGATATTTCCGAAAGATAACAATTTTTGCGACCGTGAAAGCACACCCATGATTTTTGTATTTTAATACATGATGATTTACCAGACACAATATATGGATAGCTTTCAATTTTCCAGTTCCCAACATATTTTGCCAGCGATTTTCAGGTATATACTGGAAAACGGAAATACTGCAAATGTTGTTTGCAACAGACCTGACACAGCATGTAATTTCCTTTCAGTGACACATTGTTAACACTTCTTCTTTTTACTCAAACGGCTGTGTTTGACTTGAAATATCTTGACTGAAAAGAATTGCTAGGGAAAGAACTTTATGCAGTTCTTTGTGTTAAAGCTGTAGTGACTGTGCTATCCAAGAATCTGTCCCTCGAAATATACCCCATGCAACCTGTTGTGTTTTTCAGGCAAGATGGAGAGTTGGCCACGCAACATGCCGGCAACCCTGGAAGATCTGTGTGTGCAGTACTGTGTGAGAAACCTGCAGACCTTCACACACCAGTTCACTACAACGCACCACACCACAACGTATACCCTCTTCCCAGGACTGTCCCTGCCCAAAACAATCTGTGATAAGATATTTCACTTTTACATGGAGCATGTTGATCATGCACATTCCACCATTGATGGCTTCCTCAATATATTCACTAACGTGAGAGGAACACAACTCAGTCGACTGAATTTAGCAAATTCTTATGTGAGTGATCTTGGACTAGGTCTAGTAAAAGATCAGCCTATTGTAGAACTAGACCTGTCCTGTTGTACTAGACTCTCATCTCTCTGCATCCCGTTCATCAACAAAATGGGGAAAACTTTACGGTCACTGCGCTTGGAGAATGCTACAGATATGTTTGAGGGAATTAGAGATCATGTAGATTCTATTTCTGCTGCACAGAGCGAAGATTGTATTGATAAAGTACCAGCAGAAAAGGTTGAACAGTTTGATGACCCTATTTTGAACTGTCCTCATCTCCGTAAATTGTGCCTGAGAGATTTCCAGTTGGAAGACAACTTGCTGATTGGAAACATCCAACTCCATGATGTATTCCGATGGTGTAAGCTGCTGACACACTTGGACCTCACTCAGTCTACTGTTGCCATGGAAACATTTCCCCACTTGCAATGCTTACATCACCTGGTGTCACTCAGCCTTGCAGATGTCGACATTCAAGACTTGGATGCAGCCATTGACAATTTGTGCCAACTCAAACAGCTCAAGTAAGTACTGTATTTGCATCCAGAGTCGATTTTTTACATCATATATAGCTGGAATATTGCTGAGTGTGGGATTAAACTAAACACATGTCGTGATATTAGTTTGTCATCATGTCTGTAGTGCATCTCAATATCATGTCATCACACCTGTATTGTATCTCTACATCCTGATATCACACCTGCATGGTATCTCTACATCCTGATATCACACCTGTATGATATCTCTACATCCTGATATCACACCTGTATGGTATCTCTACATCCTGATATCACACCTGCATGGTATCTCTACATCCTGATATCACACCTGCATGGTATCTCTACATCCTGATATCACACCTGTATGGTATGTCTACATCCTGATATCACACCTGTATGGTATCTCTACATCATGATATCACACCTGTATGGTATCTCTACATCAGTCATATCATCATGCCTGTATTGTAATTTGTATCTCTACATCATGATATCATCTCTCCTGTATTTTATCTTTACATATCATCACCCCTTTGTGATATCTCTACATCATGGTATAACCCCTGTATAGTATTTATATACCATGATGTCAAAACTGTCCTTTACCTCTACATCTTCATATCATCACACCTGTATACTGTCTCTATATCATGATATCACACCTGTATTCTGTCTCTATATCATGATATCACACCTGTATTCTGTCTCTATATCATATCACACCTGTATTCTATCTCTATATCATGATATCACACCCGTCTTCTATCTCTATATCATGATATCACATCTGTTCTATCTCTATATCGTGATATGACATCTGTGTTCTATCTCTATATCATGATATCACACCTGTATTGTATACCATCATCTCATCATCTTTACTCCTGCTTTGCTACATGAAAGATGCCTCTAAAATAACTGCTCATCAATACCATATTTACAGTCACGCAAGTATGTGTTATATTTTAGACACCTGGACGTTTCTCAAGGCCAGTCCGAGACACCTGTGATGTACCCCCACCCAGAACTGTATCTCCAGCAGCTGGTTACCGGACTCCCCCTTTTGACATCACTTGACATCTCTGGCACCAACTTGGCAGGCTTTGAGAAGACTGAGATCCAGTCATTCAGGCCAAGCAGGAACCACCATGGGGACGAGGCACCACAAGAAGCCGACAGGTATATGCATACTTCACACCAGACACTTTAAGTCACCCTTTTATCTAATTACTGGTCTGAAAGTTACTAGTTGACTTACAGATGTCTGAACAGTATAAGCTCTGACAAAAGCAAAATGAATAGCTAATGACAAGTGATGTCACCATTCACCAATGTACTGTGTGCTGCCAGCAAGTTGGAACATGATTTACTTCTTTTGTTAGTGATTTAGATTTTGACATATCAATGATTGTTTTGATGTTGCAGCAATGTTGATGTAGAAATCTTTACTAGAGACTGCTTATAGTGTATTAGTGGTGTCTGAATGATTGACGTAATAAAAAATTGATCACAGTGACCAAACGACCAAGCAGCCGATCACATTTTCTCGTAATCGAACACAAACGATTTTGGACCAGCTGTTTTTAGTATTTGAAATGGGATAATAGAACATATCTCCAAAGTTTTCAGTGCTTGAAAACATGTTTATTTTCCAGAAAACTCATGAACTGAAAAGTAATGACTGAATATTTCTTGAAGACTCCAGGATGTTTATGTTCATGATATATTTTGTCATAACTTTAAAGTATCAAGTTGCATCATGCTATACGTATCTGCTATAACAATCTGAATAGGAAAGTCTGAAAAATGACGCTAGCCAATTTTTGTCAATGATTGTTGGCAATGAAACAATCATCAGTTGTAAGAATTCAACCAATTCCCAACTCTTTAATCTATTTGGCTCAATGGTGCACATGAGACCACCCCAACAACATGTCTTGCTAACTTTATCGGATAGTACATATATAATTGGAATATGGTCAGACCTTGCTAGCGACGCTAGCCAGAAACATATACATTGAATACCAAAAGTAGCTTCCTGGATTTGGCTGAAGTCGAGTTTGAGAAGCGACATTGTTTTGTTTTTGTTTTTTTTAACGGCGCTTTCAGCATGTTTTCAGCTGTGTGATAGTTCTATGAGTAGTCATGTTTCTACCAGACATGCTAGTAATCAACATCTTGAACACTGAGTTACGCAAATGGAATACAATGGCATGTGTCAACCAAGTCCGCAAGCCTGACTGTCCAATCCCTTTAGTTGCATGGGTGCAAATCACTGGGTTCTGAATACCAATTCTATCCTGGAATTTGTTAGCATCTTGAGCATGCATAAGTGCATGCACAGGTTCTTTATAAATTACCTTTGTTATTATATAATTGGTGTCATCTTCACAGGTAGCATTTTCATGATGGTATCAACATGTTTTAGGACCTTATATGTGATTTTAAACACAGTATAATCCCCTTTGTGTTGCAGTGCTGGAAGATGTAGTATCCCTGGACTAGAAGGACGGATGCTTGAGTTTTTGGGTCTGTTTGGATGTGCCCATGATGCTTGCTACAGAAAGAATATACCTGCTAAACGGGTGAGTAGTGGTGTGTCCATGGTCTGTTTCATCCTGGGGGTCAAGTGACCTACATACTTGTAGCAATCAACAAGGGGTTCAAAGCAGCCATGCTTGTATCAACTCCAGTCAGGACAAAACAATGCAATGAGTCTGTCCCATTGTTCTTACCAAGTTGTTTCACCTAAAAGACATGATGTAGTTTTTATCTGCACATTAGTCACAAAATGTTCTCCAAGCTTGTACCCAAGAACAGGAGGTGGAGGTGTTTGGATGCTGAGACCTGCAGGTGCACCAGGACAGGTGTTGTGCAGCTTGATCATGGTGTGTGTGGATGCTGAGACCTGCAGGTTCCAGGACAGGTGTTGTGCAGCTTGATCATGTTGTGTGTTATGAGGCTGAGACCTGCAGGTTTCAGGACAGGTGTTGTGCAGCTTGATCATGTTATGTGTTATGAGGCTGAGACCTACAGGTTCCAGGACGGGTGTTGTGCAGGTTGATCATGTTGTGTGTTATGAGGCTGAGACCTGCAGGTTCCAGGACAGGTGATGTGCAGGTTGATCATTTTGTGTGCTCAGCTTGAGACCTGTAGGTGCACCAGGACAGGTGTTGTGCAGCTTGATCATGTTGTGTGTTATGAGGTTGAGACCTGCAGGTTCCAGGACGGGTGTTGTGCAGCTTGATCATGTTGTGTGTTATGAGGCTGAGACCTGCAGGTTCTAGGACGGGTGTTGTGCAGGTTGATCATTTTGTGTGCTCAGCTTGAGACCTGTAGGTGCACCAGGACAGGTGATGTGCAGGTTGACCATGCTGTATATGGTTGCTGCTGTTGCAGGTGACCGGTGAGAGTGATGAGGAGCAGGTTCTCCTATCCCTGCAGGTGTACCAGGACAGGTGTGGCTTGCTCATCAAGGCACTCAACACTGTCTTCCATCTTTTCCGTAACTTTGCAGTCAGTAGACAGTGTGCAGTTCTTGAGGTAAGTTAACCAAGACGTCCTCACTAATGTAATCACACATTTATGCGTAAAAATGTATTTCACAGTTGATCTTTTTTTTTATACACACTTCAATGAATATGTTTTTGTATGGGGGGCTTTTTGAGTTTTTCTGCATGAATAATGGTTTGTCTTCCATTCTTGATTCTGCCATGTATGAAAAGGTGTGGAGCTTCAAAGGACAACATGACGACCTGATTCGCTGGAGTTCTGAATTAATGCTTGTTAAAGTCATACATGACATGCATATCAATTCCACCATTCTGACAAAGTCAGATTCATTCCAGTGTTTTTCTAAATGCAACAAAGATATAGATAGTCATTATTAGTGGAGAGTTATCATCTTCGACTATAAATATTTATAATTATATAGATGTAACACATGTTTACAGAAATTCTCAAATTGTTTACACAAGAAAGTAATCAGGAAGTTGAGTTAGATACTTCATAAATTCTGTGCACTATTTATTTGATTCACTTATCATTTACAAACACTGTTGCCGAGTACTGAAAACAGGTTTCCGTTGTATAGGATGGCTACATGTAATGGCATCAAAAAGTTTTGTTCCATGAGTGCAACAATTAGGGATCTCTTATTTGTAAAGAAAATTCCTTATTGTGTCTCTCTTAGGGAGCTCAGATCCCGAACTGAACTAATTTGGGGATATCGTCTCTGGACAATCTGACAGTAGGCAGCCATACTAAACAGGCAACCAAAATAAACAGGCATGGGGTCTTTTTATCAAATAGCTGATTGAATTCCGGTTTACACAATGGATGACTGATGACAAGATGTTTTGTTTCAGGCCATCTTGGCTGGCATGAAGCGCCACCTCTGGGACAAACAGGTGCAGATTGTAGGCAGGTAAAGCATACACAGTTTTCTTTCACTAGGAAAGTTTAATGGTCTGTCCTTTCTTCACACTGATGTTCAACGCCAGGTATATGTGTACCTCAGCAGAGTCCATGAGTCTGACCAGAAATGCAAAAATGTCGTGTTTCACTGAATGTGGGAAAATATTAAAAAATCAATATTTGATTATGTTTTTATTTCTGGAAATTGTGTTCCACTGTCTGATAAGTGACTGTTGTTTCAGTGCATCGTTGTTCTATACTGGACAAAAATTAGTGATATTGGCATTTTTATGATTGATATTTCATCAGTATGTCGGTGAATAAATGGATCATTCATTTTTCATAATTTCAAAATTTAGTTATATCCTCAACTATTTTTGTCTTATATATAGCCAAGGTGGTGCAAAAGGAATATATATCTCAGGGTGGAATTATTGCAGGAACATTTCTGAAAGTTGAATTTATGTTTGGAATTTCCCATGGTGAATTAATGTGCCTGTGTTGTTTCAGTGCATCATTGTTCTATATAGCCAAGGGGGAACAAAAGGAGTACATCACCCAGAGACAACGGAGGTAAGTCAGTGGCATCTCTTGCTGGCAAAATATACCAAACAAAAAATTAGATGACATGAGTAATTTCAAAACACCAGGTTGCAAGGTATTTCTGGCAGAAATACTGGAACATTTTCCATGGAATGTTCCTTTCCTGGTAGAATTACTGCAGGAATGTGTCTCAGGGAAGAATTACTGCAGGAATGTGTCTCTGTGTAGAATTACTGCAGGAATTTGTCTTTAGGTAGAATTACTGCAGGAATGTGTCTGTAGAATTACTGCAGGAATTTGTCTGAAGGTAGAATTACTGCAGGAATGTGTCTCTGTGTAGAATTACTGCAGGAATTTGTCTTTAGGTAGAATTACTGCAGGAATTTGAAGGTAGGATTACAGCAGGAATTTGTCTGAAGGTAGAATTACTGCAGGAGTGTGTCTGAAGGTAGAATTACTGCAGGAATGTGTCTCAGGGTAGAATTACTGCACAAACATTTCTGAAAGTTGAATTTATGTTTCTGTACATTAGACTGATATAAGAGATGTTTTCAGGAGTATCATCAGTCTCCTACTCCGTGCAATGGAGACCTACCCCTCAGAACAAACGGTGAGTACCAGGAAAAACTCCAGGCTTGTTTTTGTAGCATAGTATGTTTATAAGATAACATTATAACCAGATAAACTCACAGCAACTCCACCTGATACAGAAGTATATCTGCTATATGCATCAGTGTGTTTGTGTGTATTTATCTAATATATAATTTTACTATACTCTTCAAGAAAAGAGATGCGAAAATGTTTTAAGATATATACCTGATGTATTGATATACCTCATACATATTCTATATTGTGCAGTAGTAGAAATGTATCTGATGTACAGTGTTTCTGCTGGCATGTTTTACAGCTGCACATTGTAACTAGCTAGCATTTCAATTACCAGTCATTTGTAAATTTTACCAATCAAGTGAACATGCTTTTATACCTTAAAAACCAGTCAGAAATGGTACGGGAACGTGCAGTAAACATGCACAAAGTACTTCAACTGTGTCCCAGTCCCTCCAGCTCTGAATGGGAACCTTATATGTTCCCCATGGAGTTGAGATTGAAAATGTGTTGTGCCATTGTGATGAACATCCAATGATTGGGGGAACCCAAAGCACCCTTGAGCAGTTGAATTTGCAAACTGGATATTGGGGCTATACAAATGTCTAGTATATATTTAAAAAAAATTTTAGAGGGTATTGCCCAATCTGCTATTTTTTATCTGACAACACCTTGATGTCATTGTGAAAACCTAATCTTTTTGAAAGAGAAATATTCAGAGGTAATTGGAAACTTAATTTTAAAATTTGCCAGACAAAATGACCAGCAGTGTTTGAAATTACCAAAGACATATGAATATACTTCTATGAAATTACTAACATTCTAACTTTATACAGGTCATTGGATATGTACATATACAATGTTGTGTGGATGTAGAAATATACCTGATATGTACAAATTCTTCCGAATATGTCCCTGTAACTCTTGATTTCCTGAAACTTGTGTCTGATCCACAGATTTGACTTGACTTTGAGGACCATTGTCTTGTGTTGTTTTTCTTCCCAGTGGTCTTCCCAAATGAATTACATGCGAAATATCTCCCATTTTGTGGATGTAGAAATTCAGTTATTTTCCTGTGGTACACATGCACACATCTGTTTACTTGTTCTCGGTTAAAATTTTCTTATCCAAGGTTAGCTTTTCTGTTTTGAGTGTAATGTGGGTAAATATTAGGACAGCAAGGGCTGGTGAGGTAGCCTAGTTGTTAAAGCATTTGCCTGTCACACTGAAGACCCCGGTTCGATTCCCAACATGGGTACATTGTGAAGAGTCCATTTCTGGAGTCTCCCACCTTGTTATTGCTGGAATTTTGTTAAAAGTGGTGTAAAGCCATTTTCACTCACACACTAAAGGCAGCAAATATATTCTGGCATCACCTTTGGGTGCTGAAAACTACACTAATTGTGGTAATTAAATATCTCCACCTGCTCCCCACTGAGTTTACTGGAAATGTATGGTCTCCTCAACTGCAATGGCAAACAGCATTTGAGAAATATGTGATGACCGTACAGAAATACGAAGAGCTGAAATTAACCAAGACTACAAAATGGGATTTGTCAATTGTATTATCGGGATGCTTATGACATCTGTTTTAACCCATGAGGACTGCCTTCCTTATGCCATTGGCTACAGCCTCACAAATTTCAATACCTGTGAAGGACCGTAAAGAATATTGATCTTCAGTAGCCCATGCTTGTGCTAGGAGGCAACTAACGGGATCAGGTGGACAGGCTCACTGACTTGATTGTCACCAGTTCCCAACTGCACAGATTGATACTCATGCTGATGATCACTGGATTGTCTGGTCTGGATTATTTCCAGACTGCTACCATATAGCTGGAATAGTGTTGAGTGCAGCATAAAACTCTCTCACAAATTTTTAGAAAAGCATGCCTTTGATGTACTATCAGCCTCATTAAAAAAATATTGCATCCAGAGACATATATTATTATATACCTTTGTGACAACAGATTTTCGTTATCCATTCACTGGTTCCTACACTGGACTATAATGTTTCCAGACCGACTCTTGTGCCAGGTTTGAGCTCTGAAATTGTAATAGAATAGACTTATGCTGTACTACCTGGACTTCATGTCAGATGCGCAGGTCGATGCTAATGTTGTTGGTCACTGGATTGTCTGATCCAAACTTGATTATTTACAGACTGCCGCCATATGGCTTGAATATTGCTGAGTGCGCGTAAAACTAAACTGAAACCCATTTTTGTTGCACATTTAGCCATGCACATTGCATGCTGAAAGCACTGACATATTATCCCTGGTCAACGTGTACAGAACACTCCCTGTGGAGAACAGAACTCGTTGCCTGTCAGGCATTCAAGTTTTTAATTCAGGCTACCATCATATCATACCAGCTACCCATTCCGCTTGGTGGACAGAGGCCTTCCTTCATTGTTGACCAGTCAGCCTGGCAATGATTATAAAAACTTATCTGTTTATATTATGCTAAATCCTCACCAACAGCATGCTAGTAATGCAGACTGGTGGTGGGATATAAACTCAATATATGTCCGGAAGTAACAACTAACTGTGATGATGATATGCCAAACAGATGACTCAAATGGTCGACATCAAGGCCACATCTCAGGTGCACAAGTGTTAGGAGGAAAGCTGTGAAGGTAGAAAGTCCCCTGGGGTGATGGTCATCATTTTTTTTTTGCATTCTCCTAAAAAATAAATATGTATCAGTTAACATGGTCAAGTGGATCTGTTCATTGATTATACATTTCACAATGGCTGGTACAAAAAGGTCAATGATAATTTGAGAGTGACCATTAAGTAAAAAATTCTTGATAGCACCGTCTGTGAAATGGTTAACTAGTAACATATTGATCAGTGACCAAGTGGCCTATAGCATATATGTTTCAATAGATAGTATATAGTTGGCAATTAATAAAAGCAAAATTATAACAATTAAGTAAACATACTGTTGTTTCTTCCCCTTTCCACAGTGTTAACCTCTCAGCTTTGAACTGTAGGAATATGTGCAGGAACAACAGAACCTGGATGCATATAATACCGGAAATGATTTTTTATATTGATAAAACACACATTAAGGTCTATATGATGGAAATATATTGTGCCTAAATAAATGATGAACTGAGATTATAGATTTGAAACGCATTATATACCTGTGTAGAATTTGCATGATCTGTCACTTCTGAGAACATCATCAATGAATAATTTCCTCTGTAGAAGTTTAGGCTGTTTCAGCTGATCATCACTGTAGCCAGCTAGATCATCATGCAATATGTCAGTCTGAGTAGATGCATCAGAACAGGCAACCTGTTCTCTTACATCTGCAAAACAAAAATATTGTTTAAAAAACAAAACTTGTAAGGTGAGAAGTTGTGATCTAAAATAACGACAAAACTAAACAACATCTAATCTTACAATTTCAAACTTGTTCAGACAGTAAAAGTGGTTGAAACCCAACTGGATTTCCTAAACTAACCAATTCCTTTAAAAGCTTTGGATACCTTCTTTATCAACATTTGTAGCTGGCTCTTCAGAACCCTCGGTTATTTCCTTTTCCTTTTCATTCAATGTCTGTGTTTAGTACCTGCAAACATATTTAATTATAATTTATGAACATCTGACATATTCAATTATAAAGGGATATTTCTACAAAATTATGAATTTTTAAAAATATTTGTTCAATATTTGTTTAGCATTTTCATTCAGTTTATTTAATTTCATTCCCAAAATATACCTGGAGTTGTGAACAACTTCTTGTCCTCTCTGGGGACAAGCTCGCGAGGCTTTTGGTGGTCTTGACTTTTTATCCCCACGGCATGTAATGGAGGAGGATATAGTCGACACCTTGTCCGTCCGTCGATAATCATTTTGTTTCTGGAGCATATCTCAGAAACCGTTCAATATTTTTAGACCAAACTTGATAGATATAATGATCTCAACCTATAGTTGTGCCTTTTGCTATTTACAGGTTTTGGCATTTTTATTGTTTTTATTTTTCCATGGAACATTTTGGTGTTAGTCTAATGGTGGGGGGGGCTTCGTTTCCGGAGCAAAACTCAAAAACTGTTCAATATTTTTCTGCAAAACATGGTAGATATGTGTGGCAGACCCCAAAGTGGTGCCTTTTGCTATTTACAGGTTTTTGTGATTTATTATTTTCTAGGTTTCCATGGAAATGTTTCGGACTTAGTCTCAAAATGAAGGGTTTTGCTTCGTTTCTGGAGCATAACTCAAAAACCATTCAATATTTTTCTGCAAAACTTGGTAGATATACCAATCAGAAGCTGCAGTGGTGCCTTTTGCTAGTTACAGGTTTTTGTGATTTCTTAGTTTCCCGGTTTCCATGGAAACGATTCAGACTTTGTCTCAAAAGTGAGAGGTGTGTTTCGTTTCCGGAGCAGAACTCAAAAATGTCTTAATATCTGTCAGTGTAACTTGGTAGATATGTGTGGCAGACCCCAAAGTGGTGCCTTTGGGTATTTACAGGTTTTTGTGATGTATTATTTATTATTTTCTCTGTTTCCATGGAAACGATTCAGACTTTGTCTCAAAATGGAGGGATGGGCTTCGTTTCCGAATCAGAACTCAAAAATGTCTTAATATCTGTCAGTAAAACTTGGTAGATATGTGTGGCAGACCCCAGAGTGGTGCCTTTTGCTATTTACAGGTTTTTATGAAGTATTATTTTCTCGGTTCCATGAACATGTTGCTGACTTCGTTTCCGGAGCACAGCTCGTAAACCATGTCATATCTTTCAAAAGATCTTGGCAGATATATGAGACAGATCTTGAAATGGTGACTTTTTCTGATTACAGATATATGGTATTTATGTTTTTCATGAATTCCATGGAAACAATTCAGACATTGTCAAAAAAAACAATAAGTAACTGTCAGATGATTTGTCCTTTCAAATATGTGGGGGAGGGGGGGATATGTCATCTTCTGATGACTCTTGTTTGTTTTGAAGAACCTCAGTTCCACGCCTCTAGCGGTAGTGGGTATGGGGTCAGGATGTTCAATCGTAGGACCATGACCACCAACAAAGTGTTTTGAAGACATGTGGGTATCTTGGGTAATCTTGTGACAGCCAAAATCATCACCGCGGAATCACGCTTTGATCCAGAGGTCACACATCTCAGGTTTTGATTTTGGCTTTGGAAATTTGATGAAAAAAACATCTGCCATGTGTGGTTTGTGGTAGAAGCATGAGTCACTGTTGCAAGTGCCATAAGCGCATCGTTTGACCCCCATTTTCATGATATTATTCTTTGAACCTGGCAATGATCACTCAAGGGCACGGTTCACAGCCGCCATTTTGTATGAAAGTTTGACCTGTACCACATGATCTGCACCTACATCACATGACTTGCGGAAATTCCACTATTAGCTTTATTGTAGTTGTCTTTGCTTCATTAATCTGGCGTATTTACTGCGGCCATACAGCCGAACATTAGTGGGGCTCATTATTGGTAAATTTCAATGGCAATTAGTACATAGGGAGTTGAACAAGTCATGACTTACTGATTTTAATAATTAACAGGTCACACTTTGTGTTAGTTTGTGCAAAACCTGTCATAGTTGCTCTTTTTATGAAAGTACTCACTGTGTCAAAGTGATATCAGCTGCACATGGTGTACTGGACTTGTTTCAGCAAACTAAATGTTTCACAGTCCAGACATTTATATGAAAAATGGCACTGCATGAATTAACATGGCCTGACTGTATAAATATGAATTGGTGAGGATGTAGAGATTTGTGTCATACAAATATATTTTGGGGGTTTACATATCAGATGTATCTGTATGCCATCTTGTGTAAATCATGTCAGTGTAACATACATCTGATATTCACTCATTGTTGTTGCACAGATGTTGAGAAATGGATGCCTGACTCTGTCAGTCTTCAACATCCCCCATGATGTGGTAAGTACTGTAATCACTATCTCTTGCACATGGGTAAATCCCAGGTGGATGTTAAGACGATGTGTAATGTATTTCCATTTAGCTCACAAGTGATTCAGTTAATGAACTCATCAATAAATATATATCCTCTGGAGTTAAGGATCATTGGTTTGACATCATTGTTTCTGCACCCTAGATGTACTGCTACGAAAAGCTGGTTAACTTTCTGCTGCGGATGTTAGAGCGAGCACAACGAGATGACTATAGCCATCGCATTGGTATCTTCCTCCTCAACTGCTTGGCCTGTCAAGTGGATGGCAAAGAAAAAGAGATTGTGGGCAGTTTAGGCGCTATAGAGGTAGGGAAGTCATATAGAGAGAAGGAGATTGTGAGCAGTCATTTAGCTGGAGAGGTAGCAAAGTCATACGGAGAGAAAGAGATTGTGGGCAGTCTAGGAACTATTAAGCTAGGGAAGTCGTGCAGAGAGAAAAAGATTGTGGGCAGTCTATGAGTTGTAGAGGTACGGAAGTCAAATACAGTGAAAGAGATTGTGGGCAGTCTAGGAACTATCAAGCTAGGGAAGTCGTGCAGAGAGAAAAAGATTGTGGGCTGTCAAGGAGCTTTACAGGTAGGGAGGTCATGCAGATCGCTGAGACAAAGAGATCGTGGGCAGTCTAGGATCTATGTAGGAAAGTCGTATGGACAACAGAGAGAAAGAAACTTTGGGGAAGTTAGCTTATAAAAGATACTGTGAGGAAAATTCACTATTTATCACTGAAGCTAGGTTCGTGTGAAGGAACCACCTTGATGATCATACAAAGGTATGATTACCCGATGCCATTTAGAAAGTGGTCAAATGCAAAATATGTCATATTTGGGATTTCACTTTCTTAGTAAAGTACAAATGCTAGTACTATGATGACACAAGACTGTGTACAAGCATTTGTACTTTACTAAGAAAGTTTAATCCCAAATATGACATATGTTGCATACAAAGGTATGCCACTGTATGTGAAATGGCTTCTTTTGTTAATACCTGCAGTCTTATGCCTGTAGTGGTATATAAATGAAAGTGGTAACTCATTCTGGTTTCCTTCATCAATATATTTTGTGATAATATATCCTTTTCACATGGATATTGTGAGAGTGCTTGTCATTCATGTTTTCACCGCATAGGCATGGTATTTCTGAAACTTGTCGTGGGTTACAGTGACCAAAGTTAATATGGACACATTAAGGTCACTGCGTTTATGCTAAATGTAAATTTGTCATTTACGCAGACAATGTTGAGCATCATTAGACGCAAACTCCTGGCTGATGTGTGCGATGATGTGATGGAGGTAGCTTGGAGCACTATGTGGAATGTCACAGGTAGGACAGCTGAAAAATATGACCTCAGTAGTTAGGTTGACAGCTCAGGAATGGTGTGCTATGGTGGTGGGAGCATTGTTGACAAGTACTGTACCATATAAGTGAGTGTAGGCGACACAACACTATTGAATCATGGTAGTGAATGTGGACGACACAAGACTAGTGTAACACAATAGTGAGTGTGGATGTCTCAAGACTTGTGTACCATAGTAGTGAGTGTGGATGACACAAGACTAGTGTGTCATGGTAATGAGTGTGGATGACACAAGACTAGTGTGTCATGGTAATGAGTGTGGATGACACAAGACTAGTGTGTCATGGTAATGAGTGTGGATGACACAAGATTAGTGTGTCATAGTAGTGAGTGTGGACGACACAAGACTAGTGTGTCATGGTAATGAGTGTGGATGACACAAGATTAGTGTGTCATGGTAATGAGTGTGGACACCACAAGACTAGTGTGTTATAGTAGTGAGTGTGGACACCACAAGACTAGTGTGTTATAGTAGTGAGTGTGGACGACACAAGGCTAGTGTGTCACAGTAGTGAGTGTGGATGAAACAAGACTAGTGTGTCATGGTAATGAGTGTGGATGACACAAGACTAGTGTGTCATAGTGGTGAGTGTGGATGACACAAGACTAGTGTGTCATAGTAGTGAGTGTGGATGACACAAGACTAGTGTGTCATAGTAGTGAGTGTGGACAGCACAAGACTAGTGTGTCATAGTAGTGAGTGTGGATGACACAAGACTAGTGTGTCATAGTAGTGAGTGTGGATGACACAAGACTAGTGTGTCATAGTAGTGAGTGTGGATGACACAAGACTAATGTGTCATAGTAGTGAGTGTGGACAACACAAGACTAGTGTGTCATAGTAGTGAGTGTGAATGACACAAGACTAGTGTGTCATAGTAGTGAGTGTTTTACAATGAGTTTTCACTGTCTTGGCTTATCTATGATTTTGCCTTGACATAGGAGAGGTAGCTGTTTTTGGTGAGTCATGGCATATAACCTTTGGAAAAATGATCCTATTGTGACCATTTATAGCTCAATTTTTGGAGAAATCATCTAGCTTTCCATCTAGAGGCTTTGGCAGGGCATCAAAAATATTTTACATTGTTTGAGGATTGGGTGGTTTCGTCATACGTCCATTTCACAAGACTATTGTGCCTTGGTATTGACTGTGGATGGCAGAGGAGAACTTTCAAGTTGGTTGTTTTAGCATTGGCTCTTATATTCAACTTGTATGTTTGTTACAGATGAGACTGCTGCCAACTGTGAAAGATTCATGGACAAAGATGGGATGGGCCTCTTCCTGAGCTGTTTGGAGGTGGGTGCCCCTTAGCTTGTGTCTTGTCTGGAGGTGGGTGGACCTTAAGCTTGTGTCTTGTCTGGAGGTGGGAGGACATTAGCTCATGTCTTGCCCGTCAATGGGTGGACCTTAGCTTGTGTTGTGTCAGGAGGTGGATGGACCTTAACCTGTGTCTTGTCTGGAGATGACACAGTTGTAAAAACTTCAATACAGTTATGGGCCAAGGATTCCATCTATTTTGAGCACCAGTACAGACTGTCTTAACGACAGTGGAAAGTGGGGAGAACAGGTGTGTTTGAGGAAAATCTAATTTTGTGTTCTACATGACCCAATTTGGAAATTCATGTGTTTGGATTCTTATGCTGCAGCTACAATTGCCATCTATTTAAAAATGCACTTGATTGCCTCAGTCCAAATTTACCAGTTCACCAGACCATTTTAACCTAGCTCAGACCAATGTTTTCCTTGATCTTTGTGTTCAAACAGTGACATTCAGTTAGTTTAAGTGGGATTTTGGATCAAGAAGTTGAAAACACAGACAACACACCCCGGATCATTGTCAGTCCGAATAGTCTGCTCAGGCACAGCTAATCCTAGTTCATACGCTTGTTGGGAATTGTGTCCCTTGTGTGCATACAGATGAGTGAAGTGAAGTAATGTGGGTAACGAACCATTCCTAATCCATGCCTAGGGTTGGTGGTGCAGAGATGCCAACTTCTATGATTTTATCGTAGTCGCTACGAATTTTCACTTCAAACTACACCAATATGATTCCAGTAGAAATCCTACAAAATTTGAACAAAATGCATTAAAATTCGGATATATAGACAAAAACATATGTTTTCAACGATGAAATACATTTTCGGACTTCACGTACCTTCCATTCATCATATTTAATGACATATTTGAACTGGAATGATTGCAAGTAACAAACATAATATTAGCAAAGCTGATTTCAATACTTATGCGATTTGACACATTTAGTTCCTGCGGAAATAATTTAACCACGTGACCGTAATATCATTCATTATTTTCTCAGAATCCATCATTGTGTTTGTTTTTTTGTTGACTACAAATTTTATGGTCAAACTACTAATTTTGAACATTGAAACTACTATTTGCAACACTTTGGGGTTGTCATCTCTGGTGGTGATGATTTTTATGGAGAAGCATGTGCAACGCATATGACCCCCTAGAATTTATGTACAAAGTAAGTGACCCCATGCATGTCTGCATGTCATGTACAGAATGAAAGATTTCTCTCTCTCTCTCACTCTCACACACACACACTCTCTCTCTCCCCCTCTACCTCTCTCTCTACCTCTACCTCTCTACCTCTCTCTCTCTCTACCTCATTGTCCTTGTCACCAAAGGCGTCATTCATGTGGAACTATTATCTCATAAATCCCTGTGAAACTAAAGGATTGATGGGTGTGCAATTTATCTTCTTCTGAAATATCAAATTTCTATACAGGATAAATTGGAAAGCATGTCAAACCACATCACCCCCATCCTCCAAGAACTCCATTGGCTTTCTGTAAAACAAAGGATCGATTTAAGCTACTTTGTCTGGCATTCCAGTGCTACTCTCAGTCTCAAACAGCCTCACAGTACCTCTGTGACTTACTTCCATTGTACTGTCCCAGCAGAACCCTTCAGTCTGAATCCAAACGTCTGTTTATTGTGCCAAAAATGAAATTCTCCAGTTACAGGAAGATTTTGCTTGCATATGCTGCATCCACTGCCCGGAACAATCTTCATGTTCACCACTGTCAAACCTTGTCTGCCCTTGAACATTCTTTCAAAACCCTTCTTTTCCACCAAGCTTTTTTCTCATCAATACTTACTGCACTTTCAGCTTAATATCCAAGTGTGGAAAAAACACCCTGATCAAAACTTCGCCCACAATGTATCTTCATATATACATGTCTGAATTGTAACCCTACCGTTAGACTGGTGAATTTGAGAATCTGTCAGTGTGTGTTGAAAATAACTCATCCTGGGCAGTCAGACAGGCAGGTATTTTCAACACTGTATATGACAAAGATGGCTATTGCTCAGATATACCTGATAAGCACACCATATATATTCCTGAATTTGTTTTGTCATATTCATTATTCACATTTATTTGACTTAGTAATTCAATTTGTTCATTCTTTTAATATTTTCAAATCAGCCCGCCGGCACATCACAGTTGGTCCTGCTTGATCTACCATTCTCCTGAACCCCAGTACACGTATATTCCTGTCTTGATCTCTGCCCTTGGACAAGTGCAGTTCCTGTTTAGTCTATGGTCCATATCTCATTGCAGAAATTCAAAGACCATGCAGAGCTGCTTCGCAACATGATGGGGTTGATGGTGAGTGAGGGTCACAAAGCATTGATGTTGGATCCATGTGAAGGGTATATGCAAAAATCATTCTTGAAGTGAAATGGGTAGTAATGTTTTTAGTGTTTCCCCATTATTATTCCTGTGATTGCCTGTTTGAATATTCTGTCACATGTGACTTTCTGAAATATTTGGATGAATGCACTTTTAGGTATTTATGATGAGATGGTGCAGCAAAATGATGCTGATTAAGCCTTGATGTTGATTTTTGAGAGATGTTGGTCAGTAACTCAGTGATCATCCCTGATGTGTTTAAAGGGTAACATAGCGGAGGTAAAGGAGCTGCGTCCTCGGTTGATGGTCACAGAATATGTCCAGGTGTTCAGGTACAGAAATCAGTAACAACAGCACAATACAATCTGTAGTGAGATGTGAGTAGTGTTGTGCTGTAGTAAAGTGTGTGTAGTGTTGTTCTGTAGTAAGGTGTAGTGTTGTGCTGTAGTAAGATGTTGTAGTGCTGTGCTCAAGTAAGATGTGTGTAGTGTTGTGATGTAAGATGTGTGTGGTGTTGTGATGTAGTAAAGTATGTGTAGAATTGTGCTGTAGTATGATGTGTAGTATTGTACTGTAATGATGTACTATATCAAGGTGTGTAGTGTTGTGCTGTAGTAAAGTATGTGTAGTGTTGTGCTGTAGTAAGATGTGTGTAGTATTGTACTGTAATGATGTACTATATCAAGGTGTGTAGTGTTGTGCTGTAGTAAGATGTGTGTAGTATTGTACTGTAATGATGTACTATATCAAGGTGTGTAGTGTTGTGCTGTAGTAAAGTATGTGTAGTGTTGTGCTGTAGTAAGATGTGTGTAGTATTGTACTGTAATGATGTACTATATCAAGGTGTGTAGTGTTGTGCTGTAGTAAAGTATGTGTAGTGTTGTGCTGTAGTAAGATGTGTGTAGTATTGTACTGTAATAAGATGTCTGTAATGTTGTGATATAACAAGGTGTGAATAGTGTTGTGCTATTGTGAAATCTGTGTAGGGAAGTGACATGTGTTATAAGATATCTGAGGTGAGATCTACACGACTGGTATGGATGAAATGTGTCAACCAATTGCCTGACCAGCTAATCCTTTTACGACAAGCATGGGTTGATGAAGACAAATTGTATTTGGAAACTTCACGTCTGCTTGTAGTGAGATGTGTGCAGTGTTGTGGTATAGTGTTGTGCTGTAGGGAGGCATGTGTAGTTAGGTGCTGTGTATTGTGCTGTAGTAAGATGTATGCAGTGTTGTAGTAAGATAGGGAAGTACAGTAATTGACTCATTCTGTAGTGATCTCCTGGATTCTACAAGTGATGGCATCGAAGTCAGCTACAATGCTGCTGGTGTCTTGGCTCACCTGGCATCAGACCCGGAGGAGACATGGCTGGTGAGTCGTCCTGCACGGCATGAAGTACTACAGAGAATGGTGGGTGCAATCAACAGATGGGACATCCGTGCCCGACGCAACATCAACTACAGGTGGGTCACACTGCCCTCTTCTGCCCTCTACAGGATGGGCATGTAGATCATTCGTCATATGTATGAGTAAATCAGCCAGTAGTTGATGTAATACCATTACAGTGTACTCTGTCTAATTTGGTCTCTTTCTATCTCGGATTTCTCTGAAAAGCGGTCTGAGATTATGGTCCCGAATTCAATACTATATATTATCATATTAAATCATCTCTCTTTTATCCTGACTCTCTCTATTTCGGATCTCGGACTGAAGTCTTGGCCCAACAGACCAACTTACCATGAAAACAAACACTATAATCCTGACTGAGTATAACTGACAGCCAGCCGTCCAATTAGCGGTACTTAGCGGCAATTACTTTGATTATTGGTAAATGACATTAACCCAGGATATTACTGAGGTAGTGATGTCAACTTACTGTCACTCTTGACACCTGTTAAAAGACTTCAGCAGACTGACATGAACATTACACACCAAAATGGCTGTCCGACCAATGAAATGTCATCGAATTGAGCTGTTGCTTGGCACAAAGATAAAGTTGACTGAATATTCCGAAACTCTTCCCAAGCCCCTTCAGAAAGACTTGGCCAAAAAATACAGGATAAGAAAGCAAACTGTATCAGATGTTTCGAAGAAAGGGACGAGTACAAGGTACAGTTTGGGACGAATATTGCAGCCAACAGAAAGAAACTAATCAAGGGTAAATATGAAGATATCAGCCACGTTTTTGATGAATGGGACGTACATGCACAAACAAAAAGCATACTGTCACTGAAAATATGGTCATCAAACAATCCATGACAACCAGTTCTGAATCCTTGCTGACAGATTTCTTTAAGTAGTATGTCAATAAAAAGAAATAAATCGTTTATTTGTGTTCCTGTTGTACTTGTGATATGTGTATATGTATCTGTCAAGGTAAGGGACATAAATTCTTTTTTTCAACCCAGTATTCTACTATCCGGACTTCTGTCTAATTCAGACTTTCTTGACAGTCTAAAGGGAGTCAGAATTAGACAGAGTATACTGTATATGGACCAGGTAGCTATGCCAGTTGATAATCCAGTAGATGTACCATTAAATGAGCCAGTAGTTGATCAAGTACCATTGATAGATATACCAGTAGATGCACCAGTAGAAATATCAGTAGTTGATCCAGTAGATGGAACAGTAGTTGATCCAGTAAATGCACCAGTAGATGTACCAGTAGGTGAGCCAGTAGATGATCAAGTAGAGGGACAATAAGGCTGCACAAAAGGTGGTGTGGTCAAAGCAAGCCCTTTCATTGGTGGACGCTTGCCATTGTCCACCATTTGTGTCAATATCGTTTAGCTGACGGACAAAATCAGCCTTCAGTCGACTTGTAGAAATAACAATAAAGAGCTGGTAGGTGTCATGGGTGGTGTTCGATAGGCCAGTCACCCATGAGTATGTTTAGATTAAGTTTTAGTCATTTGCATGTGATGGTACTGTAGCGATTGGCAAAGCAGGCAGGTAGGGTACATCAAAGTGTCCGGCCTTGTCTAGTTATATTGTACTGTGAAGTGTTTCAAATTGGGGGGTCATCTCAAAATTTTTATGATTTAAAAAAAAAAGTCTGTAATCCTCGCAATGACACAATTACCTGTGTTATGCACAGGTCTCTTTTATAGTGACTATGAACTATAAGGTGTTAACAAGATAACCCTTAAAGTCTATTTCTTATAAGTGAAAATCAAACAATAGTTCTTGTTTTGAATGTTTCCAAGAATAATGCTTATATTTCATCATAGCTTTAGCTCCTACTGTGCTGTGTGTAGACACAGCACAGACTGGAATCCCAGACACAACCTTCCATTGCTTAGGTTTGGACATGCATTGGTTACAATAATGTCACAATGTCACAGGTGCTTCTCATGTATCTGACTCCAACACATTGCTTGTGAGTGAGTGAGTGAGTGAGTGAGTGAGTGAGTGAGTGAGTGAGTGAGTGAGTGAGTGAGTGAGTGAGTGAGTGAGTGAGTGAGTGAGTGAGTGAGTGTAGTTTTACATCACACTCATCATTATTCCAGCTGTATGGCAGCAGTCTGTAAATCATTAAGTCTTGACAAGACAATGCAGTGAACAACATCCTAAGCATTGTTCTATGCAGTTGGGAACCCATGCCATGTGTCAGCCAAGTCAGCGAGCCTGACCACACGATGCTTTCTTTAAGTACTTCCATGTAATATTTGATGTTAAATATACTCTTCAAGTCAAGCTAAAAATGCAACATGTTCCTGTTGAATTCTTTTAAGTGAGATTACACCTCAAGGGGACTGGTTTAACTTTAAGTTGTGAAGACTGTTGTAAGGTGACACTGCATGTTCTCTGTCTGACAGGTCTTTCCAGCCTATTCTGCGACTTCTGACAATATTTGACACCCCGGAGGTACAACACTGGGCTGTGTGGGCTTTATGCAATCTCTGTGGGTTCTGTCGTAAGTACATATGTGCTCTACATATATAGTGTTAAGCTGTTTTGTCCAATTCAATGTAATTATTAAGCTGACACTACTGTAGTGTGGCTCACCAGCTGACACAGCTGTAGTGAGGCTGTCCAAACACAGCTGTAGTGAGGCTGTCCAGCTGACACAGCTGTAGTGAGGCTGTCTAGCTGACACAGCTGTAGTGAGGCTGTCCAGCTGTAGTGAGGCTGTCCAGCTGACACAGCTGTAGGGAGGCTGTCCAGCTGTAGTGTGGCTGTCCAAACACAGCTGTTGTGAGGTTGTCCAGCTAACACAGCTGTAGTGAGGCTGTCCAGCTGTAGTGAGGCTGTCCAAACACAGCTGTTGTGAGGCTGTCCAGCTGACACAGCTGTAGTGAGGCTGTCCAGCTGACACAGCCATAATGAGGTCATCCGTCTGACAGCTGTAGAGAGGCTATCCAACTGACATAACCTTTTAAATGAATTAAAATCATTTTAGTGATGATATGTCAAAGAATTGTACAGCTGTAGTGTAATATGTGTGTTTGATAATTTCTCTTTGTCAGCTGAGAAGTACTGTACCTTGCTGGAGAAAGAGTGTGGAATTTGTTTGTTGGAGAACATCCAGGCTGACCCTCGCCCCTACAAGGAGATACAGAGACTGGCACAGCGGGTTCTCAAGCAGGTGCATGTACGTTCATCCTGGGAAGACCAGGAGGAAGAGGAAGAAGAGGAGGAGCAGGTGCTTGTAGGAGCTAGTGGAGAGGCCGGTCAGGGGGATGGACGACTTGGGGAGGATGTGGATAAGCATATAGTCAAAGACAATGATGATGAGGACATGGGTTTCGTTGACTCAGACTCAGATGAAGAGATCAGGTTGTAGTATTACAAAATTATTTTCAAGCAATTCAAGTGTATGCATGTCAAAATAATTTCATAACCTGTGAATACTAAACATATTTAATTTAATCTCTTCCTCGTGTAGTGTACCTTTTTGTGAATAGTGACTTTTAGAGAGTTTGTAAATGGATGCATTAATGTATGATATTCTTTGATAAACTGGTGCAAGACTAAAATCTGTTGTCAACCCTCGTCTGTTGATCCTTCAGCTAGATATTACATGCTAAATGTCAGTATTTGCAGTGTCTGTGATCAGTTTTACAGATATGAAAAAGTTCCCACATATAGAGGTTTACTTTACTTAATATTAATCACAGGAAATTCACAAGATTGTGGATATCAGAGTTGCTGACATTACTCTCAGAAACTCACTATGAAGAGTTTACTCACAATTTCAATGCAATCCAACATTGGTATGTAAATAGCTCATCTAGTTTGGAAGATAAATAAAAATCCTCAAGGACTGTGTAAGACTGACTGTAGCATATGCATCAGAGTGAATTAATATTTATGTGGCACTATGTCACCCATATTGTGATGAGAACTGTTTATTATCATACTATAAGAACAATAAGAAATTAAAAGTCTGTTGTTGTATGAAAGTAATAATCTTCTTATATCTCAGACATTAAAGTAAAATTAGCCTGCTATCATAAAACAAGATTATAAAATGGAACAATACAATATACAAATGGGCTATAGATTGCCAACAACTTTAGGCAGATCACCATGCTATAGACCATTGGGCCTAAAAGTATTTGCTACCTGCATGGACCCTAGCTGGATTTACACAGTCCCCTTGAGCTGTTGACACTTTAGACAAACATGGCCATTAATTTAAATGAGCATATATGCTTTGATTAAAAGCATGGTGAGTGCATACACTATTGAAGGAAGATTTCACAGCCTTGACTCCTGGAACTCAGGCTGGAGGAACATCCCACTGAAGACACATACAGATATGGAGGATCACCAAGCCTGATGCCCTGAGGATCTGTTTAACAATCTGCTTTACATTCAAACATTAAAAAAACCAAGAGGAAATACATGATGAACTTATTACAGACAGGGTATAATGGACATATATATCTTGCATGTGACACGCTCAGGGCATTGATCCAATCGGTCTCAAACTTTGCAAGTGGATGTTTTCTCAGACAACCTAATCACATTGTAAATCACCGATTTTAAGCATTTGTATGAAAGAATCTGCCTATGTAACTGTCAGCAAAATAAACAGCATTACGCAGACTGCTGCCAATGGGAGCAAGCCAGTGACCTGTAACAGCGGCAGTGTTGAGTCAGAAAGGCCAACGTTTGTCAATGAAGGTCACCTCTGCACGTGGCAGGTAAGCAGAGGTGTCCCAGGTCGTGAATAGGATAAGATGGGTGCCAACTATTAACCATCATACGTAGTTTGTTTCTGTGAGTTGTTCAACATGAACCACTAAACCCATTAGTGAGAATTATCCTTTTGATTAAAATCGTTAAATTTGAAATGTTAACATAATATTTTGTTTATTCAATACTTAAGTTGAAATGCATTTAAAGAACACAGAAAGTATATTTACACTAAATCATTAATCGGACCACTCATGGTTAGAACTCAACTTTTAAAGCCCCGTTCCCTCGCTCACAAGCACACACAATCATGCACATTCATTGAAGAAAAGATATAATGAGGACAAAAGTGGTATGTTTTAGTGTCGTTCACATTCCAAATTAGGCAATGCATTTCTAATAGCTTTAAGCATATGGATAGTTAATATTTGTATTTTCATAATAATGTTATGTGAAATGAGTGTTTCATGTTACACTATATGTTGTTATTAGTGTTAAAAGAGTTCATATTTCTTTGAGCATATCCGGCCGGATACTATTATCATCTGTAAATGAAATAACAGAATTACGCTTCATCGAGGTCACTCCATTCTTCCAAAGAGGAGTCATCAGTGTCCAGACGAATGACTACTGGATTAACTGTTTACTCCTTCAAGCCATATTTGGGCCAGTGCTCTTTCTCCACCTTTTTGACATGTTCAATACATGCATGCCAGCGTGCAATGTCAATGTCAGATATGGCAGTGTTGACAATGTGCTTGATAATTCAACTTAAATGATTGCTTTTTCCCGGCCACTGTCATTTAAAGGTCTCCCCAGATAAGTTCGGTTGGGTTGAGATCACAGTGGTACGGTGGTAACCTCAAGACCTTATGGCCGTGTTGGCGTAGCATGTTGTCTGTGATGTATGTGGGTGGAGGTTTGTTAGTTTTGATCAAAGAGTGCAACTGTGGTTCAGTGGCCTCAATTGAAAACTGGGACCCAAGGCATAGCGTGAGGTTCAAATGGAATATTTAGTCGCCATGGTAGAATGTCGTCATGGTAGATTTAGTACCATAGTACATCATGAGTGGATATTTGTTTATATCTGACGGGTAAGACCAGAAATGCGTTTCACACATTGTATCCATGTGGAGAATCGAACCTGTGACGAGCGAATACCTAACGACAGCACTACCCCATCGCCAAACACACCCCCTCCCCCGACCCGTTCGTAAGGAGCCATTAGGTTTGGCGTTGAACCATATTTCCATGACCGGAAAGTGTGTGAACTTGATTTTAGAGGAGCGAGTGTAGGAAAGCATCACACTCTTTGCAAAAACGACAAAACGACAAAAATAAATAAATGAATGAATGAATGAATGAATGAATACATACACACACACATACATACATACATACATACATACATACATACATACATACATACATACATACATACATACATACATAAATAAAACGAGCACACACATGAATTTAAAAAAAAAAATATTTCTGTTATTAAAAGTTGACTTAACGCGGAATTATTTTTTGGTGACAGTTATGTTTAACGCTTATTTGAGCATTGTTGAAGTTATTTCACAGCGTGACAGCGTAATTTTAATAGAAACCTTGAATGTAAGTCTCGGATGGATACTGTTTTCAGTGAAACCTAAGAGAAAGTGTGTAGAGCATGTATCATCCCTGACAGCTGTCCTAATAGCTATGCTTCATACTTTCAATCCAGAGTTATCTCCTTAACATTACCATACTCACATCTGTTATCTGTTTTTGTATCGTGGGAAACGATGCCCCTGACTGTATTGTTAAAGGGCATATATTTCTTGATACTAAACATAGTTTTCATGACATTAAGCTTGACACCGAATCTCCGCATATCTCTGCATATCTCCGTAATACCATCGTCTGTTTACCATCCATAGGAAAATGCACTCGAGCAAACTCTAGTCGATGTCACTTTTCTTCTCTTGGCTAAGCACTGATAATTACACACGTGTAAATATGTATCGCAACGTGGTATCAATATGATACCATATACTTATATAAACCTCAATCTAACTGTATTCCGTGTCCTGTGATGCCCCAAACATGCTCTGCTTGGGTTGAGATCTGGATTCCTAGCGGGCCATCGCAGAACTACTTCGGCCTCTTGACGTAAGAAATCACCAATGGTACAGACCGGTGCCAGTTATATTCGGACACGTGACTTAATTTCTATAGAATTACAGTGTCGAACAAATGATTTTCATGAATTTAATTTTCGGAAGATCCAAGTCAAATTTTGCACATCTATGAGGAATTATCTTACCTATAATCAAGTAATTTCAGTTTAATTTTCCGTTGCATATTTGTCGAATGGCAACCATACTTATTTAAAGTGAACCCCTTAACGTGGCGGTCTATGGGCTTGTGAACTGTGGAGAACCATAGGCAAGTTAATTAATGTGAAGTCATTAGTTAAATAGTAGTCTGAGCACTAAACTCAGAGCTCAGAGCAGAGATCATTTTACACTTGCCTCTCCAGTTTTTCAAAGATTCATCCTGAACTCATTTCATGGGAGTTATTTATGCTACACCGAACGTATATAGAAATTATGTCACATGGCAAATAGCACGAATCTGCATGTTCACGAATAACCTCGCATTGTTATCCATGAAATCGCCTTGAGTTGACAGGATGGTCATCAGAATGTGATACAACAACCGTGTCTAGTCTAGCAAGTCAGTGATACATGGATTTTGTCTGATCTTCACAAGGTCACGTTTACAGTCACGTGAGGGCAAATGCACACAATAAACTCCCACCTTTAAGATACGTGTATTCGATTGGGCATAAGCAGTGACTCCAACGTGCCTGAGTTCGACCGTCAGTTCAAAGGGCGATAATCAAACTGTGATACAATAGCCGTGCTTCACATGTCAGTGATACATAGATTTTGTCTAATCGTCACAATGTCACGTTTACAGTCTCGTGAGTGAGGGGCAACTGCTTTCAAGATATTCCTATGTGCAAATGCAGTGATTCCAAAGTGTGTGACACAAGTTCGACCATCCGTCATTAAAAAAGACATGGACTGGTGAAGTGAAATAGTGAGTTAACATTTAAAGTCACATCGGCAATATTTCAGCAATATCATGACTAAACACAAGTAATAATATTAGAATGAATAAAGGTAAATTTGAAAAGCGAAGGACAGCAAGATCAACTACAGTGTCACAGAACAGACACAAAACTGGTATGTAACTCTAAAACAGCTTAATAACAGAAGACAATATAATATGGTATGGAATAAGAAGTGGTGTTACAGATTTGTGGGGTGGTGCTATGGCAGCAAGATCCGCCATTGTGTTCCCAGCAATGCCAACATGACTGTGTAACCAACAGAGAACGATGTCGTATCGATAAGAAGGAAGATCATTATATAAAACAATAATTACAATTAAACGTGGATGTTTACAGGAGAAGTTTTTTATTGCCTGAAGGGATGAAAGAGAGTCGGAAAATGTGATATATTGTTTATGTCTAGGATATTTTAAAGCTGTGAATATGGCGTTTACTTCTGCTGTGAAAAGTGAAGATATTGTTCTGGGTCCAACGACTGTGGCACAAACCACTGTGTAACCATCATTGTACCTCTCTGTAAATAAACATTTGTATGTATTATTTTACTTTTTATTTAATTAATTAGTTTCTGATTTGTAAACGTCGTCATTGCTAAATATACATGCTATATTTAGGATTTCTAAGTACAGCTCATAGTACTTTTGGTAGTTTGAGTCCCACCAAGGATTCGAATTATTTTTCCCCTCCCCTCTAGCGCCCCACCTCCAGCCCACCTCCCACCCCTACCCCGTATAAACTATCATTGGTGTCCGTTTGTTTGTTTCTGTGCCTTAGGGTTGTGTCTGCAAAGTGCGTGATGCTTTCTTACATTCACATTCATTCCCAGAAAATCCTGCTCACACGCTTACTTCTTCCTGAAAGATGGTTCAACACCAAACCTACTGGCTCCTTATCAACGGTAGGCGGTCTCTTAAGTAGTCAGACAGAGGACAATGGTATTCAAAGTAAGCAATATATTTTTCAAAACAAACAGTAAATGATTAGTACATGACAAAGGTACTGATGTGCACCGGGTGTCCTATAACCTGTTTGGTCGGTATGGTCAGAAACCTCAACCTCAGAAGTTGAACTCAACCTTTTGTGGAAAACGAATAGATGTGGGATAACGATGACTGATGGCTACCTAGGGCGTACTTGCTGTAAGTGCTGATAACACAGTGGCTATTGTAACTTCAAAAGTTCATAAACATTTGCCATAGGTGTGAATGTGTCTTGGGTATGTGTCTGCAATGAGTGGTGTGCTGTTCTGGATTTTGTAAATACATGCTCATTTTTTCTGCATTTGCTTTTGCAAAATTTACTGACTTAAAATGATGATGTTGATACAAGCAATGTACAAGTAATGTACAAGTATTGTACAAGTAATTTACCATCAGGTAGGTGATCACGGCTGTCTTGATTAACCAACCATGAGCAGCTAGCCATTTTGACTCCTGGCACCAAAAGCACAAACATCAAATGTTTCTGGTGTTAAAAGTAATATATTTTGATCCCTTGTGAGATGGGATTCTTGTTAGATCGCAAGGTATGGTTAATTAAACAGAAATATTTTCGTGAGATTATTTTGATTAATTTAAGGACATAGGTGGACAGTTTGAAATTGGCGGCCATTTTGCTAATGCTAACAATATACTAGAATCCCTGAGAGATGAGTTTTCATTTGATAAATCACATGACATAACTATTGACAACATATCTGTTTGCAAAATCATTTAATGATTCTGGAGGCCATGTTGAAATTGGAGGCCATTTTGAAAATGCCACAAGGTAGCATTAGCACAACTCGTCACATCTTACACATGACAGTCATGTTCTGAAGCTTTCCTGAAAAATTCAGCTTTCTACTGTTTTTCACAATGTCGTGTCTAATGTTTTAACCTATGAAAAATATGGTTCAACGCAAAAACCAACGCAAAGTGCTGATAAGACAGTTACTACCCAATCAACCACGTACTGCTCACGATAATCGAATCAGGAAAATCGATTTCAGTTATATGTGCTCACAGAATATCACCTTCTCACATAGTTGAGCTCGCTCGTAAAGCGATCACGTCTGCAATGAGGATAGTACTGCTGTTTACACTGACGCTCTTCAACGAAACCCCAGTCTTGATGCACAATATAGTCTTCTATATTGTTGATGCATCATCAGTTTCTAGTTTCCCGTTGCTACACAGGGTGGATGCGGTGTCTGTTCTTGATTGTGGTGAGCCGAGCACTGGGACACTTGGTCCCAGTGTATTTGGTTACGAAAGGCATGCATCTCAGTGCTCTCTCGTGAGAGGACAGATCGGTAATCATGGAGTTGAGAGATTTCAAGGTCATGCTACTTCTCTAATACTGATGGGTAAGTCGTTTATGCGTCATGTTTCTGCAAGAAATTTGTAAACCTTGCGCTGTCCGTGCAACTATGACCATCGCCAACACACGCAAAAGCTCAAACTCAAAATTCATATACTCATTTGAGCAAAGTATTAATGACCATTATTTTGTCGCTGGTTTAGGAAATGTATTGACATTTGCTTCATATGAAGTTTGTTGTAGGGATATAAGCATTGTGCGAGGGTGTGTTTACACGTTGTAATATTTGCTGAAAGCTGAAAGTGTGTGTGGTCAGTTAGCTCAACATGAAATCAAATATGTTGCAAGATGTGATGTCCACCCATACCATAACACTCTCGACACAAAACTGTCACCGTTGTACAACGCACGAGTCGGCATACCTTCACGCACCGTCCGCACACCAGTGTCCTGTCATCTGTGCTGTCCTCATGACATCTCGTCAGGGAACACCATCCAAATCTTTTCCCCTGTACCCTAGATGCTGTCTGCACGAAAGACGTCCCTGTCGGTGACGTTGGAGCAGAATTGGCTGTATATTGCTTGAACTAACTGGACGTAAGCCAGGAATGGCCCAAGCAGTCAGACTGACAGTCTGCAATGGATTCTTTAGTTGGGCCAGCCGAATGTGGTTGTTTTGTTAACGTGAGGTCACGTATGGTAAATCTCTCGTGTTCCCATTATGCTGAAAACGTCTCCATAGATATGAAATCGTGTTTCGAGGGACACCAAATTGCATGGTCAATACATTTTGACCATTGCTATCTTCAGCATACCCACGACGCTGAATTTCTGTAAGCCGTGGCATGATTTATGCTCAGTTATTGTTGAAATTAACGTGCTGTCCACTACATTCAAAGGCAAGAGAATATTGAAAGAATTTTCAACACCAGGTGTGTGAACTTCAGGTGTCAAAAAGCATGCAAAACGTGCACATTCAAGAGATGAAATCAAAGTTCATGCAACGTGCTTAGCTACATGTATATTTTAGGTTATTTTATAATTCTGCAACTGACATATGCTTTGTGCAGTTTTATGTAATGCACAGTTATATTTTCCGTTGTATATCAAATTGTCTGTGTACCTGGGCCTACAAGATAGTCATAAGTGCCAAAATTAACATTAACTTACGACTATCTTAGCTCTAAGTGAAATTCGACGAAAATCTAGGCCCAGAAGTCTAAGTATTAAGGTGATATTAATAACGTGATAAAACATCTAACTTGAATCTAACCAGGTTTGTAACCCAAACGTTTCTTAGCCATGACACCAGGTTGTGATCCACCAAGGAACAAGACCAACATGGTACTATCAGCACCTTCACTGAATGTTGGAGATGTTGCTACCTACACCTGCAACAACGGCTACGGCTTCTGTGGTAACGTCAACAACTCCATAACCTGTCTCAGTTCAGGAGAATGGAGTTCCATCCCGATATCAGCTGTGTGTGAGAAGGCATACTGGGATTTAGACGTGAGTATGTGTCTGTCTGTCTAGGTCCATCCGTGTGTCCATGTGTTAGAGTAACCGTGGACATTGAAATGTGATATTTACTCTTCACTTACCTGATAACACCTGACTTTGGAAGCACAGCCACTGGATAACTGATATCAGAAATGTACGGCCATTCTAGTAACAAAACCTATGAATCCTGTTTCGCAAAGGGGGTAAAATATACTTACTTATAGTTACTTATAGTACTGATATCCAAATATATCCCTGTGTAAAAATGAGGATTTTATCACTGTTGAATGTCTTACAGTCTGTATGCGTTCTTGCTACGAAAATGGTATTGAAAGATGAGAGGAAATATAAGCTTTATCCAGTCTGCATTTGGCATGTGGCCAAGGCGACACTGGCCAAGCCAGAAATTTTATAAAGATACAGCAAGACTGTTCCGAATTTCGGGATACTTGAAAGTCTTGTCAAGATTAGGAGGTAACTCCAAATTAGATCTCACTCGCTGCCGCTGAAAGGCTTTTGTGATTGTCATTTCACAAGAGCTTCACTTGTGTGCATCCACATTGACTTCATACAGATTTACAAAGCGGCGTAGATTTTACACAAATCCCACACGATCACGATACAATACAAACTCGCCAAAGTCATGTCTACGTCCTCTATCTAAAAACTTGCGTTTCTTTTGCTGTTCAGTATAGTTTAGTAAAGTTCATCGAGTTTCAAGAACGATGTATCAAGCAAGGCATTTGTCAGAGCACATTACATGTGTTGCCAAGCTAGCTTAAGCAAATACCGACTGAAAATAAAGGTACTGCACATCTCGGGGCTTGCTTATGGCTGTCGATGATTATTATCATATTTTTCAGACGAGGCCTAGCAGACCATTATTTCTTCGCATCATATTTCCTTGTAAGGCCTACAGAGATGCCCATATCATAACTACAGGAGTGCCGGGACGCTATAACAGGTCAGTGGAAAATATGAAAGCTTACTTGCAACAAGAATGTATGTATGTATGTATGTATGTATGTATGTATGTATGTATGTATGTATGTATGTATGTATGTATGTATGTATGTATGTATGTATGTATGTATGTATGTATGTATGTATGTATGTATGTATGTATGTATGTATCTATCTATCTATCTATCTATCTATCTATATATATATATATATATATATATATATTCATGGCATATATCACATATATATATATATATATTCATGGCATATATCACACACTTCCGATATAATTAAAAAACAACAACAAAAAAAAAAAAAAATAAGCGTACAATCGTAAACTTGGGTTTACTTTCCCTCGAAACAAAGCAGCGGGGATAAAAAACCCAGGCAGAGCAGGTGGGCGTGCACTCAAGTGTATTGAAGACTTCCGTTGGCTGGTTCACTGTTACGATGTTGGATTTTGTAAATACATGCTAATTTGTTCTACATTTGCTTTCGATCCAGTCACAAAAATACTGAAATATGGAACTACTGCGTGGCTGGAAACTGTCGTTCGTTCAAGTACAAAACAGGTCCCGTCATCCATTAAAATGGATGCAGTTTGTTTGTATCACACCTGCCTGCCTGTGCAATTACATAATTTGACTGAGACAGAAGTCGGGTGCACGAGCCATTTATGGCACATAGCCACATACGTGTTAAGTTCAAATTGCATGTGATCAGTGATTGAAGACAGACAGACAGACACATAGGGGTGAAACGAACACTGAGTTTTGAATGTGACAGAGGCTGCTCATCACTTTTTTTCTGTTTCCATAGACATTCAAGCTGAGCATTTCTAAAGAATGATATTAATTTCTAATGCTACACTTTCTTGAAAACTGCCAAACCCCCAAAAGCAAGTGTATTTTTCCACTGCAGACCAAAGATATGCTTGCAATTGCAAGAAACGTCGTTTGCTCTCCAACTCCAACCACAGCGATGGTATTTGCATGCCTCACTTGCTGTGTTTTTACGAGTCTTCTTCTTGCACATAAAACATCCTGACATCCCGGTTCAAGCTGCCCGAACCTACAGTCCGTTTGATTCCATTTGAGACCGATGTATTGCTCACCAACACAAAATCTAATAATTGCACGTGTGATTTGCTCGACAGACCAGACATTCGTGATTGCAGTACCTGAAACAATGAGATTATCACACGACGCTAAGTCTTTATTTGCAAAGTATTTAACTTTTTTAAAAAATGAAGGTGAATGGGATAGGCCTCAATATGCTTTGGCTACGTAACGAGCAATTCATCGGTCTCAAATTGAATCAAACGGACTGTAATCACATAGCTGTTGAAACCCTTTTTCACCCCACCTGGGGTGAAATGAGTAAATCGTTTGAACACTGTTTTCGTGTTTTTTTCATCTCGTTATTCTTCAACTCTCTAAGCTGAGTTTGCAGTTTTGATAATTTGTCATTGTAAGTCCATGCCGAAAGATATCGGAATCTGCAAAGTTGCGTTTTGCGTGGCATATGAGCTTTAAGCAAATTCGTCTATGATTCTCAGTTACCGTGGAAAGCGGGGAGTCGGTCCACTTATCAACTTTGCCTTACTCGATGTGACTTGGACGTACAGCAAGAACTCACATCTCAGAGTGGGAACTTCAAAAATGGACGTGAGGCGTGGGCACCGCTACGGAACAAGCGACAAAGTTCCAGTCACGCTAAACCTTTCTTCTGAGATGGCCGTGATGTTAGAGGAAACCAAAGTTATGGTAAGTA
Source organism: Haliotis asinina (assembly GCF_037392515.1). Lineage (NCBI taxonomy): Eukaryota > Metazoa > Mollusca > Gastropoda > Lepetellida > Haliotidae > Haliotis > Haliotis asinina. The sequence continues at coordinate 21,348,011 of NC_090281.1, read as the reverse complement.
TGTCGAAATATTGATCATAACCATCTTCAAAGTATGTGCAGTGCCTTATCATTTTTTTTTGTTATAAATACTGAACAGCAAAAGAAACGCATATCTTAGCTCGATGGGTTGCTCTTGATGCAGGCAATACCTTACCACGGCAGTTAATAATGTTTAAGTAGTGCTTTTTAAGATATATCCTGGAACGTTTCCCGAACTTTGGTTATTAATGACGCACGTATTGGTTATTAATGTTTTTCAGTGTATACTGAACTGCATTAGAAACGCATCACTAATAACATGTCCAGCGAATCTATGGAGACTATGGGGTAACTATGCATTTAAAGTACAGCTAGCAATGGTTATCAAATCTGCAACAAACAACAATTTCAAGATTGTGAAGAATCATTTGATGAAAGTACAGCTTACGTTCGAAAGGTCATTGGGTTAGTAGGTGTGTTTAGTTTTACGCCGCACTCAGCAATATTGCAGCTATCTGGCGGCGGTCTGTAAATAATCGAGTCTGGACCAGATTATCCAGTGATCAACAGCACGAGGATCATTCTGCGCACTTGGAAACCGATGACATGTGTCAACCAAGTGATCCTGACCATCCGATCTCGTAAGTCGCCTCTTACGACAAGCATGGGTTGCTGAAGACCTGTTCTACCCTGGATCTTCACGGGTCGAAAGGACATAGGGGTCAATATTTAATGGAAATGACCATACAAGAAAATTAGAAACAGTGCCAGTAACGCGTATGGGCACCGATGACATTAAAGACTGCTTCACATCGAGGTCTGAGAGAGAAGACGGCCTGTCCCATCAGATCTTAGGGTATCTGTTGCCATACAGTGACGTAATGACGTTTCGAGTTGAAGGCCGTTGACGGACGGGTTGCCATCGCAGAATTTCATCCTATATCTGTTCAGTGGGCGCTAAGTATGGTGAAAAGATAGGAAAGTCTAGCACGGCGGCGAAAGTTCATAGTGTGCATTATTGTGTACGCTGGGACATCCTGTTGTATATTACGTATACCCGTGTAGACGTGGCGTTCAGATGGGAATTGACGTGGGTCTGTAACCCTTCCTCTCTGTTGGCAACATCCGTGACACGCTCTCTGTAAGCATGAAGAGGGGTTCCTGAAAGATCACTTCCATGGCGAGGCATTGAAATGTGTATAGAAGTCCAGGTTGCGGTAGTCAACTCGTATTCAGAAAAAAAATAATGAATGTCTCGAATCCACGCCAGGTCCGTTCCAGAACATAAAGGGTGATCATGTGTGAAGAGCGTTGAGATTGGTTTACACACTATATGTGCTTAAAATACTGTCGGAAATAGACAAAAAGTTTTGTGTTTTCGCAGTTTTTGCCTGATTTTACGAGTAAACATGCTTTCCAGGGCCCCTTTCACAAGACTCTCGTAAGCCTAAGATCTCGTAACTGTTCTCGTAGTATTCGTACCTCATATGTTACAGTATAAGAGCAACGAATACTACGAGAAAAGCTACCAGATCGTAGGTTTAACTTAGTTTTGCAAAACGAGGCCCTGATATCTTATAACTCATCCCACTCAACAACCAGTTAGGCCGATGGTGGTTATTTCGCCAGATGCTATTTGCATTTTATGGATTGCATTATACAGAATAGCAGCCTTAAACAGTTTTTTTTTGTCGATTTCCGACAGTACTTTAATGCTTGACGCGCGCTACTATCAAGAAACAGTAGTGGGTCCAGTTTCACAAAGCCGTCGTACGCCCAAGATCTCGTAACTTACTCCGTAGCACACGCACCTCCTATGTTATAGTATAGGAGGTTCGAATATTACAAGAAAAGGTACGAGAGCTTTGTGAAACTTGACCCTGGACTTTAACCAAGGGCTTGTTACAATGTCAGCTTTGTGGAACAGAATGTCGTTGTACAAAGCGATCTTACACTACAAAAATGACTTGGTTTCCAGGAACCTGGAAACCATCCGTAATGTGGGTAATTGCGGAATCCAGTTGGTTTCCATTCCCTGAAACTCACTAACTGAGTTTCCAACTAGATTCCATTTTGGTGTCTGTGATTTTGGTATTTCTGTAAATGGAAACCAAAATGAAACTAAGTTCGGGGGTTTCTTGTTGGTTTCCATATCTGGAATTTGCAATTTTCAGATCTCACTAAATGGAAACCACAATGAAACTATAGGAAACTCCCTGGAAACCAACTGGAAATTTTGGTTTCCATGACGTTTCTTCTCGGTTTCAGTGTTCCGGAAACCAGCTTATTTTTGCTGTGTTAACGCTTAGGTGACCGTTATAACCCTCTCACCTTAGCGTAGAATTATGGTAGTCGTAACGCTTGTTTCGTACAACGGCACCGTGGACAATGATTCCACAGTGAATAATACAATACCTGTTCTTGCATTGTATTTAGGTCTCAGCAGACTCACGGCATTTGAGCACACAGAAATTCCAGACACCAGCTCCAGGAATACACCGAATTTTAATATATTTTAATATTTCCGTTGATATTTTGAGAATAAGGTATCCGGTGCCCAAGATTTAACTGAATGTCTGATATACGAGAGGCTTTCAATAAGTTTCGCAACTTGGACCAAATATGTGTATTTGACCCTAGTTACTTTGATACACATCCAAGGATAACTTTTTCATGCACAACAGATAACTCTGGTTCAAAAACTGTCGAAGTCTATGACTCAAACGTGCTCGAAAGAACTAAATGTATAGTGAAAATGTGGGATCTTTTGCACAACATTTTGTTGAGGAATCTGCAGAAGGTATTGGTAAGAGAATTGATGAATCTGGCGAGAGCAATGCCGAGGAATGTATTGATATTGATACCATTTTTTTTCTTTTTTGACTAACTAATTTCTAACACCGTTTACAATGGGCAGTATGAAAATGCAGACACTATTAATACATTTCAGTTTAATTCACAACCACGGTTTAACCCGGAATGCAAAGTATCATAAAGGTATACACACAATATGCTAAACACAATTGTATTCAGAATAGTTCGGCTTCTACTGCAATCTGGTAAACGTGTAGTAAAAGTATTTTAAAAGTCTTTTTGTAATGCCTAAATCGTGGCTGACTGGTTATATGAATCCAATCTATAAACAAAGGAGACTCTGCTCATCCTTGTTATTGCAGGGAAATTTCTATATAAAGTCCTTTAGGAAAACCGTTTTCTACCATTTATGTGCACAGTTACAAAAATATTCGGACATAATTGATTTAATACGTAAGGCACGAACCGGCTTTTAAAGTAAATATTCTACGATAGATCAAATTTATGTTCTAAAATGACATATATCAAAACTTTAAAAATTTTGTGTTTTCTTCGATTTTAGAGAAGCGCCTTTGGTATAAAAAGTTTCTGTGTTCTAAAGAAAATGTCTGAGCAAGTAAAATTCAGAGCTGTATACGATGATGTAGTAACAAATTTAAATGGCTTCCCTTGTAAGATTGGGGTTAGACAGGGTGAAAATTTGTTTCCCTTCCTTTTTGCCTTGTATGTAAATAATCTTGAGTGTTTCTTTATGACCATGATGTTGCTGACCTCGTAACATGTAATATGTTTTTATGTTATAAAATATCCAGAACCTGTTTCCATATCCTCAAACATAGAAAGGAATAATTATTATTCTATGGTAAAACTTGTTTTTATCTTTTATGTCTCCCTTAATTCATGTTTATAAATGTATAATTGTGTGTATATGTTAGATTTGTACAGAAATGAGAGGTTAATAAACCATTGTCGGTCTGTCGGTCTGTCTCTCTGTAAGTAAGCTTATAGAGTGAGTGAGTTTAGTTTTATGCCGCACTCAGCAATATTCCAGCTATATGGCAGCCGTCTGTAAACAATCGACTCTGGATCAGACAGTCTAGTGCCCAACAACATGAGCATCGATCTGCGCAATTGGGAACCGATGACATGTGTCAACCAAGTCAGCGAGCCTGACCACCCGATCCCGTTAGTCGCCTCTTACAAGCTGAGTCGCCTTTTATGGCAAGCATGGGTTGCTGAAGGCCTATTCTACCCCGGGAACTTCACGGGTTGTAAACGTATAGATGACAAACTTGGTATCTTTATGAAATAGTTGATATTATCTTACACTGAGGATACTATCATGCCTGCTAAAACATGTCATTGATGGCAAAACTGTCTGAATGTGTTTGATCAATACTGTAAAGAATGGAAACTCCCAAACAACAAATGTTGATATATTTTCAGAAGGATGTTCTAACAAGAAATACAACTTGACGGTAAATGGTACATCTATTTATATTTCCATGGAATATCTTTTTTTTGTACTGGTAGGTTCGTATGATCAATCAAACGCTCACCTGTACAGGTTAATAAGACAATACTTGTTTTCTTCAAAACATTCTTCAGCTTTGATGTTCCATTTAAGAATAGATTGCTAATTAAAACCCTTGGTGATTCAGGTGTTTGCTCATAAAACACTCAAATTGAATCCATTTGGTGTGTCTAAAGTTGTCTCTGGAATATGCGGCGATGTGAAACATTCACTCACTCACTAAACTCATGTTAGGGCATTGTTAGAGAGAGAACATGTTCGAACAGGAGATTCAAGCTGAACCGGCGGACCAAGGTGTAAGTAATCATGCTGGCAGTATTAATAATTTTTAAAATTATATATAATAGTTTTTTTTGTTGCGTGCAGACAACACAAAAATGTTGGTCACCACACTATAATTAATGGGCAATTTTGGCTTGCTGAAGACTACTTCTAGCCAGGATTTTCACAGGTCAATACTGCAAGACCTGACCCAAATATACATGTGCACATCACACTAATCTTGAAAACGATGTAAAACTCCGTTCAACCCCACCTTTATCAGATGATCGGACAGTTCACAATAGGGATGTGAGATCTGCTAAATCATATGAGAAGGCTAGCCCAAGTTGTACACTTTCTTGGGTGTTACATACTCATAATTTGTAATTACTCCGCCTTTCACCAGAATCCATCAAACTATCATTTGCGAGGTCTTTTTGCGAATTACATCGAAACCTTGAAATATTACGAGGAAATATAAAATGTATCCTTGCTCGATTAGGAAGGCTATAACCTGTGAAATGATTAAAGTCAGTAACTGATTTGTGTAATATACCGTAATAAAAACTACCTGATAATACACGCTTTGCTCAGTATATACCTGAAATTTATATTTGAAAATAAGCATCTGAAGGACTCAGTTACTGATGAGCTGATTCAGTTTCAGAGATATTTGATCTGAACTGAGAAGTGCCATGTAAAGACACTTGTACGTCAGAAATTTAAGAGGTATATCACCAAGTCATTGTTTAGTGTTATTGGTGTTTCTCAACTCAATGTTGAAAGTTTATAGAGAATCTCACCCAAGTGTCTACTGATATCAGATATATCAATACGAGTTCATAAAGTTACAAATACCCGAGGCTTACCGAGATTCTATCTATCACCAAAAATAATTCTTCACTGGTTTTCAATGAAAGAAATGTACATCTTTCAACATCTTTGATGTCATAGCATTGTGACGTCACCAAGTTCATGACATCCTAGCATTGTCAGGGAATTGTACAATTGTAAGTCTGCTGTCTATTAGATATCACATGATCTCACACGCGATATCTGCTATGGAACACAGTTTTGCATGATAAATAGAGATTACTAAACGAGTGTCTGTCAGATACCATTTATCTTACAACGAGTTGTTTCAAAATGTATCTAACGTGCGAAAGTAATCGAGTAATCGAGATTACGAGTAGAGTAATCTGTTTCTTACACACCTAAAATCTTACCACTTTGGATCAACCCGATGCATATTTCGCCCTTTCTCTGACTGTAGTGGCGCATTGATACATAACGCAACGTGAAGTCACTGGGCCGACTACTTACTCCACATACATTTGTAACCCTATTTATTTCATAAATACTGGTACATTTTTACAACGCAATCACACAATAAAGGTAGGCGACAGCTATACAGATGTTTTAAGTATTGGACACGAGCAACAGGTCTGCATTCGGTTGAAGCACGAGAAACTTATCAATGAATTTTTATCAGGAAAGTCTGTCATAACTCGACCTTAGGTCATCACATGGAGTCACAGGGACTTGTATCGCTTACAGACGGCATTCGAAAGACATATAGGTGTATAGACCCTACCCTAGTAGGGTACCCCACCCTATGTCTTTCGAATGCCGTCTGTAAGCGATACAAGTCCCTGTGCATGGAGTAGCCAATCACAAGATTAGAAATCGATCTCACCTATATGTGTGATACCAGTTATCTTACATGGGTTTCTCACCCACAGGTGTGTAAGAAATCATTTTAAATTATGTATCTCAGGTGTTAAGAATGATTTATTTAAGAAATACAGTTCGCTCTGCCACCATGTATAGTGAAATAAAACACAGTTTCGCACTGAACTGTTAGAGTTAAAACACGAGGACTCTTGATAATGTGTTATTTCACTATACAAGACACATGCATGGAACGTTTAGTCTTTTGCTTCTCATCTAGAGACAGCCTTACTGATATTTGGTATGCGCCAAGGTTGCCAGATGGCCCATTGCTCTCTTGTCATTATGCATAAATGACATTGCTGATATCATGCGAGAGGATGACTACATGTGTCTAGAGATAGATAGTCTGTAAATATTATTCATAAAAAAACAATCATTACTGGGTTTCTAGTAACCTTGATTATGGAAAAAGTCCATTGTACTATGTATTTTCGTTCAAAGAAATTGGTAATGGGAGTGTAGACGGAGACGGTGACAACACAGAGTGGAAAGGAGGGAGAGTAGACAAATGGCAAACCATCTGAATGGTGTTGATATATGAGGATTTTAGTGGTGTTTCTTTAAGTATTCATAATACACGTGGAGTAATGTCCCTTTAATTGAGTGACGATTGATCTCAAACTTAGTCCGTGGTGGGAAACACCTCTCGATCAAGTTTCGAAACACTGGGGTTGGTAACGAGAGGTGGCTCACGTTTTTATGTGTGCGCGCGTCCGGGCGCGTGCGTGCGTGCGTGTGCGTGTGCGTGTGCGTGTGCGTGTGCGTGTGCGTGTGCATGTGCATGTGCCTGTGGCTGCACGTACTGCTCTATGCTAATGTCGGTTGTATACACGAACCCACGCCAGATACACAGTTGAATTTGAATAACCAAAGCAACGACATGCACGTAGTACTTGTACTTCTTATGTCGTCAAGCAAGTGATGACATGTCTACAGTGCCCAACAAAGAGACACGGCGGGGTAGCCTAGTGGTTAAAGCGTTGGCTTGGCACGTTGAGGGCCCCAGTTCGATTCCGCACATGGGTACAATGGTTTCTGGTGTCCCCCGTCGTGATATTGTAGGAGTATTGCTAAAAGAGGCCTAAACCCATACTCACTCACTCACACATCAAAGAAATCTTAAAGTCAGGGTAAGAACAAGTAGTCGATTGTAGCGTCATGAGGTTTGATGTTGCCTGGATATCGAATCATCGACTGCAGATACTGTATTTACCGGCCAAGGAACCCTGCAAAACATAGAATGTGCCCCATTACCTAACTTTACTACTAGTGGACACTTTTGTGAGAGACACTCAAGGGGTAATCGTAGTATTTTTGTTATTCTAAATTTCGGCTAAATCTCCTTACCATCGCCGGCGGCTGAAGGGATGGTGTAAATCCCGCGGGATCCATGCAGGTAGCAAAAGTAATGTACGAGTAAGTCCCCCAGGGCCCTAGTGTTGTGATCTACTTTCCGTTGTTGGCGATCTATGGTCCGTGTGTTATAGTATATCAAAGAACACCATACGATTCGCGAAGGTCCAGGTTAGACTTTCATCATTAACCCATGCCTTTCTGTCGTAAGAGGCGACTAACAGGATCAGGTGGTCTGATTTCAGCATCGTAGATTGTGTGGTTAGCAGAGATTTGTATGGGTACATTAATGTAGATTTGTCTAAGGGCATAACAGTGCAGACAAAGACTAACCTTGCTAGCTTGGAGGATGCAGTTTCGATCCTTCTATTAGGGAACCAGTGCAGCATTGACATGGATAACCATTCTTATTTCACAATGCACCACAAACTAAACAAAACAAAGTCAAAATTATTAATTAACTCGACATTTAGCACAGTTTTCTTATGGGTGTGGAAAGGGTTTAGCTGCATTTATTATCCTGCCCCAAACACAAACATAATTGAAGAGGCTGTAAATATTTAGTGCAGGTCTCCCTCTAAACATACTTCCACTGCTCCTGTGGCAATGCCTTGCTTGTTCTACTTGGGTAATCGTTTCCAAAAAACGCTATTAAGAATAGACATTTAGGTAAACATTTATACAAGCACGTGCACTCCATCCTCAACACTGGCAAACTGAAATAGTTCAAATACAAAACATGTAGTTATGATCATGATCGGAAGACTCGTGTACCAATATTCGAGAGCATGAAGCTATCTTTAGTGAAACGTTTCCATTCGAACTGTGAAGTTCAAACTGTAACCTGTAGTGTAATGACACATAAACTGACATTAACTGGACACATCGTGCCTGAAGAAGTACTTATAAGATCCTGACCAGAAACAGTGGATAAAAGTTTTAAACTTAGCTCGTACAGCATATATACATGCGCTCACATTTAGACTGATACATATACACACGCCTCAAGATCTGTTGAATGGCAAAGGATCTTGTGAAGATAAACGAATTTTTATATAATTAATAGTGGCCTTGTGCCCTTGAAGACGAAACTAACACCTGCATGTTATCGGGATCTATATACTTACGTAGAAAACAAGCCGCAAGTGTGAGAAAAGTCGACGTCACGTCGAACATCAAACAAAACTGTTATTGTAAGAAAACAATTATTGACATTAAAATATAATACAATCATATTTTTGAATTCAGTACAATCTAGAATCTCGTCCTTAATCTCTACAGGAATGTTTTTGATATATGAAATCAAAAGTAATCCAGTTTATGAAAATTCTAAGTTGCTCCATCCGAAATCACTACTATGACATACCACCTTGATGAGGTGCGTAACACATTTAATTATCAACGCAAGTCTATCCCTATTATAACACCTTATGACATATACAAGCATACAGGAATCTGTCCCTTTGTCTCCATCTGCAGCTGCCTCCAAATCGTTACGGCCACTTCAACGTTTACATAAAAGCGCCCTGCTCCTTGAATAACTGTAAAAATAGTATAAACTTATAACTCACAATATACACGCCCAAATGTCAACTTTGTCTCCGCCCATTACAGACTATGATCTAAAATCCTAAATCCGTATCTAATACGTTTTAACACATACGTATATAACATCCTAATACCTTGAGCGAACCCAAACCCAATAACAAGCATCGAAAAATTGTCTCCTCCCACGTTCCCAAAGCCGCCTCCTACCGTTTTAACTCCAAGGGGTCCTCTCTGACGTCCGTGTGCTTGTTTACATATATATACTCACGCGCAAAAGTAAAACAAGTCAAGCATGAAGTATGTATATATGCAATGTATTTTCCGCATTAATATATGATAGTGTTATGAGAGTGTATTTTCTGTAAATTGTATTATTTATTAAGTACTGTAATAATTATTATTGGGTCACAACGTTTACTGTTTTGAATGATAATTATTATGGGTCGCATACCATATCATAATTGTTTAGTACATTTCGTATTTTGGCTGCAGGAAATGCTGTAGAGTTGCCTCCCTTGATTAAATGTTTACTTCCGGGAGACTACTAGTGTACTAGAGCATTTTAAGTTGACTGCGATAGTAGTATATGCTGGAACTTTCAGGAATTGTTGACTGTATATATAAAGTTAAGTTGCCGTGCTGTCGACACGGATACACACAGATTTACTGGAGTACATATCTGCCAATCTCCGTGAACGCTTGACCTACATCACCACTGCCTGACGCTCGCTTACATTCTGCACAACTGTTTCTCACTCTCACATCAAGACTTCGGTGAGTTGACATTATATTTGTGACCCGTTTACTTTAGAATTGACTCATTTGTATTGTACATGAAACATCTCCTATGAATCTGTGTATTTTTGTCTTTGTTTGCTCAATATAAAGAACCGTAACAATAGATATACAAACAGGGTCGGATAGACAGAAATAGTGAAGACATTTCACTGGCTACAAAGACTGATGACATCATTAAGTTTACGCAAGGTAAATGTGTTGACAAGAACACATCTCGCTGGTGTTGACGGGTAACGTGTGGATCATGTCGAGGGGTGGTGACTGTACGACGACCTAGAGGAAGGTCATCTGTGGTCTGTGTAGAATTGTATCGACACTGAAGATCGTAAATCGTGGTTATGTTTACGCCTAAATGTCGGGTAACATCTCGGCAGACACTCCAGCTGCCAAACTCCGTTAGCCTGGTTTCGAATTAAGCGTTGCATTGTTGAACAACGAGTGATCGACCCAATTTTCATGCAGTCTGATACACACTGATGGTGGTGGAAATTCGTGTCCATGATACCCACTTGTTCATTGGTATGGTGCGTTTTCGTGATTCCTTCTATTGATGTGTTTTTGCTTGGGCCTTCCAAAATGCAAAACTAATGATTCATGACACCATCAAACTTCACTAAATGCCAAAACCTCATGTCAGTTTAGAGCTAGTTTCCTATTTGGATTAAAGGTGGGTATATTTCTTGACCGTCCTGTCATACTTCTACAGATGCTTTCAGTATCCTCTCTCACTGCCTTGTTCCCAAAACACAACAGTTAAATCTCCCACTACCGCTTATAGCGAGCCCAACAATCTTACCTTCCTTCCCCAATTACGAACTTCCTGATCATTGCCTGTGCCCTCAGTTATCTGATATACTCGCTTGCGCCATTGCTCCCTCCATGACATGTTTATATCACAGTTCCACAACTGCAAACTGAGATCAGAGTGCCGACATCTACCTAGTATTGATACCATGGTCCACTGGATGTCCTGATTATAGAATGGCTATTTCAGTGGTCACTTTAATTATCTGATTTTAATACAGGCCCCCTAATAGTACCGAGGAGGTCTTATGCTGATACAGAGATACGCATCTGACAACGATGCTACGAATGATGTTACGGTCAATTCCATGCTGATAACATTTTGATACCCTGGTGTCCTATCATCTCAAGACATTAGTGTGGGTGAGTGAATTGGGTTTTGAACCGCGTTCAGCAATATCGCTGCCATATCACGACGGGGGACAGCAGAAATGGGTTTTTACACATTTTACCCATGTCGGAAATTCAACCCTGGTCTTTGGCGCGACGAGCGAACGCTTTAAGTACTAGGCTACTCTACAGGTCCTCAAGACATTAACGGTATGATGGGCACTGACAAGATAGATTCATTACGTAATCAACACATATCTAACACAGCATGTCTCTTTTAATCGTATTTATTATCGTATTAATCAATTTACGCAAACTGACTGACCAGGCTGGTTTAGACTGCGAAATACACTGAGAATGAAGCACGATTAAGTTCTGTCCCGAACAATAACGAGTTTCAGCATAATCCATTATGTCATGAACACGTGTTTGTGATAGACAGCGAGAGTGATGACACCAGATGATTGACATAAGTTTGCATTTCTAGCCTCATGCAAATGATTCACTTTAATCAAAAAGTCACAAATGAGTTTTATAACCATTACCTATGAATAAACATTTAAATCCATCTAAAATATGTGTCTTGACTCAGATAGAGCAGTGTGTGTCAATGTAATTTTTTGACGTAAATACACACAAAAACATCGAAGAGGGAATTAAAATCTTAACTGAATCGAAGAAAGCGCATTGTCTCTACTGCAGTTCAACAGTGCGCATTGTTTGGTGGTATGCGGGCAACTCACATCTACAAACACTCCGTATGACGCCGACTGTGTATTTGTGCAACAATTATGTTGAACTCTCATCTGAAGATTTACAAATAAACTAAGACCTTTTCTAAACACACTGCTGTTTCATATCTACAGATCGCATCTTGACATCCGCTAAAAGCAGCGGGATCAACGTCTTAAAGCTGAGCAACGGTGATGTCATGTAGAGAGCAGTTACAGGATAGAAGATCCATCTGAGACCTTTAAGGAAAACAAAGAGACAAAGGTGTTCTGTTTGTCTACAAATTACAAAGAGAAGCCAATCAGACATTTGGAGAAAGCTACAAAAATTCAATTCCAAGTCGAGCATTTCTATCGGGAACGTTTGTTTCCATGTATTGTAAATTTTACGTCTTTTTCCAATCCGTTTGTCATGAAATGATTCTGGTTAAATCCCCATCCCGTCACCACTTATATGTATGTATAGCTGTTTTATCGAAATATTTTGATACTTAAATCCCCCCTCTCTCATGAAAGTTGTGCCGTATAACATTTTCAATCAGTGACGAAAGCAAAGGCATGCTTTGAGAAAATGAACGACAACAATTGAAGTGAGGGGACTTGTTTTTTATCTTTATGCCCTTTGATTTTTTACCCATCAGTTGTATAGTTTTAATGACATATCCACCATTATGTAATACATTATAGATGAAGCTTATTTGTGTTATGATATTTACTCATTTTATATGCCCTGAATGTTTTTTTACAAGATGCTCCAAAGGCTTTGGAAATCTTCAGACATCGGCTCAAATGCAGTGACAATTTATCCCCGTTAAGTTCTTAATACAGCAACTCATTTTAACAATTTCATTAACGTCTGTGCCATCTTTGTGTTCGACATTGTGTCACGGATAGGTATCAGAGCTGGTCACAGTTACACATGTATATTGTTTAAATATATGTAACTCTTGAAAAACAATGAAACAAAAAAAAAACATGACTGGATTGGTCAACAATCTCAAAACAACGTGTATGAATACCGCTCCAATGTCCACAGATACATGACACAACACCATGGTATGGAAAACGATATCTATTGAAAAAAAGATGATATGACATGGCCATGATGATTGCAAACATTTATGGACGGCATTTGCGGTCGAGATCAATGTTAGTTATGGCCTTGAGATAATATAGGGGTTGTAATATATGTTTTGCCTAGTTAAAACGTCCAGTTTCAAACTTCATGCACTGAATTTAAAATATTGAGTGTGAGGGTTCATGAAAGAGATTCTATGTAATATTTTTTTTCTGATGGAAAACCATTGGCACGATAAAGTGTATTTTCCGTAGACCATACGTAGAAGTAATGGCGTACATCTTTAGCAGGATTAACCATTCTCCTCTCTCTCTCTCTGTCTCTCTATTGGGGTTCAAGACGACGTCAAATCCTCCATATATATATATATATATATATATATGTGTGTGTGTGTGTGTGTGTGTGTGTGTGTGTGTGTGTGTATACACACATAAAGAGGCAATGGAGGATTTGACGTCGTCTTGAACCCCAATTTAGGTCAAAATGAGTATTTTTAGCTCAAGGACTGAAGGCAGATTTAAGACAACTGAGGGAGACTGTGGTAAAACATTCACATGCATATTGTCTTGGTGTACTGTCGAGGAGCCCCCCAAGGAGGTCAGAATAAGACTACGGGGGAAAATTTCGAACATCATATCTGTATAGGTGTGTGAAAACATCCCCTTGAAAGAAGTTTCCATAATCTTTTAGGTTGCATGATCAACAATTACACATAGTTTATACTGAACGTTTAAATGTACACATTTTTTGCTATCTGAATGCAACACTTTTCTGAATCTTTATCGTTTTGATATTTCTTAGTGTTTTTTGATATAATTAGATGCAGAATACCTAATTTTTAAAATGTGGAAAGAATTGAATTTTGGAATCTCAAATTCCGCTTGTTGAAAAGGCGACGACAGCAAGGCGAATGCCGAAAGCTTTAACTAAATATATTCCCTAGTAATTCTAGTTACAACACCAAATACAAGATACTATGATATATTAGCTGTTTTTATTAAAAATGCAAAAGTGAAATCTGGCTAAAATGTATTCCTTTAACTGTTAAATCTTTATGCTCTGATGCCACTAACATAAAACCTGATAGCGTAGAACTAGAGCTGCTTTCAATAATTCTTGCATCATTAACATAAGAATCAATATGTTTATAAAGTAAATCTCTAGCTGGGATGACAAAGTCGATTGGCATATATAAACCCAATTCCAGTAAAACGACAGCAAAGATATATCCACGATAACAATAACTGACCAGTTATACACCTGTTCGATATCTTTATGAATAGATGAACAAATTAGTTTACTATTTCACCAATTCAAACGCACTATTTCACCGGAATTAGCTCACTATTTCACCAAATCAAACACACTATTTCACCGGATCTAACTCACCATTTCGTCATATCAAACACACTATTTCGCTGAATCAAATTCACTATTTCATCAAATCAAACGCACTATAAATCACTGAATCAAACACACTACTTCGCCGAAGTAAATGCACTATTTCACTGAATCAAACACACTATTTCGAAAAATCATACACACTGTTTCACCACATCAAAATATGTTTTTCACTGAATCACACGTTGACGTAACAATATCTGTTGTGTTGTGTTCCTCTTTGTCAATGTTTCACTGACAAGATCCTACATTATTTACGTGATTTGCCATTATGCTGCAATGTTGACTGCAACAGTTACACACAGATATCAAAGGTAAACGACTATACCCATGTTTCATTGCATTTTTCTTTGATGCAGTGCCATGATGTTATTGTGCTATGTGCCACCCAGATTGTATCACCTATTGCAGCACGGCTCCCTTGGGAGCTGCATTCGCCGCCTTACACGCGCATCCTGCACGTCATTGGATAGCGGGACCCTTGCGCGTCACGTAGAATTTTTCCGTTTCTTTTTTGGCAAATTTATAGCCCAGCAATTAAGGTTTCCGTGATTTTAGGCCTTCTGAATTTCTTCCACAGGAGTCTCGGTGGAAGACTTTTCTTCCACCCAGCCTCCGGTGGAAGTCGCTCGCGCCATTGTATTTTGGAAGCCTTTTACTTTGTGATATCTATGCATGTTATACATGGTTGGAAACCCGATCCAACGCTCTCTCCAAAAATGCAAACGTGATTCTAATGGTGCCCCTGGTAACCAGTCCAGATTGAATCTCCGACATGATGGTTTGTGTAATTTTGTTGAACTTCAATTCTTCTATATCACAGTAGTCATCATGCCACCATAGTCCGGTCATGATCTAATGGCAACCACTCTTACGATTCACCTTAGAAAATGCATTTCTATACTGCGTTTGAAAGCCAGTTAAAGCGTGTGTCAGACAGTGTATAAAACGCACACGTTGCGCATTTAGTGGTGGAGCTACATGGGTTTTCATGTGCGAAATGCAACAAATACCGCAGGTGATATAGATTGGCGGAATTTACATAAATCTGTTCACCGGCTATACCGGCGTCGTTAATATTTACAACTACAAAGCATTTGCAAGGGGATTCATGTGGGATTCTGGAAATGTGCAACATGCTGGTGTGCAACATTAGACATTCGCTCTACACAGGAATCAATATACGTGACAGAGTTAAAGTTGCAACGAACTGGAATAAAGCCATAGAAGCAACGCCTGTGGTCTTAATATATAAACTTTTACGGTGGTGGAAAGCCCTTGAAAGTGCGGTTCTGCCAAGGTGTAATGTGCATTCGAGTCGCGTCTGAGAGTCAAGCAATGCGCGCCATTATGTAAATGCATTTGCGCCAATGGCGGGTAAAGTAGTCGGGGATCCGGCGCTCGTCTCCCGTCAGTGTTACGGCAGCTATAATTTCACGATCCACCATCCAAAATTTAATGTTTAACATGCATCTGAAAGCCCTTGAAAGTGCGGCTCTGCCAAATTATAACGGGCGTTCGAGGAACATGAGATAATCAGGCAATGCGCGTCATTACGTAACTGTTCTTGTGCGACTGGTAGGTAAAAACGGAGATCTGGCGCGTACCTTCCGCCAGCTATTATTTCATTATCCTTCATCCAAAATGAAAGATTTAAAATGCATCGGAAAGCCCTTGAAAGTGCGGTTGTGCCAAGGTGTGACGTATATTCGTGTCACCTCAGACAGTCAAGCCATGCGCGTCATTATGCAACTGCTGATGGCGGTTAAAGTCGGGGGTCTGGCGCACGTCTCCCGTCAGTGTTAAGGCACCTATAATTTCACGATCAATCATCCAACATTTAATGTTTCAAACGCACCTGAAAGCCCTTGAAAGTGCGTCTATGCCAGGTTATAATATGCATTCAAGGAACGTCTTTTAATCAAGGAATGCGCGGCATTATGTAACTGTACTTGTGCGTGTGGCTGGTAGAATTGGGGATCTGGCGCGCATCTTTCCTCAGCTGTTACTTCAGCATCAGAAACCAATGGTGTAAAAGGGGTCGGTAATACCTTGACAATGTGGATGTGCCAAGGTATACTGTGCATTCGAATAAACGTTCCCTTATGTAACGACGCGCATCAAACAGACAAGATGGCGCCATGCTCTGACAACTGTAACTTATCACAAAGGCCGCCTCTGTCTGGCCACTTAGTTACTGAGTTGCGTTCGCAACTCCTTATCATCATTATTTTCATAACTTCTTTCAGATCTGTCCGCATGGACTGATTGTATATACTACGAGTACACGTTCTTCTCTACCTTCCTGTAAACTTAATTACTACGTGATTAGCTGCATATCACTCGTCTGTGTTCACATCTTCGTACCCTGGAGATGCTATTTATCAGCAATTGTAATTTCGTCACCTGCCTTGCTCTCTTATGGTTATAATCACTCAGCTTGGGTCACTTCCTTTTGACATGCCGCTACTTTGTGATTTTAAACCTCGTCGCCCCACTGACTTCAACTTTGCGTATAAAATTCCTTTGGCATGTGCAATTCACACCTTTTGGCATGCTCTTGCCCCTCCAAATGGACATCACGCATGGAATGGAGATGGACAATTTCCAGTTTCCTCCTCCCCCGTAGAAACATCCGGCTTGGCCACGTGAACTTCATCTAAACCATCCCATTGGTTGTCTGACCGCGACATGGTAATATAAGGGAATGCATGTCACTGCAATTTCATCATCACAGACCAAGTGTCTTAGTGGATCACTACCAGTCAGCGCTGGCAATCACCATTGGCAAGTGAACTTTACTTTTATTTCTTCTCGTTTGTTCTTAATTTCTGCATTTTTCAGTCATTTACGTTGCTCACTTTATCAAACTGATACTCAACATTACTAGGTTTATTCCCTAAATAGACATATCGTATAAGCAGTTTATTTCTTAATTTGTTCAAGACTGTGACATCCAGACCAATCATTCCCAGAAAGTAAGTGTCCCAGCACTATCATCAAGTATGCCTTCCACAAACATTTCGGTCGTTTGTCAAAAGTGTAAAACATATTACAAAGGCATCGCGCATTTAAAGCAATGTTATCCTGGTAGCTCTACTCCTGGTCTACACGCCATACACGCCCAAAATCGCCGCCGTAGCGAGTCCTATACTGCTACACAGCTGGTGTCAATGTCGGCTCTACTGGCATTTTGTGGCACATACAGTGTCAACAAAAATCAAATCCCTGATTACATCAGGGTACTTAAACACTTTGGCCACACAATTCAAGGAGAGGACGCATCTGCAGCCTCTCCTTCAACTAGTAATCCAATGCCGAGTACCAGTGCTGGTTTAACTGGGTCTACCAGAAGTGGTACTCGGTATAATTACAAACAAAACACAGTCAGGGCTAATCTTACAAACACTGGCTTATACGATAGGTTCCCTGAAAGTGAGCCGACACTTTCAGGGTTTTATCAATATTTAACCAATATTCTTAAAAAAGCAGGGCGTAATGCTGGTGACACGTGTCGCCGCGTTTCTAAGTTTTTCTATTATATCCAAAAACATGTTTTCCCAAATAGTAATATGGCTTGTATCAACTTTGATATATTTGAGCATGTAGATGAAATTCATTATTTTAACACGGTCCTTTCACAAAATGGGGTATCTGCAGGTGGCATTAAAAATTACATGTCAGCTGTCAAATCCTTTCTCAGCTACTGCCAAACGTACGTTCAAATGTCCCCAAGGGTTTTCGATAATTTGCGTAGGTTTACAAGTGCTACGCATTGTTCATATACAGGTGTCTCTAGCCAGTATAAACGCGAAGAGGTCCGTAAATCTGTTACAGAATTCAGAGATGAAACCAAACAACCGCCGCCCATTTCCGTTGTTCAAAAGGGGTACACCGATCCTGCAACCAGACAAGAGGTGAGGGACATCCTGGACCGGGCCAAGGCAGATCAACTTCCATCTGAGGACGATCAGCGCCTGGTGATGCGGTACTTGTCTTGTGGGATAATTCAACTTGGACATGCCCAAAGACCTTCAGTGCCGTCGTGTATGAAGTTGGCAGATTTCAATAAGGCACGGTGTGTTGCCGGGAGGTACCAACTTTCTTTCATGGACCACAAGACGTCCATGAGCTTCCTGGTCACCCTAAGCTTGTCCAAAGAGGATTACGACATGTTCAGGGATTACCGTCAATATGTACGTGGTGACATGCCTGAAGATGCTCTACCGGACAAATCGCCTTTCTTCAGGAGAGTGGACGGCACTGAAGTGGGGAATATGTGTCTCGAGTTGGCCCGCTATCAGAGGACAAGAGGTTTCCTTAAACCCAACTTCGAAAACGAACGGAGGACATTTACGGCCACGGATGTTCGGAAAGCTTTGGAGACTGAAGTGGCAAGGCAGCATCCCGATGATGCTGCAAAACGTAAGATGGCCAGTGACTATCTTGCACATGGCCAAAAGACTGTCAGTAGGTACTACGCTAAGAAGACTCCCTTACAGGCTGCTAGTGAGTGTGCTTTTGTGCAAGATGTTATCCAACAAGCAGCGGGTACATCAAACGCTGAGGAATCTGCATCGGCGTCAGTTCCAACAGATTCCTCCAGCCAGCTCCAGCCCCAGACCCAACCCCTTGAAGGTAGGGGGAAGGGAAAAGGGAAAAGCAAAGGAAAAGGCAAGCTCATAAAGCCCAAAAGGTGAGAAACAAGTAGATGAAAGTGAAAGTAGACCGGAAAGTTGATAAAGCCAAACCCGTAGGATAGAAGTAGTAGGTTATAGCCTGTAATTCCATAACCTTATGTCAGTTTCGACCCATTAGGTTTATACAGCAGTAGTAAAGGGGTTCGCTGTTCGAACTTGCTGTTGTGGGAATGGTGCAGGAAAAGCTACATGACACTAGACCAGAGAGTAGATCAAACCAAAACCGTAGGATAGAAGTAGTAGGTTATAGCCTGTAATTCCATAACCTAATGTCAGTTTCGACCCATTAGGTTTATACAGCAGTAGTAAAGGGGTTCGCTGTTCGAACTTGCTGTTGTGGGAATGGTGCAGGAGAAGAAAAATGGCACTCTTAAATGAGCAACCTCCACGTGGTGAGTGCTGGTTAACACAAATAGCTCATAATGTATTTGGTTCAGTTATACAATTCTTTATGTATCTAATGTGTTATGTCTTTTTCAGATATATTTTTCTATATCCATTCTGCGCTACATAAGTCAAATTTCAAATGCAATGCAATGTTTCGTTCATGTGGTTTCGCAAAAGTCTATCTCATGATATATTTGGTTCAAACATACAATTCTTTATATATCTAACATACTATATCTTTTTCAGCTATATTTTCTTTCTACCAAAGATGCTAGGCATGTCCGTAGGTGATGCCGCTTGTCCGTTCCGTCGCAACGGCGCCGGTAGCGGAAGTAGACTTTCGTTCTAATTTCGTTATCCCTCATTGGATTTCTAATATCTATGATTCATTTGAAAGGTCTCTTCATGGGGTTTCTGGCGATGCATAACATGCACGTCTGCAATGCTGTGCACAGCTGCAACCGTCTGCATATAGTGCCGCTTTTCTATCCGGCTTGACTTCCGCCGCCGACAGATGCTAGACTCATGTCGACCCCACCAATAACCCCTTATAATATCTCTCTCCTTTCGAAGATCGCTATCATCTACAGTGCATGTGAAAGCCCATGCAAATGGGCTTCAAGACGATGTAAGACAAGCCCATGTGCACTGGCATGGCAAGCTACATACGTCTGCGTGTCATGCCGCGTGTCCCGTGCGTCGCCAACACCATCAGTGCGTTATTTCTTGGTTAATCATGTGTACATGTCTGATGCGACTTTCAGTATCTTATATTCATTAGAAAGAGCATTTCAATTCGCTTCTGGTGGTGTATGGCATGTGCATGTGCGACGTTGAGCAAAGATGCTAGGCATGTCCGTAGGTAATGCCGCTTGTCCGTTCCGTCGCAACGGCGCCGGTAGCGGAAGTAGACTTTCGTTCTAATTTCGTTATCCCTCACTGGATTTCTAATATCTATGATTCATTTGAAAGGTCTCTTCATGGGGTTTCTGGCGATGCATAACATGCAAGTCTGCAATGCTGTGCACAGCTGCAACCGTCTGCATATAGTGCCGCTTTTCTATCCGGCTTGACTTCCGCCGCCGACTCATGTCGACCCCACCAATAACCCCTTATAATATCTCTCTCCTTTCGAAGATCGCTATCATCTACAGTGCATGTGATATGGGCTTCAAGACGATGTAAGACAAGCCCATGTGCACTGGCATGGCAAGCTACATACGTCTGCGTGTCATGCCGCGTGTCCCGTGCGTCGCCAACACCATCAGTGCGTTATTTCTTGGTTAATCATGTGTACATGTCTGATGCGACTTTCAGTATCTTATATTCATTAGAAAGAGCATTTCAATTCGCTTCTGGTGGTGTATGGCATGTGCATGTGCGACGTTGAGCACAGATGCTAGGCATGTCCGTAGGTAATGCCGCTTGTCCGTTCCGTCGCAACGGCGCCGGTAGCGGAAGTAGACTTTCGTTCTAATTTCGTTATCCCTCATTGGATTTCTAATATCTATGATTCATTTGAAAGGTCTCTTCATGGGGTTTCTGGCGATGCATAACATGCACGTCTGCAATGCTGTGCACAGCTGCAACCGTCTGCATATAGTGCCGCTTTTCTATCCGGCTTGACTTCCGCCGCCGACTCATGTCGACCCCACCAATAACCCCTTATAATATCTCTCTCCTTTCGAAGATCGCTATCATCTACAGTGCATGTGAAAGCCCATGCAAATGGGCTTCAAGACGATGTAAGACAAGCCCATGTGCACTGGCATGGCAAGCTACATACGTCTGCGTGTCATGCCGCGTGTCCCGTGCGTCGCCAACACCATCAGTGCGTTATTTCTTGGTTAATCATGTGTACATGTCTGATGCGACTTTCAGTATCTTATATTCATTAGAAAGAGCATTTCAATTCGCTTCTGGTGGTGTATGGCATGTGCATGTGCGACGTTGAGCAAAGATGCTAGGCATGTCCGTAGGTAATGCCGCTTGTCCGTTCCGTCGCAACGGCGCCGGTAGCGGAAGTAGACTTTCGTTCTAATTTCGTTATCCCTCATTGGATTTCTAATATCTATGATTCATTTGAAAGGTCTCTTCATGGGGTTTCTGGCGATGCATAACATGCACGTCTGCAATGCTGTGCACAGCTGCAACCGTCTGCATATAGTGCCGCTTTTCTATCCGGCTTGACTTCCGCCGCCGACTCATGTCGACCCCACCAATAACCCCTTATAATATCTCTCTCCTTTCGAAGATCGCTAACATCTACAGTGCATGTGAAAGCCCATGCAAATGGGCTTCAAGGCGATGTAAGACAAGCCCATGTGCACTGGCATGGCAAGCTACATACGTCTGCGTGTCATGCCGCGTGTCCCGTGCGTCGCCAACACCATCAGTGCGTTATTTCTTGGTTAATCATGTGTACATGTCTGATGCGACTTTCAGTATCTTATATTCATTAGAAAGAGCATTTCAATTCGCTTCTGGTGGTGTATGGCATGTGCATGTGCGACGTTGAGCAAAGATGCTAGGCATGTCCGTAGGTAATGCCGCTTGTCCGTTCCGTCGCAACGGCGCCGGTAGCGGAAGTAGACTTTCGTTCTAATTTCGTTATCCCTCATTGGATTTCTAATATCTATGATTCATTTGAAAGGTCTCTTCATGGGGTTTCTGGCGATGCATAACATGCACGTCTGCAATGCCGTGCACAGCTGCAACCGTCTGCATATAGTGCCGCTTTTCTATCCGGCTTGACTTCCGCCGCCGACTCATGTCGACCCCACCAATAACCCCTTATAATATCTCTCTCCTTTCGAAGATCGCTATCATCTATAGTGCACGTGAAAGCCCATGCAAATGGGCTTCAAGACGATGTACGACATGCCCATGTGCACTGGCACGTCAAGCTACATACGCCTGCGTGTCATGCCGCGTGTCCCGTGCGTCGCCAACACCATCAGTGCGTTATTTCTTGGTTAATCATGTGTACATGTCTGATGCGACTTTCAGTATCTTATATTCATTAGAAAGAGCATTTCAATTCGCTTCTGGTGGTGTATGGCATGTGCATGTGCGACGTTGAGCAAAGATGCTAGGCATGTCCGTAGGTAATGCCGCTTGTCCGTTCCGTCGAAACGGCGCCGGTAGCGGAAGTAGACTTTCGTTCTAATTTCGTTATCCCTCATTGGATTTCTAATATCTATGATTCATTTGAAAGGTCTCTTCATGGGGTTTCTGGCGATGTATGACATGCACGTCTGCAATGTTGTGTATAGCTGTCCAGATTTGATGCCGCATGTTAGTTCCGTCGCAAAGGCGCCGGTAGCGGAAGTAGACTTTCGTTCTAATTTCGTTATCCCTCATTGGATTTCTTATATCTATGATTCATTTGAAAGGTCTTTCCATGGGGTTTCTAGCGATGTATAACATGTACGTCTGCAATGTTGTGTATAGCTGTCCGTATGTAATGCCGCATGTTAGTTCCGTCCCAACGGCGCCGTTAGCGGAAGTAGGCTTTCGTTCTAATTTCGTTATCCCTCATTGGATTTCTTATATCTATGATTCATTTGAAAGGCCTTTCCATGGGGTTTCTAGCGATGTATATCATGCACGTCTGCAATGTTGTGTATAGCTGTCCAGATTTGATGCCGCATGTTAGTTCCGTCGCAACGGCGCCGTTAGCGGAAGTAGACTTTCGTTCTAATTTCGTTATCCCTCATTGGATTTCTTATGTCTATGATTCATTTGAAAGGTCTTTCCATGGGGTTTCTAGCGATGTATAACATGCACGTCTGCAATGTTGTGTATAGCTGTCCGCATGTACTGCCGCATGCTATTTCCGTGTCAACGGATCGGTAATCGGAAGTTAATTTCGTTGATAATTTTTATATCGTTTTCTCGTTCCTAAATGTCCATAATGCGTATGAATGCCCTTTCAAATCTGCTTCTAACGACGTATCACATGTACATATACAATGGTTTTTGGAGAGGCTACACACGTCCGTATATACCGCCGCTTTTCGCGTCTACGGCCTTTCAATGGCGCATTTGCTCTCGTGTTGCCTTATTGCGTCTTTTTTGCTTCTAACTGCAGCACTCTAGTCTGTAGCATACATTTTTTGGTATCATTAGAAAGCTCTTCTGGTGACGGCAACAATGGTGTAAGCAGATTTCATCTATTCTGAAAATTGTAAAGTATATTGCACAATTTGTTCGAAAAAATAGTCGTTTTTTACTGTACTTTTTAAAAAAATACTATGTAACTTCTTTTCAGAAAGCCCATTTAATGGCGGAGGTACATGCAAAATTTCGTTGCTCTATCTTTTCAAATAAAGTAAATCTAAACTTTTTAAAATGTGTACTATCGTCAGGTGAAAGTTTAACTATCCAACGTATTTACGTACTTTTCTACACAAGGGGAACCCGAGCCAGCTTGGCCACTGCTCGGAAAATGCCTACGTTCCCCGGGCACGAACGTAGACGGGACGGGAACGGAACGGCGATGCGGAAATTGCGACGCTGCCCTCTACGTCTGCCCACGGAGGTTGGAAAGTATCAAGGTTGTGCATAGGGGGATAATTCCGACCTCCACCATGATCAAGCACTTGGTTGACGTGGTGGTTAGCGTGAGCAACGGCGCGCGACGTTGTTCATACTATTCATCATTCGTTCTGCCGAAGACGCTCGATCCATAAGCGGCCATGGTGTAGCAAAACGGAAAACTATCGAGTCTTGACAGGGGGCTCAATGGCGAGTTTGCGAGAAGCAGAACGATATGCTGGTGTTGCATAGCAGGCGAGGGGACGATCCCGAGAGGAGAGTCGATGATGGTGAAACGGTAGCTGGCGCAGGCAAACCCGTTCGAGTCTTGATTTGCCCGTGAGCAAGTGTAGACTCTGCTGACTTTTGCCTAGAGATGGGTGATAGTGTCGGAAGCAGAGCGACAGGTTGGTGTTGCATAGCAGGCGAGGGGACGATCCCGAGAGGATAGGCGATGATGGTGACAGGGTAGCTGGCGCAGCGAACCGGTTCGAGTCTTGATTCGCCCGTGAGCAAGTGCATACGCCGGTGATTTTACCTAGAAGCAGGCGATGTCTCAGCCACGAAGCAGGCAAAACACTGGTGTTGCACAGAGGTTGAGGGGGCGACCTCGAGACGAGAGGCGATGATGGTGAAACGGTAGCTGGCGCAGGCAAACCCGTTCGAGTCTTGATTTGCCCGTGAGCAAGTGTAGACTCTGCTGACTTTTGCCTAGAGATGGGTGATAGTGTCGGAAGCAGATCGACATACTGGTGTTGCATAGGAGGCGAGGGAATGATCCCGAGAGGATAAGCGATGATGGTGAAACGGTAGCTGGCGCAGCGAACCGGTTCGAGTCTTGATTTGCCCGTGAGCAAGTGTAGACTCTGCTGACTTTTGCCTAGAGATGGGTGATAGTGTCGGAAGCAGATCGAAAGGCTGGTGTTGCATAGCAGGCGAGGGGACGATCCCGAGAGGAGAGTCGATGATGGTGAAACGGTAGCTGGCGCAGGCAAACCCGTTCGAGTCTTGATTTGCCCGTGAGCAAGTGTAGACTCTGCTGACTTTTGCCTAGAGATGGGTGATAGTGTCGGAAGCAGATCGAAAGGCTGGTGTTGCATAGCAGGCGAGGGGACGATCCCGAGAGGAGAGTCGATGATGGTGAAACGGTAGCTGGCGCAGGCAAACCCGTTCGAGTCTTGATTTGCCCGTGAGCAAGTGTAGACTCTGCTGACTTTTGCCTACAGATGGGTGATAGTGTCGGAAGCAGAGCGACAGGTTGGTGTTGCATAGCAGGCGAGGGGACGATCCCGAGAGGATAGGCGATGATGGTGACAGGGTAGCTGGCGCAGCGAACCGGTTCGAGTCTTGATTCGCCCGTGAGCAAGTGCATACGCCGGTGATTTTACCTAGAAGCAGGCGATGTCTCAGCCACGAAGCAGGCAAAACACTGGTGTTGCACAGAGGTTGAGGGGGCGACCTCGAGACGAGAGGCGATGATGGTGAAACGGTAGCTGGCGCAGGCAAACCCGTTCGAGTCTTGATTTGCCCGTGAGCAAGTGTAGACTCTGCTGACTTTTGCCTAGAGATGGGTGATAGTGTCGGAAGCAGATCGACATGCTGGTGTTGCATAGCAGGCGAGTGTCGATCCCGAGAGGAGTGCCGATGATGGTAAAACGGTAGCTGGCGCAGGCAGACCAGTTCGAGTCTTGACAGGAGACTCTAGGTCGATTTGGTGGTAATTGTTCATGATTTGCCGTGTCAAATCTTTGCGATTCCCTAAGGTGTGGCATATGGGAAATGAGCGGTTTATTGCTGTAGTGTCTACAGCTACGTGAGACATCTACTTGATGGGTAGATGCGACGGCATGACATGCCAGACGGACATTGACGTTTTGTTATGCATGTTGATGTAAAGCGTAGTGTGTGTTGTTCACGTGTAGCAGCTCAACTGCCAACAGTACTTGAAGAACCACGACCTCCTTCCTACGTCGACTCAAGTGTGCCTTCACAGCAATCAGACTTTGGAATGAAAGTTGTATCCTTCCAGGTTTCATGATTTGTATCATACATTTGTGTTAACATATTTGAGGTATCTGTCCATTATGTACGGCAATTGTATGGGTATTCAATAATTCGTGAGCTATGGTTATCATGGTGCATGCTAAATTAAAAGAACAACCTAACGCTGTTCCCTTCTAATCCAAACCATTAACCTCCAATCAAAGTAACATAAAATTAAAACGGAAAGTCCACGTCCTTCTCTCTACACCAAATCACTAACCCATTCCGAATTAACCTAAATGACATAACCTTAAAGCTAAAATCATCAATACCGACAATGTTAAAACTAATCCGCTAACCCAAACCTAAATGACATAAATTTAAAGCTAAAACCATGAATACCGCGGTGCGTATAACTGAATAATAAACACTGACAATGACAGAACGTAAAACTGGAGATAAACGCCAAACTAAAAGGACAAAAGTAACACCGCCTAAACCACTTAACCCCAAACCAAAAACATTAAATTAACGTGAAAAAATTACCAAGAGAGAGAGAAGGTGACTACGAAACTCAAACATTACCAACTCAAACCAAAAACACCTAACACCACTAATAAAAAACTAAAAGCGCGAAATAAACAAAGTAGGTGGAAAAGGGTAGATGATGTAACCCTTGACCCAAGTGAAATGGTATACTTGCATCAAGGTCTACAAAGTCAGTCGTTCGGCCGAGGCATTGATAATATGTTACCGGGTGAAGGTGCCATATTTTCAATGCCTACAAACTGGCCCGGAAAAATTGTCTTTAATTCCAGCTGGTGTGATGCTTAGTACCGGGTTTCCATGTTTGCCGATAGTTTGATGTTGCATGGAAATGTAGCCTTGGTATTGTCTTTAGTTCCAGCTGGTGTGATCCGTACTCCCGATAGTTTGATGCTGCATGGAAGTTGTTTGATGTTGTATGGAAATGTAGCCTTGGCATTGTCTTTAATTCCAGCTGGTGTGATGCTTAATGCCGGGTTTCCATGTTTGCCGATAGTTTGATGTTGCATGGAAATGTAGCCTTGGTATTGTCTTTAGTTCCAGCTGGTGTGATCCGTACTCCCGATAGTTTGATGCTGCATGGAAGTTGTTTGATGTTGTATGGAAATGTAGCCTTGGCATTGTCTTTAATTCCAGCTGGTGTGATGCTTAATGCCGGGTTTCCATGTTTGCCGATAGTTTGATGTTGCATGGAAATGTAGCCTTGGTATTGTCTTTAGTTCCAGCTGGTGTGATCCGTACTCCCGATAGTTTGATGCTGCATGGAAGTTGTTTGATGTTGTATGGAAATGTAGCCTTGGCATTGTCTTTAATTCC
Organism: Haliotis asinina; assembly: GCF_037392515.1. Taxonomy (NCBI): domain Eukaryota; kingdom Metazoa; phylum Mollusca; class Gastropoda; order Lepetellida; family Haliotidae; genus Haliotis; species Haliotis asinina. Next base: position 21,320,694 of record NC_090281.1, on the reverse strand, counting down.
AGCTGGTGTGATGCTTAATGCCGGGTTTCCATGTTTGCCGATAGTTTGATGTTGCATGGAAATGTAGCCTTGGTATTGTCTTTAGTTCCAGCTGGTGTGATCCGTACTCCCGATAGTTTGATGCTGCATGGAAGTTGTTTGATGTTGTATGGAAATGTAGCCTTGGCAATTCCAGCTGGTGTGATGCTTAATGCCGGGTTTCCATGTTTGCCGATAGTTTGATGTTGCATGGAAATGTAGCCTTGGTATTGTCTTTAGTTCCAGCTGGTGTGATCCGTACTCCCGATAGTTTGATGCTGCATGGAAGTTGTTTGATGTTGCATGGAAATGTAGCCTTGGTATTGTCTTTAGTTCCAGCTGGTGTGATCCGTACTCCCGATAGTTTGATGTTGTATGGAAGTTGTTTGATGCTGTATGGAAATGTAGCCTTGGTATTGTCTTTAATTCCAGCTGGAGAGAAAGCGAAGACACTGCCTTTGTGATTCTTAGCGTTACTACAGGTCACCCTCACACAAGACAAACACAATCACATCACATCACTACATTGTCTGGAATTGTGCCGTGACTGGTGTCATGTTTGCAGAAGCACTTGTCGGGGTGGGACACACAAGCTTGGCTCTGATGCTTTGATGGTAATGCCTAATCCGTGAGTTTCTGAGTGAGAAGCCAATCAAAGTGGCGGCAATTACGACTGAAAACACCAATCATTGACTCGTTGTTTTATCCCATAACTGAACGAGATGAGTGAGTCGTGTCAGGCTTAAGCTAACAACAGGTCTTAATCCATGAACGATTGATCCCGTGAGTTCAATGCAGAGCTCAGTACAAACACGTATCAATGACCCAGGCTATATATACTTAGCAGTCAGATACGAGCATCACGGCACTTGTGCTGATATTATTTGACACAACTCATTGTCAGAAATCGTTTTTGAAGACTAACTTCATTCAAGTCATGGCCTGCGCACTTTTTGAAGCTCCTGTTTCAAAGCCACTGCACTTTGCCATCCTGGGGCATAGTTTCGTGCGGCGACTTGTTCAAGTCTGTCCCCCTCCACATGGCATCCTCACTACCGTGCGTGGGATCGGAGGGGCGACCGTCGCTCGGATGAAAGCTGAGGTGGATGCCCTTGATGCAGCTTTTCAGGGCATTGTGTTCTTTCAAGTGGGAGAGAACGACGTGTCGGCCTCTACTGATCCTCGGGACCTGGTCGAAGACCTGCTGGATCTTCTGGACTACCTTCGGTGGAAACGGCCAGGCTCCAGGGCGGTGATAGGGAGTCTGTTTCCGAGGGTAAAACCAAGGAACATGACGGTCTCTGCCTACAAGCGGAAGGTGGAGGAGGCGAACCGGCGCTTGAAGAAGATGTTGCGACGCCGTCTGGATGCCACCCTTTGGGAACACAGCCAGCACATGAGGATGGGACCTGCGCTGCTAGCCAAGGACGGCGTACACCTGACACCAAAAGCTAATGGGCAGTTCTGGCTTTCAATTCGTAAGTGTATGTGTAGGTATGTTTAATCACTCTCACTCACTCACTCACTCACTCACTCACTCACTCACTCACTCACTCACTCACTCACTCACTCACTCACTCACTCACTCACTCACTCACTCACTCACTCACTCACTCACTCACTCACTCACTCACTCACTCACTCGCGTGATATCAAATAAGCTGTTTTGCATCCCGCCGCACGCACAGGCTTTGGCTTTGGGTGGCTTTAAGGGTGGGAAAACATAACGGCAGCCACACGTTAGGCACATGACGCGAAAGTCAAGACACAGGGCTTCCGACCCATGTCGAAGACAAAACCCTGGGGTCGATGTACGAAACATGACACGTACCTACAGCGTGAAAAAATTGCCATAAATCGGGATAAATCGGGCTTAAAAGCGCCCCGGCGTCGAACCCGGTAAAGATTTGTCACTTCTGATGTTACCACCAGATAGCCCTGGGGACCAGCTTCACGTCGATGTGAAACCTGTCAATAGGATGTGAATATTCAACGTTCGAGTGACGTTTAAAAGATGCTCTCCGAGTAAGGCTTTTGTCTTGGTAAAATTACAGGTCTATAACAGATGGGAAAATGGGCGTGGACGCCCAACCAGGCACCCCATGTCGACCCCGTGATAACCCCAGGTGCTTCATGCACGTGGCCGAATTTTCATGTATGATATGTGTGCAGTATGTCTCTTTCTCCCGGGATGGGACAATTAGTGAACGCAGGATGCATAGATCAAACCCTGGTGATATCAAATCTGAGCTGTTTTGGCCTCCGTTACGCGCACGGGGCTTAGCTTTGGGTGGCTTTAAGGGTGGGAAAACATGACTGCACCCGCATGTGTCGCACATGACGTGAAAGCCAAGACACAGGGCTTCCGATCCAGAGTCAAATCAAAACCCTGGGGTCGATGTGCGAAACATGACAAGTACCCGCAGCGTGAAAAGCTGCCAAAAATCGAGTTACATCGGACTTTAAAGCGTCCCGACGTCGAACCTGTCGACGGCAGGTCATTTCTGATGACACCGCCAGATAGCCCTGGAAACCAGCTTTACGTCGATGTGCAACATAGGAATGGGCCGTGCATGGTCAGCGCCCAGGCGGCCGTTAAGTGACGGCACCCTACGTCTCTTGCTCCCTGATATAGGCCTGAAGGTGTGGTATCTTGTATCCCTCTGGAAGATGATTACAGCCTCTGTGAATGGAGAAGAGTCAACAATGGACTATTAGTATAGATCGAGTTGTTTACTTTCTGGGTTAAAGTATGTTGGCTGTGGTTGTCGTAATTTACATATACATTAGTGTAATGATAAAGTTATTTCTTATAAATCCTATTCTGTTTGCTTTGCTGTGTATTTGATTATCTGACTTAGGTGGTCTTACGCCAGGACAGCGGAAGCATGGTGTTGTGGAAGACAAAGCCAGGGATGAAAGATTATCTCTCCCACTAAGTTAACGTGTTGGATCCGAAACAGGCAGATTCTTTACTTGTATTCCTGAATGAGAGATTGTCCGGAATTGTTGGCACTAGGTAGAACAAATCGTTATTATTGCGAGTGAGTGAGTGAGTGAGTGAGTGAGTGAGTGAATATATTCCCAGAACATCACGCGGGGAACACCAGAAATGGGCTTCACACATCGCACACACGTGTGGAATCGAACCAGGGTCTTCGGACTGACGAGCAGACGCTTAAACCAACCCCCCCCCCCCCCCCTCGCTATTACAGCTGTTAATACCAAGTGGACATATTGTATTTGATATAGCACTTTGTCGCTGAACTATACTACACTGGCCCAAAAAAGAAACGCATAGGTGAAAATCCAATGTTATGAGAGATGCTTTATTAACTTAAATTGCACAAAAAGTAATGGAAATTGAGCAATGATAATTCACACGGGTATTAACAAATGTGTGTCAAGACATATACAATCATTCACAGTGGTATTAAGCGTCTCTATTTTCCATGGCATAGTGAGAAAGTCAGTATCTGGTGTGACCACCACGGGCATCAATCACTGCTCTGCATCGCCTGGGCATTGACTGTATAAGACGTCGTATCCGCCTTTGTGGGATTCTTCTCCACTCATCTCGCAACGCATTCACCAACTGTAGACGTGTCTGTGGCTGCGGCTGTCGACGTCGTAACCGTTTACCCAATTGGTCCCATAAATGTTCAATTGGGTTCAAATCCGGCGATTTTGAGGGCCATGGAAGAACTGTAATGTTGTTGTTGGCAAGGAAATCCGTGGTAATGCGTGCTGTGTGCGGTCTTGCATTGTCGTGCTGGAAAATTTCCCTTCTAGCGTCAATTGTAGGAACAACATGACGGTTCAGAATTTCATCCCGGTAGCGTACAGCATTGAGATTCCTTTGCACATGCACCAACTGTGTCCTGCCGTTCATAGATATGCTTCCCCACATCATTACACCTCCACCACCGTGTCTGTTGACCTCACGAACGCACTGTCGAGCATATCTCTCATTTCGACGTCTGTAAACACGCATCCTTCCATCATGTCTGTACAGCAGAAAACGTGACTCATCGCTGAACCAGATCCTCCTCCAATTCAAGAGGTTCCATGCCCGAACGTTCCTGCACCACTGAAGACGTGCACGACGGTGATGGGGATGCAGAACAGGTCCTGCATGAGGTCGCATAGGTCGAATTCCATGCTCTCTTAGGCGATTCCTGATGGTTTGTGGAGAGACTCTACGCAGCCCAGGAACGTGATCAGCGGTATAGGTAGCAGTGACGGCCCGATTACGCAGATGAAGCACCCGGATGTAGCGGTCTTGTGCTGGAGTTGTCACCCTTGGTCTCCCACTCCTTGGACGGTCTCTGGTCGAGTTGTGTTGCGTGTATCGTTGACAGAGACGGGAAATCGTGCTCTGCCTCACATTCAGACGTCTGGCAACTGATGACTGACTTTCCCCAGCTTCCAGACGTCCAATGGCTCTATTTCTGTTTTCTTCATTTAACCTTGGCATTTTTCGCGTCGCATAGAAAGAAATTCGAAGAATGAATCGCAACAGGACCTGTCCCCTTTTATAGCCATCATAATCAAGATTGAGATCCTGCATTTGCACGTGCATAATGCTTTCAGATTTTCCCACGTGCAGATTATACAAAGCGTTTTCAAGGTGCTGTGGTGTGGCGAATAATCACCAGAGGTTGCGTTTGTTTGTCTGTTTTGGTTGTATTGACTATAAAAACACTTTATATTTACATTAATTGTCATTCCATTCCATATTTTCCGAAAAAATCTACTTTAAAAATAAGATTTCAGCTATGCGTTTCTGTTTTGGGTCATAGTATATTGGGACCTGTCTCCCATCCGGGATTCGAACCTACTCTGACTACAGTTGTGAGACTTCCCTGTCTGTGAAAGCCGGGTAATTAGCTGCTGTGAGAACATGTGGCAGAAGAAGCCGTTTGTTGTGTAAAACGTGTCATTGTAATGGGACTACTGGTTTGTCCTGCGATTCCATGATATATTGGACCTTGTTGACTGATCCAAGATGTGGAGATACGTTTATCGCTATATTCCCACATACAATGTGGGATTGACTCTGTAGAAAGGCCAAGAGCAAAGTCGGAACCACTGTATTCCAACCAACAGCCGTGATGCTTTCAGGTCATATTCTAGGGGATACACAATATATGTTTCACTCAGTGTAGCAAACTGAGATATCCCAGTTAAAAGTAGATAACCAACACAAGACCCATATACTCACTAGTCCTTGTTTCAGTCCTTAATGGGAGTGATGGGGTCCCCTAGTGGTTAATGCGTTTGCTCGTAACACTGAATACCCGGTTCGATTCCCCACGTGGGTACAATGTGTCAAGCCCATTTCTGGTGTCCTTCACCGTCATATTGCTGGAATATTGCTGTAAGTGGCGTAAAGATAAACCTACTTACTCATTATTCCTTAGCGTTGGACGCCAGGTGGGTTACATCAAATACCATGGCCTATTTTTTACATTTTTTTGTTATGGCACGGCTGGGAATCGAAATCAAAGACCTTCCGCTTTCCGCTGGATCACGCCTGCGGTTGGATCCTCACGAAGCACCTGGCCATTATTTTGGGAATCGGAAGCTTTCCTTGAGATGACCTTGAAGCACATCAGCCATGTGGTGATAAGGACTTCCTCATGTTAAGAGTGAGCGTTGTGACGATAAACCAAATCAAACAAACCAACAATTGAACAAGACAAGATATGGATGCGTGCCCTAGGAGACATTTGGCAAATAAAAATGCTTGCAAGTCCGTAATGAATCCAGAGTGGTGACCTGCAGCTGAATGCAATTTAGAAATCAATAAATATCGATTGTGAAAAAAATCCAACTGGAAATGGCATCACAATGTCGATCCTAATCATGCCATATTTAAGTGCATCCGTGGTCCCTGCAGTGCTAATTCTAAATGACCCTTTACCATCGACGTGACAAAACGTAAGCAATCAGATCACCCACCGAATAAATCTTCAAGAAAAACGAATTACGGAAGTATTGGCAGGGCACGGAACATCGACACCACCATGTCCGATCTATTTGTTATGAAAAATAGCTACGAGAAGATTTGCAAGCCCTAACGTTTAACGCCCTCAGTATCAAACCCCCAAACATGAGATGTCTGTGGAGTAAGCCCGTCCGACCATGTTCGGCATGGAGGTGGGAGGTTTTGGATGTCTTGGACTTGGAGCAATGTGCTGCATCTTCAAGGCGTCACCTTGGGGATACAAGACGTCAACTGACGCTTATATTTGCAGAGATTTGTCATAAATGTGGAAGGACGGGGGACATTTCTTATTCATGGGTGTGACCAGTTTGGCTAGCTCATCCATAGAAGGAACAGAAAGAACCATTGTAGATGTAGCATGTAGGTACCTGGTTACGACTCGAACTTTTACAGTAGATGTAGGATCTACATATAGAAAGTACTAATGCTCAGAGGGGCTCAGGGCTCAGAGTCCTTACTACATGACGCTTGTAGAACTAAGGGTCGAGATATAGTGTAGACAACAAACATTATAATCATGGCCATCACAGTACCCGAACGATCATAGGATTCTGGTGCGCTCAAGAACAGCAACTCTTCAACAAAACTCTGGCCCTTTGTCACCTCATCCTCATCGATTAGTGTTAAAAATCAGTGCAACCATCACAGATGAATTACAGCGTCAGTACAAATACAAAAATACCTCTATTTTATATGTTTACATATTATAAAATAACACAACTGTACTTTAAAGACGCTTTACCTAATCATCGCTTTTAAATATGTGAAAACGTGGTTTAGTACACAAACAAATAACATGTACCATTATATTATTACCAATAATAGGTCCATTTCGCTTTGATGAGTATCCGTTCACAAAACACAAACATTCCATTCAACGTAGCATGAAATGAATGAATTAGGGGTGGGGTGGGGGGTTGTTTGTTTTTGTTTGTTTTGTTTTGTTTTTTGTTTTGTTTTATGTTGCTTTTAGCAATGCTCCAGCAATATCATGGCAGGGGACCCCAGAAATGGGCTTCACGCATTGTACCCATGTGAGTCCTCGGCATGACGAGCGAACCCCTTGACCACTAGGATAACCCACCCATCCTAACATGAAATCATAATCAGTAATCATACTCTCGCCAAACAAAACGTTAGAATGTCTAAAATCTATCACGTTATTAGTAATTGACATATTTCCACATTGCTATAAAATGAATATTCAGTGAGCTGATTTGGGCTCGGCATTATTTTGGCCATATAGTGGTGACAGCAAGTTTACCTTCATTACCATTTTAAGTTTTAGGTCCGAAAGAGTTGAAAAACATATTTTTCATCACATAACTTTTTTTAAAAAAAGAAAATGTCAAATAAAAAGAAAAGCAAGCAATTCGTTACAGGTCAACTTCCCTACTGTAGTTGATAATCAGATGCCCGCTAAGGTCGGAAAACGTATCTTTCAGATTTCTCGCATCATAACATGAATCCCTTGCAGTAAAAAATCCACAATCAAGCAGGATGTGCTTGATGGTGAAAAAGAGACACACATGGTAGGTCCATCCTCATCCGTTTTCATGAGTAAACCGACGTGGTCAGTCCGATAATATTCAATGAACAGTATCAATATACATAAACACTTCTGTCGCCCATATAAATAGACTCCCACCACCATCAACAAAAACAATGCCAATCAAATCATATGCCAATCAAAAAAGAGGACAATATCGTGGTTAGATGGGGTTTTTTTTGTGTGCAAAAGATGCGTGGAAGATGTGCCAAATACGTGTTTGGCATGGGATGCACGAAAAACGGGATGGTGCTGAAAGTATTTCCAGGTGTGTGTACAAAGATGAACGGTTATTTAGTTATGTTCGAACGAGCACCACGCATAATATTGAATATTCACATCATCATTTTGGCTCATCTTGGGGACAAATTGTGAATTTTCGAAAGAATGACCACGTTTCATAAAAAAATGAAGATGCAGCTTGTTTTTCCAAACCACAGAACAATAATTCAGTTGTGACATTTTTTACAAAAAAGCAACTGGGGCAATGTGGGCTATGCGTGTTTTGCTGTTATGTGCATGTGTTCTTGTCATTCAAATTGCATCTTTTGTCACGGTAACGAATCACAACGATGGCCAAAGGCACTCCAATCAAATATTTAACTCTCCTGGCAAATGTTTTTAGAAATGTTGCCTGTTTATCTTTTCATATTTCATTTTGAGCCACACGGGGGCACCTCGGTGCAAGCGCGGTGGTTAGTTCCAAATCTGAGCAACAGCGTCTCTAGGCATACGACTTTTGGGACCTATTCATCACGAAAAGTTGGTGCTGACCTCTTAGTGTTTTCATTTCCTCAGACTTAAAAATAATAATTTGACAACTACACAATTATCCTCAAAATGTATCACCAAAAGCTACAACATCTGCATGTTTCTTGAAAGTTAAAACACAACAACAACAAAACAACAGCAATCTTCAGTGGAAACGGAAAGAATAACACATTTTAGAATACATGGTTCAAGGGAACAATATATCAAACTGAAATTTTGATTTCTTAGTTACATATCCATGGGGGGTCATTTTGTATTTTAAGTTCATCTTCAACTAAATAAAACGCCAGAAAGCGTTTCATTAACTCTGAGAGAGTGACAGTGTTACCATAAGTGAGTGCAGTCATGTAGCGATTGCGTGCATCAGAGCTTTTGTGCAAAATAAATCACGCCATAATATAATATAATTTGCACTTTTACATTCACCTTGTCCATATTGCTTCAAGAGAACTTTATTTACACCTTCTAACCTGAGCTGGTTTACAGAACTAGGTCTATGAAGGAAGATGAAACAGGTGTAAAACGTACTCGCTAAAAAGGTCTCATGTCAATGTCAACCTTCACAACTTAACAGAAATAAGTGTCGCACTTTGAATAGACACACCACGCAAAATACTGAGTCCAAAATTCCCAGTCCTTTTCTTTTGTGCTTATGATGCACAAGGCACGACAACAACATGTACTATCGGAGTCATTTATTACTACCGATATGAAGCTTTAAACAGAGAGAGAAATATATATAACTAGATGGGTGGATGATGGGTGGATATGTTCGCATGCATATGTAAGCAGCTTTTCTGCAATGCCACGACAAATAGTGGGATTAATTGGCTGTAAACAATGTGCTCATGTGATATGATGCAGCGGTAATATATTTATCACGTCATTAAGGACAAAGTAATCGTCAACAGAACATAACCTACCGATCCTTGAGCCAGAGGACGTTGACTACATTTAGACATTGATGATCCTGATATTAAACAATCTTGATCCTTGTATATGGATATGGAGATGGGGGCACGACAAGGTGGCTGTTTGTGTGCCAGCTTTCCTATTGAAAGAAGCTATTTTTGCTTTGATATGACAAATCCGTCTAAGAATAGAAGTAGAAAGTACATATTTACGCTCAATTGATTAATATGTATCTGGAATACATAGCACCTGGCTGGACTGACATGGCATCAAGTTTAGATACATGAAGAATACGAAGATGCGGTATTTTTCACATCAAAGTTCCTTGGACGGTCTTTTTTGAGCCAAAAAGATATTTTGAAACCTAACATGGATGAAATAGATCTGTGATTCCAATCATGAGACTGTTTCACATGAGCCAAAGACGGATACAAATTTTGGCTGCACTGTGTCAGCAAATGTTGAAACTATATACGAAAGGATAAATGGGAAAATAATTTGCATTTGAGTTCATGTGTTGTAATACGTTTAACCTTGCTATATCTAATCACAAAAATAAATAAATAAATAAATATAATACGTTTCGAGCATGTTTTAGAAAAATGGCGTGGTTAAGCTTGAAAATTAACTGAAGGTATCCTTCTTTGTCAGTGTAACACCCAAACTTCAAATTCCATACACAAACTAAAATGATTAATTCGCGTGTTATTCCATTTTCCTCCAGTTTGCTCTAAATGTTTCCAATGTTGTTTGGAAGCAAACGGGCATATTCCCAAAATAAATTGAAGTTGTTTGTTTCAAAAAGGTACACATCAACTAAATTCATAACATCGCTGCCAAACTCTAAACGCTTTCACTTCAGAAAAAAGAACAATTTTTACGATATCATTTCTAACCGTCACCAGTTTTCGACAAAATCCCACATTTTCCGTTCGAGTACTCTTGAGAGGGTACGTAAGTCCCAAAACAAATATATAAAAAAAGAAGTACTACTTTTCTTAACTACAAGCATGTATGCTGTTTCATTTATGACTAGAATATTAAATATTGATACATCTGAAGCGTTATTGTAAGCCCAGCTAGGGTCCATGCAGAAGCAAATGTACTGTACCCAGCAGAAAATGGGCACCCGATGGAAATAGTCATGTGACTATAACCTTCTAGCGCCTAACAGGCAGCTTGAGTCATCCGGGGTAATAATATGCCTGTTTTGACCGTTAGCGCTATTGGCATTCACCTCGTTAGTGGAGTTTGGCGCAATATAAATGCACATATTTCATATTATGTTTTACAGATTAGAAATGAAATGCAGCAGAGAGGGTTTGGGTGATCCTGGCACAGTCAGGCTGGTTAAGCTCATCATCAGCTCAGGCCCTCACCCCCTCTACACGCAGCCCAGACAGCGAATGGGACTTCTCCCAGGAAACACTGCCTAGTCGAACCTACCAAGAACTTTCCGGAGAATATGGAGGCTCCCCAACACCGCAGCCTTCTGCATTACCCAGATTGTCAGAAGGGCTGTGCTCCCGGTGGAGAACCCGGTCACTCTCCTAATCTGCTCCAAGAGATCAGGAGTACCAAACCAAGGGCAAGGAGAACAATGGGGAGCCTGACGACAGTGTACTTGGGAATAAGTTCCCATGGTCCCTAGTATTTTGATGTACCTTCCGCTGTTGGCAGTCTGTGGCATGTGTGTATATTGCACTGTCGGTTATGGTTAAATATTTCAGATTTAATTGCTTGTTTTATTCAGTTTATACATGATAATCTACTTGGTTACTGTCCTTCGATGACAGATTTTTAAAACGTAATTTTTAAAATGTACTTACAATTACTACAAATCTATATATTGATGGCTGAAATATTGCCGATGTCCAACACACTCTTAACTAACTCACTATTACTTTCGAAACGACTGTTCCACATTTGTATTAGTCAAGTCATGTATGATTATCCCCAAAGACCCTTGAAATTTTGCGTAGTAATGTAGTAGCGTCCACCATGTGGAGAAAGTCATCTGTGCTTAGCGCAGCTACTCTTCCATTCTGTCCCGACCTTGACATTGCCTTTGTCGTCATGGTTATTACATATTTCCTTCAAAATGCATTTCTTCACGTTGTCCGACCCATGTCCGCATGTGGTGTTTTGATCAAAGTTTTTGCGTTGGCCGTCGTGAATGTCCTCATGACGGGTTCGTTTGTTAGCGGATACAAACTGTCGTATTTCAGTGTTTGCATCACTAACTAAGCCAGTAGTTCAGGATTCCAGTTATAATCACAGTAAAGACGATCTCATCACGTATCCAAATACAGGCCGCGCATACTGCAGTCAGTAGTCTGACGTGATCTTCAGTAATTTGGAACTCTAATGGAAATAGGTTAAAGAAGCCACTCTTTAAAGCTGTTATGTCATCTTTCAGAATCAATATTTTAGTTGTTACTGCTATGCGTCACTATCATCTCGGAGGCGGATGAGCTGACGCAAAAGGAACGTGGTAAGTAATCCGCGATGTGAGAGCAACAGAGGAATGGACAAGACCATGAAGGACATCATCCAGAATTGAATACGTCACGTTGGACGTCTGTGGTATTTGAGGTCGCCCTATAGCATGTACCCGGAGAGTGCAACACACACCGTGATTCAGTGATGATTTGGTGTTTGTACAACCCAGAAAGCTGGCCACTATCCGTGAGGCTGATCATGATATCTGTTTTACGAACGCTGTATCTTACCATCCGTGTACGTACTTCACAATTCGGCATTTGCTCCTGTTGTACTACTCTTGGCCACGTCACCTCTTCGGTCACCTTAAACTTGACTTGAACATACCCCTCACTCGTCTTGACACTTTTCGTGTGAGGTATTAAACTCACCTTTGCAAGTTCGATTCCACTCAATGGGCACAGTGTGAAGCGCTTTCCTTGCATCCTGATATTGTTGGAAAGCTGAAAAGCGGCGTAAAACTATACTTATACGGACTTACTTAAACATTCGCCTTGTGTTGTAATTAGACGCACATTATATAATTACAGTCGCCTTGCGCTGGTTTTACTCTCACATTGCACTCGCCTCACGCTCTGCGTGTACAAGTATTACTCTCACGTGCACTCGCCCTACATTGCACCTTGTACAGGTACTAATTCCTAAGTCAGTGTTACGAGGCGGTGGGGTAGTCTAGTGGTTAAAGCGCTCGTCTTCGCGCTGAAGACCCGTTTTCGATTCCCCACGTGGGTACAAGGTATGAAGCCCATTTCTGGTGTGCCCGCCGTGATATTGCTAGAATATTTCTAAAAGCGGCGTAAAACAAAACTCACTCGTTGTTACGATATGGATTTAAATCGTCTTGACTGTCCTAAGAAAGAAATTCCGTTTGGTTTGCAGGGAAAAATGTTCTGAAAACCATACGCACTGATGCTCGAAAATCAGTGATGAGTGTTCGCGGAAAGGGAATCACTTAATATGATGATTATGCCAGATATTGAAGAACAGGTATCCTTTATCGCCGTTGGCACCAGTCACAAACACATGCAAAGGCAAATCAGTTACTTAGAGAACTGGATCAGAGTTGCATTATGTGTCATCACTACGACAGTTGATTCACGTCCACTATGTTTAGTCTCAAAGATCATTAGATGAGATGGGTCAACGCCTTGGTATTAGTGTGTCAGTTTTATTACAGCTTGGTATGTGTAAAGATGGAAACACGTATCTGTGTGGCTCGATAACAGAGGTCATATACAAACTTTTTGCTTCCAGGGGCATTTGTTTGTGTACCCAAGCTTTACTCGGACAGCAGTCAAGCTATTTAAGTGGTGGTCACAACAGACAAATACACATGTCAATAGGGCTGACCGCGTTTGTCAGGTGGGCCGTTGACCAGCGGCCAGGTCTGTTTGCAAAGGCTCAACGAACATCAGGCGGAGGAATATGATAAGAGCATGACAAGGAACGCCGGAACACATCTGATTATCTGCACTGGGTTAAGTTAAAGTTCTTATCGGCCAGGCATAACCCTATTTGCATATGAGCAGACAATTCCAGATTAAGCAATGGATGGGTTTAACTCTCCAAGTTGTGAACTAGAGTAGACCAAAGCGTTCGCTCGGTAGGCTGAAGACCCGGGTCTTATTCCATATATTTCTGGTGTACGGCGCCGTGATGTTGCTGGAATATTGCAGAAAGTAGCGTAACAGTAAACTCAGTCAGTCACGCATTTTGTTTTGCAAATTATTCCAGTTACTGCACACTCACTTTAATTTTTTTTTTTACCGTTTACTGCATATTACATCACGTTATACTGGTTATGGGCGTTTAACACCATGAGCATTATTGCAGTGTTGACGAACTAAGAAAAATAATCAGGACGACGTGCGCTGATTAAACTGGAACACAACTATACACGCCCTTTATTGCACTGTTTATTTCCATTTTGACAACGAGTTTCCCCACACATAATGTTGAAGGTTTTGCCATATTTCTGCTTAGACTTTATACACATTCTAATCCCTTGCATCATTGAAGATCGAGGTTAGAATTGGTCCCCAGCGACTAACGGGATTGGGGATGTCAGACTCGCTGATTTTGTTATCATCGTATCCCAGCTAGGTAGGATGATGTTCATGTTGTTTATCACAATATTGTGTGACCCAAACTAATTGTCCACAGATCGCCGACATGTTGATGGAATATAGCTGCGTGCGGCGTTAAACAACCAGCCAACCAATCTAGTCCCTTACAATGAAATGTCGAATGTAGATCAGTAAGTCAGAGGATTACTTCGAAGTTGCACGTCTTCACAAGTTCTTGCCGTGGGCGGGTACGAGGTATTATCAAACACTGGCTTTCTTCTCATGAATGTAAAACGCCTTAGAATAATCAGTGTCTGACGAAACATTTTCCTATGGCAGAGGGTAAAATAACAATGTCAGTAAAAAGTTCGATCCCTCCAACAATAAGCTGAAGCATATTCCAAAACCAATATACTAAGATTACATATGAAAAAGAATATGTTTCGGATGACATACATGTATGAGATTGAGAATAATTATGTCATATTAGTTTTAAGTGTCAAGAATTGAGGCAGTTTGGTAATGTTCAATATTGTTGGTGATACTGTTGAACTATTGCTGTGAGCGGCGTAAAACCATACTCACTCACTTATTCTGCCCTCTGTCTCACACGCATGCTGTCAACTGAATACGACAACAGATTCGGGATTATCAATAATATACAACAAATGTTTATGGAAGATGACATCCCATTCCCATGAAATTCGATTTGTTTGTTGCAATTAATGAATATTATTTCAAAAATTCCAGAAGAATAAAGGAAACTATGCAGCAGCAAATGGGTGTTAATTCAAACAAAGAGTCTCCCAGGAAACATGCCGATTATGTCATAAGAGGCAATCCAGAGACCTTTGCTTTCGCAATTCACAAACCACTGTTGACAAAGGACTGCATCAGAGCCAGCGATGGTTACCTTATCCTCCATTGTACTGAATATGCACACAGAGACAATAAAAAACAAAACAAAGCGAAAAGATTACAAGCTCTTTCAAAGCTTCTCATGCACCTGTAAGTCATCCGCCCTGTTAGGCCACACCAACATCTTGGCTCCGTTGCTACGCGGAGGGAGCAGTCATTTTGTCACAAGGCCAAAACTCGCTGACCGAGGCCCTGAAAAAATAGCTCTTTGACTTTGGCTACTTTCCATGTTCCGCCTATGTAATGCCACTCCGCATTTCGTAAACCCTTATGGTCGGGTCAAAGAGGAAAAAAACACGACGTTGTGACACAGTTTAAGATCAACATGTAGGTATATGCATTAAAAGACACTTTAAGCCTTGTACATCTCTGCCAACCGTTGCTGTTTCCGTGACGTGGGAGTAGTTTATCGTTCCTGGTATTTTTGTGAGAATGGAAAAGGGAAGTTCAAACGTAAACTGTTTTCCTCTTTCTGAACAAGAAGCATTGGGGCGGTAACGATTAGAAATAACACGGAAACACTTCATATAGCTCTCATAAAAAGGTCCTTACGATCCCAAGTGTTTTAGAGAAAAGGTTTGTCCATGTTGACTGTTTCCATCAACAAGTTGGAGCTATTTCAAAGAAAAATCTTTTGTTTATATGAGGACATTCAGCTTAAAACATCAATATGTTGTAAACATTTTTCAGAAAAATTGTAATTTCAAGACGTTCCTGTTCGCCATTACGATCTTTTCTTGTAGGATTCCCTGAACTGCGTTCTCGCTATCTTGGCAAATACCGTCATTGACCTTCGTGTATGATACGGAGGCCGAGAACGTCGGATTATTTTGGGCTGTATGAGATTGTTCGCAATCAAAGTCACCCACACAATGATGGGAGACGTTTAGACTATGGAACTGTTTAAAACATGAATCATATTAAAAATATTTTCTTCAATAAACCAGAGAGGGGTGATATTAAGGTAGAAGTTGACATCTGAACGCCAGCATGCAGTGATACGACGCGCCCTTGCCAGCGTAATCGCAAGGTAAGTTAAAACTTTAAACTGTGAAGTAATGAGATGGGACAAAACAAAATGGCATGAGTCAGAAGCGGAGAGTTAATTTCAAATGTGAGCAGTCTGACTGACATATATTCTTCACTGTACAAGTAAATGGCAAATAGCCCTAGGGTAGGGTAGAGGTTCGCAGAAAACACGTGTTCGATTCCCCACATAGGTGAAATGTGTGAAGCGTCTTTCTAGTGTCCCCTCACCCTCTTCCCCCGCCGTAATGCTGCTAGAATACTGCTAAAAGCGGTGTAAAACTAAGCTCAAGCACTCACCCATTTCCATAACATGACATACTCCCAAGGGCAGAGACGTTCTAACATTTGTCTTCGTGGAGATTTTACGGTGATAATAAGTATTTTCTAAGGGGTTGTGAAGCTCAAACATGTCAAGGTGAGTAGCTTCTCCGAATCACTTCACAACTTCTTTCTTGAAAACAGTACTGATAAACAGTTTTAAAATGGAATAAGCGTGTAAAGTGTATTGAGATATGACTATTACACAACGGACAGTATGCCCTGTATAAATTACTGTGCGTGTTTAATGAAGCCATTTAGGTTGAGACAAAAACTATTAAATGAAGGTGAAATTTGTGCGTTCCAGGCAACATCAAGTCTGAAATACACTCCAAGACTTTCCCTCCCGTAACACTAAATACTCTCTTTCCCTTCATACAAAAGCCACGCGTCCAAAACTCCCTTCCGTAACACACAACACCCAGCAAAGTAAAAATAAACACTAAAGACGAACGAAGCTCCGAAACTCATGTACATCTCCTGTGGTACTGTGTGCCAAAATCCTGAAATAGGAGTGTGTAAGAGCTTGTGTTATTTTAAGAATCAGTGTCAAAACCATTGAAGACCACATCTCTCTCTCTTGTCGTAGACAAGCTGGAATGGACTGGACACGACCTGGTACCTGGTGATACTTGGACATGAGCTTACTTTTGACAGGCATAGGCTGTTCACTGGCAGATACACATGGCACTCGGCATACATTGTATCCAGCATACAACGAATTATGTTACACCTGTATTTTCCGTTCCGTCATCTACGGCAGATGCCTCGCCAACATGCCGCCACATTAGCGAGATAG
Organism: Haliotis asinina; assembly: GCF_037392515.1. Taxonomy (NCBI): domain Eukaryota; kingdom Metazoa; phylum Mollusca; class Gastropoda; order Lepetellida; family Haliotidae; genus Haliotis; species Haliotis asinina. The sequence continues at coordinate 21,303,802 of NC_090281.1, read as the reverse complement.
ATGGAGAATACTCTCAGTCGTACTTTAGAAGCAGGTGTGTGAAACATGCTGATGACGACGTCAGGTATGGCCTGAAGCTGTTACATCATCAACTTCTTTATTGTGTTTAGTTCTTTACTGGACTGGATTCAAACACAGCGAGACAGTGAATCCACAGCGAGGCACGTTGTATTGTGTCTTTGTATACATATGGAAATTAATTAAGCAACACCAAATTCAAAGACACATAAAAACTTAACAAAGTTTAACGAAGTAATTTTGATGATTGATTATTCAATTTTGATGTATTGACATACAGCATGAGCTTTTCATGGGTTGATATGACGCGCGTGAAGCTTGCACAGCGCACGTGCATTGCTTTAACCTCAACTTTCGAAAAATGCACTTTTTCCCTGGGGTGTTTACAAGCGCAGGTTGTCGATTGCATTCGGTTTTTCATTCATTTCAATGTCATGGCACGTAGGAAATTATCAGAGGCCACTCGTTGGCAAATAATCGGCATGAGGAATGCTGGTATGTCTCTAAGACAAATCGGGACTCAAATCGGACGACATCATTCCATAATTTCAAAACTTTTGAAAAAATACCGGGCCACTAATGAAGTTAAAGACCTGCCTAGACCAGGAAGACCCAGGAAGACCACAGTCCGGGAGGACAGAGCTTTACTGAGACTTGTACGGCGCAGGTCCTTCGACTCGAGCTCTCGGTTGAGACAGGAGTGGCTTCCAGGGAGACCCATCTCGAACAGGACTGTTCGGAATCTTCTGAAAGCTGCAGGATACCGGGCAAGGAGGCCAATCAAGCGACCCAGACTGTCTCCAGCCCATAAGGCAGCCCGACTGGCCTGGTGTAATGACCGTTTGCACTGGAACATTGCCTCTTGGAGGAAGGTCCATTTCTCAGATGAGAGCCGGTTCTTGCTGCACATGGTGGACGGTCGTACTCGGGTCTGGAGGCAGAGGAACACAGCAATGGCTCCACAGAACATCCAGGAGACTGTGGCCTTTGGGGGAGGTTCCGTTATGGTATGGGGGTGCATTTCCATGAACTGCAAGTTGGATATCATTACCATCCGTGGCAACCTTAACGGTGTTCGTTACCAACAGGAGGTTCTTGACAGGGCTGTGGTACCTCATTTTGAGAACCATCCTCTGGCAACGAGACCCATATTTATGGACGACAATGCTAGACCTCACAGGGCGCATGCTGTAAATGATTTTTTGCGGCAAAATGCAACTGACAGAATTCCATGGCCTGCCATGAGCCCTGACCTCAACCCCATTGAACATTTGTGGGACTTTATTGGCGGTCGTGTGAGGCAGAGAGACCCACCAGTCCATAATCTCAACGAATTGACGGCTGCCCTGCATGAGGAGTGGAACAGGATCCCCCAGAATCAGATCCGGAGACTCATCCAAGGAATGAGGAGGCGTCTGGAATCGGTGGTGCGTGCGCAGGGAGGACACACTAGATATTGATGAAAGTCGGTGTGCAGACTCTCAGATGACTGTTCTTTCTTTCCATGTGACATTTGTGTTAATACACATGACAACAACGTCTGTGGATGAATAGTAAATTGTGTCCATTTTTTCATGAATTTAAGACAGTTTTAAGAATTTGGATTTCGTTGCAATAAAGCAAAGTCTTGATACTTTTTCCCTTTAAGTTGTTTGTCAGAGATCGTCTGTTGAATAAAAAAGTGTCAAACTATATCAACCCGGCATATTTTGATTGTCAGAACACTTCAAAGTTGCTCCAATAGAAAAAATTGGGGTGTTGCTTGATTAATTTCCAGGTGTATATTTACCCGAGCGCTACTCTTTGAACATTAAGCAGTTTGCGCATCATGTTAAATAAATGTACGTGTGTGCATATTATGCGGTTGTCGTTCAATAGATATACATATCAAGTAATACTGATGTAACCGCTGTGATATTGCTAGAATACTGCTAAAAGCGGCCTAATTTACTCACTCACTCAATATAGGATTATATATTTACATTGATTATATAAGGACCTCTGGTTTTCGTTTATAAGTTTAAGAATTCGGCACAGTGAGTATCATTATGCGTCAATATATATCTTACCCATTTCGTATAAAACCGTACCTTGTGTACATTTCTTTCTGGCCATAGAAAATGCTTACACATTGATGTCTTTATAGGATTTGGAGATAGATACTCATAATCCAGTGAAATGCATTCTTCTGTGTCGTGGCTCCGTGACTAAAGATAAATTTGACTGTCCGTCATAGAGCCATATTCTGTATACATTCTTTCAGCCACATCAAGGGAATATCCTTACCTCATGAGGTAAATACATGTCCCTGTGTTATTTTTGTTTGTTTTAAACATATTTTATTCTTTACGAAAAGAATTGGGCACAAATTATCCAATTTTAGAAAGGTCTTCTCCCGATTATAACTACACAATTCATCTTACATCAAAGTACACAAGTAACAGATATAGGCTAGGATATGTACGTCAGATGTTGACTGATAAAAGCATTTTGTTTGAGAGATATAGATATGTACACATTTAAAAACATGTTCCTATTCAGAAGTTCAAGAAACATTTCTTAGTAGCACGTCACAAATCCACCTGGTGAATACACAAGTTACACGTTTAAGTTATAAAACATCGTTTTGTATGAATGAAAGACCAACATTTTTCATTTTACAGCAATAAAAGATTGTTTGTGAGTGAAATTACTCGGATTAAACATTCTTTTGTATACGTAATCAAGGTAGAGACACAGAATGGGTAGACAAAGAACTGAGTAATATTTCAAAAGCCTGCAACAAGAGAAGGCACGGTGGGGGTTGGTTAGTCAGTTATGCTAACAATGACAGGAACCACATGTTGGTAAGCGCAAATGGGATGAGCCTGCTGCGCACCTGTAAGATTGCATGAACTGCCTATAGTGTGGCTTGTAAGCCTTGTATACACCTAAAGGTGATAGATGTCAAATATACGACCCCAGTGGCAAGCGAGCTCTACCCCTGCAAGAGGATACTGGGTTCGACTGTAATGGCCAAACACTTGATAGACAAAGGAACACTTCAGTTGAGAATACGTGTGTGCTTGCTCCAGAAAGCATGGCAGATCAGTATGCCTCTCCTTACGAAGGAGTGTGTGTGTGTGTGTGTGTGTGTGTGTGTGTATGTGTGTTGTGTGAGAGAGTGAGAGAGAGTGAGAGGGAGAGTGTGTATGTGTTTGTGTGTGTGTCTTTGTGTTTGTGTGTATGTGTGTTTGTGTGTGTATGGGTGGGGCTGGGGGAAGTTTACATATTTTATACGTTGAACGTACAACATTGCACCTTGCAAGATACAAACACAAAAACAGTCACACTATATCAATATCCTGATATATCAATATCCATAAAAATCAATTGTACGACACCAGGTGTTCCTCATTGAATTTCATTTGAATTTGTTTGTCATTTTGAATTTCATGTTAATTTTTGTATTCACGTAATTAATTATGAATCAGGTGTTGGGGTTTGGGGGATATAAGAAAGGATAGTAATTAAAGACAGCAAACATGAACATTCTGCATGTAAAAGCGAAAAGCCATGTGAGGTTAAGCCTATTTATCTATATTTCCACATATATGATCTTTTTCAAATTTTATAGAATTGTGACATTGAAATTCCCCGACACTATGCTGAAAGTTCAATACAGATACTAAGTCTAGCTGCAGTTTCAACCTAGTACCTAAAAACTGAGAGAAAATCATTCTCCACGGAAGATATTTGAAAAGTTCACAGTGTTTTGTTCGTTTATTTGTATGGTTTTTTTATTTTTTTGTTTTGTGGTACATTGCATTAACTTGACATTTCAACATGATCGGTTAAAATTCACGCACGTACACGCACACGCACACGCACACGCACACAAACAAGCAAGTAAACAAACAAACAAAATTGGTTCTTTGGGGAATTAAAATAGATCTTTTTTTGTATGAACTATGTAACTCGGATGAATGTGTAACCTGTAACTGTGCGACGTTCTTACGTAATAATTCACCGTATCTAACCTCCGTTTAATGTCACGGTGCCCAGCGCTGCAATGTTTCATGGTGACTCTAGATACGTCACGTTGTCAAGTCCGAGATTAACCATAAACAACTGTAGTTATTTTCACAATATAGAAATTCCACACAAATACGGTGACGTCTCGGAAAGTGTTCGCACTTTCTGACCTGACCAGAGTTGTCTCCCCTTTCTACACTTTACTGTTAAATGGCTGCAACTGTCACATACATGTACTGTAAATGCAAACACTCAAACCTTGCTTAAACGGGACCCTTGCGTTTCTCTCCAATATTGTTTGGATGAAAAGAATATCCGCATTTCTGCACATTTTCTTAACATCCGTTAATCACATTCTACGGAGGCAAAACAAACTTTCTAAAGAATACATGCAACTAATAATAAGAACAAACAAATTTTATTTCGTTTTCATAATGCACATTGTTATTCGATTATCATGCTCATTCAAAGACATAATTATGGGTACCTCCGGCGAATTTAGATTAACTAGCTTTCATTCAGTTCGTTTTAGTCAAATGTATTCGTTCATTTTTTTCAGATTTGTGTAGTTTTTACTTTTTTCTCGTAGTTGTTTCGGATATGTTGCATGTTAAAGGAAATTGACTTTATGCACATGTTAAACCATGTGTACTACCAGTCATTCAAAGAGCTAGCGCACTGACTGCCCACAAGTTTTGGGGTGACGGTAATCCATTACTTTCTCGTCAAGGTAGAGAATTCACATGAAATCAGGTAAAACAAATACACCACATGTTGTATCAGTGAGGGTAATTTAGCCTAATCTGTCGCGGAATTGTTACAGATAAATCAGAAACAGGAAAAGGAATGGATAAACATTGAAGAAGACAACGCGAGACTTGTTAGCTCCTCAGCATTGAGGTTTACTCTTGTTGGGGTGAAATGGAATTTGATCACATTACCAACGAGGCCCTTCTGACATTTGAACCTTGTTTAATTAACATCTGTACATCTGTCTATAAAATGTCTTCATTATGGACGCCTACATGAAAATAAACTTATCCATATGTTAAATACGTTATCTTTGAGAACGCCCAAATGGAAATAAACTTATCCATATATTAAATATGTCTTTGTTAAGAACGCACAAATGGAAATAAACTTATCCATATATTAAATACGTCTTGTTTAAGAACTCTCACGTGGAAATAAACGTATCCATATGTTAAAGTATGTCTTCTTTATAGAGTCCCACATGGAAATAACCTTTCCATATGTTGAAATATGTCTTTTTTCAAGACACCAATATGGGAATACACCTATTCAGATATTGAAATACGACCTCTTTGCAGAGACCCGCATGGAAACGCGAACCCATCCATACGCTAAAATACGTTTCCTTTGAGGCCGTCCACATACTGCACTAATTTAACGTTGAACATTGACAAATGCATTACTATTTTTGATATACTGTGGTGATTGACTGATTTAAAAATTCATGAACAAAAGTACTAATGGAACTTAAAGCTACATGTCCCTCACTCCCTGGAACTGACAAATTGTATACCGTTTGCCTGGAGCTTATAAAGTGAAAATTAAGTAATTATATATATATGGATATAAGACATTTTGGTCTGACATACTGTAATTTTAGAGAATCACTATATTTGTTTGTACTATTTCAGTACTATTTGTTCGCACGTTTTTAGCAGATTCCAATTGAGTGTCACTACTAAAAATGTTACATGTATTATGAATATTTATTAATTGACTAATTAATTTATATCATCTGTTTGAATCTATGTGTGTTGAAAATGGCTATAACAGAAATATCGTGAAAAAAATGAAAACTACGCATTTTATGAACTCATGTTAAGATATCTTAACATTAAACTTTGCAAAGACATATGTAAATGCATTTATCATTATACTATAACGAAAACAAAAAGAAAAGGCTCGTGGGTTTTTACATGTTTTGATTTTATTCTATTGAGGAAAGAAAGGAAGTGCATACCAAGCGAAAACAGTCTCTTGCTAATCACAGCAAGACCAGCTAAATACAACTAACAAAACCCTTTACACCTCCTCTAGAAATATTTCTTAAAAGGAGAAACACGAGTTAAAAATTTAAAAGAACATGAATAAAATCTTTAAGATGCATATTCAGAAGAACGAAGGCGCATAAAAGTTATTCTGCAGTCTGGCACTGCAGTGAACGCATCGCTGTTAATGCATGTGCCGTTATATTGCAGTTCGTCAAGTGCGCAGGTGCTCTGAAATAATCATCAAATGCCCAAATTAGTGCACGGGGATTAAAACAGTTGTTGAGAATGGAATTATGCAGTTTACCAACATTCCAGACACGTTTGCCAACACCTTTTGCACAAGAGCAAATGAGCCTAACGTTACTTCCAGCAAGAGAATGTTCAGCGGATCTTTGAGAATGTTTGGCTTGAGGAAATACATAGTGTTAATTACAGAGTACACATTAAGGGGAGAATTAGACATCGAGATCGTTATGTAGCGTCTGACGACCGCACAGAGAAGAAAATGTTATTTTCGAGACATAATACACATTCGTACCGTTCAGTTGTGGAGCACTGTCTGTCACAAGGACTGTGCATTAAGAATTGTTGTCCATTCCATTGTCTGGTTCACCAATGTAAGGATCGGAAGTGCATAGCCAACCTAGCTATGCTTGTCTTTGTCAGCACTCTTATACCCTAATAAAAAACAGTAATGTACCCCTATAAAAATTCATGCTGACAACACAGTCCATTGTACCATCCTGACTGTATCGTGTGCCTTCTTTTAATAATAACTATAGAATAGTGAAGGGGCAAGATGTTGGTTGAAAGGTCAGCATATCATCTGCCACAAGCACATGCACAGGCAAGTCTAATGTTCAGTTGAAAAAAATATGGGAACAGTATTACAAACCTATTCAAAGCTTCACCGGATAATGTTGATTTTAACACCTTTGTGCAAGAGTCAACTGACCTTCTTTGATATCTTTGCAGCATGTTGTTAAATGTAGACACGAAAGGAAGGACCAGTTGAGAAACAGCTTGACTGCTCGACAGCTGGCAAGCTGAAGACATCCCTTTTATCATGCAGTTTCTGAAGAATGTTTTTGTCGCCCTGAATATTTATACGTAAGTCTAAATCTGAATCTTGAAGCTTGAAAGCTTCAAGTAAGGGGTAAGGGTCAGTTTAGCTGGGGAAATCAATGGATGGGAAATGGTTGCTGAAAGATATGTGACTATTGATATTTTTTACGCTAATGTCAAACTTCATGGTCAAATTGCCTTTGTCCGGAGAGACATTTCCATTCATGTGAATATAGAAGCAAACAGTCACATTCTCATATCATTGGCATATAATATTGAAACACACTTTTCATCAAACAGGACAAGCAGAATATCTGCTAAAGACAACGCATTAAAGAGCAAAAGTGAGACAAAATGCATGGCAGAACATCGACGATGGACAAAATAATCTGGCAACCATCACACTCTAATATGCAGCACAGTAGAGCTGAATTCTTGTGAAATGGTCAACACCACGTTTCAATATTTTATCGACAATGAATCACTTTACTTTGAAAAACGCTGTTGACACACTGCATGCAGAAGTGTTTGTCATTTCAAATAATGCCTCGCTCCCAGAGGTTTGAGGTAAAACGGCAATGTCGTTATTGCAAAGTTGGAGCAAGAAAAGAAGCCAGACAAACTTATTTCTGTCTCTGGTTTCAATGTTGTTTAACACACAGATTAACAAGGGATTTAATTACATTGCGTAACTGCAGCACGCGACGGTTCCCTTGGCAACCAATAAAACAAATTCCTGGAACGACGACTGAAAAGATTAGCTTTCAGGAAATGGCGGTCGGTGTTTTTGGATCACATAAATATGACAATTAAATAGAGAATATAACACGTTCTTTCTTTATCATTTTATAATTAAATCCCATTTCATGTCACGGCGAAACGCACCAGATAATGGCTAATGTGACACTAAACCATCAATATTTGTTACAGCAATATACTGTCTCTTTCACTATTTGCCTGACGAGTCTTACTGTGTCAGCGAACACATATCAAATGTTTATTTCCTTAACCCTAGCCGGTGGGACTTAACTCTTTTAATCTCATGATCGATTCCATTTGATGTTTTCTACAGTCGCAGGGAGATTCACAGACCTGCACAAAAGAATATGACGCATTATGTAAAAACGTGCTAGAAATGTCTGGATAATTGAGGGCAAAATCGAGTAGCTATCCTGTCTATTTGTGCAAAACAAATTTGCAAAACAATATCCCAAATTAAAAGAAACTAAAATCAAGAATCATTGTAAATTAACACTGATTGGATGTGACTGAGTCTTAAATCATTGGCTTCAGCAGACAGTTTATTATTGTTTTCAACAGTGTTTTGTCATTTACGCCGAGTGGAATCCATCACTGATTATTCCCTTGCGTTGACATTGAATATTTTCATATGTGCACGTTTAAATAAGGTATAATAGCATGGTATAGTTTTATCACGCGTTCACAGTATGGTCATCAACTTGCTAGTTTTAATTCTACAACTTTGATAATCTAGTTATTTTACTGTCCTTTGTGGACAGTATTTTTTCATAATTTAAATGTGAATTTTATTACTTACAATATGGGTGCAATATTTCCGATGTGACTGTAAAATTTCAGCTCACAGACTCACCCAAGCAAAATACTGCACCAAGAATGAACACAATGTACCCTAGATGGGATTCGAATCCGTATTTTCCACTTGACGAGTCAACCCCTTAAGCCCTTAGAATTCCGCCATTACAAATATTACAATTAAACGAAGCAGTCCAAAACCGACAATGGCTCAGAGGTAGTGGGTACTGAAATGTTCTGTGCTTAAAGATGTTGGGATAAATCAGGAGTTAGTTGAAATGTTCGCTCACCACCCCGATTTCCTCGGTACGAATCCTGAAATGTAGGGTATCCGATATTCACTAACTCACTCACTGAGACATTCACAGTATCAGCCTGTTTTATTGTATCATCGCTGATTGGGTGATCCACCCATATAGTTCACACCATTAGTTAAACAGCGTCTGTCAATTTTATTTCTGTCATATTACCGTTTCACCGAAGTCTTCGGCTATAATTATATAATTGCAATTTGTTCTATCACTGTTTTAGAACAAAACGCAAATACAACAAAAGCAGCATGAACTGTATAGAAAGTAAGGAATATTTCACATTTTAACATTTCAAACTTCTTTCTTGTTTTAAAACTTTCAATTCTGATGCATGATGCAGCAGGTTTAGATATTTAGGTGTACCATTGTTAGCGTGAGGCCTGGTCGGACACAAAATCAGCCTCAATCACGTACAATATCAATGGTGACCATTCCTGAACTGCGTTCGTTTCTTCATCTTATTATCGAGTTAAATATTTTCATACGATGCCCTAGGGCAACATATCACTTTGTCATGTTGATGTGACGTCATGAACGATGCGATGACGTCACGTTTCTCTGGTGACGTTGCGTTCTGCATACATCCTTTATTTATGAATCCAACACTAATGAAGATCAGGGGAAGAACTGGTCAGAGCAAGCGATGCTTGTCGAAACAAGCGACTGAAAGTGGTTAGCCATGTCACATTTCTCCACTGCGTAGATCGATGTTCATGATGTTGATCACTGTATAATCTAATTTAACTTGAACAAACAAATAAACAAACAAACAAACAAACAAATCCAACATCAACAGTCATACATTTTAAGTCGATCGAGCATGAGGTACGTTATATGTGTTTTAGTACCGGTCATGTAAACAACAGGGTCCATGCAGGTAACAACAGTAACTGCAAGCCCTATGGGCCCTAGTATGTTCATCTCCCTTCAGCTGTTTGCGACCTATAGCCAATTTAAATTTCTTCGTAAATAAAATTGTTCCAGATTCACATGGGATTTACATGCTTGACACCATCTGTAATGCTCTAGTTATTTTACAGACCTTCGATCACTGATTCTTTAACATTCATAACTTTTTGTGTCTGCCAAACATTTCTCGTCACTATATGACTGAAATATTGCCGAGGCGACGTTAAATTTTAACTCACTATGAATATAAGCTACAAAACCATTACTTATTAATCAAATGAGTCAATTTTACGATTATATTACCATAGGTTTATGAGTCGCTGTCAAATAATTCTGGCATCATGTGTACCTGGGCACTGACACCCACCCGCACCTAAAGAGCCAGCGTATCCTTCCTAACGGTACCAGTAACAAACATTCGTGAAGTCACTTGTCCATTAAAGAAGCATGTGGATACGTTACGTACTATACATAAGTCAAAACAGAGAATTATTGTATCTTTTGATTTCACTCTGATGCATCAAATATGGAGACGTTTCCCTGGATCCCTCTGTTTCAACCCTGGAGCAAGCGTCATTCAATGTTCTCTGCACTGTGAACCCCAAACCTCCGGACTTCTATCTGTTAGGCTATTCACGGAGCGAGTGCATTACTTGGTATCCAGATTGACACGCTGCAAACATTGTTAATTAGTACTCAATCAGCATTATGTAATTACATTGAATTTAAATCAACGAGTTTACCAATAAGATGTGGTCAGACTAAACACTATCAATGTTTACTGCAAACTGTCATGGGACGGTTTTAACCTAAGGGTGCGGTATTTCTGTTTTTGTTACCGGATTAGACCTTAAACGAACTGACTGGCTATTTGATGAATACATAAATTATACATCTCGGAGACGCACGGTCACGCGTGAACAATCACTTGTGAGATTGTCCCAGGGAAAAAGTGGTTTCTGATTTGTGATTAGTTACTGGTTCCACTAGTGGAGCAGGATCTCCTGCTATTGCACGAACACCTGGTGTCATGAGTAATGGATGCTGATTAATAACATGTTCGTAACATATACCACTAAAACGTTGTTGATATTGGATTCACCAGATTGATACGATGCAAATGGTGAAGCGAAGGAGGAAACAGATGATGAAGAGACATTGAGGGAAAATGTGACAATATATTCCATTCCTTCGGAAATGTTTCATCTGTATGGATATATGTTACTTTTTCTCACGCGCATTAGCATTGGCTAGGGTATGGTAGCAAAATACAATATCCCCCCTTTTAATGGTAATTATGGAATCGTACGATGAATGGTGTTTTTATTTGGTTAAGAAGTAGTTTGAAAACCATATACAAGACACACATGCTTTGCTTTTGATCGCCTAGGTTTACGTGATGTGCGACCCAACGTTGATACAAAATATGGTTTATCATAAGATGACTTATGGCCTTTCGATATTCAGATACAATATTTTCCCACATTTTGAGTTTGTGAGATTACAATTGCTGTGATGTAAAGAGGATGCACTTTAATATTTTAGCATCAAAGCACCAACGATTGCTGAAAGAAAGAAACTCAGAATCCTCAAGACAACTTTGTTTCTGCCATTTCCACTAAACACGAACCAAGATCGTGAGCCAACATGAAATGCATTCATTGCAGTCTGTGTACAATTTCCGTTTTCCTATTTCCCTTCATTGATGACTTGAGAAGTCAGACTGAAGTATGTCTGAAGGGGTTTTGACGAACCGCATGTTTGTAGGGAATGGTTCTTATTGTGCACCTGCGATATTGATATACCTCAGTGTCATGTGAAATATGTATCTCGGCGCTAACACGTCAATATAGAATGTCCTTTCCTGCCAAACCTTGAAACCAGCATACCGGATACTTCAAAACTAGAAACATTTATATGTTATTGCTTAATGTCTGGAAGACTGATTTTTTATGGAATATTAAAAATGGTCTTCACCTGACTTGGTCAGTGGTTGAAGTCACGCAGTTCAGTTTCATATGTTGACATGTCTAATTAGAGAGGACAATCTGTTAAGGCCTTTTTTGTATTTGCATCAATATTTAGGCGCGTTGAATACTATTTTCTCACAAATCATTATGTTAAAACAAGGCTTGCACTACACTGCGAATTCTTCTTAAGTCATCATTATAATATTTGTTTGCTAGGGACCCTGGTTGTCCCAGCGAACTGGTTGTTGTTCTTGTTCCGATTGTCATCTCCAAGGGCATTGATCCCTCATCTTGTTAAATTCTCAAAGAATTACAAAATGCCTCAAATGTTCAAAATATGTGTCAACATTACAAAAGGTGTTATTGTTGGGGTACAAAATTGATATTTCGGTCAGAGTGACGTCAGTGATCAAATGAGACAGACTCCTAGATATGAAATTTAAAATTCTGTCTGCATTCATGCTATTATGTCAAACACCTTCACGTTTGTTTTGACGCTTTCATTTAACCTCGTTTCCTCTTCTCCGGGGGAAGTATTTACGAAAACATTTTCTTCATGTTCACTTAACTGTTCATATCACACAGAATACGTAAAGTATCGCCTTAAGTGAAAAAACGTCTGAAAATTTGAAATTTATTAAGCATAAGAGATGCCACCACACAGTAGGAAAACAACAAGAAGCACAGTTGTGGATGTTGAGGTATTTGTTACACAATGTATATGTTCAGTTGCGGCAAAGGTATAATTTTGAAAATGTAAGACGGGGAAAGTGTCATCAGGTTACGTCACTCTAAGTGTATGGAGTTGGTTATGAAAGCGTACTTGACCCAGTTGCCCTGACTATGGACAGGTAAATATCGTATTCACAATTTTGAAATTAAGACTGCATCATACGAGCAAGCCGATTGAGGGCATGTATTCTGACTACGTGGATTCACAGCAATGCTGACCGATCTTTGCGGCCAATCCTTCTGAAACACGTCTGCGATATGAGGACAAAATGAAATGTAATCGCGAGACATCTGAGGTTCGGGAGAATTTGTCGAAAATGAAAACACATGCCATATTAAGTTTTCTTGGAAAAGATCCAAATAGTTTTGGTCTTATGAAAACCCTAGAAAGTATATGGAATGAAATTAACAACCATGAACAACTTATACAAAGAATATACGTTTATCTTAGTGGTTAAAGTGTTCGCTTGTCACACCAAAGACCCAGACTCGATTCCTTACATGGGTATAACGTGTGAAGCCCATTTCTGGTGTCCCTTGCCGCGATATTGCTGGAATGTTGCTTAAACGCGGCGTAAAATCAAAATAACTAACTCACTCAATCCTAAATGCCGCTTTGTGTCATCAATAACGTATATAAGATACAGTAAGATTGTGAAGTCAGTCACTTCGGGAAGTGACTAAACATTTCTGTCATTTCGTTAAATGATTGAGAAAGTCATGGATTTCGCGTCACTTTGTGGAACAACAATCTACAAACTTCATTCTTTTCACTCAATAACTTGATCTACAAAAGTGGATTACAATTTTAACGTCACTTGTTATCACTCACAGTTAAAACTATTGTGGCAGCGACTGTTGCACTTCAGCCTGGCTTTGATGCATTTACACCTGTTTGTCTGACATATACTGTGTCCAGGGCAGTCACACCTCGCAAACCCATGTCCACCACCACATACAGATGAAATGAAATTTCATGAAATGACTGAAGTATAGTGATTGTTGTTACATTTTATGACGCAAACTGGCTGACCCTCTTAATAATTTCACGAAATGTCTGAAATTTGTAGTCTATTTTATTTTCGCAATGTGATTGTAACATATAAAGCACTCACAGAACGTTAAAGAACACACACACACACACACACACACACACACACACACACACACACACACACACACACATACCCCATTCTTTCGTCTGGGTACAGTTAATCTCATGTGGAATAAGAATTGCACTCGACGGGTTTCTGGACAATCGCAAGTCATGAAAACAAACGCTGAAACGCAAACTTAAAGATTCCAATGTTCCCAACCTACGTGCTATAACATATCTAAAAATCTGTTCTGTGGTTTTAAAACGCGTTCGGCTATTTCCCAAACAAGGATTAACTCGGGTTTCAATCCGGCAACACCCTCTTTCTAGAGAACAAAAACTCAATTTTCACTTCGGGGCGAGTTATATCGGGATGACGCTAACACCTTTCTCTCCTAGTGAGAAAGATCACCATTGTAGTAGAGGTGAAGGGGGTGATGTGGCCTGAGTGTAGAAGTCACTGTATAGTGTGTTTGTGTTAGTCTAGGAGGGCACTGACACCCACCCGTAACCTGCCAACTGTTGGACAATGCCTCAGCCTTGGAATGTGGGGAAGTCATCGCGAAAGACGTACCTGCATTCCTATTAATGACCTTTAAGCAAACTATGTCAGTGAGTGAGTTTAGTGATACGCCGCACTCAGCAATATTCCAGCTATATAGCTGTGGTCTGTAAATAATTGACCAGTCAGTCCTGTGATCAACAGCGTGAACATAGGTATGCACAATTGGGAACCGATGACATATGTCAACCAAGTCAGCGAGCCTGACCACCCGATCCCGTTAGTCGCCTCTTGCGACAAGCAAGCGTTACTGAAGATCAATTCTAACCCAGATCGTCACGAGTTCTCTAGATAGATAGATAGATAGATAGATAGGATATTTATTTAGCGCACATATCCACGCACTAGTGCATGCTCAAGGGCGCTGGTATTTTTCCCTCGATCACTGGATGTCAATCTCAACAGCACATCGTATTTCAATCTCAACTCCCTGAGGAGTATACAATTCTTGCTGCCACTAGGCGCACCGAGTTTATTGTGGCTCTCTCATCCTAACGAGGTACCCAATTGACAGCTAGATGGACTGGGACACATAGTCACAGCACTTTGTCCAAGTTTACTACACGTTGCTGTACCCGCAACTAGGTGTATGCACGTGTTCATGTGGACACCATCTGGTCATATACCAACATGACCAGATACCAACGGATTCGTGGGTTCTTTTAAGTGCACAGGGTTATGTACTGTACACTAGGGGTTGTGAAAACACTGAAAGAGTCTGCACACAAAGCTGACTCCGAGGTTTTTACACCCGGTCACAGGTGGGCTCGATCCCGACACCTCAACCTCGCTGGATCACTAGCCTGACGCCTTAGCCAGCTCGCCCACCATGGCCCCAACAACTTCGGTGTCTGACGAATGCAGTATGACCTCCTGATATTGACTGGAACGATACAGAGTATCCGACATCAATGGAAAATGTTGCAGTTATGATGTTTCATAAAAAATGGTGAAACATAGCAAATACTTTTGAAAACTTTATATATGTTAATTCTGTTTCTCTTGTACAACGGAGAAAAAACATGAAAACTCCGCACATCACACAATGTATTCAAGATCTCCACACCCTTGGATATTTTAACACATTAATGTCACAAATTGTAACACACAGATACTTACAATAGCAAGTGTCGCGTATTTTAGAAATAGTCTTTCATTTCTTAACATAAAACATCTTGACTGATTTCAAATTTTATTTGATTTAAAATGTACACGATAATTCCAATAGGCTATATCTAATGTCCAAATGTGGATCGATACCCGTTCTGTTTTGTCTGTCATGCAGCACATCTGAAACCACCCTTTCAGAATCTCCACCCTTTTGGATTTTGTGACAGATTTAAAGAAGCGGTCAAGTAGTGATACTGTTCTCCTCCAACTACTTCTCTACCAGCGAGATTGATTAGTGTTCTGTTGGCGCTCAATCTGTCTGAGCGAGGCACCAATGTGGCTCCAGCACACACATTTATCGAGAACATATCTTAGATGCTTCTCACTCGTAAGACCTTCTTCGTGTTTGCTTGAGTATTAATGCTCAACTTTAGAAGCCATTGTTGTCAGTTCATCTATCCTAATCTACTGTCAAATCTATCTTGAGGGATTTAAAGTAAGGACGCATTTGATGGACAAACGTGATTTTTGTACAAAACTACTCATCGTTCAATCTCCACAGTGAAAAATGTGGACTATACGTGGCTGTGGTGAACAATGAAAAATTGTATCTTACATTAGCTATCGCATATCATACAAAGACTTCACAGTTTGTCATCTTACACAGAAAACATTTACGCATCTGATGAAGTCACAGCCTAACGTATTTTAGGCTATATTTTAGATTAGAATTATGGGTGATGATGAGATTTTATCTCCCCTCCAGTTACGAATTATTTCACGTATCAAATGAAATGCAGGCATTACATTTTTCAGCTGGTAATACATTTTATAAATGTTATGCATATCTGAATAGATTTAGTGAAGCTTCTATCGAAGAGGTTTATGAATACCTCAATGGCCTTCAATTAATGATACATTTTACATATTTTCGTGAACAGATTTAGCTGCTGTACCAACAATAATTAAAAACAAAAGCAAACAGAACTCTTTTATTACAAGACAAAAATCCTCTCCAAAGGGTCCGTTATCAAGGTCAGAAGTTGTTCTTTTGAGAATATGATTTTGATGTCCGTAAGAGCACTCTCCAGGAATCGCTTTCGGTGTTCGGACTTGTAAGATCGCTTTTCAGTTTGAGCAGAGCTGGTAAACTACATGAGGAAAAGGATACTCTCTGATTTGATGTACTTCTTCTGAATGAGCAAGTTTTGCAGAATCCAATAATATTTGGGAAAACGCTGCAATTCATCCTCAAAAGAACGCCGCTAGAAGACACATTGATCCCTTCAATACACCATCGGCTGCCCTTCTCCCAAACACATTGCTTCCATGGTTCACTCTCTAAAGGTAAACTTTTCGCTTGAAGATATTGATTTCCATATCCGTAAAATAATTCATGAGATTTCGATTTTATCACATTAGGGGAAAACGTCTAAGTTAAATACCCTTTGTGGTACTCATGAGGAGAGAAGCGTCAAGATCACACCCTCCTCGTTGGCAGCAACTTCGTTGACCGGGTCATAAGGCTGGTACCTGACTCTGAGGGTTCGAATCTCGGATGGAACCCAACCCGACAAGAGTTCTAGAATCTGTATTTACTGGGAAAATAAATCTATGTCATCCAAATATAACATAAAATGTTACATGTTCATGCCAGTCGATCGCTATGTTTTGTTTACTCGTCGTTCCTTATTAATCTGATTATTCTCATATACATATTGATCTGGCCTTACACTTCATGCTTATCTGTTGTGTGAACATCCATCGTTTATCATTTAACCTTCTATAACCGTCATTGTTGTTACACAAACGTACTGTTTCACATCTTTGATCATCATTTGCTTGACCAATATATTTTATGGATAAATCTTTTTTTTGTGTGTGAGTCTTTGAAACACAACGTTTCGGGGTCATATCAGACCCCTACATCATGTGAACTGACAACTGATGCTCCCGTCACCTGAAGAAGGTGTGTGAAATGAACACTGTCAGTTCACCATGCCATGAACTGAAATGACCCCGATACGTTGTGTTTCAACGAATTAAAAAGAGGATGTATCCACAAAAGATCTTGATCATATATGCAACTTCTAAATGCCGCTAAAATACATCATTTGTTTGTTTACAGTGTCAGTACGAGCATCTACACCAAAACATCGCATTCATTGTAATAAAAATCTCCAAAGCAGATCTCCCTGTGCTAACTGATTATACAAAATAAATTCAATAACTGAATTATTTTGTTGGGGTTATGTAAACTATGAAGACGAGACTGTGCAGACATGTTTTACAGAAAAAAACACAAAGAAGAAAGTCATCAATGTCTTTCTATGCTCAGGCTTGTTTCCATCTATAAATGAACTACATAATGAACACATGAAAAGGCATATAACAATTATTGTAAAATAAATCACCGTTCATTAATGACTGAATGATTACCAAATCATTTATATTATCACATGTGATCACATATAATTATTACCAAAGTATTAATAATTTATGGCCCTATATTTTATTATCACCAAGTCATTTATATGATCACATATAACATGTAGGTATCCTTATTTGTAGTTTAATTGAGTATAAATTCAATCCTTTAATATCATTAATATAACATTATTACATTAGTACCACCCAGATGTAACATATTGGATGCCTTCTTTAAGCGGCATATTAGAAGCTATGAAGTACAATGCAGACAAAATGTATGGTTAACAACTTATTTCTGCTTCATGAATGAACATTCCTGCTTGGCAATGGTACAAGGATCTCTGTACAAACGTCACACACACGTAATAATGAAGTCATCCACAAGATGTCTCTTCGTTGGAACATGTTACGAGGGTTGGCTGAAAAGTTCTAACTGTGAAAAAAAGTTACAAAGTCCACGTTTGTAATTTATTTTTCTACATAGTCCCCTTCCAAGTTCACACACTTTTGCCAGCGATGCTGCAAGGCCCGAATCCCGGTCAGGAAGAAATCTTCTTCAGCTACCCTAAAAAAATCAGTCACAGCGGAAATGACGTCATCATTACTTGCAAAATGGCGACCGGCGAGTTCCTTTTTCATTTTGGGGAACAGGTGGAAGTCAGAAGGAGCCAAATCAGGTGAATAAGGAGGATGGTCAATGAGTTCAAAGCCACAATCGCGGATTGTTGACATGGCCACCACCGATTTGTGAACAGGCGTATTGTCTTGGTGGAAGAGGACACCTTTAGCGATCATCCCTCGTCGTTTGGCTTTGATTGCTTCTCGCAACTGGTTCAGTAGATCAGCATAGTATCTGCCGTTGATAGTTTGACCTTTTTCAAGATAATCAATGAGCAGAATACCCCTGGAATCCCAAAAGACTGATGCCATCACCTTTCCAGCTGAAGGAACAGACTTGGCTTTCTTCGGAGCGGGTGAATCAGGATGCTTCCACTGTTTTGACTGTAGTTTTGTTTCTGGTTGAAAGTGATGTATCCAGGTCTCATCCATGGTTTCAAATCATGCCACAAAATCATCGGGATCTGCTTCAAAACTACGCAAATTGTCAAGGGGCGTCTGGAACCTGACACGTTTCTGTTCTGCTGTCAAGAGCTTTGGCACCCATCTTGCAGAATCTTTAGTCATTCCTAATTCGTTGGTGATAATATGCTCAACCCTCTCATGAGAGATGCCCACTACACTAGCAATATGTCGAGCAGTCAATCGTCGATCATACATCAACATATCGAGCGTGATGTTTTCTGGAGTGGTTGCTGTTGAAGGCCTTCCTGAGCGTGGGACATCATCAAGGCTTTGTCTGCCACGCTTAAATTCTGCAGCCCACTTCTTTACTGTGGAAAATGAAGGAGCATCATCCCCTAGAGTGGAGACCATGTCAGCATGTATCTGTGTTGGGGACATCCCTTTCTTTTGCAAGTACTTGATGACTGCCCTTGTTTTGTCCATTTCTGATGATTTCAGAGGGTAGGTTTACCAAAAGAGCTGTAGTTGAGATATAACTATTAGTACGTTTGTAGTTCTTGTGTCTATGATTCACTAAATGATGGTCCTCATTGGTGGCAAACACCTGTCTCTACCTGGTGGGGAAAAACCACTCAGGCTGAGAACTTTTCAGCCAACCCTCGTAGATTGTGGATTAATAGATTAACAGAAAACAGATTTCAGGCTTAACGACTTACATATTAGGAGTACCGAGAAGCTTTGTTTCTATATCTTTGTTGTTAATCGCTGCACTCGACAATATTACTGCCAAATAATCGAGTTTGGACCAGACAATCCAGCGATCAACAGCATGAACATCGATCTACGCAACTAGGATATGATGACATGTTTCAACCGCGTCAGCGAGTTTGACCACCCTATCTCGTCAATCGCCTCTTATGACTAGCATGGGTTACTGAGGATCAATTAAAACAAAGATCTTAACGGATAATTTCTATATGTACTCATAAAAGTACTCAGTGGTATCGCAAGCATACTGCTATCATACTTTGATCTTAAGTTTTTTGATATTACAGTTTTTTCAAGAGTATCAATCGCTCGCATTTACCAAGTGCAGTTGTGAAAAAAAATCAACAACATATTTTTTAACCTTTATTGAGAGAACTATTACGCTATAGCACAGATAGTGACATCCGGAACAAGCAGCAGAGGTTTGAGTGTTAAGCCTCGTGCCAACACAGAGCACTGTGACGGTTTAATCACGTTACCTCAGTGTTCAATGATTGGACTGAATCCACACAAAAGGCTATTATTCTAATGGCTCAGCCGTTTCTGAAGAGGCGAAGAGACAGCAGATGACAAGCGCAGTACGAGTTGAACTGGCCCAGATTAGAGCGTCGCGACAATACTGTTGTCTAAATTAACGCTGGAGAATGCTCATTGAGGAAGGTGATAGTGAAACGTAGCGATTGTCTCTGACAAGTGAATGCATTGCTGGAAATACAATACAGTGTCATTGTGTATGGTAGCGATCTGGCCACTGTCACACACAAAACCACGCATATGTCAGACATGACGCAAAAAGTGCTAACAAAGTGTGACTTGTGCATTGTTGTAAACGTCCACTTGTTCTTGAACAACAAATGTAAGTTGCACTGTTAGCTTGTTGTATTACGGACATTTCTTTCAAAGAGGATAACATTTGAATTGCTCATAGTATGACGTTATAATGTTTTGAAATATACTAGATGTACTGCTACCGCAGCATAGTGTTGTGTTATTGGTGTTTTGAGGAACTGGGTGTCAGCCTTGTGGTTCCAAGTTCAATTCAGAACATGGGTATATAATGTGAATCAT
This sequence comes from Haliotis asinina, assembly GCF_037392515.1. NCBI lineage: Eukaryota > Metazoa > Mollusca > Gastropoda > Lepetellida > Haliotidae > Haliotis > Haliotis asinina. The sequence continues at coordinate 21,283,148 of NC_090281.1, read as the reverse complement.
CATATTGTTACCGTCTCATTTTAACTGGTCCAGGCTATACTGTTTTCGGGTGGTGGGGTTGCCTAGTGGTTAAAGCGTTCGCTCGTCAAGCCGAAGACCCGGGTTCGATTCCACACACTGGTACAATGTGTGAAGCCCATTTTCTGGCGTCCCTCGCCGTGAATTGCTGGAATATTGCTAAAAAGCGGCGTAAAACTAAAGTTACTCACTCACAATGCTGTTTTCAGAACGTCACATGCCCAAACTGATCAACAAACACGCAACGTGTCCTTTGCCTTAACATTGATGGAATAGTGCTGAACGGCATAATACCATACTCACTCACACTACATGTAAGGGAAATGCCTCTTATCCTTCGATTTTGTCCGTGCACAGGTGAATATTTCAATTAGGACATAATCTTTAGCGTTGAAATCTGAGGTAATCTGTAAATTCGCTATCTCACACCGTATTTTTCAGATCTATGGGCAAACACCTGTTAATTTTGAGGTCTCTGATGCTTCCTTTGATTGGTATTCGAAGAGGTGTGGAGAAAAAGAATGAGGACAATTTTATGAAAATGCAATTATTCTGTATAGGCGACCATTCGACACCGGCATTAGAATCCATATCGAAACGTCGCCTATAGAGGATAAAGAAGTTCTATATCCATACAAATTGTCCTCATTTTTTATCTGATACCTTATCACAAACTTAACAGGCAACATGGCAGGATTCGGCACATCCGTAGTTGTTGAAACTTCCTTTGCTAACTTGAAATGGCAAATTCTATTAATTGCTTAAACGTATTTATTTATTCAGGAAGCAAAATCGTGTATCTTGGGTAAATCACCAGTAGCTGAACGTGCCCGTGGTCCATAGTATGGTGACCCACCTTCAGTTGTTGGTAATCTGCAGCCTGTTTGTGTTGCCCATGAAAGTTTGTTTACCTTTACGGTTACGTGCTTGTTTTAATTCTCTATCTGAGATAAATTAGTTACTTAGCTGTTCTTCGATGACAGTTGTTTCGTAATTCAGTGACTTTTAAGTCACAATATGGCTAAAATTGTGCCAACGTGACTATAAATCAACTCACTCACTCACTCACTCAAACTATCTCCATGTCCGTGGAAGAAATATACTTCCCTTGCTTTGCTCTGGTGTGTTCAAATTCCATTGCATTCATAGGATACAAGCCACACAATCCTTCTCCAGTGGGTAATGAATGATATCTCAGAGCCGGATGGAACATAATCTGTTGTACACTTGGTTATTATAGAGAACTGTCGGATGGGGGCGAAAACTGTGGCTACATGGAACGAATTGGGATGTTGCAAATATTTTCCTTTCTTGTGAAAGTATGGATCTCTTTCCTGTAACAAACACTTCAGATCAAAACATACACCCAAGGCCGCTCTCACAGCAATCCAATATCTTTGCCAAATTATAATCCCGTTGATAGCGATTTTAAAAATAATAATGTTTGCATTTTTATTTTGAGGTCAAAAAGATAACAAAATATATTTACTTCCGCTTAAAACAAATTTATGAGTTCGTAAATAATTTTTGGAACTTGCAATGAAACGGGCTGTGATCTGTCTGTGTATGCATGCAGCCCATCCTGATCGTCCTTCAGTTCATGCACTGACAAGACTCCGACTTAAACGCTGATTAGGAAGAGCCCTAGTCGCACTTAGCACATATGTGTTATAGCCAAACCAGCAGACCACCACTCTACCACAAAAATAATATTGTCCAATATGTGTTTTCACTCATAAAACGTACAAATTTGTATTCTTAATTCTACCGATTTTTACGGTTGACTGTTGTTTGTCGACCTCATAAGAGGTATTTTTGTAACCATATTTCTCGAAGAACACTACAAGTCTCACTTGTAAGGCGAAGGTGTTACTTTTCTCACCTGCTTACCCAAAAAGGAATCCTGTAGGGTCCAGTCACAGAGAGCGGGCCCGAAGCGCCGCTATCTTCATCAGCAGAACTACCTAGCTAGTTTGATGCACCTTGCTCCGCTCAACTCGTGTCACCGTTTGGGGATGAATACCCCAAAGGTCTAAGGCTGCTTGCATAAAACAATGCCATATATTTCTTTGCCAAATTAGTCTTTGTATCACTTTTTGAACTTGACGGTAATTCACTTTGTTTCTCCAATATATTTTTGGATTAAGCCTTCAAAAGGCAGACAAGGATCAAAACGAGCTATGTGTTCTTGCACATTTCACACGTCAAGCCTAAGCCTCGCGTCGTCCATTGCGTCTTAACGATTTGAAAACCCTCCATCTTTTTCAGTGAAAGTTGGATTTGACTTGAACTATTAATAGTGAGTAAATTGGATCTTAGTAAAACAAGATGTTTGTGCATAACGCTGGAAATTGGGTGCACAGTTGGAGCGGGACTCACAGAGCAAACACAATTCATAAACAGCAGCGTTGTACAATCGGAACAACCTTAACACGTATCTAAACAAATTTAGAATTGAATTATTTGAAAATCGTTCCTTGACTTAATACGATAACTAGCTCCCTTATCCAGTGTCACCTTTAGAATGCAATGCATCTAAAAACATCAGCATACAAAAGAAGAAAAAAAAATCGCCCAATAGAACATTGTTATCAGATTGTGAGGATCTATTTATCCGTTTGCTTTGGAGCTAAAGCAGGTATTTGGTGTGTTTTCATCCGTTTACAAATTTTGGATTTATCAAACATTAAATAGCTACAAGTTGTTTGATAATATGGACCGACACATTTTTATCCGTTTGGTAGTTTGTTCATCTAGGTCTGTATCGCACCTATTTTGGGCAGCATGGACACAGAGCTGCCACATACGGTTACGACACGTATGTGTATTCAATAATGTAGATCCTAGGGTGATTAGCATTGGAGTTGCATGAACAAAAAGAGTTTCTTGGATATATATATATATATATATATATATATATATATATATATATATATATATATATATATATATATATATATATACTTACTTCTAACTGTCTTTAAGAAATAGGTAATTTATTATGGACAAACACTTTTAGGTAGAATATTCGTTTAACACTCTATAATATATCTATGTACTGCTAAAGAAAGGGTCTATATTAAATTGCTTTAATCAGCTTAAGCAACTTTTGCAGAAAGAAATGTCAATCTACCCTACAGAGATATGTCATTGCAACATGTCATCATTTTTGCCCGTTTAATATTTTGTCCAACGGAGACAATGTTAATTGTAACAGTTTAGCAGACTTTCTTTGACCTAGTAAAGCACGACGTCGCCTGAAGGGTATTACACCTGGCACTGATTCCATAGAATGAATTGCACTATTGTCCTTGATTTTTATAGTTGTACGGCGTCCCTGCGCCTAATTGGCAAGCTATACCTGTAATTAACAGGTGATCGCTCCCGAAAGGGAGTAAGCTTTGCTAAATGCATCTGTCTTCTGAGTAAATACAATTATGCAAGGTTTTGCTTGTCAAACATTTACCGCCGACGATTATGACAAGTCAACATTGTATGTAAGGAGGAATAAGCGAAGTAAACGCTATTTATTCTATTTTATGCAGCAATGCCATTACTATGACGTCAGTAACCTTGAAATTAGACACACTTAACAAATCATTACAGTTTTCAAGAGCATTAGTGTGTATTTGAAACTTAAAGACATGCTCGCCGCCAATCCCCAAGTGTCTAGTCCCATCTGTGGCATCTTGCATAGTTTTTCACCTAAATGGCTGGAGCTAGTTGGAACTAAGACCCAGGCCTATTACCTGCACAGGATTTGTTTGCTCTAAGATCGGCACACAATTGGCCAGGCAAGTTTCAATCAAGGGGAAATGACTTGAACTGCCAGTGATACAGCAGGAACTGTTTGTGTCCTCTACATGTTACAACCTTGACGTCGTCACATCAAGCTCCGGCCCAACGCCGGCAAACAGCGCGCGGAACTCGCGTATCACGTGACCAGCGCGGCGACGGAATGCCAGCAAGCAGACGACACAAGACGATTCCTAATCTCTTTGAGGGCGAATTCAAATACGAGGATTCTGTGTGGATTACGCCGCCATTGACCAGCCCTCTGCTTGCAGGGGAACCGCGCAGTCTGTTTAAATTTCTTCCTACTTCTAGCTGAGTTTAGTTGTCGCTGGCAGCGCATGGAAGACGGTTGTTGCTGCTCGTATTAGCTCATAGTGTGACATTGCGGATAAGGCAGGCGTTTCTAGTCAGGAGTAGGAGGACACGCAACTGAGTTGAGCATTGTGCTTCCTATTTGGGTATAGCTTTTGGATCTTACCTTATTCGTCTCTTGGATATATTTTCGCCATAATATACTACAATGGTGCAATCAATATCATCAAATGTTAGACATTTTGTCTTCAGATTCACAAACGTGTGGACTTTATCGTTGTGGATTACGATAGCTTTTGCCAAGGATTCTAAAATATCATTATATAAACCACCCGTGAGCAGTCCTTGCAAGTTCCCAGTGGCACAGCAGACTTATGTGAGGGACTCAAATGACTGTAGCGTGTTTTACACCTGTTTTGGGAACCGATCCTGGAAGTTGTCGTGCAGTACGCCGTATACTGTCTGGTCCCTCAAGTACAAGGTATGTGTCTGGAAACATTCCCCGTATGATGACTGTGATATACCCGACGTTGAATTTACCACGCCGCCACAACTCCGGCGATCCCAACGACCCCAACCCCCAACTCGAAGGCCCAAAACCAAGGGTCCCTTCACCCCACCCCCTACCTATAGGCGTTCTACTACTACCATCAAACCCCGAACATGGCGTCCATCGCCAACTGATAAACCCACCAGGGTACCAGTTACCTGGAAACCTACCTCGAGACGCCCGACAACCCGTTGGGTGACGAGGCGACCTCCGATAAGGAAACCAACACGGAAACCCGTAACCAAGAAGCCGCTTGTGAGACCTACTACTCCACGCTCCCTCACACTCAGGCCCAGCACCCGCAGGACACCTTTTACACCACCCACCAGTCGAAGACCCTTTACCAGGCGCCCTACTTATATAACTGCTACCCCTCGACCAACGACACATCGACCAATTACCCGTCGACCGTCCACCCATCGGCCAATTACCCATCGACCAATTACCCGTCGACCAACAACGCGTCGTCCATTTACTCGAAGGCCAACTACTCGACGCCCCAAACCCAAGAGACCCACCTCTAGGCGTCCAGTGTGGAGGCCAACTACAAAACGTCCTACATGGCGCCCTGTGACTAGACACCGAACAACTACTAGTGCCCCTAGAAGACCAACGTGGGCACCATGGACACCATGGACGTCATGGACGACGAGACCCCCTCTTACGTGGTGGCCGACAAGGAGGCCCTCTAACCCCTGGCTGAATGAAATCACCACGCAGTGGCCAACAAGGCCGATTTATACCACACCTCGGACTACACCAACCAAAGCTACTCGTAGAACAACTACAACTACATCAACCACTACAACTACCACTCCATCTACAACAACAACTACTACCACAACCACTTCACCTACTACAACGACTACCCCTACAACGACTACTATGACGACCACAACTACGACTCCCAAGCCAACAACTACAAAAACAACAACAGTAAAAACAACGATGACCACAACGACACGGCGACGATCGACGTACAACGGTAAGTACATTTCCCATTGACATCACTTCAGCCCTGTATTGCTGTGCCATTTTATTGTCGTGGTTAAATATTAAATGTATTAAAGTGAGTGAGTACAGTATTACGCCGTTTTTAGCAATATGCCAGCAATATCACGGCGGGGAACACCATATATGGGCTTCACACATTGTGCCCATATGGGGAATCGAATCCGGGTCTTCGGCTTGACGAGCGAACACCTAAACTACTAGGCTGCTCCACGATAAATTTCATATTCATTTTTCACCTTAAGGACAATGCCAAGTTTGATTAATCTCAGACACATGATCAAAGGATTGAACATGATAAAATAATGTTGACATATCTGATTTGAATTGAACCATTTGGTATTTGTTACGTCGATGAGACACATCTGTTAATATAACATCAGTGCTAGAGAATAACCAATATAAGATTTTTTTTTAAGAAACCCGAATCCGTGCACACTTTGAGGTGAGGGTTCTATGAATGGGTCGCTGGAAATCGGTGATGACAACAGGTTCTTAATCCCTTTGAATGACTCCAATTTTGTATGAGACTTGGTTGAACTTGAACAAGTATTCTAAACGTAATCATTTCAACAATAAAAACAATTTCTTTACGTTTAAGTGAGGCAAAAGTAAGACAAGTCAATATTCAGTCTCCATTCCATTTTCTTCTTGTCCGCCTTAAACCTATTTTCGTGGACATTGCTGAGATATCTGTAACACGTCAACATTTGACTAGAGAATTAATCCTTAGTCAAACAAATGCCATTGATTGTTTTCTATGCCTGTTCAACACCAATTCTTCAGTATCCCTCAAATGTTACTGCCCTGCATTTCCCCATTTTCCACGACTCTTGTCAGAAGTTGTCCGTCAGAATGTATGTATTACCTCGCACAGTCTTCGTACAGGTTCTTCGTCATACACGTGGTCCATTACACACTCTCACGTGGTCGGAAATATGTATTAAATGAGGATCTGGCCTTTTGGTGACTGTTCCTTTAAAACCTCTCGCCGGACCACTGACTGTGACTACATATAACTGCTCTCTTATATACCATTCGGAAACAGTCGGAGTTATTCCATTTTCCAAGCCTACCATTAGCCAGTGCCAATGCATATGAGAAAAAGTAACATATATCTATACAGATGAAACATTTCTAAATGGATGCCGTAAACTGTCACATTTCCCTTTAATTTCTCTTCATCATCTTTTCGCGTGTCTTAATCAGTTGCATTTTATCAATAATGTAAATACAATATCTCCTACTTTATTGAATGATATAATTACGGATGCAGTTTCAATAAATTATGATGTACCTTAACGATGCGTAACGCCATTTGTATAATACTTCTGTTCAAACAAATGCTATCCATATCTTCCAAGAAAGGGTTTTACCATCTTAATCGCTCCCAGTCAACGTATCTTTGATTTACGAACACAGGCGTATCAGTGAAAAACAAAAAGTACACAGCCAGAGATGTACTGTCATAGAGAGATGTAAGTTGAAAGAAAAAACGCCTACTCAGCAAATATTTAAGACGACGCCCATCACTGGAAAGCAAAGATGTTTTGTTGTTTCAATATACTTGTGGATTTATTCATAAATATATCACGCGTTTGGTGTTCGTATATCACCAAATGCTAGAATTTCTTGTCATCGTCCCCTGCTGCAAAACCGTTCTTGGCCGGCCTAGGTATGCTATATATTCACCGTGCCTGTGTGTGTGCTGCTTGTGTAATAACGAAGTCTGCTATCATTGCCAAATACACTAGCCCTTGTTTCTACACTACCTCAATCGACTTGACAAACTTGCGACATAAATACCTGGAAAAAACTTTTACGGAGGGTTCACACAAATTTACTTAAATGACTAAGATCCCTGTTTTTGTATATATTGGGAACACTTTGTTCCAGATTTATTTAGGGCCTTAAAAATCCAAGTCGTTTGCTGAAATGTGGGGAAGCGACACATATTGAATGACTCGTTTCTTATAAAGGTAAGGTAATATTTGTAAGCATCGCATGCATGAATTGTGAAATCCTGGAAACGATAATGCGTTTACATAATTTCACCCTATTCCCCCACTTGGTTGTATCACAAAGAACGCTTTCGTAATCCTCTGTGCAGTGAAGATGTTTATATTTCACACTGCACGGATGCATTCTTTGAAACACGTTGTCCAAGGACAACAAAGAAAATAAATATATATTTTTTTATAATATGTGTGTACAACATCATGCAGGCACTCATAACCCAGTTGAACATATTATTACAACCCATGTCCTTCACATACGCTTGGAAACATACATTTTGGTCACGGCTTTAATACTTTCTTTTTTATATAATAATGTCCACATTTGAGGACAAGAACTTACAATGCGCAAGAGCATTTCAAATACCGAATACCTGCACTGAGCCATTCGTTTTGTGCTGCTCAGTATGGAACAAGCATGCTTCTATCCTCCATCGACAACGCTACTTAATCCTTGGTAAAGCACTGGTGCGCTAGCCCCAACAAAGGAGCAAATTCGCCTTGAGGAGCCCGACCCTAGTGTGCATATCGCTTCAGCATCTTTACGAAACTCATGGTGAACATTCTGGCTACCCATTTCACCAAAAGAAAGTCGCACATATTTGCATTAATATGACCCGGTCTTTGAAATACACATAATTCGCAAGAATATGAAGTCAAAGTATGCTTTACTTGGTAAATGAAATGGTTCATGTTATGGAAGGGTGTGAGTAGAGATTTCAAGAGGGTCTCACATGGGCGAGGGATGTGAATAAAATGTCATCATCAGCTGAGTGAGCATGTTTCGTAAGACGCTTCTATTAACGTTATGCGAACCTGACCTTACACTTTCATCAAATGTGAAAGTCTAATTTGAGACACTAGTGTAAAAGATTTTACCTTTCTCATTTACAAAACTGTCTAAATAACATCGGGATCTTCCATTCGATGAAAAACACAAGCAAATGACTCGAGACAAGGATGAATTGTTGTAGCTCAACGATGCAAAGTGGGGATAGAGGTGGTGTCAGTGGATAAAGAACTGGTTTCAGGGAATACAGAACTATTTTCAGGGGATAAAGAACTCATTTCGAGGATAACATAACGCGGAAAACATGCAGGTGTTTCGAGTACGAGGAATCAGCATGGTTAGGATAATTGCTGAACTGTTTCTATGAAGAGTGTAAAGATTATCTTTATCCACCAACCAGGTCGTTAAGTGTGTCTCCCCATAGAATACAGCTTGTACGTACTTGAACATGATCCACCCCTATAATCACAGTCATCCACCTCCACACAATATATCTTGTCAAGTTTGTGTGTCTAAAAATTCCAGACAATTTGTATGTAAGCACGATTTATGAAGATGTTTGAAAGTTATTCAATCTACAAACTTAACTTTTTTCGAAACTCTTTTCGAAATGTAGAAACTTAAAAATCATGTTGAAATGTCCCTGCAAATACATGGGAGTCCGAAAATAGATCTTCCTGTGAGCGAGGTTCCGGTTGCATATCAGGGTATTAGTTTGTAAATATGATTCCTGACATGCGGAGTCCATGTGCGCCGTGGCTTTAGCCGAGGGTATTTTTAGATCTTTCTAATCGCCATTACGGAAGAGTAATAAAAGCTCCCATTGGTCTAAAACCGAGTGGTCAACAGTTTACAGAACTGACCTCGCATGGGGATTAACAGTGCACATTTACTTTCTCGCCTCTTTGAGTACGCGTCCACTGTCTAAATGAACGTGTCTTCTAAGTTCGCCTCTTGACCTCCGTTCACGTACTCATTACTCCCCCGATGCATCCAATCAAACACGAGTTCATGTCGTGACGTCATCGACTTCCTTTACATTCGTGATTGTACGTTGAATTTGTCACTTCTATTTCCTTCCGTTTCGATCAAACGGATATATCTCTATCACTGAAGATATTTTATTTAAGTGCGCATTCATCTTTACTTAGTTCCAACCATTCCGCAGTTCAAGTAACACATACCTTACAGTGAAGTTCAAGTCCTCTACCTCATAGTCACAGTTCAAGTTAAAAACTGTCCTTAGAATCACAGTTCAAAAACTTTACCTTATAGCCACAGTTCAACTGCCTTTCCTCATAGTCACAGTTCAAGTAAAACCTGCCTTTTGTCATTTACGCAAAACGTCCTTCATAATAACACTGTACGTAAAACAGTTCGAGTACAGCGTCCCTGATATTTACAGTTCAAAGGAAATTACATAATAGTCGCATTTTTAGTAAATTTTACCATAGTCACAGTTCAAGCAAAACGTCCTTCATAATCACAGTCTAAATAAAACTTCCCCCAAGTCACCGTTCGATTACAGGGTATCTGATATTTACATAGAAAGTACATAATTGTCACATTTTCAGTAAAACCTACCTTATAGTCACAATTCCAATAAACCTTATCCCAAGGTTGTCTAAACGACTCTAGTTGGAAGTGACCTGAAATGACTGTTGAGTTTGATTTGGGAATATTTCATTTTGATCTTTCGACGTCATATATAAGGTGTAAGTTCTCACAACATTCCATTGAGATGGGAACAGTGGGACCACAACATATCGGGTGAAATGTCAACTGACATCGATTATGATCCTTAGTTTTAAGCAAATATGACCTGTGTCACTTTGGGTTTTTCTCATATTAATCAATTATTCATGCAACATGACAACTGACATACAGCATACCACTTTTGCAGTATTGTTATTATTAACACAAATCATAAGAACCATATTAATGTTTGACCTAAAAAGTAAAAAAAAAAAATTCGTTTACGTATTTATTGTAATAAACACATGGTTGTTGAACCTGTTTTGTTGGTTCCCTTAAAGGGACTATTCTGTATGAAGCCATGAAGCATGATACATATTCTCTTTAAATGCCAGCGACAAAGCTGTTTCTGTTATATCAATGTGTATCAGCTAAAATCAGTAAGCTACTCTGTTATTGTCAATAAATATGATTAAGAACAGAAAGAAGCAAGAGCTTATGAAATCACCGTATATACATTATGCATAATTTGTCATTTTCTAGCCTCAAACTTCAGCACAATTGCTTTTTTCGTGCACTGGTTACTGCCTGCAAAATTTCACGTGCTCATATCTTTATGTTTCGAAATTCTCTTCCGACTAAATGAGAGAATATCAGTTCCAAGATAATGTTGTGGGTGAACTGGTTCAGTCTGTGGTTCAAGATTGTGCCGTCGAGATGACGTGTGGTGGAGCAATGTCTTCGTGTAGTGGAAGTATTTGCTGTCCGTGGGGAAACAAAGACTATTTCACTGTAACTCGTGGACTGTGTAAGTCACAGTCTGTTCATACGGCACACGTCATAGATAACAACAAACCGCTCGAAAGTTCCACTGGGCGGTTGATGAGAAACAATACATAGCTATTGTTTCATGCCAGTAGATTAGGGGTTAGTTAAGGACACAGTAGCTCAAGGATGGTTAAGGTCATATTTCTCAGGGTTCGTTGCGTTGTTGGGACGAGGATTCGCGAGATTACACGATAAAACAAGAACCTCCATTGTTTCGTCGTCTAAGTCCGCCATGTTGTTAGTTTTCGGCTTGATCTCTTGTACGGAAGTTTCATACATGCATCTTTTTCAGAAGCTGGAATAAGGCTGGACATTGTTCCCTGTTTTCAGTGTGCATCTGTGTTCTAAATAACGCATTATGTATTTGTAAAGGGGAGGTAACCGCAGTGTGACTGAGCACGAAGCGACTGGACATTGACTGACAAAAACAAAATGGCCGTATAACAACTCGGAGTAGTTGAGCAATTCAAGTTTAAAATTCTGAACAGCAGGTGCAATTTTTGAATGACCTATTGAAAGCGGGCCCATTGAATTCACTTCCTCAATAGGCCAGACTTTACCATTGCATGACAACGCCAATGCCAACATATCGGCAATACAAGGAACATGCAGGGGAGCATTTATGGTTCATATTTTCTGGATGGAAGTCTATTGTTGAGTCCGTTGAATTTCAAACACCCGACATGTGTGTTTGTTATACTGAATACAAGACTGCTTGTTGATATTCAGATGAATCAACAATACCTGGTGTGTTCAATTGACAAATGGAAGAATATGCAGGAATAACGCAACGCTTTGACATAGGAGTATGACGAAATAGACACGTCGGAAATACATAACTGTTATAGGAAAGGGATGACAGAAGGCCTTAAGTGTCCTCAGGGTTGAATTTGATTCGACGACGGACGACATGTGAAATGTCCGTATCATGTCCCTTGTAATTTGAATATTTAATTTTTCTCAAATATTTTCTCATTTTAATTTGATTTTAAAAAATGAAACTACATAGAATCTGTCTGTGAAGTGATCCGGGTTCTCATATAATGACTTGATCTAAATGGGCGGATGTGTCAACAGTTAAAAGCTCAAGAAGGAGCGAAAGTATTTGATAAAAAACGTTTTGAAATTCCTTTCCCCAAAGTATACATGCCTTGTTCTGTAAAGGAAGTCTGAAAAGCGTGAAGAAATTTGGCACAAATGAGACACCTGATAAAAATAGTACCGTGCACTTGTTTAACAAAAACATCATCTTCTTTGATTATTTCAACTGCTAATGCTAAATACCTGTCATGTGGTACTATAAGGATGCTCTAGTGAGGAGTTTGAGTTTCCGGCTGCGGTATCAGTGATTTCTTCATGCTTATCATACTCCACATTTACGTCACCACCCACAGCCTCCCTCCTCCGCCTTATTTTCAGTACCGTCAGTTCCGCATGATCTTATGAATACTTCATCGTGTGTCGGCGACACCTGCTTGTCATAGACACCATACCTGTCAATCACGACCGACATGAACAACATTTTAAACGACATTCCGGGAGTGGAAATGGTGTTAAATACAACATTAACCGTCAGTCCTTTGGACAAAACAGGAACCTTCTTTATTTGACCTCAGATATTTGAAACTTAAGATCACGTGTTGATATTTGACCAATCAGTGGCAAATATTCGTCTACCTTTCAGATGGAAACGTCTAGTTCCGGTGTTTTGTTCTAGTAATTTCCGCTTCATGTATTCTGTTCAAGGGTTTAGTGTCTATTGGGCAGTTCCGTTCGTTCCGCACAAGGAGGTCAGGCCAGTGCTTGCTAACGTTGTGAATCGGGTTTAAACTGAAGGAACGTGTTATTTGTAATTTCGTTTGAATTCAGAGGCTCATGTTTTGGTGGAGATGTTTTGCTATGATATGTCATAACTTATGTTGACGTACCAATCAGGTGGTCTCGTTTCATTAAGCGCTGTGTCAATATTCCGGAAGTGCTTGGATCGTTGCTCATAACATCATCCACTTCTCTGACTCGATTACTGACATGTATGACGTGTATTGTTGTTATGTTAAACATATATTATAGAAACAATAATCATCATTCTTTTACATACTGCTGTCATATGTCGCATCTTTTTATTTACATAATTTGGTATTCTCGATCCATGTTGCGTTACATTGCATTCCCTTCTAAACAGCTATTGGTGTTTGGATTTGTACTTGGGCATTTTTTTATTTCCGTTGTACAGTTGGTATAAGTACAGTTAACTCTCCGCGTTGTCAATGAAGTCTACGTTAGGCAATCACAGGGAGGATGAAGTGTCCTGAAGACGTTCTGTCGCCAAGCCTAGAGCGCACGTGTTAAGACTTGCTGTTTAGGCGTTCAAATCAACTTCCCTTTCAATGAGGCAAATGAGATTGTTAACACCGTTTGGGGAAGCTTATCTGTAATAGCCTGACACTAAGATACTACTTTCCTCAGACCATGTAACATAGAGCAGTCTCTGGACGTCCCCTGCGAGCAAACCGATGAGAGCGGAGATTTGTTTTAAGCAAATGAGGAGATGATTTCTCAGATCACATGACTGCTCAGAGGCACTGGGTCCACGTTCCCTGTTCAACGTGTCAGGGTTGATTGTCAGGTCACTCAAACACACACACGCACACACACACACACACACACACACACACACACACACACACACACACACACACACACACACACACACTCACACACACAAATCCAACAAAACAACCAAGCAACCAACCAAACAAAAAACAAACAAAATAAAAACATACATCGGCAAATTAAGATACTGAAGTTTGCTGATGATAACATGCAAAGAAAACAACAAGTCCGTATAGTGATCTTTATTCATACCAGGAGTGTTTTATTATAATGCTGCTAAGAGGTCGTTACATCTGGTAACGACAAAGAAGTCATGAGTACATTTCAGTACAGAGTTATCCCACCATTACCAGCCACTTCGATGTTATCAGAACACACAGCTGAGTGAGTGAACATGGTTTTACGCCGCTTTTAGCAATATTCCAGCAACATTATGGCGGAGAACACTAGAAATGGGCATCACACATTGTACCTATGTGGGGAATCGAACACGGTCTTCGGTGTGACCAGCGAACGTTTTAACCACTAGACCATGGAATCAGTATACGCGTGTATAACAACTTTCGAAAATGAAGGTCTCTTGAAATTCGTAATTTTTATGGTCTAACTCAATATGAGGAATGTTTGATCAAACGGCTATTTTAACCAAAGGTACCTCAAAATTCTCACAATAAGATACCTGTTGAATATATTTATAATGGCCATAAAGGACCAAACGTATTGAATATTTTGAATACACATAATTTGACATCATGAGCACTGAAGACAAACATATCACTGCTAACATATATGTCACAAGAGTAACTGAAATCATTGCACCTGGTTGTCCGCTGATCAATATTTAATTGATGCGTATTCATTTGAGATTGTAGACTTTTTTTATAAAATTCAGTATGTAACAATTTTCGAATATGAAGGTCTTCTGAAACTCAAAATTTTCTAGAACTGTTCTAGTACTGTTTTGTCAACCTGCTACTTCAACCAATGGCATTGCTGAATTCCCAAAATTAGGTACCTGTTGAATATATTAGTAATGACCACAAAGAACCATGATGACTGAATAAGTTACATAAAATTGTTTACATCGTGCGCATGAAAATCGAAAATTACACAAATATGTCACATCAACAAGTGACCTCATTGCACCTGGTTGCCCGCTGATGAAAAAATAGAAAGTATGAATAGAAAGTACGAATCAATTTTCCATAGAAAATTTGTTCTTGTCTTTCCGTCTCTTCTATTTAGAGTTAAAAGCCAAAATACTTTCACGACTTCATGTCATGGAAAGAAGAAATGTGTCCAGAACTGAACAATGTGACAAACGCAGAGACAACGCAACCACCTTGTGTGGCAATGCCTTTGATATAAGTGATGGGAAATATCTCCAACAGTTTTTGACCCTGATTGACTGTCGATCCACGTGAGGCTTGGGCTGGTTTTGGAAATCCTGCGCCTTATTAAAAACACCAACACCGTGACCAAGATTCATTAAGAACTTTCAACAGAACTTCATGAAAGGAAATGTCTGAGATCATCCAAAGTCAAACCTTCATCATCAAAGAGGAAAGAGATGTTAGCGTTCACAAGCTACATCAGTTTCTATAAAGAAAGCAGTTTTTATCTCATTTACCTCATTCTTGGAAACCAAACCAAGTTGCGGAAGTAGCTGTTACTTGAAGGTATCTCTTCTAATAAACATTTGAAAATGTCAACCCAGGTGCACCGTGGATATTCAGAATTTTTCAAATGAAGACTTTTTTTTCTCTCTAGGATTCGTATGTTTATCGGCGTTTCAATTATCCAGACTCATGTTTAACAATGGCGTCGAGGATTCAAAATAAAAATTATGACCGAATTACTTTAAAAAGTGTTCACCCCGTCATACAAATATAACATTTATTAATGATAGCGAGCTGGTCCAAAATCAGCTTCTCTGTTTGGGTGCACGTATTGCAAAATGCTGTGAATTCCAACATAAGGGACTTAATCAGTTGCCAGTCTTTGGTATTTTCCAGGACCTATATCAAAGACAGTAACCTGGACGACACAACAGAAACCTGCCTGACAAAGCTTCACTTTGAATTGTAAAGTTTCTCACACAATTAATGCCATTCTGATAGCATAGTCTGAAGGTTAGTAATAGGCTTAACAGGAACATAAATACCTTTTGAAACTTTGGTTTGGGCTCTGGGGACAGGCTTCGTATCTAGGTATTACTTGAAGATAAACAAGTGTGAAACCCATGGTAACTGAATTTAATTTGACGACAAATAGAGTTTAGTTGAGTTGTCCACCATTAAGGTGTGGAAACGTGGAAAGTTGGCAAGTGATGACTGAAGCCCAGCCCATATTGTCATTCATTCTTCAGATGAAGATGGAACCGCGCCAGTTGGCAGCGGTAGTTCTCCCGCCAAAACAGAACTGGAGCCAACTTACCGTGACCTCTGGGTCATTACCGGCTACGCCCTCCATGCGATATTGTCATGTCGAAATATCTTCATTTTGACGTCCGTTATATATTGCTCAAGCTCTGTAACATATACTCCTGAAAACGAATAAGGAAACACTTGAAAGTGCAATTGTTCCTTTATTCTTTTCCAGAACTTCACCAACGGTGCAACGCAAAGCTTGTGGGAGAAACTAGGGCTTAGATTTTCGAAGCTCTCTTTGGGCTAAGATAGTCGTAAATTAATGTATGGCACTTACGAGTATCTTAGCGCTAAGAGAGCTTCGAAAATCTAGGCACTGGAGAAGAATACAGGAACACTTGTACTTTCATGTGCCCCCTTATTCGTTTCCCATGACTGCAACACTGAGTAATCGCTCGCTTGCGGTCTTGTAAAGAAGAGAAGTACATTATCAGGACTTCTGATCTCAGTCATCAAGGTATTTCTTGAGGGTAACTTGAAAGAAATATTGATCACACGCAGGCACACCTCCATTACCATCCCCATACGGTTTAATATTGACATCACTTTGTCATTTTTCTACTTCCCGGGAATACGTATCTGGTAGGGTGAGTGGTTGGGTGAGTTTAGTTTTACGCCGCAGTCAGCAATATTCCAGCTATCTGGCGGCAGTCTGTAAATAATCGAGTCTGGACCAGACAATCCAGTGATCAATAACATGAGCATCGACATGCACAATTGGGAACCGATGACATATGTCAAGCAAGTCAGCGAGCCTCACCACCCTATCCCGTTAGTCGCCTCTTACGACAAGCATAGTCGCTTGTTATGGCAAGCATGGGTTGCTGAAGACCTATTCTACCCCGGACCTTCACGGGTGTCAGGTAAGGACCATGGTGGAGAAGTGGTTAAAGGTTTTGGAGTAGGCCAGTGATCAGCAACACGACTTAATATGGAATACAGAGCATACGCGTACTTAAAGATGCTTATGACATTTGTAACAGGCAATGTACGATGATGTATTACTCACGACAAGGCATTTTCGTGTTTTGGTGTAATGTGTGTCTCAAATTGTCATTAGTTACTGTATTATTTATTCTGCTAACAGTGTTTAGGCGGTCTTCTAATTGCGAGTTTTATCATGTCCCTGTAGGTTGAGGTTTCAATGCAGAAACTATGTGTAACCCGAATTCGAAAGATAAACACGAATATATGAAACGGTTTAGGATCAGATATATTCAGGGATGAAGAATATGAGGATTTTCTGGATTTGAAATTTCATTTGATATGATGGACCAATGGTCAAAGACAACAGGCAAAATGTAAATATGCCTAGCGTAGTGGTTAAAGCGTTCGAAGATACGGGCCGATTGGGTACGATGTGTGAAAAGGGAGCGCTTAAACCGCACTCACTCACTCCAGACAAGAACAAGGTTCAACACAGGCTGTATGTAATCTAAAGGATCCAATACATCAAGGAATAAGCGACCTTGTTTCTGTAGCGGCCACAAAATTTCCAAGTTCCGTGCTGGGATTCGAACGACGGACCTTCTGATCCGAAGTCGGACGCCTTGTCCACCAGAGATTAGCCCCAGTCAGCAGGATGACAAGGTAAGGATGTCATCTCTGGGATGACTCCACGCCCTGTTTCATTTCCATGTTATAACACTTGTATACGTTGATCTGACGTTTCACTATTATGGACAATTTGAGCTGTGACCGGGATGAAACAGCCAGAAACACATTGCCCATGATTACTGAACAAATTACATTTCTTTCGATGATTACATGCTTTTCCATTGTCTAAGATCGTGTAAGCATAAACGTTTGTCAGATTCTGGAACAGTAATTGCAAGGCAATATTTTAAGAGTATCCTGCTAAATGAAAGATATTGTCCGTTAAACGCATTTGTCAAGCACTATAAGGGAAAATATATCCTTATACGACTTGAAACCCGAACTTACTTTTTTACATCATGTAGGAAATGGACTCGAACAGTCGGGGGCGGACGGATATTAAAGATATCTGAGTAAACTCTGAGGAACACTCCCAGCTTAATGCCATACATATAAACAAATATATTACAATGACTGGACAAAAAGGATATCGTGTGTTTGCTTTCTGGTTGTTTACCTTGGCTGGCTGTTGATGTTCAGGTATATGGAGGACTTATACTGTTAAGATAAGGCTATACCTTGTGCAACCACAATGACTTCAGGATATTGATGGGGATCTGGAAGGTCTCCTGAAAGGCGGATGTTTGGATATTATTTATTCCATGCAGGTGTTTTTAAAGTATATTGATACATATTATTGATGTCATTTATTTGTTTGAATTGAGTATGATACGGTATGAATGTCCATCGTTTGATTGTGTTTGACATACTTGTTTATGTCACAATCCGTTCACCCACCTACCCACATGTGACAATCATACATAGGCTATCTGTCACAAAAGTATTATGGGGCCATCCTGTTTAGGTTTCCCAGTACAGCGCTGCAATATTTACGGTATCGATGCTCTTGTGGTGTATCCTAAAGGGATGGCATTCTCTGTAGCTTTAGCCAGTGGTCATTAATAAGCCAGAAATAAATATTGACGTATCTAAAATTTCATTGATGGTTCTTGTTTAGTTAACACGAATCCAGGGTTTGAGTCATTCCAAATCAGTAAAAAATCACTCATAACGTCAAAGCTAGAGATTAATACACTTCAAATGTTGCGTGCTTGCAACAAGGTCATGCATTGGCGTGATTCGAGAACTGATGCTACTGAAGACATTGGTATGCATTAAGTGAGATTTAAGTAGCACATTGCTGCATCGTTAAGCCAGAAAAGAAAATCCAGCGCTGATAGCGTATAAAAACAATAAACAATTAATATTAAATACAAACAAGATCCAAAAACACCCCGTTTATTATTATTTTTTCAATGAGCAATTATGCTATGATCAAGGAAATCTTACTTCAGGGAGTATATTTACCTGGTGTCCCCCCTGTCGTTCTGTTGTTCCAACTCAAAAGTGTACAAGTTATTTTTTTATCATTGTATTGTGCATGTTAGATTTTCCAAAATTATCCATAGCAGGAAGTTTCAACATAATGAAATGCATGTTTCCTTGTTCTCCTAGATGAACAGTCATGTGAACTACAGCACACTGAACACAAAACATGTGAGCATGATATTTATATCTAATCCATCATCATACATATGGATGTAAGCGACTCAGTTTCTTGGAGCAAAAGTGGCTACATTGTGTGTCCTTCCCAAGAGAAAAATATGAAATGAGGATTTTCCAGGGAAGGACGTCTAGAGAGAGCCTATTCAATGTCAGAGAATCTCCTGTGTGTCCTGACAAACACGTCCACAGATATTGGCATCAGTTCCATAAATCATCCCATTTGCTTTTTTTAAAAATACAAGTTAGCAAGTTATTGCTAAGTTATATCAACATCACCGACGCCGTGACATCCCGGCAATGCGGTAGTGTTGGTGTCCGGCCAAAGGCGTTACCTTTGGTCACCAGCCAGATGACCCTGCCTGTTTGATTGTAGGCCAGTCTTACTCCAGTTTTAGATGACGGGTTAGTGGCCCGCGGAGCAAATTGAATTGGAGGGAGGATGAATCCCTGGCGCATACCTAGCGGTGTTCATCTTGGCCTTACTCTAGCAGGAGGCGAAAACAGTGAATTAAGACAGGCGATGTTGACAAGATATTCGTTGAGGTGCCTCCCTCGAGAAGTATGGCGTGTGTTTGAGGAGGAGCTGAAAGCTGAAATGTATGGATGTTCATCTATGTTCCTGTTAGAGGAGTGGACCCTGTAAATAGGAGTCGTAATTTGGCATTTAGTTTCAGTATATATCAGTTATTTGTATAGTCATTGCCTCGTTCTGAGTGCTCAGACAAACAGCATGAATATACTATTATTTTATCTTAGAGTATGTAACAAAATACGTATATAGAGAAACAATACCAATGTAACAATGCTCCACATATGACATATAACATGGCAAATATGATTAATAATAGCGATCTACGTTTTGCTCTTCAGCAGAGATTACTTGTGACTCATTTTCATTCATTCATTCATTGTCACAGAGAACCTGTCTGACGTATCTGTGTTACTGAGAATCACTCTAATAGATGATACTGCTGTGGCGAAGTGCTTCTGTGAATCCGTACAAAACAAAAAATTCCGTGATGACGTAATACGTATCAGTCTCGATGTTATCAAGTGATCGAATATATTTTATAACATATATAATGAGCGACATTGCGAATAGAGGTTAACGTAGACGGTATGTGATTATACGGAACCATTAAGTGACTGCTCACTGGTAGATATGATATGATATATGCGAGAAAGTGGGTATGGTTTTACGTCTGTTTTAAGAATATTCCAGTAATATCACGGAAGACGTCGGAAATGGTTTCCCCACATCGTACCAGATGTTCGGTTAAAGAGATCTATGACTTGTTAGGCCAGTGCATAGCGATCAACCCCTATACCAGTGCAGAAAACGTGTGTGATATATCTATGAACATAACACAACAAAACTAGAACTGTCATATAGTCAGTCATTTGTAGCTACTCGAGTGTTTCCGCAAACCAGATGGCGACTCGTATCAGTATGGTGGCCATGTTCACGACTGGACAAACAGGTATGGAGATGAAAACAGAAATAGATATGATATGATATGATATGATATGACATGACATGATATGATGGCGTAAGAATATATCATTCTTCACAAAGAACGCGTCACACAGAAGACATATCTAAGAAGACAATTAAGTATATGTTCCGGACCGCCTTCCCAGCTAACACGCGTCTATCTCACAACGTTACTACGTTTATGTTAACGTCATGGTTTGATTACGACAGGAAGTGCCGTTGCTATGGCGTTATCAGAACGTCATGGCACAACGTCATATCACTTCCTTGTTACAACGTTAGACATTACGTTATCATGACGTCGTTGCAATGTATTTTGCATGCCGTTAGAACGATATAATACGTGGTATTGAATTATCTCTGGAAATATTAGGTTCACAATACATCGTTACCTTAAACTCTGACAACCAAGTCCCTAATACGGTGATCTATTTTCAGATGTTGGCGACTGATAGCCTGTTTTCATATTGTACTGCCTTCTCAAATAAAATAGTTTCAGATTTGGATGCTAGTTTTAGACACTATATGTGATACTCAAGTTATTTCAGTCCTTCGATGATGGGTTATTTAACAATTATAATTTTTATGTATTTAAAACATCCCTCGTTAAAATATGGCTGAAATATTGCCGAGGTGACGTTACATGTTAACCCACTCACTTACTATGAAACAAAGCTACAAAACCATTCGTTAATCATATGAGTTTTCTGCCGAAAGTCAGTTGTACGATTATATGATCATGTGTTTATAAATCACTGTCAGATGATGATAGTCTTTCGCAGTCCTTCGATGACTGGTTATTTAACAACTTATATCTATTGTGTATGGAAACCTTTCTCTACACTATGTGACTGAAATATTGCCGAGGTGACATGAAATCTTAAATCACTCACCATGACATACTATAGAAATATGAAATGGTTACATATGATCATTCGCTGTAATACTGAAACATCCCTCTTATACTCAAATAGAAAAGATAATACCCTTTCCATATTCCAATGAAATCTCCGCTAATTGCAGATCCTATCGTACAATTCGGACGGTACCTTGTGAAAAGTGGTGTGTGATGGTGTCTGATCCTGTGCGTACAGCTCCGTCGAGCTCGGAGAGTCCTTGAATAGTTGACTGTGTTTGGCAACTTTTACTTCAGTCTAGGACTTCAGTCTAGGACTTCAGTCCTGTCCCACAACGAATTACATGCGATACATGTGATCTCAAAATTATTCAAAATTACCTCTGTACATCAGCAGAAAATGGGTACCCGGTTGGATAAAGTCATGCGATTATAACATTCTAGCGCCTAACAGGCAGCTTTGGGCATCCAGGGTGATAATAAGCGTATTGTCATTACAGCGTACAGTGAGCAGATAGGCGCTATATAAATGAAATATTATCATTCATTATTAATCAGTATCAAATACCCCCATCGCCAACTAGTGACACGATCAAGTGAGTTCAAGTCAAACTGGCCCATGTGCCTCAACAATGTTTGTATGCACTAATATTTAAAGTGTCACTCCATGAAAAAGTCCTTTATGATGTAAATCAGGTTTGTCTCTGCACGTGAGCTCATGGCATTGTATAATGTTTAGGGTACGTGCAGGAGAGTAGCACCTTTAAGTGCTTACAGCACACAATGCCATGACATTAGAACCATTGGTGTGTCAGGTTTGTAGTTGAAATATTTTACAAATCCAATTTTACCTGAGAAAACAGGCTGTATGTGCTGTCCATCCTTGCTACTGTGTCTGATTAATTATTTTTGTCTTCATGTTTGTTGTTGGTGCTCGATGAACATTCAAACCATGTTATGAGTGTTCAACAGCGTCCAATACAAATATGATGATAACGATGAGTATTTAATTTTCAAGCCTTAAACTGACGTTGAGGTCGGTCTTCAAGCACGCCTTGTCTCTAGCAAATTAGCGATCGGTTGGCGTATTAGCAAGGTAAACATGCAGTAGCGGCACAACGTCAATCTCGACGTTAGTCTTGACCTTGAATTACCGACAGATAAGAATCGCGATTTTGTGTGTACATAAACATTGTCGTAACAACGGTCGACAGCACCGGTTGAAATTATGTATTTTTCCTAGAAATACGGCGGTTTTAAAAATTATCCCTTAATTCCTCGGACAACAGGGATGGCTTGTAGCTTGTTAGCAATATGATGCTCGGATCATCAGGGTATATTAGTGTTATGATGAAGAAATAGTTTAAGATGTGTTCAGTATGACTCAACTACAGACGTACCAAAGACTTTGAAACACAGACTTAGCCAGTACCATAGATGGTCATTATGAACAAATCAAAGTATAACGATTCATGGTTTAGAACAAAGACGCATTCAGTAGATATAGACGTTACAAACATATGTATCAGACAGAACGCCAGCTTCTCAGACGTAGCGGTCGTAGCCTAGTGGTTGACGTTGTGGGTCACAACATGGGTACTTTGACGGCTATGTCGGGTGTCCCCCGCCGTCATATTGTTGGAGTATTGCTAAAGGCATCACAGTCTACATCACAGTCCCAAGTCGAAACATTGATTACAGAACAGTTTTGTTTCCTGTTTACTGGGTTTCCGTCCTGTGGTGCAACTTAGTGCGATAACCATTCCAGGTGTTTTAGACTAGTCATTTAACTGGATACATAAATATTAATCAGTGTGTCTTGATGCGTCTAAGCACTTGTATAATGCAACACTACGCTCCTTCGAATCCATGCAAATACGTCGTACAGCGTGCTCTGTCGTACAGCGAGCTCCGACAAAAATGGAAACCGGGGAAATCTCAAAACAAGGATGTGGTACGAAACTAATGTTATATAAATCCCACTGTGCGTTACGTAACTACAAATACAATGTTATTAAAAGTTGAAAATTAAAGTTCTAAATACCATTTTTTATGAAACGAGGAATTGGAATTAGGTGTAACCAGAGTTGTTTTTGGTCCTATTTCTCACTTTCACACGAGAAAATTCGGATCGGCTGAAAGTAGGTCATTGTCTGAATAGGTTAATGAGACTTATGTTTCGGTTTGACCTTATTTTCCCTCCTGCCTAGCCCTCTCTGCAATGCTAATGCCCTAAATGAAGCAAGTCTTGACTTCTTCGGGTTTTGGAACAAATACATATTCAGAGGATAAGCGTTAGTATATGAATGTATTCCACTGTACTGATCTGACAAACGTGATAAACTACATCACTGGCTCAAGGGGTGTTCCTACACGGCAGTATAGTTTCTATCCTTGCATGATTAAGGTGAATAGGCATCACCTGAGGACAACAGTGACATGTATGCTTCTGCGTCAACGAAAGCCTTCACGTGTTCTACCCATGGGGGATGGAACCCGTGACTTAATTTGGCGTGACGATCGAACGATTTAACCACTAGGCTACCCCACCGTCTGAATCCATATCAAAGTACTGATGATACTAGGTGTTCGCAAAAAGGTCATGAAAAAATACAAAGGCTAGTCAATCATCTTGCTATCCGCCAGATGACAAAATACTCTATATATTTACGTATTGATGTGTCATTTCTTTAGTGTTTAGAACATTCTTTGTGCACCACTTTAGACACTTTTGATAATGAGTAAGTTTTTGTTGAAATCCACAATTTCTGGTGAGGCCAAGGTCAAAATCTGGTGAAGGTGATTCAGAGATTCGAACCAAGGAACGGAATGGATGTAACTCCGCAGCGACCAGAGGGTCTGCTACGCTCCTTCCTTTCGGTGAGGCAGGATGCGCTAATTTTTTCGCTAACACGTGGTAGCATGGCCAATATTAACACATACCCATAATACAATAGAGATTTCTTACTGGGCTCCGTAGCTTTTCCACTTCACTTACCAAGTTGACATTAATAAATTGTGCAAATCTGCGATCATCCTCGGTGAGCCGTGCTCACAAAGCATAGGTGATCAAGCAAATGAGGTTTTGGCTCATATGTGGTACCCAGGAACACCCTAAGTAAATATACCGAAAATGTCCTTGAGAAGTAAAAAAAAACTTTTAAGGGTTTTAAGATAGGAAAATAGCCGCTTCTTGTTACCTTTTCATTGAACTTACCATCAAAATGCTGGTCCTACAGTGTCAGAATGAATTTGTTTCTGTAGAAATCAACACGTAGAGCTGTTATATTTTTTCTTTCAAAACTTAAAAAACTACCTCATCAATATTTCTAAGGTTTGCTTGTTGCCCGGAGCGCACAGAAGCTAGCCTTTTTAGCGCAGCCCAGTGGAATGCATGTTAAGATTCTCTTTCCTCATGCAGACCTCCTGTTTCTTTGCTTCCCTTGTTTTCACGGTGTTCACGAGATTAACGCCAGATTAGCAAGATAAGCATGCCTTCAGCTGACTCGATCTCGCGAGACTCTGGAACGTGCCCCCCTCGAAAAGAGGGGATAATGGGAGATTACTAATCCGCAAGATTTATCATAGTTGGGCCGTGCAAAGTCTCGTTGAGCAACCATACGAAAGGGAAATATTGTTAGGAAATGTTTGATGAGTGTGGAGGTGAGATAATGAGAGATCCCGTGCAATTGTTCGCAGACTGCCAAGGTTGTAGTATACGTGAAGACGTCTAGCAGGAAATTAAGGTCAAAACAGGATTACAATTTTGTCAATATGGTAACTGGTTGGGGAAAGTGTTCAAAATACTTGCACACAGAAGTTTGTACTTTGAATGTTGTTGTCGAAATATCACGGGGTTCGAACGGCTGAAGATTTGGTTCAAGTATGTGTTTATAAGATTATCTCACATGTTTTATGGCATATATTTTATGCCAATGATAAAATTAATGATTTTAGGGGCGGTGAGTTATTCTTTATTCGGAGTTTGACAATATGAACATACTTTACCATCATCATCATCATCATCATCATCATCATCACATTTGACAGCGAAAAGAGATAAATACTGTTTTTCACTCAAGAATAATTTATTGGATGATTATAAATCGCTACTGTTCTAGCAAGTGCTGACATAATTCATGTACAGGAAAGGCATGCATTCCCTGAACAAACAGGTGGTCACGTGGTAGAAGTCAAAATGGGCAGTTGTGTCGGAAATCATGTGTATCGCGTGACAGTTAAATGTCCTCCATATATCAGTGCAATGGATTTTGCATACTACAGTTACGATTATACAATCCCCCTTTAAAGCATGGATACGCAAGTTGGGAACTGTATATTCCTTCCTTCTTTGATTCATCTGTAACATACGAACATCAATTCAAATCACTCATTTTCAATGAAATGAAGCCTTTTCGTGTTTAATTGGTATTTCGTAAAGTCCAATTTTCCCGATGCAAATATTATCTTTCTCTGCCCACCGACGTTTTACATTAAACAGTCATTCCCTGGTGATGTCAAAGGGGAGCTACAAGTGTTTACAAAGCATCTCGTCATATTTGCCGTCATGGTTATCTCACGGTCCTGGTATGGTGCTGGTGGAGACAACATGGAATATCAATATTGCCTTCTCGGAAACATTCATATAGGACCCGTGTGCTAAATAGTAGCTCAGAATTAACATGAATTAAGTATATTGTACGACTTTGAGATCAGCCAAAACTGTAGCTACAATTGTGAAGAAATATCTGGGAAGCACACTCCCTTGTAGCACTCCGATATATCATCAGCCGATATGCGTAATTATATGACACCAACTGGGACACATTGTGAAACAAGTGTGACACCTGCAAGCAGTGATGACACCAGGTGTTTGTGATAAGAACGTTGGTCTCTGGGTACGGAGGGTCGCTGGGGTAGCTTAAAGGTAAAAGCGGTCGCTTGTCACGCCGAAGGCCCGGGTTCGATTCCCCACATGGGTAAAATGAGTGAAGCACATAGCTAATGTTCCCTGCCGTGATGTTATGGAATATTGCTAAAAGCGGTGTAAAATCATATTGATCCACTCACTGTGGGTACGCAAGTACCAGTAGCGACGTTGTGAGAGGATTAAAGGGCGGCTTTGGTGCAGGTCCATGCTATGAGACGATTACGTTAGGGAAGATTGAGACTCGTTAGGCAATAGCCTGTGTTATGTATTCCGTGTGTGTGAAAATCCATGTCAGGCTTAGCCATGTTCCAAGTTTGTCAAACGCTAATTGGATGTTTCTTGAGGTCAAGAGTTTGTCAACATCGTACATCATTGTATTTCATACGGTTCCGTCAAGCAGATTATCAGGAGCGTATTTCAGTTAGCTTTTGTCAGTCTCAGTTTAAGCGAGTCAGTTAGTCAGGTTGTGCAAAGTAGCAATAGAAATGAAACAGAAGCGATGTTTTCGCTGTTTCTTTTCCGTTTGAAATGATTACACGTCACATGTACACACCAATCAGAGTTGAGATTGGAATGTAGACATATCCTCTTGGAGTTTTTGTGGGTGGATTTGCTGCTTGTTAAAACTGAATGGTATGCGAGAATTTCATAGAACCGGAAACGGAGAAGCTCATCTTAGAAAGCTGGTTTAAACACTATGCATGTTATCATGGTATTAAGATAAGGACTGCTGGACTTCATTTTTATTTCCTCTTGCCGATATTCTACGGGTTTTCGGCTTACTGCTTACTGCTTACATGTGAAGGGTCACGGGTATTAATGAATATCATGAAATGTATCTTCGTATTAAATGTTCATCATTTTTTGTAAATATGCTATGTATGTTTCTGTAAATGTGTTTGTTATACATATGCACAAACAGAGAAGTTATAGAACGTATCTGAATTACTCATAATTTTATTCATTATTGATATTGTTGTAACTGAAGAACAGTGTCGATCAGTTATGAAGCCGTTATGTCGTATGTGAAATGCCCTCTATAACAAACAATTGACACTTGGAGCATTTATATATATATAGAAACAAACAAGCATCAAAACACACTGTACACATACACAGCAATCAAATAAAACCAACATTTTCGTAATATTGTTTGCATATGTCACGTCTTGAAGTGCAAATCTATTGCATTCCACTAGAATGGACAGATTTAGTATATATTTTTATCTAACATTGCATCGTTAGCAAGAACAAGAACCAAGAACTTAATTTATATGAGACAGACAGACAGACAGACAGACAGACAGACAGACAGACAGACAGACAGTGGCCTTGGGCTCTCGGTTCCCATACTTTATATAAACACATACGTATACTAAGCGTGATAGAGACATTTACAGTGTACCAGTAACAACAGCAAGACTAAGTGCGTATGGATTAATAGCGTTGACTCTCAATTTCCATTCTTTATAAAAAATATAAAAGCATAATATGCATGGTAGAGGCATTAATGTGTACCGGTAATAACTGCAAAGCTCAGTACTTGTGGGTTAATAGTGTTTAATTCATATCATACAATGCACTATGTCTCTCCTATGAATTGGTTGAATTATTGATTCGCCCCTATTTGTCAAGCATTTTTTTCAAATTACTATTGATTGCGTCCAGATAAAAATACGCACGAGGTTCACAGACAATTAATTTGTCAAGCATTTTCACAGGGTTCACAAACAAGTACTTTATCAAGCATTTTGAAATTACAGTTGGTTGGGTCCAGATAAAACACTCCACCAGATTCACAAACAGCTAATGCACTAGAACCAAGCAACAAAGAATGTTTACATTCATCCTTTTTCACCAAACATCAACAGTGGCGGCTTAATGCGATTATACTCCTGTAACAATATATTACATAGTTAGTCGATTAAGATAATTCTCAGTATCGTCAGGATTGTGCCCGTGATGGACTATCACAAAGCAGCCATTGATAGCTCAATGACTGTAAGGAGTTTGTCAACATGATGTGTTGTATTAGACTCGTCCATCGCATAGTCGCAGGTCCAGCCGATGGGCGCGGTAACAGCCATGGATTCTGGCAGTAATACGGAGGCGACCTTAGCTGTTCATCTCTAGGAATGTTGCTGGATTTGCTTTTCAGATTTGTATGCTCCCTGATGATGTGTCATGTCCGTCTCTATCTCTTTGCAAACGTGCCAGATACTGAAATGTGTTGTTAATTGTTCTTTGATGGTCAA
The DNA here is from genome assembly GCF_037392515.1 of Haliotis asinina. Classification (NCBI taxonomy): domain Eukaryota; kingdom Metazoa; phylum Mollusca; class Gastropoda; order Lepetellida; family Haliotidae; genus Haliotis; species Haliotis asinina. The sequence goes on along the minus strand of NC_090281.1, from coordinate 21,254,394 downwards.
CAGTGTTAATCTGATCATGATTGTTTGGTGTTTATTGCGCTTGATTGTACACAGGAGTCACATTGTTCAGTCGTAATGTTTTGTTTACAGCACAGAACATTGTTTCCTCCCTTCGGCCAACTTAGAAATTGCTTGGGGTTTAAGATTAAAGGATAATGTCTTTTGTCCTTCCAGAAAATAAATTGGACTTAGAGCTCAGCCGTCTTGTGAATAACACTTCTTTTAAAAGATTGAATAAAGAAAAGATGTAGTGTCAATGATGTTACTGCGAGTATAATGATTAGAAAATCCAACTTAGAACAGAGTGAAAACATGACGTGAAGTGTCAAAACAGTTCTATAGAAAAGCACTTGTTATGAAAAGGTATTGTTTTCTGTTAAAACGTAGTTCAGGTGGGTCAATGAGGCAAAGGGATTTAACTATCAGCCCGTCACTAAACCTTGTGGGATCATTGAAATGCCACAGGGTAAAGTGAAACGTCTTTGCCTTGTTTTGATGTTGAAATTCCTAGCGGAAGTTCCGTTTCTTATGCATAAAGACGCAACCAGCTGGATAGGAATACTTTAGTGTCCATGGGGATGCCTACCTCTTGCCCAATGTCTCACTACCAAATTTGAGACATGTTCAAAATACGAATATCAAGCATATCCCATATTCATTTCGCACTCAGCTTCAGATGATATGGGCTTTTACATTCTGACAAAATGTTGTGTACCTGTAAAGACAGATATGTAACTGTATCTATCGTGGCCACGTTTTTCTCGTGTCCTACGTTTTTTTCAAATGTGACCAGTGGTCAAGAATTGGATTATTCCATGAAGTGTGTCTATTATGATAGTTGTGACAAGACTGGAAAAACCAGTGTTGCGAAAGATTTTGAACTTTGTTCTTGTCCGTCATTGTAAAATATTCATCCAACAATTTCATCGTTTAAGAATCTACAAAAATCAATTTCTTTTGAACTGAGAATTTCTGAGACTTTAAAGAAAGTCCTGCAGGATTTGTATTTAGAAGTCTGGGCCTCGTTCCGCAATGCGATCTTAGTGCCACGACTGTCATGAGCCTATATTTAACTATAAGCTAGATTCGTTTGTGGAACAAGGCCCTGATTCATTGAGAGAGGGACATCTAGTGTGGTTACATCAACAGAACACCACCAACATCTGATGTGGACACATACACTAAACACCACCAACATCAAATGCAGTCACATCTACAAAACACCACAGCATTTACTGTGATCGCATATACTAAACACCACCTACATCTACTGTAGTCACATATGCTAAAAACCAACCACATCTACTGTGGGCACATCTACAAAACACCACCCACATCTACTGTGGTCTCATATACTAAACACCACCAACATCTACCGTGGTCACATCTACAAAACACCACCCTCATCTACTGTGGTCACATATACTAAACGACCCAACATATGCTGCAGTCACATATCTTAAACACCACCCACATCTACTGTTGTCACATATACAAAACACCACCCACATCTACTGTACTCACATATACAAAACACCACCCTCATCTACTTTACTCACATATACAAAAGAACATTAACATCTAATGTGGTCAAATCTACATAACACCACCGATATCTGTTGTAGTCACAGATTCCAAAGCGAAAAAGAATTTATATCCCCTGAGAGATATTTGACTGATGGGTGATAGTTTGAGCCTTGCATGTACTGTGAACTTATGGTTTTAGAATTATAACTCCATAACTATAATCTTACTCTCAGGTCTGGACCAGGCGTGTAAAAGTAGTTCATACGAGTCATATATGACCAGGCAAGTTAACTGAGTTTTACCCCGCTTTTACCAATATCGTGGGTTACGGAATGACCTAAACACACTGTGGTCATGAGGGAATCGAACCCGCGCCTTGGAAATGGAGAGCGACTAAGCTAACCTATGGGTATATGACCACAAAAACTGAAAATGAGATATCTCCATCACTTTTTGCACGTAATGTACTTAAAGTCCATGTACCCGACTGTTTCAACGTTTAGGCGTTGGTGGGGTAGCATAGTGGTTAAGCTGTCAGGCTGAAGGTCGGAGCTCGATTCCCCACTTGGTTACTATGTGTTAAGCCCATTTGTGGTGTCCCACGCTTGAATATTGCTAAAAGCTGTTTAGCACCACGCTCATTCACTCACTGCAACTAGCCCGTGGGATTGCTGACTATAAAATCTGTAATTGACAAAATGAACCTGATGTTGCATGGTAGGTTATGCAAGAAGAATTACAGCTTTGGCTTAGAACAGTATTTAATGTATGGTTAGGGGGGGGGGGCGGTAGTGGTCAAAATGTTTGTTATGCTGAAAACGTTCGTTTGATTCACAACATGACTTCATGTAAATTCCATATGTGGCCGATAGTACAGGAGTATTGCTGAAGGCGGCGTAAAACCATTCTCACTCACTCACCCCGCAAGGCATTCACAAAAATAACTATTAGGTATGAGGTATGAACTTCACTACAGCACTTTTGTCCTTAAAGAGGAGCCGTGGAACAAAACTACACAGGCTAAGACAACAGAACGTGAAACTGCTCGATGTCACATGTCTGCAAGCTTGTCCGGAACAGATGTGATACAGTTTACAGTACATATGTACCACTTAGATTGTGTAATGTACATATCTAATACAATTTAAAACTCTATGTATGACCTATAGGGGCAGTTACGCTTTAAAGTGCTTCATGAAGAGTGGGATAAAGTAATGAAAAACAAACTGGTTTAGCTGATGCGAGTACCAATATTTTAAGCATCCATTTTCGCTGTCCTCAATTCGAACGGTACATGTGATGTGATTGGTTGTCTGGCTGGTTGTTGTTAACGCCCCACTCATCAATATTCCAGCTGTATGTAAATAATCGGATCTGGACCAGACAATCCAGGGATCAACGGCCTGGTCATTGATCTACGCAACTGGGATAGGATAACGTGTCAGCCACGTCAGCGAGCCTGACCACCCGATCCCGTTAGGCGCCTGTTACGACAAGTTTGGGTTACTGTAGATCAGTTCTAACCCAGATCTTTACGTGTCAGACGTGTACATTAAAAAGTTAAACTGGTGACCTCACTGATGTCACATATTATTAGTATCATGAGGCACAAACTTTTTGAACCTGCGAGGAATCATGTATCTTTAGAGAAATATGTCTCATAACAGGATCGTGTAAATACTTGGTATTGTGATCCGTTCATTTGATCTGTAAAATGAATAAGAACGGAATTTGCAGAGAATTTTCATATTGCGATATTTTACGATGCAAAAACATATAGTGCCATATGTATTGCAAATATGTATTGCAATATATTATAAGAAGTGTTTTTAATGCAAACAAATACGTGTAATTGAGTTTGGCAGAAATGAAAAAAAGAAAAGAACAATTTAACACCACCACAGTGGTTACTAGTTTTAAGTCTCAAAAAAAAAAGAAAAAAAAGCCCTATGATATTAGACAGCAACTTGATCTGGTCATGTCATATCAAGAGATCACTTGTCATTGACCAAACATTTAAAACATTCCGAAACACTTGAACAAAAACTAAGCTTCGAAACGAACTTAACTTGACTTCCGATGTGAAAAACGGAAATATCCGAAGATGTCCGAGTGTTCCGAAGTTTTCCGAATGCATGTCAAAATACCGGTTTTCGATCAGCGAGTCGTTTTATGTCTAAACCGGTAAATACCGGCAAACCGTCTATATTGAACACCCGTAAAATGAATGTGCAAATGACTGAAAAATATACAAAGAAAAACAGAAGAGATAATAGAAAAGCAAAGATGAAATACTCGCATAAACTCCTCATCATCATGCATACACGGCCATGCAGATAGGCCAATCGAGTGCCTCTACCAGGAAATCATGCATTTTAAATAAAAAATACGTGTAAAGTTCCAAATTGCAAAGACGTAATGTCGAAGGTGCGGGGTGATGTGGGCTTCACAAAATTTAAAGTGCACTTTCAAGATAATTTTAGAAAGAGAGTCTGATCATTCAAAACCATTTGTGTAATGTGACTAACGCGTTGCCCCCTTTGCGCGTCAATAAGGTACGATACTCCGGATTGGCATGCTGTTAAGGAGTTTGTTGAGCTTGTAAGGCCACATCGTTCCAAATTCTCACCAATGATGTCTCCAAATAGTCTAAATTTCATGAAGAAGGATCCATTTTCTTTATTTGACGGTCCATGCGGTCCCATTTGTGTTAGATAGGATTCATGTCTGGTGTTTTGGTAGGGCTAGGGTAGTCTGTTCACACCTTCCGTCGCCAGGAAATCATCAACTGCTCGAGCGCGATGAGGACGAGCATTGCCGGCTTGTAGAAAAACGTTATTGCCCTAAACACTGCGAGCATGCGATAGGCAAGTGTGTTCAAGAACATGTCGGTTGGTCCGCTGATTGACGTTCTGTAGAAACTGGAACTCAGTTTCACCATTATTGTGAATGTCACCAAACCAAGGAACAGATCCATCTCCCTGGATGAAAGATCGTGCAGCACGATCTAGTTTATCAGCAATGTCATTGACACATACTATAAACAGAATGGGTCCCAGGACTGATCACAGGAGTACCCCAGCTACAAGAAAGTTGGTATCTGACATTGAACCATTAAAGCACCTTTTGCGTTCTACCACTGATGTAACAAGGTATCCATTTAAGTAATTCTTAACCCATATCGTAGCTAATTAGTTTATGCGGTAAACCTTTATGTCACTTTCTGTCAAAGGCCTTTGTAACACCATACACCAAAACAACATACAATTGTCTATCTACAGCTGAGCAAATATTGTTTTTATATGGTTCTATTAACTGATGAGTCGTAGAGTGGCCCACTTGAACTCCGGAGTGATATTTGTTTAATAATCTGTTGTCCAGAAAATAGTTAGACTCGTGCTTCCTGACACCTTCATCAACGATTTTTCCTAAACATCTATTAGGGAAATGGGTCGATCATTACTCTCCCTCTCTCCACCCCTCCCCCACCCCTCTCTTTCTCACCCTCTCCAAACGCGTTCCGTCACATATTTGTGGTCCTGTTTGATGAGGCAGTTTGACACAGATACGATAAGTATGGGGATATTGCGTTGATTACAGGCAGCGTCCACTCGCCTTGGTCCCCACAGTCAAGTATTGTCTTTAGACCAACTCTGACCGCTCGATCAATCATAGGTAATCTCCCCAGGTGTGGGAGACAACACAAAGGTTAATTCAAGGTGAGAACGCCGTCGTTAAGTCGACAGACTGACGTTTGTAAGACGCTAAAAACAGGTCCTAAGGAAAACACTATGATAGAATGAGTAAACGACATGACTATCGGTTTAACCATCAGCACACAGATAGGATCATACTTTCCTCGCAACTAATCGAAAGGCATCTCAACCGTTTCATTATTTCTGTCATTGTTAGCCGTTTCAAATATCTCCCAGTTTTTTTGCGGAAGGTTACCCACAATAAATATTTAAAGAATGCAGGATTATTCGATAAAGGTTGTGTGTTGGTTGGTGTTATGTGTTTTAGTTCACACATAAGTAACCATGAAAATCGTTACTTGTGACATCTTCGGTATGCCAGGGTTCAATTCAAAGATGAAGTTAAGTATTTGTAGAAGAGGGAAAACATACCGGAACCACTAATAGCAAAGCCGTTCCTGTTTGTGTAAAAAACAATGAATTGTCCTTATGTTGCCAACATCTGTTAGCTTTCAGTGTTAAATGGGTCATGGTATGATATACTTGAGCCAAACACGATTAGCGTTCAATAACAACTGTCACCTTTATCTGAATTCGAGGACAAAGTAAGTTGTTCACTAGTGACGAGGGGACATGGGCTAATGTACCCAATATGTTTGTTGATGTTCCCATAGAGGGTCCATCAATCATCCCACGGCCCCGATCGACCAGTGAATAACGTATTAGTCTTACAGAACACATCGATGTTAATTGTTTGAACTGTTTGAAGCACGGGTAATAGGGAATAATAAGGAGTAACGCAGTTAGGCAACTGCCCAACCACTACTAACACGAAGTACTAAACGGATTCCCACAGTTCGGCATTTCGAGCGGGTAACTCGGAAAATGTTACTCGCTTGGGAAGCGGGGTACATTGAATGGCTCAGCCAATCAGAAAACGATTTATACGTGTGAGGCAAGATAAAGAATACATGTATGCATTGATGCGTTGATATTGAAATTTTCTCTTGAAAACGTTTGTAAAATAGTCGTTATTCTCACTTTTCTATCTGTTACATTTCGGGGGTTCTTGCGACTTATTTGATCTAATGTTATTATGTGTTAGTCTGTCACCAAGACATAAACAAAATGGTGGCACATGATAAAAAGTGTCAATTAAGCATTTCATCACTTAAGCGTATGTACCAACATACGATAAAGAAATAGTTTCCAGTCAGATTAAAGCTGTTTTTGTATTCTTGTATTTAGGTTAGCTAAAACTGGTCATTACTGGGCTGTTGAAATGAAATTATTCATCCTTGGATCATCCGCAGCCCAAATATCATACCACGTATAAGCATACTTGTAACAGAGCTAGGTTCCATCTGGACACCAACCAAAAGGCCCTCGAACCACCATGGCACCAAAATTCTCAACCGTAGCTTCAGTGTAATTAACTATTCAGTTTCATTTGTTTTTCTGAAAACCTGAAGGCTCAAACATGACAAGGAATATAACGTATGTATTATACAAAAACGGTCATGGCTTGTTGTTGGCGTAAAGTGTTCATGCTCAGTGTATAGACGCCATGAGAAACACTACAAGGGTGTCATTTCTAAGGCAATTAATTTCATTGCTGGAGATACGCAAGATGTAAAACAGCGATCTGGACTACCACCCGTTGCGTGTTATACTGTAAATTAAAGAACAAAACACTTTCTATATCCGTACGAAACCTCTGCTAAAAGATTGATTGTAGAATCCCCACTGCATCACGAGTATAAATTTATGAATCTTTTTCAAACAAAGATCATACTGCGTGCTCGCGAAAAGGTGAACCTTACTCTTCTCATTCATCATAAATACATGTAAATTGTTCGCGTGGAAACAAGTAAAAATGAGGAACAGCTTACAACAGCAACAGCAACATACTCGTCACTTCGGAATATCCCCAACATGTCTAGCGCAAAACTCCTTGAAAGCTTTACTGAGGGGTGGATGTAGTACTTAACTTGGATAGTGGTATTGCGCTCTTTGAAATCATTGTTATAGAAACATGCTCCATTTCACCTCAAAAGCTCTTTCATCAGGCATGATCTGTAAAATACTAGAAAAAGCAAGATTTATGGATGTCAACTTCTTTATTGTGACCAACACGAAGTTTCTGAGTGTATGCTTGCTCTCCCACTCCGAAACTTAGTGTTATTGTTACTTGTAAACCGACACTGACATCACTCTTTTGTTCCCCGAAACCACCTTTTTTATCGCAATATCCCTCATACCTGATACAATTTCGCTTCCTCTGGCAATTATCCACACAATGCCTTTCTGACCTGGGTATTATCGTAATAATGTCCTTCTAACCCGGGCATTATCTTAATAATGTTCCTCTGACCCAGGCATAATCTTAATAATGTCCCTCTGCTCCTGAACTTTGAATCATTACTGTTTTGAAGACTGATACGACTTTGTCTTCCCATCACTGAATATGATCGTAAAATATGACATTATATTTATTTTCAACATGTCGTGTCGACACCAGGTTTCGAACCCCTGAACCTTAATTGGCTTGGCAAGGCTTGGCTTGTTAAGAATGAGATTGTTTCTCGGTGTGAACAGCGTGTTCCTCGAAAGACAGGTAGTGCGGGAAGCGCATGTGTAGGGCACAGTTAGCGCGTGCGAAGCGAGCCTCATCCCAATAAGCAGTGCATACCAAATATTGAAATTATAGATAAAGTATATATCCTTGGTCGATTTATAAGGTGGATATAACATGACCACTTGTAAATGCCTTTCAAAGATTTGGAAATTATGCATGACATACTAGAAAGAGCTCCACAAACACAGGCGCCTGAGAAAACATACATGTATTACACAGAAACAACTGGTTAAATGTTACTACGAAAAAGATGAGTCCTGGTTTGTGTTACAGATGGTTTCTGCTAAATGATAGTATATCTGGCAAAGTAGGAAGAAGGGAGTTTCAGGAAGGGTGTCCACTAGTAACTTTCACTTCGGGAGCAACATTGACGTCAGCGCTGTGGGATTTGGCGTTTACCGATGTGCTCTCCTTAAATGAAATTCTCTTAAAGTATTCATTTCAAGTAGTGTTTGGACCATAGCCGATCCATAATGTGCTGTGCAGAGTTGCGTATCTTTGGCTCTCCAAAAACCTTTGATAGTGGGTTGGAGTCCTGGTTCGTAGTGCTTATGCTTTTCAACATGTCTGCTGGTGTCGTCTAAGTGGTGGAAGTAAGAGACTGTATCACCTTGAGCTGTCCCTGAACATTAAGCTGACACACCGTGACGTATCTGGAATCCTGTTCACAACGGAGTTAAACCAAACTCACTCACTATATGCACTCTACGAACCAATGCTTGTCCTTATTCAGCAAAGATCAATGGCTGATACTGGGCTTGACGTAAACGTCCTTCATCCTAAGCTTGCTCGACAAACAAACAGACAATAAAACAAACACAAAATAAACACCCAATACTGCCACAAACAATATGTGTTACTGGAATTAGTCCATTCTGCATTAATGACGTTATGTCATTTTTAATGCACAATTATGGAAACGTGATTTACGGTGTTCTCTGTAATCACACCCTTGATGAGAACAGTCAGCTGATGGTGTCAACAGTCAGTTCGGATACTCAGTATCGTGTGTGTCCACATTTAGTGTTGATGCAGGCTTGACAAATAGACGACACCAAACGATTGCAAAAAGCAACCTGATTCAAAGCTTGTTCCAATTTAGCGAACGTCAATGGCTCATTCTGGGCTTGACGTAAACGTCTGTCTATTTCATCCTAAACGTGCTCAGTAGGGGACGGGTCCGAAGAAACAGTTGCCCAATCGGAGCACCAGAATGTTGTAATGTTTCATGAAACCGATCACAACACCAGCGACACGTGGACAGACATTACTTTGCTGAAGCGTGAGGTTACGGCTTCACACGAGGTCCAATGATTTCATTCCTGTATCGCAGACCTGTCAGATTGCCATTAGGTGTGATTGCGCTCCATACCATAACACTTCTACCACCAAACTGTGGATGTTGAACAACGGACACGTCATCATCACGTTCACCTTGTCGTCTGTACACCCTTGTCCTGCAATCTGAACTGTTCAGATAAAATCTTGAACAAAATACAATCCCAACTTTGTCTCCAGTAGCGGAGATGCTGTCTGCACCAGACAAAACGTAAGTGTCGGCAACGTTGGAGTAACACTGGATGTACTACAGGCAGTGGGGGTCGAATGTTCTGCTCATTCAGTCAGTTTCGTATAGCCCCTGAAGTGAGCCAGGAATGGTCCGAGCAGTCAAACTGACAATCTGGAATCGATCCCTTAGGTCAGTAGAATGTGGTTGTCTTGCCGAACTGACGTTAAGCGTAAACGGCCAGTCCGAGGCAAATCTCACGCATTCCCGTTACGTTTGACAACGTTTCCTTAGAAATCAGACCGTGTTTCGATGGACACCAAAATGTCTGTTGTTTCCGCATTGGACCACTCCAGTCTCCAGCATACACACGGTGCAGAGGCGCTGATTTGCTATGAGGAACGACATGGCTTTCGCCCAGTTAGCTGACATTAACGCGTTTTCCTCAACATTCAGAGGCTAGAGAATAATCAACTGTTCAGCAGTTTTCAGCATGATCTGTGTGAAAGAGCATGCGAAAAGTGAGAAAGTTCGTTGTGTACAAGGTGCAAGTGCCATGCGCGATACATGACATTTTCATGTAAAGTGCTTTGCTACCCTTTCATTGAGGATTATTTTTATCATTTTTCGAATAATGTTTTACAATTTTGTGGCATACACAGTTCCTCTTTTTCCGTTAGTATACATCGGGCGATTGTTTAATGACAGTATGTATTTACTATTCGGATAGATACTCAAACTGTAACTAGCCACACATGGACTAATCGAAATAGGATTTAAAGACATAATGGCCATATTCTAATTTAGTGCGGATTAGTGTTTACTCAGATTAGGCCTACATCAGAAACATGAAAGGTTGTTATTGAAAAAGTTGTGCTTCGAATGAAAAGTATTTTAGTAATAAAAACAAAGAACAATCGAGCCCTAATGTCTCGAACTCGGCTGAGATGAATTAGCGGTTGTGTCAAACTCATCTCGAGGTCCCTGTCGATTTGGTCAAGTAGTATAATTAATGGTGGTTCTGGGAAAGGGTCTAGATCTTTGTTAATGATATTAATTAGTAGTTTAATTAACGGTGGTCCAGAACCACCATTAATTATACTACTGGTCATGTTGGTTCTTGGCCATTTCTATGTTGATGGATGTGTCGAACACTCGGATAAGTCGAACTGTCCCTTGGTCCTTGTTTTCTTCATACAAATATCACAACTACTACTTACACTTACACGACTGGGTCCAGATTTTCGATGTTCTCTCAGCGCTGTGAGAGCCGTAAGGTAATGTTAATGCATGGCACTTAAAACTATCTTAACGCTATGAGAGCTGCGGAAATTTTGGTCCTGGGTAATTGTGCATTTATCTCAACATATGTTTAAGCCTGTGTAGCTGACAGACGGGAAGATTCGTTGAAACCCCTTCAGCCATGAAATAAGAGGAAAGACAAAAGAGGAAAGAGCAGAACAAGAGTATATTCTCCAAAATCTTACAAGATCATATGGAGAACATATATGTGTTTTCATACAATGCACTTTTTCAATTGTTTATGATACACTACGGCTCAGTATCAGGTGATACACAATTTCATATACAATTATACAATTACAACAGGGACAATATGATTAACGTATTTGTATCGGACTGGACAGTTTCTGTATCAAAGGCATATAGCCAGTTTTATCCAGCATATAGCCAGTTTTATCGTCACACTGAAGTTATTTACAAATTGCACTAAATATATTTTCTCATTCTATATTTTGACCATCTGCAAGTTTCAGCCTGGAATCAATTAGTGCATTTCTCTGTTTTGTTAATCAAATAGGTTTTGTCAACAGGATGCTGATCAAATATCATTTTGAACTGAAAGCATGCTTAGAGTATTATTTCCGTTTTGGTGAATTTTAAAGAAGTGTACCATCACTTGAACTTATCCATCTCGCAACTGAACAGTCTACGGAAAACTTTTTTTTCTGACATTTTCCAGTATACCTTTCATTCAAACATCAATAAGAATACCCAAACACCTCGACAATTAGCCATTACATTGTTCACTATATGAGGTCAATTATGTGTGGATCTAATGACCTTACATCAGTAACTTATGATTCATGTTTGATCAGTGCTTTGATGGGATCTACTCTGTGCCCCATTAACCATAAAACATGTTTTAGATAGTCTCACTTTCAGTATGTACTGACAAAATATCGGACGCCTTTCTAAAAAGAGTTTCATTTTTCATACTCTCAAAATCCCAACCCATTTACACAATACATCAATAAAATACATTGGGATTTCAATTTCGCTGGAAGTTTTGAAAATATGAAACATCTTTCTTTTCGCTTGTATAACGCAACTACTAACACCCGTCTTCGTTTGTTAAAGGACTCCGGACCAGAAATGATACGAGGTACTTGGGACTTATCTCTTCTGGGTTGAAATAGACTGGTACCTCAAACTTGTCTCCCGAGGGACTCGTGTTGGGAATAGATCCTTAGCACCAACAGTTCGTCTCGTATGGGATTCTAGGTTAGAATACATCACTAGTACCCAGAACTCATTTTCTTCCCAAAAGGTTTACGTGTCATAGCTTCCTGAGAATCTCTGTTCTAATACGGCCCTTTCATGGTGCGAGAGTTCAGCATTCGTGATTGGTTGCAATCATATTTAGTTGTGCAATCAGCGAATACCGAAAGGTAGATTACATGTACAGTGGAAACCTGATAAGTAAACTTTCAAGGGACTCGTCAAAATTGTTTACTTATCAGGTTTTTTACTTATCCAAATTTATCAATATCTGTAAATGGCAGAGTAACGGACAAGATTTGTAAGTAATATAACATGTTTTATTGCACCGGTCTACTCACTGATACTCCCAAGCTACATATAACAATGAACAACTCATCAGGGCTGGCCTCCAGTTGTCAGTGTATTGTAAACTGCTTACGCCAGCGCAAGCTGTAAGTGGGATGTTTATTTACCTGGTGACTGACATGTCCCCCACGTCGGATTATGTGGTGATCGCTAATTTAGTTATCAGGTCTCGTTTGGTCAGTAATTTACTTCCAGGGACCATGTAAAACGTTTACTTAAGCGGTATTGTTTACTTATCCAATTTAAGTTAACAGGACTCAAATAGTGATGATTAATGAAGAAGTTTGCCGGGACCAAAGAATAGTGTTTACTTATCTCATATGTAATATTGATTTAATACGTTATGAGGGGCTTATGGTGTAAATTGTTGAAAATGATGTCCCATCAGAATTTGTAGCATAACGGTCACACCACAGTGTCAATTTGACATTATGATACAATGTTACCAAACACTCCAATTTTGTTACTCCAGTGCTATTTGTAAGCCCAGTTATGGTGAAGGTCCATCATGTTCCTACTACATAAGGCATTCATTTGGAATATTGCCGTCACCCATTAATATACGAACACAATTGTGTTTCTTGAAAACATTGATTGGGAATTTTAATATACACTACTTTTGTCCAAAACTTCAACAATAATGATATGAAACAAACACAGTAGAATCTGCTTCAGCTCTACATCAGCACCACAATGGAGGCATGAGTCAGCTCACTTCTCTCTTGTGCCACGTTCAGGCAGATGGTAGACCGACGGGCTGTTCATTTGAATCTCACCAATGATACAGTAACTACAGCCCGAATCAGACAGAGTGCACTGTATATAGTATGAGAAAATAGATAAAGTACAAAAAACGTACATAGGGTCACTCCGTCAGGACCAGATACTTTACACGTTAAACTGTACAGCGGTTAGAAAATAGGACACATATCATGGGTGTAAAACTATTCTCCGCTTTTTAAGGATTAAATGGCAGGTTTTGGCAGCTAAAGAACATATTGCATTGTTGGATACAATAAACAAGTTGTTTTGGCATCACATACAGTGAAACATTCGGGCATATAACATAGCACACATGTAAAAGGTTAAACGTTCAGCATTGTATACAGGACAGGCGATTAATACCTGCATTTCGTCCTCACTAGAATTTGGACTATTAAAACCTTTTCTTTCATTAAGTGGTTCATTCTTACATCTACCAATTCAACATTGATAGGGGCGGTGGGGTAGCCTAGTGGTTAAAGCGTTCGCTCGTCACGCCGAAGACCAGCGTTCGATTCCCCAAGTGGGTACAATGTGTGAAGCCCATTTCCTGGTGTCCCCCGTCGTGATATTGCTGGAATATTGCTAAAAGCGGCGTAAAACTAAACTCACTCAACACTGATAGGAACACTGCTACATCCATATTTCGCAAGGGCACCATTGAAGGCGTGACACATGGCGGGTTGGCGTGGTAAACATTTTTAAAAGTGCATTAAAATCTAAGTTTGATGCCAGTAAGCCATCCATTTTTTAGGATTGGTGAGAGCGTGTTGGAAGTTTGCTATACTGAGCATGCGTCAAGTCTACAACCATTCCCCGTCTAGTCAAATATGACTACTCGTCAAGCCTCTCGCCGCGTGCCTGTATTCATCGGAACATAAAAGACGTATTGTTCGCGACATTGCTAGTATAGATGGTCAGCATATCTGGTCATTTATTAACTCACACAAGGAGGTCAGTCAAATATGATCCTTAACCACGTGTCAGGAGATATGAATAGTACATGTGGCATAACATCACCTGCAGCCGGGTTCACATTGAGTAACACAGTCATAGATCCATCCCACACTATTAAGCGATGTTTGAATGCCCCATACAAAGAGAAATGCTATCACTGCTCCAAGAATAGCCTATAGTGGTTCGCGAAAGTATTGTTGTTCTCTGGTTAAATATTTATCAACTTCTATTAGTTGTTAGCACGCTCCGACATCCAGAGGCAAGTATAAATGGATGGTGGTATATAGGAATATCCATTAAACCCTTTTCAACATCCTATATCCTCCCTGCTGAAGGCGAATCCCTTTGTACGATTCCGACTAAAATATGAGCGTTTGTGGTATGAATCATTTTCAAATACAGACAGATTTAATTCAGTAATATTGGTCAACTGGCCGATGCTACAATTGTTGTTACAACATTTTTTGTTGTCACGTGGTACGAAAATAGAAAACCTATATTTAAACATCGTTTCAAACATTTTTGGAGAAAGAACAGTTCAGAAAGTTGACTATTGCTTTAACGGTACATCTGTTTTGTGAATTCAACAATATTTATTTTTGAGATTTACAAGCATTTACAAATCTTTAATATTTCATTCTCAAATCATTATTTTCCGGACATTGTAGCAAAATATGAAATTCATCCTTAGGTACACATTGTGTGCTGTCTTTCAGTATTCATGTTTCGTTTTGTTGCATTCACGTTCAAATTGTGTAAAGAAATTCGGAATTTACAAAACACTTTCAGCATCGTCATATCATATATATAATATACACTTCAGGGTAAAATCCTAATTTTGATCGTAATAGTGATGGTGCTAGGTGTTCGGCGAAAGGTGAGGTATCCTAACGGAAATGTAGTTTTGTCTGCAAAGATTTACATTGAATTGTGGGCAAAATTGAATAATATCCGGTTTTATTTGCATTTCTCCATTTTTCAAACTTTCTGTCTGTCCCACCCTGTAATTCAGCCCGTCCTTTCCAGAGAAGAGAGAAACTGTCTCATCAATATCGCATTTGTGTAAACATAAAATGACGCTAAAGAAAAACAAAACAAAATGACTTGAATAAAAAATGCACTGTAAAGTGCATGCATCTTTGGAGTGTTTGAACCTTGGTTTCAAAGTTGTATCTGACATGCAGACGCGTAACAAGCCGTCTGTTTCGCGTAAGCTTTCCATGTAGATAGTGTTTAGGACTTGCCCAACATTTGTAGCGATAAGCATGTGTAAGCTATGCTCCTTACTTACGAGGCTGTCAAGTGGACCTCAATTTTAGGGTAGTTGCAGATAATGTGATGGTCCTGTACAGTATTGAGAGTTGAAGTGTACTGTACTGAAATTACTTCACAGGGAGAAATGTATTAGCGATCCAATAGGCAGAGGCCTTGACGTCTTTTAGTGGCAATTTAAAAGTTGGTATGATGAGGTTGAAGATTTTTATGGATAGACAACTTCTTTCTTTCAGTAGATGCGACGTTTCGATGTAGATTTTATCAAGCAAAAGATCATCATTTTTTCCATTAAACAAACCACGCCACGAGCCTGGCAGTTCAAACACTGAACGCCATTCTGGGAATTCTGAGAAGTCAAGGTCAAATGGGAAAAGAAACCATTTGATATTGTTTATCTCAACAACTGTTCTAGCCATGTTGTTTGGTGTATCGACGTTGTTCAATGTTGTTGTTATGCGCAGTGATAATCCAATATTTAGTTTACTGATAACTATCTGCAGCATGTTGTCAAAGTATGAAGAGTGTTGAACGTCTAAGTAATTTTTAAATCATTGGCTGTTAACATCAAATGAAAGCCGGACGTGACACCTGTAGAGTTGGGTGGAAGACATTCATTTCATATATTTGTAAAAGTGTTTTATTTCATGTTGTTAGGAATGCTAAATCTTAATACTAACGCATTTCCTTCTCTTACTCTTTTCATTCTGGGATGTGGCCTTTTGAACGTTCCGAAATATATCGTACGTTTTTGTTCCTTCGTTCGTGTTATAAACAGTAACGTGTGAGTTCTTTGAGAGGCAAGTTGTCAAAATGAAAGAAAACTATGATAGTCAGCTTTTTTATTGCAGTCAAGAAGAAGACGATCCAAAGAGCTTCGCTTGCCATGATGTTTGAGTGAAATTTTAAAATTGGAACTTTAAATCCTCATTTCATCTGTTTAATTGAAATTCACGCTGGTTTAATAGCAATTCATTGTTTAAAAGGTTCCTTTGCGAATATAAACTTTGCCTCATTCATTCGTTGTAGATCGGTTATATGTTCGTGTTTGTGTATACTCAGAGAGACAGACATAAGCAAAGTGGAGAGTATACATTCGTTGATAACTCACTAACTCATTATGGTTGCCATATGATAAATGTCGAGTTGTCGAGACAAGAAGAGTTGTGATATTCGACTATAATGCTTATAAATGAGAATGGTTTTACGTCGCTTTTAGCAATATTCCAGTAACATCAAGGCGGGGACGCCAGAAATGGGCTTCACGCACAGTGACCATGTGTGGAATCGAACCGGTTTCTTCCGGTGACGAGCGAACGCTTTCACCGCTAGGCTACCCCACAACCCTAGTGCAGATAAACACTGATCGGACAATGATGTCATACCGTCTTAATGGATATACAGGGTGAATGAAAATCAATTTTGGAGGGTGTGCATCATATTGGGATTTACATAGTTCTATGAAATAGAGTTTAATCCCACCTACTTCAATATCACATGCATGCAGTTATTGCAAGATTATTCGATAATGTATCATTCATTGCATTAAACAGAATTAACTGTTACATAATAGACGAATGCTTTACATGTTACGAAGTTTGTTTATTAAAGAAACACGATATTCTATTTACACCGTGTTGTTTTGTTGTGTATTCCAGAGCAGTGCGGAGTTATGTCAGAGGCAATGATCATCGGCGGAAGTCTATCCCATCCCCGGAAGTGGCCTTGGCAGGTGTCGCTTCAGATCATCGCTGCCGTAGAGCCTTGGCATAGATGTGGCGGGGTCCTTATACACCCCCAGTGGGTGCTCACTGCAGCTCATTGCGTGGAAGGGTAGGTGGTGCTTTTATGTCTTTATAGAAAGTTTGAGTGGATGAGTTTGAGATATCGCTTTTCAGAACAGCATTTCAGCTTCATGAAGGTGGACCGGATGCTTATTGAAAGTCTCAGGCTTTACCACTTCAGTGAAGGGACTCTGTAGAGCTCCCGATTGCGTAGATCGGTGCTCATGCTGTTGATCACTGAATTGCCTGGTCAAAACCATAAGCTTTGGCTATATATCTGGAATGTTGCTGAGTGTGAATATTGCGTTGGTCCCTGCGAGAGCTGGAACCAAGTGTCCAATACTGTCATACAGGGTCACAGAACTTCACCATTTGATAGTTCATTTTGTTGGTACCATCAAAGGTGCACCACATACATTTATTAGTTGAGGATCTGACAAAATTTGATCTTTCGAAACACAGGGTAACAATGAACTCTGTGTGCAAACCAATGAGAAAAATAGTTTATATCATCCATGGTTGTTAGGAGGATAAGATGATATTCACTGCACAATTCATAAGGAGGTTCAGATTCGGATCTGAAACTAACCAATGTAAGCGGCAGAAGTACGTAAAGCTGTTGACAGGTGTTCATAAAATCTTCGAGAGACATTTAAAAGTGGAATGCATACGAAAGGCAAGATTTATGGATATCAACTTCTTTATTCTGAATGACACCTTTCCCAGTGCATGTTTGCTCTTTCAAAAGATGATCATAAGAGTCTCTCTTGTCGCGGCTGAATAGCTTGTCCAGTTTAGAACACGAAGTCCTGTTTTACTCCAAGGAAACGACACACCATATGAGCACAAAAGCTGTAATTTACATGCGACAAAACCGCTCAATACTTCACAAGAAAGGTTCGCCTTATATCATAACAAGTGTTCGTGAAAAAGTCGATTTATCTACACAGTCTGCGTTTTACCTTGTCCCAAAAAGTGAAAGTGTGTGAGAAATAATCTTAAAAAGCGAGTCAACTACATTTGTATTGAATATCACTTTATCTGCACTACATTCAGACTTCTCATTTGGAAGTATTACTAAAACTCACCATAAATATACTCATGGAAAAAATTAAGGGAACGCGTGTTGCTTAGGGCAAGTCAAAATTCCTGTTTACTAAATTCAGCGCCGTGTATTATCATTTTCTTGAAGAGCAGTTCACCTAAACCATAATGCCTTCCATGCACGTACACTACATGCTCGTCAAGTTACTTGCACTTAGATTTACACATTACATGTATGTGAACTGTCAAACACAACGGTTAAAACATTGTTAACATGGCGAGACAGTACTTAACTTTGGCACAGAAATGGGAGGCAATTGGCATGGTTAATGGTGAAAGCTCAGTACGACAGGTTGCAACAACTTTTCACAAGTCTGTTAGCGTGATATCCAGACTTTGGAATCTCTATAGAGCGACTGGTGACGTGAAAATGAGGCGTGGTCGGGGACAGAAAAAGAAAACCACCCCACGGGATGACCGGACCCTACGCCTTATGGCTCTGCGAGACAGGTTCAAATCCTCCTCCAAAATCAATACGGAATTCAGGCGAAGAACAAACATCAGAATTTGATCACGTCTAAAAAGCCGCCGTCCATTGGTTGGAATCAACATGACTGAGCAACACAAGCGCTTGGGACTGCAGTGGGCACGGAACTATGGAGGAAGAACCGTACGTCAATGGAGAAACACCATGTTTAGTGATGAGAGCAGGTACACACTAGACCATAATGACGGTCGAATTCGAGTTTGGAGACGCGTTGGGGAACGTCAGAGTGCCTCCACCATCAAAGAGCATGATCGTTATGGAGGGGGCTCTGTTATGGTGTGGCGCGGGTTTACCTTTATCCACAAAACAAATCTTGTGCGTGTTGATGGCAAGATACCAGGTGTACGATATCGTGACGAGATCTTGAACCCGATTGTGATCCCCTTTGCGCATACAGCAGGGCGAATGTTCGAGTTCCAGCATGACAATACCCGCCCTCACATCGCTCATGTTTTTCGGGACAGACAGAGGGTTGCAGGTGTCCGGGTGTTGCAATGGCCGGCTAAAAGTCCTGACCTTAACCCCATCGAACATCTTTGGGATGTTCTTGGCCGCAATGTTCGGGACAGACCTGTTCAATCCAACAATTTGGATGAACTTTCATGGCTCTCCAGGAACAATAGCGTAGAATTCCGATTGGTACCATCCGTACACTCATTAGCAGCATGCGACGATGCCAAGCAGTTCTCCAGAGACATGAGGAACACACCCGATATTGATTTTCATCATTTGGCATAAGCCTTTTCATTTGTATGCACTTTTCTCTTACTGATTCAAAGATTAAAAGTCACAGCTATTTCATGCGTTCCCTTAATTTTTTCCATGAGTATACGTTTGTAACACGTATCACCCTGAGAAGTGTTATTACCTACGAGGGCGAACATATCGGGGTTCATATTTTTCATACGATGCCCTAGGGCAAAATATCCGTTTGTCATGGTAACGTGACGTCATGAACAATGCCATGACGTTACAAGTCTTCTGTGACGCTGCGTTCTACAACGTTGCGTTCTAGCCAGCCTATGTTTGAAAGTGGATGTAGGTTTATTTTCCTCACGTTAATGACTTCGGTATTAACAAACAGAATATTATATTCGTGTCCGTAACATACCTCATTACCCTTAAGATAATTTTGTGGAATTCTGATTGGTTAATAGCCAAAGCATACGAAACCATTTAGGTGGATTTACCAGGATGTACGAACAGTACATCCCCAAATTTGTCACGTGACACACTACATAGATGGAATGTGGCTGCCAAACGGCTGATCGCTTCGAAATTTTAGATTTGACGTATACAGTTATGAGTATGAACAGAGTAACAAAACTGTTGCCACAATTTCTTATTTGTTTGTGTTAATAAAAGTATAAAAAATATTAATAATAAAATGTTTCTTTGTTTCACTTGCCTTTTAACAAAACCTCAATTTTGATCATTTTTATCATAAACTAAGCTATTCCGAGTTACCCTCCTTTGTGACCCTCCGGAAATATCACGGCGAAATGTTTTGCGGTTCATTCTGCGAATGTTGAGATGTTGTTGTTTAAAGATAAGCTACATTATGAGATCTTAAGGGTAATAGATTCGCCACACGTTGTTTTGAAAGGATGCCTTAGGAACAGACGGAACTTACGAGTGTCTTACAGTCCCGTACACCCTTTCAAAACACCGTGTAACCAATAATGTTTACGACGCTCGTGCCTAAATATCGGTATATCCCTCACTCTATCTAATAATGTTTACGACACTCGTACCTATATATCGGTATATCCCTAGCTCTAACTAATAATGTTTACGACACTCTTGCCTATATATCGGTATATCCATCACTCTAACTAATAATGTTTACGACACTCGTACCTATATATCGGTATATCCCTCACTCTAACTAATAATGTTTACGACACTCTTGCCTATATATCGGTATATCCCTCACTCTATCTAATAATGTTTACGACACTTGTGCATATATATCGGCATATCCCTCACTCTAACTAATAATGTTTACGACGCTCTTGCCTAAATATCGGCATATCCCTCACTGTAACTAATAATGTTTACGACACTCGTGTCTAAATATCGGCATATCCCTCACTCTAAATAATAATGCTTACGACACTCGTGGCTAAATATCGGCATATCCCTCACTCTAACTAATAATGTTTCTCACTCTAACTAATAATGTTTGCGACACTCGTGGCTAAATATCGGCATATCCCTCACTCTAACTAATAATGTTTACGACACTCGTGGCTAAATATCGGCATATCCCTCACTCTAACTAATAATGTTTGCGACACTCGTGTCTAAATATCGGCATATCCCTCACTCTAACTAATAATGTTTACGACACTCGTGGCTAAATATCGGCATATCCCTCACTCTAACTAATAATGTTTACGACACTCGAGTCTAAATATCGGCATATCCCTCACTCTAACTAATAATGTTTACGACACTCGTGTCTAAATATCGGCATATCCCTCACTCTAACTAATAATGTTTGCGACACTCGTGTCTAAATATCGGCATATCCCTCACTCTAACTAATAATGTTTACGACACTCGTGTCTAAATATCGGCATATCCCTCACTCTAACTAATAATGTTTACGACACTCGTGTCTAAATATCGGCATATCCCTCACTCTAAATAATAATGCTTACGACACTCGTGGCTAAATATCGGCATATCCCTCACTCTAACTAATAATGTTTCTCACTCTAACTAATAATGTTTGCGACACTCGTGGCTAAATATCGGCATATCCCTCACTCTAACTAATAATGTTTACGACACTCGTGTCTAAATATCGGCATATCCCTCACTCTAACTAATAATGTTTACGACACTCGTGTCTAAATATCGGCATATCCCTCGCTCTCGCTCGGGAAACACCAACATTTAGACACTCGTGTCGCAAACAGTATGACATGGGCACTCGGTTAATATCCTCTATTTATTTCCCATATGGTGAAACTAGTGTCATATATATGATATGTGCACAAATCACTTCTGACTAGTAACCATTGTTTCTCTGTGTCGTCGTCTGTGACGTCATTAATGGACTGAAAGTGACATCGACTGTGGCGTCATTAAAAAATTGATCTTAACGTCAATGAACATTTCTTTACGATGTTTTTTTCTACAGAAATGTACATGAATAGATTGCATGATAGGACCAATACGAAACTCGTGCAAACTTGTGTATTTCACACTCGTTCCGCGTAGGTCGCATGACACACGTGTTCGTGTAAAAATCTCAATTTATGTAATTTTATAGTGTGGCACTATCAATACCCTACCCACGCACCACATATTATGGATAGTTGCTCCTGAAGGACAGCAATAAAAATATCAAGACTCACAATTACACTTCGACACAAAGTTAACTTTAATCTTTCCAGAAATGCAATGTAAGTCTATAGGTCACATTTATCAATTAAGCAGAGTCATGTCCCTTTGTCTCATTTGGATCCTGATTCGTGCTGATTGAGTGTCACGTTTTGTCAGCATTTTACTTAGGTGTGCGTATTTCTCACCTAGTGGTATACTTCCGACACCTGAATCTGTTTTGATAGTGTCTCGGTTGTTTTAATTTTTTATTTTAATATGAAGTCTGTTCAACAAAGCAATATAAACTACATGTAATAACCAAATGCTACTGCACTATTCTATTGATTTATCAGTATAAATAACGATATCTCTTTAGTGTTCATTCTAAACAATGCTCACAAGAATCTATCAGCCAATCATATTTCAGTTCCATATTCAACAATATATGCCAAGTAAAATTGAATACAGATTGAATATATCATATCAGTGAAATACAACGTCTTGAACATTAACAATGGCGCAATGTGTATAGTTCCCTCCGCCAATGAGAACAGTTCGGTGGAGCAACCAATCGTGTGTGAAAAGTGTGAATTATCATAACTTAGATATAGTACATACACTTTGTTGATACGCACAAGCAACGTTAGCATAACTGTTACGTTATGTAAACGATAATTTAATTAAAAGCTTTCATTACAGCAAAAAAATTCAGTCCAAAGCCTCTGCATGTCAAAGAAATGTCATAAAGTAATAATTGTATTTATTTATCAAATCATCTACTAATTACTGCATAGTATGTCCAGTGGCAATACACAACAAAGGGACAGTATCTTATCCAGTGGCAGTACAATTGCTGGTGGGGTGGGGTGGGGTGGGGTGGGGTGGGGTGGGGTGGGGTGAGGTGAGGTGAGGTGAGGTGAGGTGGGGTGGGGTGAGGTGAGGTGAGGTGAGGTGAGGTGAGGTGAGGTGAGGTGAGGTGAGGTGAGGTGAGGTGAGGTGAGGTGAGGTGAGGTGAGGTTTAACGTCTTACTTCAGAATATTCCGCTCATATGATGACGTGCATGCGTGTGTATGTGTGGCTGCTTGAATTAGCCCAGACTTGGGCTGGTTTCAAAGTGCCAGCTCGTCTGAGATACCATGCGGTAGTTAAGCATGGATACCCTACTCAGACGCAGTATACTGTCTCCCAGCCGACCAGTCCTTGATGTACCCATTAATGCCGAGCGCAAGGCATTGAACGACAAGTACCATATTTTAACCTCTTTTGGAAAGATGCGGTCGGGGATCGAACCCGCGATACTCGGTTCTCCAAGCGGACGCTGTAACCACTGATAACGAAGTCGGTACTTACAATAGAAGTACATGTATAAACACAGTAACAGTAGTGATGGCAGTTAGGACTGTAACGACGTATCGAACGATCGATGGACTGCAGTTGTTGAGACTCCAATAGCAATTAATCGATGTTTCAGATGAAAAGCGATCGATGCATCCATAGTATGTGTGACTATCGGTAGTTCAGGACTTGATTTCCGTTGATAAATGCGCATTATAAAATACACGATGTTTGGGTGCAGACTTGCAGCTTCATTGAGTGTATGTTTTACCTGTTTACTTACTTGATCTGGGTTTCAAGTTTTTTGTCAGTTATTGAAACTGAAACTATTTCAACTTTTTTTGTTCTTTGTTTCACACAAATCAAGCATTCACCAGGGAAATGACTTCAAATGAGATAATGCAAGGAGGGAACATATATTGCAATAGTATTGCAACGGAGGCATGCGTTTGGCCCCTTTCTTTCTGTAAGCTTCCACACATTAACGTCTTAGCTATGTTAAAACGTCCAGGTTACACTTGCCTCCAAAAACGTAACTTCCACACCACTGTTTGTACTAAATAGTAATACATTCCTGACAATATATTTTTGTCAAAACACAATGTTGCGATATTCTACTGAAACATGCAGGAGCAAATTTCAACAGTGTTTAGCAACTTACGATACCATATTACAGAAAAAGGAAGGTTGGTCATAGAGAAAACATTCGTAGGTAATTTAAGGAGAGAAACTGCTTACAACGGTCATTAATGGTATCGTCTGATCATGGGGTTTCAGACGTCACATAGACATTGTGAGGTGAAGTGGGGTTTATCGTCGTATATAAGAATGTGACGACGTACATGTGTGTGTATGCGTGAATGCTTGTACGAACCCGGGCTTAAGCTGGTTTTATAGTGCTAGCTATGTCATAGAGATATCGTGCCGCAGTGAAGCATGAATACCCCACTCAGACACATTATGCTGACTCCGAGCCGACCAGTCCCTATTGTACCCAGTAATGCCTAGTGCCAGGCATGGACCAAACAAGTACCATGTTTTAATATCTTTTGGAACCCGTGGATCGAACCTGCGACATTCCGCTGTCCGGGTGGACGTTCTAGCCACTACACCACGGAGGCGGTCATATCGTCTATGAAAAGTTAATGCCACAATTTACAATTCATAGATACAGTAACATATGTTCCCAAGCGTAGGACCTCAAATATCATGATAATCAATATTCATGGTAAGCATGATACCATATTTTACAAAAATGGAAATAATGTTTGCAGATTGATCTCATCCAATCAACTTGTGTTAGTGCATCAGCGATAAAGTTTTGCTTTAAATATGTTCATGTCTAAATCAAGGCCCTGCAAGGACAAGCTCGAGCTGGTATGAGTGTTGTTTTTCGATTAGTCGATTGTGAAGGCTGTAACAAAACACTCCTAATTGTTGGAAAACCAACACCAGAGCAAAAGACTCTTGTTCAGTGCTTATATTATGTATCTGCTGTTTGCCAAAAGTTCTTGGAAAAAGGATAATACAGCATGCTAGCGTTTTAAAAAGGCATTTTCAGCATGTTAATGGAACCACCAAGTGCACAAGAGTTTTACAAAACTGACTATAAAACATTTAGACACAAAAGTCGTTTCAGCACCTTTTTGTTGAGGGAAAAGATTGGAGAGATGTCAGCTTTGTATGAATGGGTTCAATCATACATTTCTCTATGATATGGACTAGGCCAAATTTTCATTTCACTGAGTTTACTCTCGGCTGGTCACTATGTGGTTGAAACATGCGATGATGAATGTTAGCTCAGTACTGGTAATGTAGCTTCAGTTAACCTCTCGAAGAAATCAAGAATCGTATCCTCCTCTATGAAATAGGTGATGACATATGCGATGTCTGATTTGGCGCCCTCTGGTTTGGTTGCATTGTCATTGATTACACGGTTAAAGATATATGAAGGGTACCTCAGCCTAAATGACACATTTTTGTATACATAAGGCTCATGAAAGGCTGAGACCCACTGGCATGCATAATCAGTTGACTTAAAATGATGTGCATTGGTCTAAACTGATGTATAGCATGTTCGAAACCTGAAGTGACACAATGCTTCAACCTAACCTATGTTGGTCCATACCGAAGCAACAAGAATATCTGCTAGTCTATCTCGTCATCAAATTTCTATTCATGAAAGCAAAGTAGAATTCTGAAAGTTTCAATACGAATTTACAGCTCAAAGTCTTCTACATGTAAGTTCCCGACTCTTTTCATCTAAAATGTCTAAATTATGAGCACAACCCCTTCAAAACGCAACACAGATCGAGAGAATCACAAATATATTTTCAATCTAAATCATAACTGGAGTCTTTGTTAGAAGAAACTGACTTAAGCATAGCACGTGCAGTAACACTTGCTTCTGAAGTTGACAAATCCCACGATGTTAAACAAACATGTTCTCTCTGCCACATTATTCCACTTCGACATTTGCAAATCATTAACAGAGGGAGTTTCAAAATCACAAAAAGGAAAGGCTTTTCCTCTCACACAACCTCGGTGTTTGCTGATACCCCTTTAGAAAGTATACAAATGCTATGAAAAGCAGAGCATGAACAGCAGCACCAGTTATCCCTAAAACGGTAAAGAGCGGAAACTTGTTCACTTTCATGGGATAAAAAGACTTGTACTAAAGAAGGGTAAGTACTGTAAGTGCAAGAGCGGATTAAATTATGTCCGCAAAAGACCTCATATCCTGCACCAGAAACTGCTCTTGCGTTCACTGGAGTCTTTTTTTAAAGAACATCTTTTTTCACAGAGCAAGCCCTAAAACTCACTCAGTTGATATGTTCAGACATCAGTTAATATCTACATGTAAGCTCCGACTAAAATGAAGATGGTCCATGAAGATTCTTGGAATCACTTGAGCAGATCTTGACCTTTAGCCAAATTCTTGAAAACCGTGACTAACTCTATGAGTTAACGGATAGACATCATCAAAGTAGCTGCGTGTTGTAGCTGATCAATTCCGATCATGGAGATGTGACATAATGTCCCTGACAACTCATTTTAAAATCCTCCTGCTGAACCAAGTGTCACAAACTATCAAAATTACCACTCTCCTCGTCAGACGTAATCCACAAATCAAACAGAACGCAATGAAAGCAGAACCACCACTTTTCATAGCATGTAAACTTTCCTCTAAGCTTCAGGAACTAACATATGAACCTTTAACACTGTAAGCTTTACCCTATGATAAACCTGTCAGTAGCTGAGGCAAAGTCAACTTCCTGAGCTTTACCGTAACTTACACTTTACAGCAAAATGGTCCTGGGGCCTTTTCAAAATGTAAGTGAAACATCGAGTTTAGTGAAAGGTTGATGTGCTGGAACGATATCACCACTGAGAAAGATTTGTCTACTTGATTGATTAATCATCTTCGGTTTTCTAAGCCATTTTTCCAAAACAATTTTGACTCTTTTAGATTCAAACCTCTTTAAAGCTAAAACCTGAATTGTGTTTCAGTCGACAAAGTCTCGTCGTCCATGTAGGTTATCACAGATGTATTAGCCTAAAGCACACCCTATTTCCGTTTGTAATGTATGACTGATTCGTCTAGCTGATATTTGTCGAAGGTAGAGTGAGTGAGTGGGTTTAGGTTTACGCCGCACAATTCCAGCTATATGGCGGCGGTTTGTAAATAATCGAGTCTGGACCAGATAATCCAGTGATCAGCAGCATGAGCAGCATCGATTTCTGCAATTGGGAACCGATGACAAGTGTCAACCAAGTCAGCGAGCCTCACCATCCGATCCCGTTAGTCGCCTCGTATGATCAGCATTGTCGCTTGTTTTGGCAAGCATGGGTTGCTGAAGGTCTATTCAGAGGCCGTCGAAGATAGAGACTCACTACGTGAGTGACTGGCTGATATGCTTAGATGCATTAGACCCCATAGTGATTGATGGCGCCACACAATATTGAATCATACAATATTGATAAATCTTTTTTGCAAAACAAGCAATTTCTATCCCCTAAATACTGCACTGGAAGCACTGGATCCAGTGCCAGTACGTATTTTACTTGCAGTACAATTATAATTTAATTATTTGAGGCAACAGCAATGGTAACAAAAATAAGTCAATGAGGATAATATTCATTCTGAAACACCAGCTGCTGATATAGGCTTTTGTTGGAAGTCCAGGGTAGAAAGATAACCTTCACACAAGTTAAAGGTGTAGTCTGATGACTGTGGTGGAATCTATTTCGAACCGTCACTCTCATTCTCTTCTCACAGAGGTTACTTGTCATATCTTCATGCGAACCTCTGTTCTAATACGGCCATATTTGCCAGTCGCAACACGAATTATCTCTCTTCTTTCTGTGACATCAGAACACGCGTTACATCAATCTGGATCCAACTTGACTAATACAAGCAAATATGGCACCTCAAATAACACTCTTCAGCCGGGGACTTGTGTTGATGTGACACAAAATACAATTAATGGCCAGCTGGTCAACGAAGGCGATGGCGACACCATTGATCCGCCCTTACATGACTGAGTTTTGTCTAGAAGAAACGTTTGCGTATCGCAACCTAGACAAGGTCCTAATTTTTCAGATGCATGCGGAAATTACCGAGGGCTGGCGAATGATCACGATTGAAATAACGTCTCTGATTGCCCAACTAAATCTGATTGCAACCAATTACTAATCCTGACCACTCGCGCCATGAAAGGACCACAGAGGTTCGTAGGAAGATATGATAAGAATCCTCTGTGGGAAGAGAGTGCGTCACTCTTAGCAACGTTTATCTTTGTTACTTTTGATTCAGGCACCAATCACTAAACATAAGTACTGTACATGTACTGGGAAATCGTAATCCAAAACATTATATACACTACCCAAAAAAGTAAACGCATCGAAAATGTTGTATTTTCAAACATGTATAACAAATAAACTTTATTGCATGAAATTATACACCAGTTTAGAACACGGCAATGGCTATACAACCAAGTGGATCCTTTAGACAACGGAAACTGTGAGTGCGATGGTGGCGACATAGCACGACCCCGACGTCGGGTTTCCTTTCTCTCAGACCAATGTCTTTCAACCTGTTCCGTACAGTTTGACCGAATATCTTCTGAAGTCCAGGCACCGAAGCTGCTGTGCTCTCACCCATGGCTGTACCATCACGCAGCTGTAGTACCCGGATGACCGATCTTGGGCTGCAGTATTAACTCGAAGTAAACCTTTACGGGGACGGTCATTTCTTATACCTGTTTGGTTGCAACGTGCTGTAAGCCATGATATCTTGTTCAGACTAAAATGAAGACGCCTGGCAACAAAAGATTGGTAATTTCCAGTATGCATTCTTTCAATGGCGATGTTTAGTGTCGCAGAGTCAAGAAGTGACGTAGTGAATATACTCCTTCAAAATGAATGCCAGTTTATGTAGGTAATTTGGATTGTATAGCCAGACAGGGAATGGTCTTTGCTGCACAGTTTCAACTGGAAGGTGATTTCTGTAGCATTGTGGCGATGCTTTTCTAATCCTTGTAAGAAATCTCATCAAAATCAACATTTTCAGATAAAATCGATTCTTTACGTGAGCAATTGTGTAAAAGCATATTGTTGCATATTTTGATGATTGTTTGAACACAATAGGTAATTCACAGATTTCAAAAACACAAATCACCTGTGCATGTCTTTTTGAGGACAGTATATTTTACATTTGACCACTTTCTTAATGACAGTATCCAACCAGTATGCAACGAATTGACCAATGTACCGATTCACAAAATGATGCAATTATATCTCGACTAATAGTATCGTTTAGTTAACCTATATCCCAACCATATTCTAACCAGCAATGTCATCACGGTGTCTAGAAGTTAGAATATGTTACTTATCTCAGTGCATGGTATAACAAACGATAAATATGTGTGTGTAGAAAATGGAAAACATGATCAGTCTTGTGTTCAACCGGTTGGGCAAAACATATCAGTAATGACTCTATTTTTCAAAACGGATGTTTGCATACACAAGCCATCAGAATTATGAGCGCAAATTCTCTACGCTGGGGGAGACTCACATTTGTTGACTGATATTATAATTTTATTCAGTTTCATGTTATGTTTTACCTTGTTCTTTATACATTGTTCTCGGAGTACTGAAATGGTTTTAATGTCCTGGAAATAATATCATTTATGCTTCACATTTGCCTTCACATACTGGCGAATTCTCATAATATTTCCCTACCGCAAATTATCACAAGCAGGTTACAGTTAATGGCGATAAAATTAGATGTGAAATACCGCTCCTCTACTCTGGTTCAAAATAGCATTTGTCCTTACATTGCGTCAGCGAAAAAGTGTAAGTTTGCACACGCCGCGAACACCAGAATGTTTATACTTTCAATCACGAAATGATTCATTTTAAACAATGTATTTTTCTTTCAAAGGTGTTTTCAGCTTGTCTAGCTGTGTGAACGACTTTGAATGCTTTCCATACTGGTGATTCTTTTATTGATACAATACATGATCATACATAAACCATGGGGGTCGTTGAATATACAGTGACCGTGTTTGGCAGCTTGACACCTGAGAGTTTCAAGGACGTCAGTCCTACCATCCAGCAAAAGCACACATTATACATGTGGTCTTACCTTAGGCAAGCGAGTTCGAAATCGCCTCTGTTCACCCAGCAGAAAATGGTTACCTGATGGAGTAAGTGATGAGACTGTTAACTTTCTAGCGACAAACGTCCGGAGTAATAATGATCAGATTGTGCGCCTGAAGCAGGATATATAACCTGGAAAGGCGCGTTATAATATCCTTATTATTATTGCTTCATCGAGCCACAATGAAGTGTAATTATTTTCTTGGTTCACGTTATCACTTCTGAGATTTATATAGTGGGAATTTCCATATGTTTTCCATATATCATATAACTGGTCATTTTAGGATGGCATACTTTGATTGGTATGATACTTGCTGTAATACGTCTGTGGTGGTATTCATAAAAGAACTTAAGTCTTGAAAACAACTTAAGTTTGGACTTAGTTTCTTTAGGAATACCACCCCTGATTGTGGCGTCAAAAACGGGTCATGATATAGTCACAATTGTACAATCGACTCCTCTTTTAGCTGATATTTCTTTTGGACTTGGAAGGGTTTTTCGTATGTCTCTAGAAAGGGATGAGAAGTTCTGTTTCGGGGCACCCACATCGAAGTCGGTAGTGTTTGTCTCCCTTTTCAAGGTATCAAACGTTGGCCAAACTACAAACATACCTTGTCTGCACAATCGGTGTCGAGTGTCATTCGACATTCAGTTAATCTGTGTTTAGTTGCCTCAGTAACACCACCAGTTGGGTAGCCGTGGTGTTCAAAATATTCGCTTGTCATTCTAAACGTCCGACTTCGATTCTCACGACGATGGAACGTGTGAGCTATTACTGAAAGTCACCCTCGCTTACTGAAAATCACCAGTATGTCATGGGTCTCATGTAACATCAGTTAGGCCAACAGTTCTCCCAACACATTTTGGAGATTACAATGAAGCAATTACCTTAAGTCCATTTAGATGGGTTGGTTGGTTTGTTGTTTTCCGCCGCACTGAGGAATATCCCAGCTCTATGGCAGCTGTCTGACAATAATCGAGTCTAGACCAGACAATCCATGGATACGATGACGTTTGTCAACCAAATTTGCGAGCCTGACCACCCGATCCCGTTAGTCACCTCTTAGGATAAGCATGGGTTCCTGAAGATCAGTACTAACCCGGATCTTCACGAGTTTTTACAAAAAACTGTTGCATATCAATTAGGCTAAGTAAAAATGTGAACATCGGTACGTTACTTTTATTTGTAGGCGTAACAATTTCTTATTGCCAGCTACAAAAAATAATTCTGTCCACTATAAGAATGAGTGTCTGTAAGAACAAGTGTGACTGAATCTAGAACTCATTAACACGTGCTAAACTTCCCAAGCTGTATTTCTGAGGGGAACAGTTCTTGCTTGAAAACGGTGTTAGAATCTACACCGAAACGTTGCATCCACTGCAAGAAAGAAGTTGTCTATCCCTGGAAGTCTTCATCCTCAAAGTCCTCGTCACTTTTGAAAAAAAATGTGCCGAGAAACAATGAAGTTTTTTTTATGCAGCCTCAGCTGTGATACAACAAGACTATGAATATGGTATGATTAGCGGTTTACAGTTTACTGTTATCAAGTGCACTCAAGGACTGAGCGTTCACTCTAAACATTCGAGTATCGCGCTCGGGAAGAGGTTCTAGTTTTCACGATGAATCCGGAAATTACCGAGATCTTTCGACCGATCACTTTTGAAGCAAGGTCGATGATTGCACTACTAAATCTGATTGCTTCCAACAACGAGTCTTGAATTCTCGCACCATGAAAGGGTCGTATTAGAACAGAGGTTTCGTAGGAAGACGTGAGAAGTAACCACTGTAGGAAGAGAACGTACGTCATGATGCGAGGAATAAAAATATTACGGTGTATATTCAGCTGTGTTGTAGGTATTATTATATTTGTTGTTATGTAAGTGTTCCGAAAGTGTATTTTCTGTAATTTGTATTATTATTGATTAAGTGATAGTTTTTATTGGGTCACAATGTTTAGAGTCTTGAGTGATAGTAATTATAGGTCACATTTCGTGTCACAGTAATAGTGTTTTACCGTTTACCTTTGATCTTTCTTCTGAACATATACTGACATCCTAAAGAAACACAACACGGAAACACACGTTTAGTCTCCCTGGTAGATGAAGAAAAGAACTTGTCACTGCTGACACTGGAAGTGTTTATTAAAGATGGAAACACATGAAAAATCACTCATTATTTAGTGCAACCTTAAAACAGTATTTCACACTTGCTCAAAACTTCCATACTCAGTAATAGATGTAAGTGAGTGGGTAATATTTCAGCTGTATGGAAGCGGTGTGTAAATAGTCGAGTCTGGGCCTGAGAATCCAGTGATCAACAGCATGAGCATTGATCTGCGCGATCGGGAGCCGATGGCATGTCTCAACCAAGTCAGGCAGCGTGATCACTCGATCCCTTCAGTCGCCTCTTACGACAAACATAGTCGCCTTTTGTGGCAAGCATGGGTTGCTGAAAACATAATTTGGAAACGCTGACAGTAATGGATGTCACACAGCTACAAATCTTCGTCTCGTCACTGAGCTAGGCATCTTTATGAACGCTTTCGGTGTCTGATACACATACCCGTTATTCGGTTGAGCCCCAGCGAAAAGTTTTCACTCAGTCTCGCCCAACACATACCTTTTCGGCGCAGGTTCCGCAGACGACAATGGCAAGATAAGGAATGGTTTCTTTTGCTGAAGAAAGTCTTGCTGTTTAGCAGTATGAGGTAGTGAATTATCCTGTTGCAAAAAGTGAAGGGTGTCTTTGATGCTGGCTTCAGCCTCTTCCTTGAATGAGTGGGGATAATGAGACGGTCTTGGGTCGCGGTCATGACACATGACTGCACAAGGCATGGTCGGTCGTTGTGCTAGTTTGTCATGGGCAGTTTTAATGACCTGACGATTATTGAATTGTGACAATTAAACGTTCTGGCCACTTGGCGTTTAGACACATCAGCCTCGTGAAACCCAACAACTCTTTCTCTTTCAACAATTCATAAACGTGTAGCTGTGAAATCAGCAGTTTAGAGCTGTTCCAATTTACAAGGTGCACATTAAAACAACCATTTATGAAATTAAGTGATATCGAGGCTGTAGGTGTATTTCAAAAACTGAGAAACCAAATATTCTTGTCATCTTATGGCACCGTACTTTCAGTCTTACTTTCATTGTATCTGTAGCCCTTAATTTGCGTGTACCACTACATTCTGACCAACCTGTTTAGCCTTTCATATGTGAATCCTTGTTGCGAACCTTCATATATTAACTTGGCTGTAAAGTCTATCCATTCGGAAATCACTCATAAAGGGTTCAATGCATAAACTACCAATACTAGGGTTTCTTAGTCATGCATTCGGCCCAATCTTGGCTCTCATTAAGCGTTATGGGGCCCTTTTCTCGAAACATTCGTAGCCCTAAGAATTCTTAACTTTGATCGTAGCCAATGTGTTAAGAAAGGGCTGAAGAGGTTCGTAGAGCTACGAACGTTTCGAGAATCGCTTGCTTGGTAACTGAAAAACCAAACATGTCCACTGCTGTAATATAAACCTTACAGACAGTCATATGGTCATGTAAGTATGTTTATATGCTTAAGGAAACGAATAAGGGGACACATGAAAGTACAAGCGTTCCTTTATTTATTTCCGGAATTAGTTCCAGTGCAATACATACCTTGTAGAGAAACCCGAAAGAGAATAAAGGAACAGTGGTATTTTAACATGTTCCCTATTTCACTTCCATGACTATAACACGTGATGTGCAATTATTAGTTTTGTACCAGTTATGTGAAATGTTTACATCCTTATAAACATTGGCAGTAGAAGATACACAGCAATGCACATGTAACTTAGTGTAGGCCGAAAATCCATGAAAATATTGACAAACAGTTGATTCTGGCAAAGGGAATTAACACACCTATTGACAAAGGCATTGTCGTATATACTCTGCTACTACGTTTATTGTTTTTGTTTTATGTTTCCTTCAAATCCTGTTTTGGTAGGCGTCCTCTGATCCATTGCCGAGTGAATACATACATAGAGTATAACACAACCAGTCCCAGCAGTTACTTGGCATCGTCATGGTTTGTCTGCTACGGGGGAGGGTTCCTACAGAATGGAAAATATCCACTGTATACACACAAAGCATGTAGAGAACGCGTGTAAATCCCGTAAAATCGTATTTTGTTTAAATTGTGATGTTTTTCTTAAATGTCTTCCGAAATCGTGTGTGCTGAACCAGTTAAATTTTTGTGTTCCAATTTTTGTGTTTCTGTTTAACGTTAGCGAGAGATAAAAGAGAATAGTGATTCTGACTCATAAAAGGGCTTAAGGCTTGGCTATTAGGGTAATCAGACGACCCTGAAGCTGTACCAATCAATGCATGATGTGCGCCACACTCAGATTATTTGCAGGTTGCTGACATATCGCTGGAATATGGCTTCTGTCGTGTTGTGAAACAAACAAGCAGACATTTAAACAACTATGATATGAATGCAGGATAATCACACATGGATGTTTAGTGTCTTGTTTTGTTTTGCGAAGCTCTGTTTACAGAGCTCATGAAATCGTGTTAATTGTCAACTGTCGAATGCTCTTGAAATGTTGCAGTTTTGAATCATATTTATAAAACAGATGAACACAAACAATTTGTTTTCAGTTTGTTTCAATTTGGGTTTTTTTATTTGTTTTAAATAGAAATGAAACTGGACCAGCAGAATAATTGCATGTGCTGCTGTTGGTTAAAAAGCAAGCATGAGCTACCACCAGTGTACTGTTAGAGAGCCCCCTAACAACCTGTATTTGAATTAACAGAGGTATTGAGGCGTGCAGCAATTCTTTGGTTTGGGGTTCGTGTCCCAAAATGGCAGTGGCTATGTTCTGTTCGTGTGTTTATAAATTAATCTGCCATAGTATGGCTTTATCTTCAGTGATGTCTCTGGTAGCGATTTTTGGCTGTTGTCAGTCTCGAAGCTACCGTCACAGTGTCCTCCGATGTCAGTAGAGGGTGATACATTAAGTAGAATAGGACTGCTAGACTTGTGATACCTGATTGCCATAATTGCACTTTTCTAATATTTGAAGTAGACAGTAATAAACATTATTTTAATGATCTAAACCTGTCAAATCATTGAATACGGTATGCACCGGTACATACTGACTTTTATACATATGGTGTAAATCTGATCCGTTGTGATGTCAGTCTTATGTTATGTTGGTGTGGTCTTACAGCTTTTTATAACTGGTCTTAAGCACATTTAAAGTCTGATGACTGCTTCTGTGTTATTTATCCAGTACCTACAACTCTCACATCCTCCTCCAGTCACGATCGACCCTTTAAGAAGAGTACGGGGGCATTTGTTTCCATTAGCGCTGAAGTCATTCGTTTTTCATTGTCCCTAAACACGTATACAAGTTTGAATAAATAAACTGGACTGCATTAATCCGACATTTGAACCCTAATACACAAATACGACAAGTTACAGTGTAAAACGCACATTTGTGCTAAACATCAGGCTAAAAACCGTTCGAATCAATGTCATTTTTAACATTCTTTACACAAATGTCCATGACGGTCGCATTCAACTTGGCCAGGAATGACACGACGCAATATTGATTGAAAACCGGCATAAATTAGCAAACAAGAAGTTTAATTTCTGCTTTTTAGTGTCTGCTATTTCTGTAATCTATGTTACCTTAGAAAACGGAGTTATTTAACAGACAACAACAGATCATTTCAACATGCTTTATGTCCTTTAATATTATGGAGTTGACAGTTAGACGTACTTTCTGGTATACAACAGGAACGTTCTGTGAAAGAAGTAGAGTGGAGTTTTATGTTTCGTTTTGTGTGCGCCTACTTTGCACGTGATTGATACCATGGAATTGCATATTTCCGTATCATAGACTATAAAATAAAACATCTTGTGCTTGTCATATGTCCACACAATATTCATAGAAAATAAAAAAACAACAATATTTTATTCAGTCAATTTATTTTAGATTGTATGCGTGAGTACGTTGCACTTTACGCTGAATTCGTCAATATTCACGTAATAACGCGAAAAGGACAATAACAGCTTCAAACCGTATTGTTTGACAAATTTGTGAAAAGGTTTGTGCAGTGCTGTTAGTATTTTCAAGTATAAGTAATTTCCATATTTGTCGATGGTACGAATTTATGCACAACGGGTATATGAGTATTCAGCGTCCAGTCGTTATACATAATAAAAAGTCGTTTTAGATAGTAAATTTTGATTTCGTGATTATGGAAAGTGTTTTAATGACAGACCAGTAATAGTTGTCTGAACATTAGATTTCAATTTATTGATTTTGCCACACTGGAGGACAAATACTCTCATCGCTTCGCGAACAAGTGGGATCATAGTGGTTTGATAGTGGTTCATATACCCATGCTCATGGTATAAGCGTTTTTAGCAGAAGTTTTTAATCATTATGGAATTTTGGGGGTTTGTTTACCGCTAAGGATTGTAGAAATGCGAAATATACAGTCCCTAAGGACGTGCGAATACTAGTATTGGAAAGAGAAAACTTTCATATCACGAAAGAAAAATGTTTTAAGAAAGGTTAAGTACAGGGCATTTGCTGCTGCGATATTTCATCATGAAGATGTTTAGTTTTGTTTCCTTATGACTGTAAAAATATAATGAATTATATCACAATTACACGGAACAAAGAAAATATTTCAAATAGAAATATAAAAATCTTTTATGTGAATGACTGTGAAGAAGAAACGAAATGCGAGAGACATTTGAAAACATTGATTAAGTCAACAACCCTGTGCAGTGAGACACTGGAATGCAATGTTACTAGAATGCTGGTATTTCAGTGTCTCTTTTTACATGTATTCCATGCTATTCAGACTCTCGTCTGCTGTCAATTATGTAAAGTATATATCTCCGAAAACAGAATGACACCAATAGTTTGTGCTCTTTTAGTGGCATACAGAAACTGGTATGATGAAGAGGAGGATTTTTGTGGAAAGACTATAACGATAGATGCTGACCGTTATCAAGTGAGTCAACATTGTCCCTACAAGTTAAGCACCCCGTCCTCTATATGTACATTGTGTATGTTTACGCTTCCCGCAATGAGAATAGAGATACCTCCGTTATGTGACAGATAGAAATTCTGGTTGTTTCGCTAGGCAGTTGCAAAGTTTTGGGGATACAATCTGATGCAAGGAAACAGTAATTGAAATCACTCTCCAACCCAGAGCGCAAAGTTTTGGGGATACAATCTGATGCAAGGAAACAGTAATTGAAATCACTCTCCTACCCAGAGCTAGATGCGGCCAGCCATCGTAGTACCTCTGCCACAGGCCAGAAAGACGCGACGCTTCGTCACCTCTTACACTGTTCATTCAATATAATGTACATATTTCTTAACTCGTTTATTTTTGATGAGCGTACACATCTAATTAAACGTCATCGTTAAAATGGTTTAGTTTGATTTAGAAACTATTCTAAAACGTGTAACACTATTTCCATTTGTGTAGCGATCCTTTGTTTATATCTTTCATAAACCTGTCACAATACTGTTA